>NW_004524580.1:29953349-29991768 GCF_000260255.1 Octodon degus | reverse complement strand
TGCTGGGGGATCGAACCGCGGTCCCTGATGCTTTGCTAAGCTTGTTCTAAGTAGGTGCTTTAGACCACTGAGCCATCTCTCCAGCCCCCCCAGGTGGTTTTTTTAAATAGCTGGGTGTGGTGGTACACACCTGTCATCGCAGCACTCACAGGCTAAAACAATTCAAGACCAGCCTGGGTTACAAAGTGAGTTCAGGGCCAGCCTAAACTGTATAATGAAACCTTAACTCAAAGAAAAAATAAATAACTAACTAAATAAATAAATAAATAAATAAATACTAGAAGCAATCAAGTAAACAACTGGGCAGGCGGTGTGGAAACTTCGCAGGGGCACCTCCTTTTTGGACGGGTCTGCGGGCCTGATTGAGAGGCTCAGTCCAAATCAATGTCTCCAAGAAATCCTATGTCACACTGGGTAGGGACAGTCAGTACATTCACCCAGGTACTCCGCCAGACCAGCATCATCCTCTACTCGCATATCCGGTGGCAGTGAAACCAGCCAGGGTTTCAGACACCCCCGGCCCCACCGTGCAGGGTGGGGGTCCAGGGCTCCGAGGGGGTGTGGTAGGTGTGGTGTGATGGGAGACCACAGGAAGCAAAGAGCCACAGACAGGTCAGCGCCCTGCAGCGACCTCCTAGCAAAAGGAGACGATGCTGCCTCCAGGAAGCAGTCTGTGGCCGCGAGCCAGCCGCTCACTTACCGTCCTTTGTGGACGACCTTGAGACGGTCACTTTCCTGCACAGGCAGCCCATTTTTCGTCCACTTCCCGGGCACATGTTCGGAGATCTCACACTTCAAACATATTTCTTTGCCAAGTTTTACAGTCTGGTCAGTCAGAGGCGTCAAGACCTTCAGAGGCTTCACTGTGGAAACACAAGGTGTCACCAGGGCCAGGACACGGCATAAGGCACCGGCACTTCTGCTATGGTGTTTTGCTACAAACGTGACTGCTACAGCATAAATCTGATTTTAGACACACAGATACCCGATTCTGGGCCTCAGGAGAAATGGCTCAACTCAGTAACCTGCACCCAGCTGATTGGACCAGACAAGTTTTTCATGAGTTTTTTTTTTTTTTTTTAAATGTGTTTGGTGCAGGGTCTCACTATACATCTTGGATTCGTGATGATATTCCTGTTTTCAGCCTCCCCAGCACTGGGGTTGCAGGCGTGCACCACCATGCCCAGTCTTGGTGGCCCATTGAGTGCTCCCAGGGCAGGGCCAGCTTGGCAGGTGGTCCCGGGGATTGAGCCCTGGTTCCTGTGCTTGCCTAAGCAGGTGCTTAGTCCGCTGAGCTACTGTGCCAACCCCAAGAGATTTTTTTGAGAACATGTAACTGACAAAGATCTTTGAGTGTTGGGCCCATAATCCCATTCTTCCACAAACCCCGTGGTTTTTATCACATGACCTGGCACGGCATGATGGTTTTCAGAAATGGGGAACTTCCCCGAGAGCAGAAGGAATGAAGATTGCTTTAAGTGGGTACAAGGAGCAGCTGAGCGTCTGCCTGTGTTTGAGAAACCTTCTGGCTGGAGCTAAAATGTGCACAGTCCCACCCAGTGCCGACAGTGTGCTGAGGCTGCTTCTGAGTCGGCGATGAACATAGAGACCTCAGCTGGGCCACCGCAGAAGTCAGGAAGCAAGGCGTCCACCCTGCGCGTGTGGCTCCCACGGTTTTGAGACGGGGTCTCGGTGTGTAGCCTAAGTTGGCCTGAAGCTCACTGTGCTCCTCCCGCCTCAGCCTCCCAAGTTCTGGGGTCACACGGCTGTGCCACCACTTTCAATTTCCATAGCAAACTGGGACCAGTTCTGTCTCCTGTTAGAGGGCGTTTGGGAGAGCTCACGAGTTTCGAATTCTCTGGAACCTACGAACAGGCTCCCTGCCACGCGTCCTCGGTGCTCCTAACCGGTTTCCCACAGGGAACATGACCTTCTCCTCACGCAGGGCCACTGAAGACCGCTGGGTGTCGATGTGCGGAGCAGTCGGTAAGCTCCCCTGTGCAGCAAGCAAACCTCGGAAGCTTTGCTGTGCCGCCTGGGCATCGACTGTCTATTTTACGGTCTTGTGATTGCAGCCTCGCAGTAGCCTCCCTAGCCGGTGATGTCTATGCTTCCTTCCTGGAGTTGCTGCTCTGCCACTAAATCGAGTTGTTGTCTTTTCTCAGAAATCCTGACGCATCTGACACAAGCACCCCACCAGAATGGAATCCAATCGCGCATATTTAGAAATGCTCCGTGTAGAGCTCACACAGGCCCAACTGTCCCCCAAGCAGGCTGACTGACTCCTCACGGTCTGGGGCTGGTTTACACCTAAATGGATGTCACTCACGGTCAACGCTGAGCTTAGCGGAGGACTGGCCGCCCGTGGTCATGACCGAGTACTCCGCACTGTCGGCCTTGGTGGCCCCTTCTATGATCAGGGTGTGCTTCTTGCCCTCCACTTTGATTTTGTATCTTGATTTGGGGCCGGGGAAGATCTCTTCACCGTTCTTAAACCTGAGTGAACATGGATTATGGAAAGTGTCTTACGATGCGGCCTTTGGGGGGGAAGCTCTCTGGCCACATCCACTGCTTCATCCCAGCCGCGCCTGGCTTCTGGCAGACCCCAGACACATGAGAATGAGTGCAGCAGTCACTTCACGATCCATATAGTCCTACTATGGCAAGAGTGGTGGAGAAAATTACAGTAGAGGGAAACAGGCCATCTCTTGTCACTTATGAGCACTAGGTCACACTTGCTGAGAGGGTCCAATACCCTCTTCAGGGCTCATGATACAATTTATTTATTTATGTAGTGTGTTGCTGGGATTGAACCCAGGGCCTTGTGCACATAAGGCAAAAACTCTGCCACTGAGCCATGCCCCCTGCCAGTCGTGACACATTTTTTTTTTCGTGACACATTTTAAAGATAGCTTTGATTCTAGGCTTGCGTGAACAGTCCACTCTGTACTAAATGCTACAGTCCCCCCCCCCACTGTATAATTTACTGGATTTTTATTGTTATCATTTGCTTGTTTGTTTGAGATAAGGCCTCAGTATGTAGTCCAGGTTGGCCTTGAACTCAACATGGGCCATGTTGGCCTTGGAGTTGTGGTGATCCTCCTGCCTCAGCCTCTTGGATGCTGAGATATTAGGCTGCACTATGTCTTGTTAGTGGACTAGACTTCTTAACATGACATTGCACTCTAAGGTTTTGAGTCAGCTATTTTATAATTTTAAGAGAGAACATGTTAGAAAACATTCCTCCCCCACCCCCAAACAAGAAAGCTTTAATTAATGAATTTACTTGTTTGCTTATTTATTAACTTGCCTGGGACTGGGAGCCAGCGCTTCACACATGCTAGGCATGTGTTCTGCCACCAAGCCAAATCCCCAGCCCTCGGTCTTCATAATTTTTTATGAGCGCTTGGTGATTCTTAGCCTGGAATATTTTTCCAGAGTATTCTAACAATAAAGTGGTGAAGCTCTAAATGAAAACTACACAGATATGTTTTCCCTGTACATTACCAGGAAGCACAGAGACCTAGAGACTGACATCGTCCAGGGCTGTGGAGTCTCAGATCTGGATAACCAGAGCCACCATTTTGAATAAGAACTTGCCTTCTGCATCTTTCCCAGCATAGGTTTCTGGGCCTGTTTTCAGTCTTACAGGTGAAAAGGGCCCCAGTCATAGTATAGCTGTTACAGTTGTTTGTTTTTGTCTTTTAGAGAGAGTCTTACTACGCAGTTCAGGGTGGTCTTGAGCTCACTTTGTAGACCAGGGTCACACGGCAATCCTCCTACCTTAGCCCTGGCCCCTTGCTGGGATTATAGGTGTGTGCCATCACCCTTAGGCCATAGTAAAGTTTTAATTAGTATCTCTACTCACATGGGTGAGGTTCAGATTTTTTTTTTTTAATTTTTATTTATTTATTTATTTATTTATTTATTTAGTGTGTGTGTGGCCAGCTCAGCCCACCAGGGGGCGGGGTGGGCTGGCATGTGGTGCTGGGGATTGAACCGCGGTCCCTGTACTTTGCTTAGCTTAGTTTGTTCTAAGTAGGTGCTTTAGACCACTGAGCCATCTCACCAGCCCAAGGTTCAGATTTTTTTTTTGAGACACGGTTTCACTATGTAATACAGGCTGTCCTCCTTGTGGTGATCGTCCTGCCTCAGCCTCCTGGGTGCTGGCATTATAAGTGTGCACCACCACACCTGGCAAGGTTCTGGTTTTTTTCACATATTTAAAAGCTATTTGTATTTCTTATGCTATCAACTAGGAAGGTACTTCAATGGACAGAAGCCTATTAATAATGGGCAGACCTCTGGACGGCGGCTCACCATTTTACGTTGGCGTCGTCCTCGGACACCTCACACTCTAGCTCCACTCTCTCCCCGCAGTAAGCGTTCATGTCTTCCAGCTGCTTGGTCACCATAATTGGAGGCTCTAGCATGAAAAGCAGGGAGGTCAGAATCACTAAGAGTCCGAACTACCTAGTGAGATCCTGTAGACCCTCACTAAAATACAAAAGAAAAGAAAGAATGAGGCTTGGATTTTTATAAAGATTTTTTTTTTTTTAAATGCCTGTGTTTGGCAAAACAAACACCTGGCGATTCTGGGAGGTTCTCTGAGTCTTCACAGAACTCTCCGAGCTGAGCCCGCCGGGGCTCTGGAGAGCAGAGGCAAATCTGCACGCGATTCCGTCCTCAGGCCAGCAGCAGAGCAGGCAGCAGGTGCGCAGACGCCACGGAGCGCTCGCAGCGGCTGTTGGATGCGGCGTGGCCGGCGGAGACCCCAGCGTGGTCTGCGATCAGAGGGCTCTGGGACGAAGCCGAGGGACATGCGGCATCGTGACCCCTCCTAGTACTCCTAATACTTTTCATAATCCAGACCACGCATCACTGATTTCATTATCTTACTGACATCTGCGTCCTGATTTCCAAACACTCAAAGACTGTCTTCATAAACAGCATGGCTCTGGGGCTCACTAAACAGACCACCACAGGCCTTATCACCGAGATGTCGCAGCAAATAACTCAGAAAGTCCACGCACGGCAGCCGCTTCCTTCGCCGAGAACGCGCCTGGGATCGGCGCAGTGTGTGACCCGCGCGCCTCCCCGGGAAGCTGCAGAAGCGCCGCTGGGACAACCGCGGCACCACCGCGCGGGGCTCAGCTAAACCACCGGGCGGCCTTCATTCCCCGCCCTCGGTCCTCATGCTCCGCTCCAAGCCGGGTGCAAGGCCGAGCCCCAGGCTGGCCAGCCCACCGCGGGGCCGGGCGGAGACGGGCTCACCTCGCACGAAGAGCTCGGTGGAGCACTTCTCGTCGCCGGCCGTCACATAGTACTCGGAGTCGTCCGTCAGGGAGCAGTTGTTGATAAACATGATGCGCTCGCAGCCTTTGTGCTCAAAAATGTACCTGTTTCCAAGAGAGGATAAGGAGAGTCCATGAACTGGGTCGCATCCTCTTCTTTGCTGCCCGCAAAGCTGACTTGCCCTTTGGTAATATTTGAACCGAAGGGGTCGAAATTTCATCTTCTACTTATATAATATGCTTGTAGAGCTCAATGTCAAACAAAACCCAATTTTCATCTTTGTAATATATGGTAGACTTGTTTATATATACTTTCTAGTTCCCGTTCTTTTATCAGTATGAAGTTTTTATTTAAAATATAAACCAATTGGGGTTGGTGAGACAGCTCAGTGGTCTAAAGCACCTACTTAGAACAAGCTTAGCAAAGCATAGGGACCGCGGTTCAATCCCCCAGCACCCCATGCCAGCCAGCCCCGCCCCCTGGTGGTCTGAGCTGGCCACACACACACACACACACACACACACAAATAAATAAAAATTTAAAAAATAATAAAATAAAATATAAACCGATTACCACATGCTTGCTATTTTATTTTACCTTCTGATGGAAAACAAGGTTGGTTGAGATTGCCAGAGAGAGTTTAACCCTATATTTTTAAAATGATCAAATTATGTAATTTATGGGGGTATTTAATCTTATTTATTGATGTATACCCCATTTATTGCTTAGCCCAGTGACACAATAAATTTTGTGTCTTCCAGCTGCTTGGTCACCATAATTGGAGACTCTAGTATGAAAAGCAGGGAGGTCAGAATCGTTAGATGTGCAGAGTCTGTCTCCCAAGCCCTGGTTGGCTCACAGACAAGAATCTAGCATTCAGTTTAAGTGATAAGGCCTGCCACGGTAGCACAGGCTTATAATCCCAGCACTCGGGAGGCTGAGGCAGGAGGATCACTGTGAGTTCAAAGCAGCCTTTTGAGACCTTGTCTCAAAAAATATATATAGAGCGGCAAGATAGCTTAGTGGACTAAGTGCCTGCTTAGGCAATACAGAAACTGGGGTTCCCTCGCTGGCACCACGTGCCACGCTGGCCCCACCCCAGGCAAGCTGAGCCAGCTGTTGAAATCAGGCATGGTGGTGCATGCCTGTAATCCCAGTGCTGGGGAGGCTGAAAACAGGAGGATCACTGAGTCTGAGCTGCATAGTGAGACCCTGGACCAAATACACACACACACACACACACACACACACACAATATCTTTGCTGCTAATATAATTCTACCTTATGTGATGATCTCATAAATGAACTGAAGAACTGATGCTGTATCACGTAACAGTTACTATATAGTAAGACAGTCTTTGAGTATTTAGAAACCAAAACAGAGATGTTAGCAAGACCCTGAACTTCGTGACCCCGGGCCTGGGTTACAAAGGAGCACGTGAGAGCTCTATAACAGACCAGAACAAAATTTGTCTTGGGAACTTCTCCAACTGAAGACTTTAAGAACAAAATATTCCAACGTTTTCTAGACAAAGCCAGCCAGTTAACGGTGTGCTTGCGTCCAGCCAGGCCCCGGTCAAGAGGTGTCTGCGCCAGGTATAAACAGGCACCCTCAGCACAAAGCCACTCTGCTGGTACAGCCAGGCGGAGAAACTGGAAACCACCTCATTGTACCCTGAAGTGACAAATTTCCAGGATTAAAGTTGCTCATCGAGGTACACGTGGCTCTTGTTAACTTAAAAAAATATACGGGAGTTGAAAATCTCCCGGGCTGAGGAGGATCTCTGGAAAGTAGTTGCATAAGAGGCCAGAGATAGCAGCAGCCCCGGGGATTAGCTAATCTCCTTCCCCTGGGAGGGAGCCAAGCAAAAGTAAAACAGGGCTTTGGTCCAGTCGCAGGGGCCGGCTCTGTCAGCCCAGATGCGGCACCCGCCATGGACACAAAGGGAGGCGGCAGCGTCAAGCACGGATGCTAACCTGGAGAAACGAAAGTGGCCTCCCTGTGACATTTGACTCTCAGCTGGCATATCAAGTGTGTACCTCAAATTTTTAATTAAAAAAAAATTTTTTTTTGGTACCAGGAACCAAACTCAGGACCTTGTGCTTGCCAGGCAGGCATTTTGCTACTGAGCTATATCTCCAGCCCTGACACCACAAAATTTTAAAGTTCTATTTTAAAAATTGAGAGAAATGTAGCAAATGCTTTAAAATAGTTAACAGAGTACAACCTAGTGGCACAAAATCATAATTTGGAATCACCAGAAGTAACCAAGCTTAGTTTATACAACTTTCTTTCTTTCGTGTGTGTGTGTGTGTGTGTATGTGTGTGGCCAGTTCAGCCCACCAGGGGGCCGGGCGGGCTGGCATGGGGTGCTGGGGGATTGAACCGTGGTCCCTGTGCTTTGCCAAGCTTGTTCCAAGTAGGTGCTTTAGACCACTGAGCCATCTCACCAGCCCCTATACAACTTTCGATAGTTTCAGAATATATGAAAGGAGACAGAAACTTGGTATGAAGAAAGACCTCCTCTCCTAGCGCTGTGTGTTACAAAGACGCAACTAAAAGTGTCCAGAAAAGTGAGTCAAACTACTGTTCGACTTGTTTAGATTTAAAACTGATGAGTTGCAGCGCCCACTTACTTGGTGCTGGGTCGAATTTCTTGCCCGTTTTTATACCACTTCACTTCCAGCTTCGGATCTGCCAGTTCCACCACAAACCTTACTTTGCCTCCTTTATCAACTTGATATGCGGGATCAAGAATTTTTGCAAAAGCTGGTAGACAGAAAAAGTAAGAGTATGTCAATGTGTGTGTTCACATACTGTGAGTTTAAATAGCCTATGTGAATGCAAAAGCAAATGAAAAATTCTAGATGTGGTGGTGCACATCTGTACCCCAGCCCTGGAGAGGCTGGGGCAGGAGGACCCCACCAGTTGGAGGCCAGCCTGGGCTATATAGTGAGTCCAAGGTCAGCCTCAACTGCAGAGTGAGACCCTGCCTCAAAAAAAAAAAAATTATGAAAAAATGAGTCTTGCAGAAGAAAAAAATGAGGAAACTTGCAATTTATTCTTTATATCTTATAATTCTATGTTGACTTAAATTCAAAAAGAGAGTTTTAAAATGTAAAAAAGTTCACATACTTTTGAAAGAAACATAATGTTGTGGCAACACTTAAAATGATCTCTGTAGGGATTCACATAGAAAAAATCTGAATGAAATTGAACTTTGAGAACACAATTCTTGCCAGGTGTGGTGGTGCACATCTGTAATCCCAGCACTTGGGAGGCTGAGGCAGGAGGATCATCATGAGTTCAAGACCAGCCTGGGCTACAAAGTGAGTTCAAGGCCAGCCTGAACTGCATAGTGAGACCTTGTCTCAAAGAGACAAAAAACAAAGAAACAAACAAACAAAAAAAAAACAACCAGGATTTTTCTCTAGGATTAAGGTTACTGGCACTTTTTTTTTTTTTTCCGCTTTCTATGTCACAGTTTTTTTAAGCCATAGAATTTATGAGATAAATTCAGTGATTTGTAACATTAACTTGCATGCCTTTGACTAACTGAAGTAGTGTTAGATTTACCAGAGCTTTGTGCAGTGGAAACATGCCCAGATAGTGAGATTTTAAAAAACACCCTTTGCCTCCTAGTTATGTGTGAACTCAGGATTCCCAAACACTTTAAGTAACACAGAACACAGTAATTAAAAAAAAAAAAAAGTTTCTTTGCAGGTCCCTAAATAGAAGTAACTAGTTTCTTTAAATTTAATATTTCTTATCTTATGATAACAATTATCACATAGGCTGTTTGAAAAATACTGTATATATTTTGCGACCGTGAAGTGCGCCAGGTTTCATGTTTGCAGCTCTGTCCTCCTGACCTTTTATTCTGTTGACTGAACAGCCTCCTTTACTCACAGCTTAACAAAATAAAAATGAATATTAGTTTTTTAAAAAAAGTCATGTATTCAGAGCTGGTAAGGACCAAGAGGTCAGCTGGGAGGAAAAGTGTCCGCGGGCTCTCACACAGCGTTCAAGCCCACGCTTTCTCAGAACGTAACTTTCGGAGCTCTGGGGCAGTGAGAAGTTTAGAAACAGCAGACTTCAAAGAAGCAGCAGTGAGTTTTTCAATTCTGTGCATGTGGTGGCAAAATAGTCAACAATAACAGCACTGACACCTAATCTCATGTACTCAAAGTAGTAGCCCACAAGGACCTAGCCCAGGAAACTTGTTTTGTCATCGTCGTCATTGTTTAGATTTTTACTTTTTTGAGATACGGTCTCACTGTGTAGTTCAGGCTGGCCTTGAGCTCACAGCGATCCCCGTGCCTCAGCCTCCCAAGTGCTGGGATTACAGGCCTGCACGCCACGCCTATCCAGGAAACTCGGAAGAGTGGACGACGGACTCAGAACGCATTTCCTTTTCTCTCCTTTTCCACTATGAGAGGATTCTGAGGACCACAACCAAGGACATCCACTTCAGATTCCAGGGAGAAGCCAAGTTGCCTGGGAAAGCAGAAGTCCCCAGGCCTAATGGGTGGAAGAATAAGGTGCTAAAACAGAGACTCGAGATCTCCTTGGCCTCGCTAAGAATCAAGAGTTTCAGAGGAAGGTGGGAAAGCTTCCTAGCGGCCTGTGACGTGTACACCAACAGCGACTCCATCTGAAGCTCCAGGTAGCCTGCACCGCAACCCAGAACCACCCAGGCCAGCTGCGAGACAGTGGAAGCGCAGCTGGGACACACCTGGCCCGCCCCACTTACACCTGGCGCGCCCCGCTCTCACCTGCGCTCTTCTTCTCCACCCTGCGCATGCGCTTCAGCCGCTTGAGCATCCCCCTCAGGTCGGTGATGCCGTACTGGAAGGCGATCTTCTCGTACTCATTGGGGTTTGCGTTCTTCAGCAGTTCCCAGACGTCTATCTCGGGCTCCTCCTCCTGCTGTTTCACCTCCCTGCCCGGCAGAAGCAGTCTAGGTTAGTAGCTGCCTTGGCCCAAGGGCAAGCAAGGTCAGGATATGATTTGGATTTATGGCTGGGTTAAAAGTTCCGGTGAAAGCCCTCAGAAGGCACCAAGCAAGTGGAATCGCCTAGCTTGAAGTTTTGGGAAACATCCAGTTACAAGATCAAGTATGAGGGCCTGCCAGATAGCTCAGTGGTTTAAAGTGCCTGCTTAGGCAGACGCAGGGACCAGGGTTCGATCCCCAGCACCTCATGCCACACCAGGTCTGGAAACCTAGACACTCTGAGCTAGCCACCAGAAATGGGAATGGTGGCGCACGCCTGTAATCCCAGCGCTGGGGACACTGAGACAGGAGGATCACTACAATTCTGAGTTGTGTGGTGAGACCCTATACCAAATACATAAAATTAAAAATACAAAACAATTGCAGTGGGGGAGAGGATACCAGGAAGCGTCATTCATGGTCAATATTCAAGAGCAATTGTAGATGAGGGCTGACCAGATAGCTCAGTGGACTAAAGCGCCTAGTTAGGCAAAGTGCAGCGGCTGGGGTTCAAACCCCAGTGTGCCATGCTGGCCCTGCCCCTGGGGTGCACTGAGACTGCAGTTGAGATTGGGCGTGGTGGTGCGTACCTGTAATCCCAGCACTTGGGAGGCTGAAAACAGGAGAATCACTATGAGTCCAATCTGTGTACTGAGACCCTGTGCTAAATACATAATTTTTTTAAAAAAAGAAAAGAGTAATTGAAGATGAGATTCTTGAGATACTAAGCTTAGGAACCACTGTCACCTAGGGTAAGGATACTTGAATTCACTTTGCAAAGTGGATTAAGAATGAAAGGAGGGGCTGGGGAGATATTGAGGTAGGTTTCATATTAAAAGTTGAAACTACCATATTTCAATTTTTTTCATATTTTGTGGATACAGACACTTTTAAAGAAAATTGGAACTGGGGAGATAGCTCAGTGGTCTAAGTGCGTGGCCAGTACCACACACCAGAATGCCACATGGGACCCAGAACCTGGTGTGGAAGCACACGCCTGTCATCCCAGAGCTGGGGAGGCTGAGACAGGAGGATCACTATGAGTCCAAGCTGCATAGTGAGACCCTGTGCCAATGAAATAAATAAATGCAAAATTTTTTAAAATTTATGTTCAAAAAAAGAAAATTGTTTTTCTAAATTGATAGAGAAAAAGAAGAGTCAGGTCAAACATTCTCTCCTATTTTATTTTAACATATTTGGGGGAGCAGGTTGAGATTAATTATAAACATAAACATTAAACTATAAAGCAAATGGCTTAAGGGTCTAAGCACAAAGAGAAAGTAACTTCTTAGGGCAGTTAGTGAAATTAGAATTCCAAATTCCGATCACAGGCTAAAGAATGTAGAGAGCGTTTGAAGAACACATATGATTCAAGAGCGTATCAGGGCTGGGGTTATAGCTCAGTGACACAGCGTCTGCCTGGCAAACGTCATGAGTTTGATTCCCAGTTAAAGAAAAGAAAAAGAGAGCACGTCAGGTTTAAGAAACCCTTACTTCCCCTTGTTTTACCACCACAAGAGGAAATGGGAGTAGCTGAGGAGTGATACTTCAGGAAGAGGGCCCAATATCATGCAAAACGTACTATAAAATGATTTTCTTCTTTTGTTTGGCTTCGCTGTCTGCTCTCCCCAGGATCATTTGGAGGCAGCCATGACTGCTCCCTGCAAATGACCTGGGTCGCAGTGTGCTGTGGGTGGCCCCAGGGGTTTCTCATGGCATGGCTCAGGGGTCATGCTCGGTGGTGGTGGTGGTGGCTGGGGACACAGTTCTGCCCCAGGTTTCAGAGTTTCTTCCTTATGCTTCTAAGTACTTGGAGGGCCGAATACTGGGCTGAGTCCCAGGGGATGCGTATGGGGGTGCGGAGAACACGGTACCAGCAGCTAGGGGCCAGGATGAAGTCTGAATATCTGACTTCCATTTCACATCATCGTGTAAAGCTGTTTGCCTACAGAAGTCAGAGATCACGGAGGCCACTGTCTTAAGGGAAGGAAGCGAGGGCCATCGTGCCCATGGAGAGGGGCACTGACCTTGCCAGAAAAGTGCCCCTACCCCCGCAGGTGCAGGCATGAAAACAGCCTCTGTTAGCGCGGGACACTGAAACACCAAAGAAGAAAAGTCCTGAAATTGGAATATCCATACTCTGCTAGATCTGCTGATTAAAACCAGTCTACATTTCAAATCCATATTAAAAATGATTTATTTAGTGACAACGGGGATTGAACCCAGGACCTTTGCACCGATTTATATCCCAATTTCTTTTTTTTTAAAAAAATAAAATAAAATTTGAGACAGGGTCTTGCTAGTTTGCTAAACTGCCCAGGCTGGGCTCAAACTTGTGATCCTCCTGTCTCAGTATCCCGATGTGCTGGGGTTACAGGTACGCGCCACCATGCCCAGCTATTTTAAAAAAATATATATTTTTTTAAATTATTTTATTTATTTATTTATTTTTTGTGTGTGGCCAGCTCAGCCCACCAGGGGGCGGGCGGGCTGGCATGTGGTGCTGGGGGATTGAACCAAGGTCCCTGTGCTTTGCTTGGCTTAGCTTGTTCTAAGTAGGTGCTTTAGACCACTGAGCCATCTCACCAGCCCCTTAAAAATATTTTAATAGGAAGCCTTGGAGAACTACAGCTGAAGTGGTTAGGTATGTACATTGTGTACGTTCTCTGTGGGGACTTCCTCCAACTATTAATGCTTTATTTTTCTTACATTTTAGCTTAAATATAGTCCCTGCACCTTAAAATTATGTCATTCCAGATTGTGCTTTGAATTTTATTTGCTTTTTGAGAAAGAGTCTCACTAAATTTGTATTTTAATCAAGAAGATCTACATACACATTTCAAGTAGCCTCCTGACACTGGTAAAAAAAAATTTAAAGATATCAAATCAGGTATAACTTACATAAATAAAAGGAGGACAAGTCAAACACGGAGGCATGACAAGACCCAAGGATATAAGGAAACCAGTAATAAGGATCGTCACTGTCCTGAGTCCGCTTTGTTGTTAGATTCATAAAACCAATCATCCTCACCGGTCTTCAGTGAGCACTGAGCTGTACGCCACCTGCCCATTACACGCCCAGTGGGATTACCAATAACCTCCTGCTTGTTCCCTTTTTGTCTCTATCACTTAACTGTATCCCAAATTGCAGAGACAAGCATTCATTTTGTACGGCTATGTGCAGTCCATTCTGTCCCCGGCAGCAGCTCCTTAACTCACGAGAGCATGTCTTTACTTACCACAGTAGCTTGACCCAACCCTTTCTTCATGCCTATACTAAAATACAGTGAGGAGAAATATATAAATTTCTGACTCCTTTCCATAATGGGCTAGACCTGTGTATCATTCACAGCACGTCCATCTACATCAAAATTTCTATAACTTGACAATCCTAGTGGACTGTAAAGTGTTTATAGAAATTTTATGTAGGGTAAGACTTTCAAATATTTATGTAAGCCTGATCCTATGACAGAATCCTGCCCAAAGGCTTCCCCTGATTTACCTACGTGTGTTTGAATAAGCTGCTTTGATCAGCTTATGTTCTTATACAGAAATGTTGGTAATAATGATACTTATCGATGGAGAGTTTGCTACACACACTGGGAGAAGTAGAAATGGTGGCCATGTGGCTTTACCATGAGGAAAACCCATGCAATTCACAAGTTAGAAGGAACACGCATGGCACCTAGAGCGGTGAGCGGGTTAGTGCTCATTAAATGGCCGTAGCCTTATGTTAACAGCAATTCAATGATCTTAAGTTGAGGATGTAAAGACAATGAAAACTGAAGAAAGGGCAGTTGGTCTCTGAACTTTTTTCCTTAGTCATTTTGACTATAGCACTAGATTTCTCTTATTCTGAAACTATTGGAAATACCAGCCTGTTTAGTTTCTGCTCCTGTTTCCTCTTAATCAGACGAAGGCCCTAGATAATCCGCTGCACCATGTGTGTGTTTGTCTCCCTCTGAATAGCAACGTGAACGCATTGAGGGATGGAAGGTTTTCCGAGCTGAAGCTCATGTTTATTTGCCCCCACAGGAGCCTGTCCTTTCATAGCTAGTTCTTATAATGACTCTGTGAAGTCACATTTATGCTTTGCTTTTACCAGTGTGGGAAGCAAGTCTCAGGGAGGACATATTGTGGCTAAATATACAGATACAGAAGCAGGCATCAGCATCGCAACGCTACTAATTATGCAACTTATTTAATTATGCCTTTCCTTCCCCACACAAGCATGTTCTTCCTTTCCTGGATTTCTTGTCCTCCTGTCACATAGTATGACTTTGTGCACTAGAACAACTGCTTGAGCAAATTATTGCAGGAGAATTGGGCTGGAGTGATAGCTCAGCGGTTGAAGCACCTGCTTGGTAAGCACAAGGACTGGGGTTCAATCCCTGGTGCCACATGCAGCGCCAGCCTGGCTGCGGGCATGCCGAGCCAGCCACCAAGACTGGGCGTGGTGGTGCATGCCTGCGGCCCCAGTGCTGGGGAGGAGCAACGGGAGGATCACTATGAGTCTGAGCTGTGTAGTGAGACCCTGTACCATATACATGAAAAAAAAAATCAATTTCTTTTCATTGCTTCATTATAGTAAATACCTAGTTAAAAAAAATTCTAAGTGTAACTTTGTACGTAGCACATACATGGTGTACTGTATGATTTCATATGAATAGAGACAGAAACCCTATGAAATGGCTTATGGTATATATTCCTACTGAAATTCTACACATTTTTTATTGCAAAAGAAAACGTCAAGGGAATATAAATGAACACTAATGCTAAACATTTAGTTCCACTTTCCTACCATATGTCACTGCTTCCACAATGTACATTTTAGGGACATTTCAAACACTTCTGAAATAAAGATGCATCTTGTCAACACTGCGTCATGAGAAGCACTTGGGGATGCTTCCTCACTGCTTGGTGGTTTGTGAAATACTGGAATGTCTTCAAATCACGATTGTCTTAAATTTGATGAGATACAGTAAGTCATAAACAACATGTCAAGGTAGGTCTGCAGCTTAAAATATAGATACATCTCTGCAGAGTTCTACCCAAAGTGGGGAATTGATTTTTTTCAGTCAGATCTCAAACACGAAAGGCAGAAGAATAGGAGTTTTAAAGAATCACGCGCTCAGTGCTGAAGAATCTAGGCATCAAAGCCTTCCATCTCAGTTTTCAAATTTCTTCATCCTCAACTAAGAAAATACGCAAAAACACATGAAATCTGTTAAGAAGAAAGTTAAAAAGCACCGGCTGAAGGCATTGACGGATTAATATGCGGCTGTTTCTCTCTCTCTCTCTCTTTCTTAGTGGCCTCTGTTATCATTTATAAACAAGACACATTTTAAAACACAAAAATTCCTTGAAAAACATTCGCTTGAAACTCGACCTTGGGGGGCGTTTAGCAGACTGCAGCCCCCGCCCCCCCCTCTGCGGCTGGGTTCTCACCTACGTTTCAGGAGACCACTAAAGTCAAGTTCTCCTGCATCCTCTTGACCTTCTCCGCTGTCGTGGACAAAGAAAAGCAGATGGGATTTAGCGCGGACACACGCAGGACCGTCTCCCCCATCACCGCGCAGAGCGCATGTGCAGCGTGTCTGCGGCGCAGAGCCTGGATCCACACACGCTGTTTCCTTTCACACAAGTGATGCTGGAGTTTTCAGGAGCATAGACTTGTGGAAAAGCAGACACAGGAGCTGGTGCCACTGTATGGTTTCAGAGACACGGCTTGTTGATTGCATATAGAAAACTGCTTGGATTTGTGTTAAGACCGCGTAACACAAATACCTTTCAGCCAAGCAACGCAAAGTACTTTGTTTTTGCAAATTTGGGACTCTCGAAACGAACGTATGTAAAAAGCAAAGGACTTTTGCTGGTCTCTGTCACTCACGGAGGATCATGTTGGGGACAGAGTGTACCCATATCAGGTATATAAGTACAAAGCCTTCCATGCAGCGGTCACCTGTGTCCCGGAGCAGCTCCATCGGGTCATGTTGGTACAAAGACAACCGGCCCGGACACAGCTTTAGAAGATGCACTCTTTTCTCTCAGAAGGAGCTGCCCTTGAAGTAGCAACCCCTTGACTTTCCAGTTAGTATCTTTTAGAATGTATTTATGAAAAATTTGTCTCAGGATTGTTTATGAACCCTTCACTAGCAGCTCTTAGATGTGCTCTCCACGGAGAAATGCTTCTTCAGATAGGCATGTGGCCACAGCCATGACTTTGTGGAAACTCAACAAAGAAGCTACGGAGCCCACCCTGAGAGGGGGCTGCAGATTTACTTACATGTTTAATTTTGCTAATGAAGAATTTGTTTCCCGCTCCCTACAAGGGTTAGTTTATGGCTTCTAAGAAAAAAGTCTGCGGGTTTAAAAACTGTGTACAGAACCTAAGTCCTAAGAATTCAACTCAAGCAATGCATTTGTAGATTTTCTTTCATAGCAGGTGTTCGAGGCCCTTCAGAAGGAACTTCTAGTCTTTTAAAATACAAAAAAGGAGAGTGATGTTTCCCTCACCTAAAAATACACATGCCCATGTCACAAGAAAGATTTTAGACCTGAGCATTTACTAAGCTAAACATAGGCTAAAGGCGGTACTTTCTTAAGCAATAGGATTTGAAAGTCTGACATTGTTTTCAAATTAAAAAGATACTGTGGTTGATCAGGTAATATTCCATATCTTCAAAACATAATACAACATTTTCATGTATTGATAATTTAGGTGAAACACACCTCTATTAAAAAGTTAAATCATTGCTTTATAATTATGGATATCATTTTACAACAGTGGGTTATTGTTTTATAATTTGGAATAACTTTTCTTATTCAACAAAGCTGCATGTGGATTCAGTCTCCAGAAGAAGAAAACAGTTGCTCTCAGTGAAGAATTTATGTTACAGCATCACAAATACGTGGCACCATAACGAGAAGGGCTTAGTTATGTTTCCCAGAATCTGAAAAAAATTCATTTTTCTTCCTTGCTCCTGACTTTTCATCCCTGGCAGCTGAAAAAAAAGATAGGTCTCAACCTTCTGCCTTTTTACAGTATTCTTTCTGCTAGTGGTTTCTATTTAGGAGAATTCAGGATTATGCGAAGCTGACCTCAACACATGGCCGCTTCATTGTGGTTTTCTGGGTACGTGGGTTAGGGACTCCAGGAGTGATTTCTAGGGGAAGAGCAACATGCACAGATGTCTTCTGATGGTATTTATGGGTGCTGTATGAAACGCGGCTCTTCCAATGTCTCTTTTATCCATTCTGTGGGAAAATGATACACTTAGGGAAGAAGCCGCATATCAACAGTCTGCAAGCCCACTTTTCTAAGCCAATTATAAGACCTGCAAAAAACGAGCCTTCCTCTCTAACAAGAATATTCTCAAATTGTCTCTGGGCATGTTTGATTGGGCATGAAGCCCATGGCTTTTCTAGAACACCAGCTTTTAAACATGTGGAATGTTTGGTGGTGCTGCAGAGGGCTATCTTATTTGGAGCACAGAGTGTGGAAGGAAGGAGTGAATTCTGAAAACCTTCCGCGGCCGAATCACCCGTGAGCCACCTGGCTTCCCCTCCCCAGGTTACCTCCTCTTGAAGGCAGATCTGATGTCGATGTTTGGGGTCGTCCCAGTAGATTCTTTGAAAAGAAAGAAAGCAGTGAAATAAACACCTGGGCACAAGACAAGTTTGTGTTCAGTTCCTTTACAGACTGTGGGATTCTTTAGACAGAAGGACGTCAGGTGAAGGTGGACAGTTGTCCCCCGGAGATGGCAGGGCCTTCAGGGCTGAATCACTCACCCTTTCCCAGGGAGAGCCAAGCAGGGAGGGCCGCCTTTAGGCATTACCATGTCCTGTTGTTGTTCAACCAGCCTGCCTATCAGAGTTGTTTGAGGATCTTAAAAGTACACCACCTTCTTCATCCATCCTGCTGGAGATTTTGGTCTACCAGGTCAGGTGGGGATGTATGTATATATTCTACAGTGTTGGGGATTAAACTGAGGACCTTCACACTTAGCTATAATCCTGGCCCTTAAAAAAAATGTAGTCTTACTAAATTACCCAGGTTGGGGTCAGACTTGCAATCCTCTTGCCTCAGCCTCCGGAGAGCTGGGATCACAGGCATGCATCAAAACACCTGGCTTGCAAATCAATACTGTTATTAAAAAATCAAAACAAAACAAAACAGGAAATTCTAAAAAATGTTTGACCAGGGTAAATGAAGGAATAAGAGGTTCTTAGAAATAAAATCTTCCAAATCCTACTTTTACATGATCTGTAACAATGTGATCCAGCAGGCTTGTTGGCATATCCCAATCAGAACAGCGCTATTTTAAGTTTTGAAATCTAAAAAGTTTGTGGGCAATCTCTCCTAATCTGATATCATTAAATGGCCTTCTGCACCTTGACCCATGAAAGGTCTTTCTCCAAGGGGAAGCGGGTGAGGCTTGGAGAGGGCTGGAGGGTGCTCAGATGAAGAAAGGGGACCCTGGACCAGAGAAAATAAAACCTGATCCAAAGGACTGACTCACCGTGCACTTCCAGATCAAAGGAGCAGCTGTCGAACTTGTCCTTGTAGGTCACCTCGCACCGGTAGTTGCCCGCATAGTTCTCTTTGGCCTTGATGATTTGCATCTCAAACGTGTAGATCTGCAAGGAAGTGCAGCCAGGGGCCCTGTAGGCCGAAGTCCTCCGCAAGGCCCGCCCAGGGCCACCCCGAGAGCGAGCGCGTCTGTCTGGCCCGCCATACCCGCGACTGGCGCTCGAAGGTCTCCTTCAGCTGCAGGTGCTTCCCTGCCTTGCTGGCCAGGTCCATCCACTTGCCCTTGAACCACTTGACAGTGGGCTTACGCAGCAGATCCTCCGCCTTCACCTTGGCCACGAAGGTGATGTTCGCACCTGCAGGCAGCACGAGCTGTCTGTCGCTCCCCTGAGCACCGAGCTGGAGTGCTGGCCGCAGACCGGCACCAGGCATGCTGGGCCAGCTGCGCACCTCCGGGGAGCGGGGGAAGGGAGGAGGGGAAAGCAAGGCGGAGCCACAAGGAATCAGCCGGGGGAGTTGTTAGATAGGGATCGGAATATCCTCGGGAGAGAGAAAGAGCGAGTAGATGTCAGGGATTTGTCTCTACTGTTGCACCAGGAGTCCTATGGACGTGGCTGAATTAAATTGATCTGTATATGTGGCTGATTAGAGCGCAACATCAGATTCTAGCTGGCCAGAGCCTCACAGGATCACGAGGGTTGCATTCAGTGTCACACGCTCAGTGTCTATGTGCCAGACCTGGAAGAAGTCACTCTGAATGTAGTTATCCATGTGCTTATTGATAAGTGTCGAAGATAGCTCTGGTCACAATATATTCCTTATAAAGTTTTGTGCTGGGGCCGGGGAGATGGCTCAGTGGAATAAGTGCTTCCCTGGCAAGCACAAGGCTGTGAGTTCAATCCCCGGTTCCGCAAAAATAAATAAATAAATAAACAAATAAATAAATAAAGTTTTGTGCTAAGCATGGTGGTACATGCCTGTATTCCTAGCACTCAGGAGGCTGAGGCAGGAGGATCGCTATGAGTTCGAAGCCAGCCTGGACTACATACTGAGTTCAAGGCCAGCCTGAATTGCATAGCAAGACCCTTCCTCAAAAACACAAAACAAAATTCCTTTGTTTATTTTTGTATTTTTATTGCAGGGTCTATGGGTTCTCACTACACAGATCAGATTTGTAGTGATTCTTCTGTTTTCAGCTTCCGGAGTGCTGGGATTACAGGTGCATGTCACCATGCCCAGTCCGCCTCTCAGCGCGCCCCCAGGGCCCCCCTCCGGCACAGCACGCCAGGGATCAAGCCTCCAACCTCTGTGTCTGCTTAAGCAGGTGCTTTAATCCGCAGAATTGTCGGGCCAGCCCAATAATTTAAAAGCAAAAAAGAAAAAAAAAAAAAAAGCTAATTGCTTGAGGTCAGTTTCCTCTACAGAAAAGGTGAGTCAGAAAATTGAAGGGTAGTAACTCACCAACTTTCACCGACCCGGTCTGCGGCTTCTCCACGAACAGGGTAGACAGCTGCGAGTTGGCATTCTGCTTGTCCTGTTCCTCCCCACCTCCGCCACCGGGTGACTCGCCAAGGGACCATTCTGGCAGGCAGAAGTGGGGCAGCGTCACTGGGGAGGCTCCTCTGGGGCGAACTTACCTGAGCTTGCGCCTCATGCTCACACCTCTTTCCAGCCCCTCAAACCTGGATCCTCATCTTCCACAGCGCGGCTTGCTAAACCCTAGAAACAGCAAGGCCTCTCCGCTAAGAGTCAGCTGCCTCAGGTTCCTGTCCTGCCTTGCTGGACCCCTGCTGCTGCTGGATGACTACAGAGACCAAGGGCTGTGGGGGAGGGGGCTCGCCAGGTTCAAGGATGGACCGGCCTGCAGACACCAACGGGAGCGCGAGGGGGGTTGTCCTGCGAGGAGAAGATCAGAAAGCAAAGGAAGCTCTTCTGTGTTTTGTAGATGGCTCTGATCCGTGGTCCATTCTGCTGTCTCCTGGATGCAGTTCCAGCCACTGAGCGCTGGGAAAGAAGTATGGGGCGCCACGCGTCCACGTGTTGGGATGTCTTGCAAAGCGGGAGAGTGTGCAGTGATTTTAGTCTCCACGTACCCATCACGCTGGGAGCCAGGAGTCTGTGGCCGCAGGACGCCATGGTCACAACAAAGTCAAGCGAAGTAGTCAAGGGTCGTTCATTTTTAATGTTAACATGAAGACTGTGCCTTATGCATTTATGATATTAAGAGCGAGCACGAATCATGGCCATTTGTGTGCAGAACAGGAAGGAGAGTATTTTGTTCTTCCCTTCTCTCCCTGCCATGCCTGTAGGAGTGTTGGGCCATCGCAGGGTGATCAGGCCCGCAACACATGTTTGTTGAATGAATGAATGAATGAACAAATAACCTCGTAGAATTGTTGCTGTTGCTGGCAGGATACGTCTGAAAGTATTTTTATTGTTTAGTGTTTACTGTATTGAAAGTTTTAAAAAATATGAACATAACATATGGAATATGAATGGCTATAACTCTATCCCATCCCAGGAAGGGAGATGGAGTTACGTATATTGGTTCAGTGTTTTAAGTGACCGTTATGATAAAACAAGCCAACCTGGGATGTGCGGCTAGATTCTGGAGCAGGTGTGTGCGTACATGTACCATGCAAAATTAACCATTTTTCCAAACATTAGTTTTCTTGCAAGAGGAAAGATAACGAAAGGTTGCCAGCTGAGCTCGCTCCTGAACAAAACGAGCACCAGCCTGGAGCGGTGCTGGAGACCCGGCGTTAGTGCTAGCGTTAGGACGGTACAGCTGCGGCTCACCTGAATCCTTCCGCTCCAGGGCCCGACTGCCCAAACCTGAAAGGAAAGGGGGGTTTGGAGATGCAGCCCCGACCGACCGCAATGTGGAGAGAGCGCTGCCTCAGCCTGCCCGGGGGCCCCCTGCACCCTGCCTCTTCTGGCGACGGCAGAAAAAAAAATGGCAAATTGGATTGGATGGGAAATCAATAGAACTTCAGCTCTGCAAATAGGACGTCTTTGAAAACATTAAAGAAATCAAAAGGCTCAAATATCTAAATTTAAAGACCAGGAGGGAAGGGCATGGAAATAGAAATAAAAGACAAAGGTTGTTTTTAGTTTTTTGTTTTCCCTAAAAGTATACCCTAGACTTGGATTTTAATTATTATATCTCAGCAAGAAATCCTCCTGTTTAAAAATTTCACATGCAGAAAACCTGGACTGGGGGAATCAAGAGAAGAAAGTGGACTTAGATGACCAGAGGAACAGACTCTTTCTTTTTTATTTCTTTTTCTTTTCTTTCTTCTCTTATTTGTTTACTTTGGTACTGGGGATCAGACTCAGAAGCGTGCTGTTGTTGGACAGGTGCTTAAGCCACTGAGCTATCTCCCCGGGCCCTGACCCTTTCAAAAGAAAGGAAAAAGTAAGAATGCAATAAAAGTAGATGCTTTAAACAAAAAAAAAAAAGTTTCTCGTGTAAAGCCAAGCAAGGTGGAAGGAAACGCCTGTGATCTTGGCACTCTGGGAGGCTGAGGCAGGAGGATTGCAAGTTGGCATCCAGCCCAGGAAACTTAGTGATTTAGCGAGACCCTGTCTCAAAAAGAAGTCTCTCATATAAAACCAACAGCAGAGCACCGGGGAGTCAGCGTTTTCCCGCCCAGTCCTGTTTGGGCAAGCCCCGCCCCCTTGATCCTCCCTCTGGGCCACAAACAAAGGCAGAGTTGGGCAGCGGTAGGGCAGAGGCTTCCTAACCTGGAGGCAAGGCGCTAGGCGGGGACGCATCCTCTTCATCTGAAACAAGAAACAGGAGGAAAAGTCAAGGAGAAAGGACTTCGGCCACGGCGCCTGAGGAGAGAGAACGTGAGCCAGAGGAGACACACGCAGCTTTCCCAGCGGCCGGCCGGGAAGCCTGCAAACGCGTGCCTGCAAGTTCAGCTTCAGCAGCTCAGGCAAAACGAGCAAAAGAAAGGCTGCGAGGAGAAGGGCGCGGGCGGGCGTGGCGGCGCGCCTGTAATCCGAGCACTCCGGAGGAGGATCGCCAGGACGTCAAAGGCCAGCCTGCGCTACACAGACCGTCTAAAAGAAATAGGAAGCCCAAATAAGAAAGATAATAATTAATAATGATAGGAGAAAGGAATCGGGTAATGCAAATTGAAGTGTAGATAAAAAGCGGGGCTGCGGGGCACGTCTCATGTGACAGGAAGTTTAAAATAAAATCGATGCTAAAAATCAAACCTCGATGAAATCAACACCGGAGATGGATTTCAAGTTCCTCTTTTGTGGCTAAAGTCAAGGAGAGACGCTATTCACAAATCGTGCTCACCCGGAGGCTAACACAGAAGGCTGGAGGCTGGATCGAGAGCTCGGTTCTGCCCAAAGGCCCCCCAAGTGCACTTCAAGATTCAAGAAGTGAAAGCCGAAATGGTGGTATCAATCGCTACGTCTTACCAAGCATTGTTTTAGGAGCTTTAGAAGAGCCTTCCCCAAGATCATAATGGTCTTGGCAAACGCTGAATAGGGTCTCAATATTTGGCCAGGCAAGTTTGTAAAATTCAAAATATGTCTTCTACTGAATGCACTGAATCATTCTTTTCTCTAAAATACCTGAAAAGCCAAGTCCACATTTGAGATGCTCGCAGAATCTCTTGGTGTTACTAGAACCTCTACTTCTTTTGTAAAACATAATCATTGTGCACTAAAAAATTAGAATAAATGCGGGTTTCAAAATATTAATTTAGCTGGGGCTGGAGAGATGGCTCAGTGGTCTAAAGCACCTACTTGGAACAAGCTTGGCACAGGGACCACAGTTCGATCCCCCAGCACCACATGCCAGCCAGCCCCGCCCACAGGTGGGCTGAACTGGCCACACACACAATAAATAAAAAAAAAAAAAAAAAGTAAAAATAAATAAATAAATAAAAATCTGAGCTTTAATAAAATCAACATTAAAAATAAAATCAACATTATAGTCTCAAAAAAAATATTAATTTAGCTGTGTGGTAGAGCACACCTGAAATCCTAGCACTTGAGAGGCTGAGGCAGGAGGATCACCAAGAGTTTGAGGACAGCTTGGGCTACACGGTGAGTCCAAGGCCAGTCTCACCTACATAGTGAGATCCTGTCTCCAACAAAGAAAAACTCAACTTTACGACAGTATAAAATATGATATAATAAAGCAGATGTTAGCTAAAAAGTATTTTTAAGGACTGGCCAGATAGCTCAGTGGACTAAAATCCTGCTTAGGCAGATGCAGGGACCAGGGTTCGATCCCTGGCTTGCCATGCTGGCCCTGGCCCCGGGTGCCCTGAAGACAGCGATTGAGACTGGGCGTGGTGGCACGCACCTGTAATCTCAGCGCTTGGGAGGCTGAAAACAGGAGGATCACTACAAGTCCGATCTGTGTAGTGAGACCCTATAGACCCTGTACTAAATACATAAAAAGGTGTTTTTAAAAATTCCTAGGTAGAAGATGTAAAGCCGGTACACTTGGGTATAATCTATTAGAATATTTACTATGAATATTATTTTGTGACTTGAAATTTCTTTCCCCAAACTTTTATTATTTCTTGTGAAACTCATGCACTGCCTCTCATAAAGCTGCCCACCACCAGCACTGCAGAAGTGGAGGTAGGGCGCAATCTCATAGGGTTTGTGATTCTTCAGTGGAAGTGTTTGTGAGGGAGAGTGCAAGGGCCCTCGTGTGGCATGTGTGTGTTTACTGAAGGACATAAGGACACCCTCAGGGTGCTCATGTGAGCTGGGACCCTGTTTAGGGACAAGAAATGAAGGGTGCTTAGCATTTCCCCAACTTGGCTCGCTTCTGAGTTCTTTCAGAAGAATGGATGACCCGTCAACATTGCCCGCCAGCATCCTGAGACATCGTGCACTTGCAGGAGTGTATTTCTAAAGAACCGTTCCGGTAGTTTTAAAATTTTTATTCTTCTGATACAAGGTCTTGCTACTCCATTCAGACTTGCCCGGTTCCTGCTGCCTCAGTCTCCGCAGTGCTGGGATTATAGGCACAAGGGTTCCAGGGCCACCACTGCGTGTGGTGCCAGGAATGAAACTCTGGCCCTTCTGCTTGCCATGCTGTCTCTGGTGTGCTGTGCTGGCCCAGAAACCTGGTGTGTTGCTGCACACCTGGAACCCCAGTGCTGGGGAGGCTGAGGCAGGAGGGTCACCATGAGTCTGAACTGTGTAGCAAGACTCTGCATCTAATTAATTAATTAATAATTAAAAGAATTCTCTATTTTAGAAGACAGTTTGATAATTAAAATTTATATAAAAACAAAACTCCCTATAATTTTTCTACAATGTCCTTTTTTATGGATTTAATTTGGTCTTTAAGATTCCACCAAATCCCAGACAGGAGCTTCCTTCATTATAGGTAAGCCAGGCGGGAATCAACAAGAGAAAAGCTCACTGCCTTTGAAGGGTCGGACATACATTTCTGTATTTTGTGCATTGGGTTCTGACCTTAATGCCTTGCCAAGTTGCCTGGTTAAATCTGGCTGATTGAGCAGGACGGAGAGTTTCAATTCTTCTTATTTCCTAGCAGGAAACCGGATCCTATTAGGAGGAAACTGAATATCCAAGTCTTTAGGGCATGTACAAGTCAGCGACATAGATCCAGAGGACAGAATAGCATCTCACAAAAATCAAACCTGACGAAGCCAACCTGGACATGTCCAATTATGGCAAAATAGTGTTGGGAGACCGTAACGATGATTTTTACACAACCAAGGTTTCCAAGGAGGAACTCCAGGAAAGGATGAGAGAAAGCGCTAAGTCTCCATCACAGAGCCCCAGGTTTTCAGGGGATGTGTGTGAGTATTATGGGATGCAGCCCCAGAGGGAGAGGAGGTACAAATCCTCAACCTTCCCAGGAAAGGACTTCTGCCTGCAGCTGGTTTCTGACTGTCTGCTTCAGTGTTTTAAGTAATAGGAGATAATCATGGGGATTTTAGAATAAAGACTAAAAGCACATAGAATATGAGACCCAAGTAACCAAATATCAAGGAAACACCAGTAGTGTTTTGCTAGACCAATTCATAAATTCCTCAAGCAGGGCAATCAGTCATGGTAAATATCAGCACATGAGAATATAACAGCAGCAGCAAGTAAAAGCTAACATGGGTTCATCTCTCTGAGGCTCTGGATGGAGTTGTCATCTTTTCTTTATGAGAAGACACTCGCCTTCACACTGGGACCCTCCTGAGATCAGGATCCTGGTCACAACAGCCGTGCATCTGCTGTGAGCGTTCCTCCCCAAATCTATTAAAGCAGTGTAGTACACCAGTGTGGCCACGCCCCAAAATCGAAAAGTACATTGATAGCAATTTTCAACACAGCTCATTACCAAGAAGTGACAAAGTCAAAATTCATAGCAAAAAGCAGAGACCTCTTAGTAGATGGTTGATAGATGCCTGAGGTAAATTACAGAAATATTTTAGCATGCTAATAGAGAACACAAGGATCACCTTACTGCGTGTAAAGAAACTTAAATGAAGAAAAGAATTGAGCATTCCTTTCACCTCACAAAATACATTATGGAGAACGGTTACAGGGTTTTCGTTGCCTCACTTCCTGCTCTGCCGCCTCATTTGCTGAGACAGGACGGATGGCGCTGGTGTGAGGTGTGTGACGCACATGAGCTCCCTCAGCACAGTGTATGTGGGAATCCTGTTGCCAGGGAAGAAAATCAGTTTGCGTTTTGCTTGCATTCAACACTAAAAGCAGTTACTTTTTTGGAAGAAAAGTGAAAAAGGGGCCGTAGTGGTTCTAATTGGGTTTACTGGGAAAAATATATAGACTGAAAATGAATGAGATATAAAAATTTAAAAAATGTAAAGTATCCTCACTTAGACACCAACCCACGCACTGGTCTTCAGAGTCACCTCTGGTCCTGAGTTTGGCAGCAGCGTGAGGACTTCCGGCAGGCTCATGGCCTGGGTTCTCCTGGTAGTGTGGGTGCCATCGATCAAAGAAGGTTCCATTCAGCACCACCAGCCCTGTGTCCCAGCCCTGCCATGCATCTGCTTCCAAAACTGAAATCTACTGTGTTCCCCCAAAGCAAAAGTGGGCTCAGGGGGCAGGACCCATGCCTGTACCCTCACCTGCCACAGAGTTTGAACACAGAGGGCAGGACTCTGTCCCCTTGGGGAGGGGGTGATACAGAAGAATCTACGCTTAGCATCCCATCATACACCCCAGTGATTATTCTAGAAGAATCCTAGACCCCAGCAGAATTAGTTTTTGAGGTCATTTATTGTTTTCCACAATGGCCATTGTGAAAGGGATTTGCACATCTAATTAATGGCATTACTGCTTGGTTGAATACCTTTCTTTTTTCCTGTTTTCTTTTTTGAGAAAAAAAAAGCTATGCAGTCCTGGCTCGCCTCGAACTCACTGTGTCGCCCACAGCGGCGGGCTGTTCCCACGGCTGTGAGTGAGGTGGTCTCACAGTGAGGGTCTCCACCTGTCCCAGGCAGATTCCTTGGTCCAAACCCTGCCAACCTGGATATTCACTGGCTGTTCATCCTGCAGTTGAGCCGGGGGTGAGCAGCCCAGGAACAACCAGAGGGAATAAGGACAGCTACACACGGCTGGTCAGGGCAGGCAGTGTGGGGATGGAAAGTCCACTGAGCAGTTAACAAAACAGATGGGCAGTAGGAGGAGGATGGAGATAGGGCAAGGAGGACACTGTCAATTCTGGATCCTGGAGAACAGTGACATCGCTCTAGTCCAGGTGGCCCTCGAGCTTGCAGTGGTCCTCTTGTCTCAGCCTCCCCGTGCTGGGTTACAAGTGTGTGCCACTATGCCTGGTCTTGGCTTTATACTTTCATCATAAAGAAAAAGAAATTTTACTGGCTGGTTGGTTCGTCATTGCTTTGCCTTATTGAAAGCATTTTTAAAGGACAGGGCTACAGCTCGGGGGTAGAGGACCAGCTTAGCATGGCCGAGGCCCAGGATTTAATCCCCAGCACCATGAACTGGGGGAGAGGACCTCATTTAAATATGCAGATAGAATAAGGCAATCACTTCCAGCTCAGGGCCAGGTCCCCGCAGCAGTGACAGTTTGCCCTTGAGGTTACATCACTGTCCCTGATGAGCGAGCCTCACAGCCTGGGCGGAGGCAGCGTCCAGCTTGGAAGCAGAGATGGGTCCCATCGGCCTTGCTGAGGGTCATGTTACCATCCCTTAAACCAGGATGCCCAAGCCCCGTGAACCCCCTCACGGAGAGATTTCTAGGCGTCTGCACAGTGTACCCTCAGGAGCATCCCTCACACGGGCCTGGGCCAGAGCCTCCGGCTGCTCTCTACGGGGCGCCGCTGAAGGCAGGGGTGGGACCCTAACACTATGTGCTGGCTTGTGGAGCCCGAGTTCCAGTTAGCTGAGATCCAGTGTACTGAAAGAGAAAAAGGCATTTTATTAGTGAGCAGGAGATAACACAGCAGTTAGGTCGCGACATCCGACGCTAGGAACAAAGAGAGTCCGCTGCTTTGGAGCAGAGTCGGAAAAAAGGAAATCCCTTATGGCAGCAAGGAAATAGCTCCTCCGCAGCTAGACTCCGCGAACGGTTGCACACTTAAGAGGCTAGCGCGTGAAAATAAGGGTGCGAACATAGGAAGCGAAATTCTCAACTGCCTCCCCTTCCGCGGAGGCATCCCTCTGAGAGATGAAAGCTGCTTGGTTTAAGGACTCCACCCCCACGGAGACAGAGGACTTAGTCTTTCGGGGGGTCACAGAAGCACATGCTAAAGATAACACTTTCTAAAACTAGGCTACTCCTTAAGATGTAAAATCGGAACAGTAGATCAGGAAAAAAACAGTTTCCAGTTTGATAAGGAGCAGCGTGGTGCCTGCTTCCGGAGGTGCCACCAACCTCTGCAGACCGTCCTACAAGGCGACAGAGGACGTGGTCGGTGAGTGCTACAAGGGGAGGAGCCAGCCTTCGAAAGTCCTAGCAAATTCTGGAACCGTTCACAGAAACAACAAAAACCTCCCATTTTAGAACGATCTGGGTCGCTCGGATCATTTTTCTGATTGACATGATCCCCCAGCCGAACACCTCTTTCCCGAGCATGCGCCTTGGGACCTGGACAGCAGCCGGTAACCTGCGGGCGTCTCCGCAAGGGCTGGTGACCTTCCATCACCGCTTCTCCTCAGCAGTGTGAGCCGCGGGAAGTGGGCTGTCAGGCGACCGACAGTGTCTTCCAGATACGACGACGGCAGAGGAAGAGAACGCCCCAGTGTGCGGGGCGAGAAGGCAGGTCCTTGCTGCCCGTCCTGCCCCTCTCTGCCAGTTCGCCTCCCCGCCTCCCCGCCACTCACCTTTGGCCGGTCCGCTTCCCGCCTCTTTGTCTTTATTAGGTTCTGTGTGGAAAACAGAAGCACATTTGAAAAAGCGGCCTGGAGCATTTTGTTGTGTGATGAGCGACAGAGAAAGTGGGCGTGGTCGGTGGGCGTGAGGGTGGGGGATGGTAAATGGCATTAGTGACACCGCGTGCGTCACACGATGCAGAGGGATCTGGGAATTTCAGGGCACAGTCACACTTAGCTGCGACAGAAGCAATGACTAAATCTGATCTCTTTTAAAAGTGTACATAAAAAGCATGCGTTGGGGTAGAGCACACTCAGGTATTACTGGGCCTGAATTACATAGCATGCCCGGGTAGGAGTATTATGTGGCATATTTCATTTTAGAACTCAGTAAGGAACTGACTTTTTACAGAAGTCTGACTCACGGGTTCTTTTCTTTCTTTCTTTCTTTCTTTCTTTCTTTCTTTCTTTCTTTCTTTCTTTCTTTTTGAGACAAGATCTTGCTTTGTAGTGCAGGCTGGTTCTAAACCCACTTATGTAGCCCAGACTGGCCTTGAACTTCTGGTGATCCTCCTGCCTCAGCCTGCCTGGCTCTATTGATTCTAAAAGTGTGGGCTTCTAGATATTATAGAAAGGTATAAAAGATGTAATTGTGCAATGTGCGTAATTTCAAAGAAAATGTTTCGATGTACATAAGAACCTTGCAGATCGGGCTTCCTGGCCATAAATGTAACAGGGACATGGTCACCTCCGGGCCATGAGTTCAGATCCTGGCACACCACAGCAGGCTTGCGGTGTGGAGGGAAAGAACTGTTGGTAGCTTTCTGTCTCTTTTCACTGACAGGCAGATGGCCGCCTTGGCTAACTGGGAAGGACTTTAGTGAGTTTCAGAGGAGACGTGTTGGCTGGAGATGCTGGTATGGTGCAAAGAATGTGGCAGATGCCTGTCAGTGACATCACAGCGGTAGCCCCGGGACAGCGGGCAGGAGGAAGGGAGAGGCACAGCTCTCAGCTCACAGCCTCGCTGTCCTCCAGAGCCGCAGAGCACTGGATCACAGCAGCCTGAGCCTGAATGTCCACAGGGTGAGGGTGGATGCTTCTGTCCTAGCCGAGGTTTGCAGAGTGAGTTTCACAGTGAGCTCATGGCAGCCTGCACTACATAACAAGATCCTGTCTCAAAAAGTAAAATAAAATAAAAAACATATTTGCAAAGGAAAAGCTTTAAAATCTCCTTATAACGGCCTATGTGGAAAGAGCAGCAATGGGCCTTATTCACTTTCGGCTTGCCCAGGTAGACACGGCCATTGTGCAGCGGCCTGAACCCTGGAGACCGAAATAACCATGCTGAACCTCACACAGCCAGGACTTGGGATAGCGCTGCTGACATCTTATCAGACTAGCTACGGGTGACTTAATTGTTCTCTAGCCTGTATCTGATGTCCTCCCTGGCTGCAACAAAGCCCTGCAGGAAAAGTTTTTTTGGTTTTTTTAAAAAATGTATTTAGTACAGGGTCACACTACACAGACCCAACTCATAGTGATCCTCCTGTTTTCAGCCTCCCAAGCGCTGGGATTACAGGCGCGGGCCACCACACCCAGTCTCAGTTGTTGGCAAAGGGTTTTTAATTAGCAGTCTCTGCTGTCTGTGGTACGTCAAAGCCCATCCTCTGTGCCTGGTGGCAGACACACAGTCTCCTCTAAAGGGCAGGGTTAGAGGCCCTCTAGGGTTGTGGCACTGTAAGGAACCAGTGCACAGTTCTGGTTCCTGATGGAGGCACGTTTTCGTCCTCTTTGAAGAGGAAGGAGAAAGGACCTCGGTGCTCCGTGCGGAGACGCCCACAGCTGTGCTTACTTCCATCTTGGGGGCTTGCTGGCGAGACAGGCAAACCATCCTGGAGCCCATGCGGCTGCAACTTCCCGATCCTGCTCACTCCCTCCGTCTGGCTGATGTAAAAAAGGAGTGTACTGGGTTGTGCGCATCCTGGCCATGTGCCGCCTGCCAGCGATCTCGTGAGATCTCTACCTATTGTTTTTCAGGTTGTCACCTGGTGGACCACAGAATACTAAGAATTCAGTAAATTGGTCTTGGTGATAAATTAGTGGTGACTCTTTTTGGAGGTGTCCAGTGGCGACATAATTGAAGTCGAGCTGGGCGTGGTGCTGCACCCCTATGACCCCAGCACTTAGGAGGCTGAGGCAGGAGGATTGTGTGACTGCAAGGCCAAACTGGGCTAAATAGCGAGACCCCACCTCACGCAAACAACGAACCTCAAGTCAGGGAGGGCTACTGAGGTGGGACCAGCACCCCGCTAACACAAGAAAAACTGTAGACTCTTTCCTATGTGGGAGGACCCCCACAGTCCTTCAGCTTCCACGGTCTGCAACTGCGATCGACCTCCTCAGGTAAGCTCCCCAGGGAAGGGTGTACAGACACACTGTGCTGGGGTTGAGATGAGGGCCCCCAGGCCCCCATCCACTGTGTGAAAGCGCACAGCCTCAAGAGCCACGCCGTGCAGCCATGCAGGGTTCGGGCTGATCTGCAATCGACACTCTGCAGCTTCCACTCACCTTCAGGGGGTGGGGCGGGGGCGGGGGCGGGCGCCTCATTTTCTACAGTGGACAGAGGACAGGAGTGTTAGGACAGCTCTCTGCATGCCAGGGCCACCCCCACCCGAGTACACCAAGGCTGGCCTGCACCCCCCTCCCCGCTTGGGTCTTCCTGCTCTTGTGTGCGGGTGCTGGGGGTGCGGGTACTGCCAGGGTCTGGGAGCGGCATGGACCGCAGTGGACAGAGCCTAGGGACACAGGACCCCTGGCATCCTTGCCACTCGGCAACTGCTCAGGTAGCACTGGGAGAGGCCCCAGCAGCCACCTTGTACATAAGGACAAGGAGAGAACCAAAGGACAAGGAGGGCGTCAAAGTGTCCCCTAGCAAGGGACCCATTCTTGGAGACGGTGATGCTGGTGCCCTCCAGCTCTCGGGCACCTGCTTTTACTACAAGCCGACCGCTACTCTGTCTGCACACGCTGCGAACCCTGCCTTAGACGATGCTGGAAATGCGCACGGGCCTGGCTCCTGTGAGGGTTTTGTTTTGTTTTGTTGTTTTCCTGTGAGATTTCACAGCTCGAGCTCTGAGTTTTTCCCTCTGTCCACTGCTACACAGCAACCTGACTACGAAGTCTGTTAAGGAAACGTCTTTGCAGAATGTACTACTTCCCTCCTGTGGGCGCGGTGACCCTATCTCAGAGGTTGGGGGAAGGCGGGGGAGGGGAAAAAAATGAAAAAAATACTTTCTAACATTCAGATGACCGTAAGTGAATATGTTACCATTTGCTAACCAGAGAGAAAAACCCGTATAACCACAGGAGACAGAACTATAGCCTTAGAGCCAGCAGAAGTTGGCGTGGCCAGGTGTGACGTCATTCATGGGTCCTGCGGACCCTCAAGTGTCCCTTAGATGGCCTGGCTGGGAGAGTTTCCTTCTCTGGGCCACGTCATGGACAGTGTCCTCAGTGCCATCATCCCCAGAGATCATGCCCTTGGTTAAAACGTTTTATTTTCAGAGCGGCGCCCGAGTGAAACCGAATATCGACAGCTTGCTTTGGGCACAGCCTACGGATGGGTGTCGGAATATGAGCGCCGGAACGGCTTCCCTGACACGTCAGTTACCGCTGGGACCTAGCCACCATTGCCCAGGGCCCCAGGGCCTCTTCCTCCTGGCTCCCACGGATAGCCCTGGCCCTGCTGTCCCCGAGGCTGCAGCAGCGATTTATGTAGCCGCTTCCCAGGCCTGGGATTGCATAGGCTGCGGCTGCCTCTGGGTGAGGTCAATACTCAGAGCCATCAAGGGGGCATTTTCTCGCCACCCCCACGATGGCCCTGTGTTCCCCTTCTATGGCACCTTTCTCTGTTCAGCTTGTGACCCTTAAGCCCCTGAAAAAACAATGTTTTCCTCCCCCAGTAGACCTGCTTTTTTCACCACTGAAGAGGAGACTGGGTAAAGTTAGGTCTGAATACCAACACTTAGGAGGCTGAGGCAGGAGGATCAAAGGCCAAACATCCGACCAAAATGAGAATCCAGAGGACTTAGTACAGCTTCCTCCAAAGCCTTGCAAAGCCAGCCTTGTAAACATCCAGGGTTAGCAATGCTGCGATGTTTGCTGGTTTGTTGCCTGGGGGAGCTGAAGATCATATCTTCCCTGGTGGGCAAGCAAAAGCAGAAGCAGATCCAGAACCGTCCCTCCTTAAAATCCTATAGGCTGCATGACTCTATAGCCAGTGAAGGAATAAACAGCAACTCACTGGTACCTGCTGAAACGCAGAACCTATGTGTGTATGTATTTTTGGTACATACTATAGCCCAGGGTGGCCTTCAATTCGAGGTAATCCTCCTGCTTCGGCCTCCCTACCGCTGGAATGACAGGCATGTGCCCTGACCCCTATGGAGACCCACACTTTGTATAACAAGGTACAGGTGGGCTGTCAGTGTTGCCTGTCCCCGACCCCTGTTGAAGGTGGTTATGAGCACTGACAGACTTACAGTAGACAGGGACCTTTCCTGTCCCCTTGGTCACAAGCCTCGAGAGGCCTCGGCCCAACCCTGCCTCCTTTCCAAGCTGTCCGCAGCAGGTGCTCCATAAATATAGTTACCGGGCCGGCTGCTCTCCTCCGCCCCACAAAAGCCCCTTCTCTTCACTGCCAGGAAACCAAGCCCAAGCCCTGCTGTCTTCATCCCCGCAGGGAACGCCGTGTCTCGCCGGTTACCTCCCAGGCCAGGCTGGAGCCGCTGCCCAGGCGTGTTCGCATGGGCCGGCGCTGCTCACCGGTCAGGAGAGCAGGCAGGCTGCGGTCATCCCCGCCTCCCGTCCTAAGGAGTCCCCGCTTCATTTCGCACTGGAAGAGCAGGAGCAACCAGCTCAGGGTGCCCACCCCACTGGGCTCTTGGCAAAAAGCCCTCAGCCAGCCGCCTGTGGGTGGCAACCAGCTTGGGTGGTTGGAGACGCCTGCCTAAATTCTGAGCAAATGTGTGTTGGTGGAGCTGAGGTCCTGCTGTGGGTTCTCATTAAATGTCACAAGGCACTGGCATCGTGGCTGAGGAGGCAGGAGGACTGCGCTGAGTTCAAGGCCAGCCTGAGCTCCATAGTGAGGTCAAGGCGAGTGTGAGTTACATAGTGAGACCTGGTCTCAAAAAGCCAATGAATGAATGAATGAATGAATGAATAAATAAATAAATAAACAAATGAATAAGTAATAGAATATACTTTTGTTTGCATGGAGACAGTCATAATTAATTTGCCCATATTAATCATAAATATCACTAATTAGCAGAAACAAATACAGCAAGTGTGGTAGTCCATGCCTGTCATCCTAGTACTCAAGAAGTCCAGGCAGGAGGATCCCCTTGAGTTTGAGGCCAGTCTGGGTTATTAGTGAATTTAAGGCCACTTTGAACTACATAGCATGACCCTATCTCAGGCAAGCAAACAAGCAAACAAACAAACAGGATGGCACATAGCTCAGCGGCCTAAGCACCTGCCTGGCAAGTGCAAGGTCCCAAGTTCAATCCCCAGTACAACATGCCACGCTGGCTCCAGAACCAGACCTGGTGGTGCAGAGATGGGAAGACCACTACAAGTCCAGGCTGTACCAAATACATAAATAAACAAATAAATTTTAAAAATTAAAAAGACTGTGCATTTGTGCTGCCAATGTCCTAGGGATAGGGAATTCAGATGCGCTCCATTTTTGGTACGATTTTAGTGATGAGACACTTATTTCTGTTTTCTACCTATTCAGTATACTTGGCGTGGGGTCCCAGTGTCTCCTGCCTCGAGATGTGAAGGAATTACCTATTTTCTAGGGGCAATCATGGACTGATTTCTCACAGTGGCCCTTGAAGTATTGGCCTGGGATTCCCAAGAGCCCTGAGACCCTGTCAGGGAGTCCAAGAGCTCAAGGTCTTCCTGTAATCGGGTTCTCCGGCTTTGCTTTTGCTGTGCATGTCCAGTTGCGAGTTGCAGCAAGTCCATCCTGTGGGTGACATCGGTGCTCACAGCTCATGGGATGCGCCCTGCAGACGCAGGTGCCCAGAACCTCTGTCGGCGCCCCTTTCCAGTTAAACAATAAACATGTTTAAATTCTTCAGTAATGACTAAGAGTCGCGTGCGGTGGTGGACACCAGTAATCCCAGAACCCAGAGGCTGAAGCAGGAGGATCGCTCTAAGCTCAGGGCCAGCTTGCACTGCACAGCAAGGTCCTGTCCCAGAAAACCAAATCAACACCAAAATTATTGAGAGTGAAAATTGGTCTGAGGTCCTCCCATTTGAGAACAATTGATTTACACTTTACCGCAAATTTTTTTAAAGAAAAAAAGGGTCCATCTGTGCATGAGTTGTTTTGCTTTTTAATTTTTTAATATTTATTTATTTGTCGGTTACAGGGTCTCACTATGCAGTTCAGATGCGCAGCAATCCTCCTATCTCAGCCTCCCTAGCACTGGGATTACAGGAGTGTGCCACCACGCCTGCCTGGTTTCAGGGTTGGTATGGCATGCAGTACTGGGGATTGAACTTGGGACCTTGCACTTGCAAGGCAGGTGCTTAGGCCGCTGAGCTATCTCTCCAACCCCTTTCGCTTCTTTTTTAAAAAATATTTTATTTATTTATTTGGTACAGGGTCTCGCTCTGCAGTTCTTTTTATTTTATTTTATTTTTGCATTTTAGAGAAGGGTCTACAAGGTGTTTAGGGTCTAACTACTAGATTGGACTCATAGTAATCCGCCTGTTTACAGCCTACCAAGAGCTGGGATTATAGGTACGCACCACCATACCCAGTCCCTGGGAGCAGGGACAGCACAGCAGGCCCAGGGATTGAACCCCCAGCCCCTGCACCTGCTTGCAGGTCCTTTTGCTTCTTAATAAATGCATGTCATCTATCTCATCTGGGAAAAATCCACAGCTCTGATGGATAAAGCGAAGCAGTCAGGCTAAGAGCTGCAGACTGGTTTTCCCAAGTGCACAAAAGCAGCAACACACACTCAACCTGGCAAGAGCCTGTCCTCACATGACGAATGAATAGTGCTATGGACGTCGTTCGAAGGGGCCCTAGGCTTGACCTCTAGTAGCACAAGGAAGGAAGGAAGGGGGCTGGAAGGAAGAAAAGCGACAGCAACCCTCGAGGAAGGGGGGACAGGGAAGCCAAGGAGGCTGGATACGGGCTCAAAGCACCCATGAATATAAGCCTATTTCACCAAAAAGCAAGTAACTTAGATTTTCAGCACATCCTATGCTATAATAATGGATAGCCATAATTTGAGACAAAATTAAATATACCCACTGTCTCCTTTTTTGCATTAAAACCCTGCAAACTCCCGGGGCACCCTGCATGCTAGGGCTCCCTAGCGCATCCCACTGGGAACCTCAGGCCTGCGTTTTTCTCAAAAGCAAGGAGAGTGGATTACACCCAGGCACACCCTCATCCACGAAGTAGGCACTGTAGTGTTCTCCGGCTCCAGACAGGTCAGCCGAGCTCAGGGACGGAGGGTCAGTTGGACCCTCGCGCTGCCCCAGACTGTCCTCAAGGGCCCTGGCGGGGGAGGGCTCACTGCGCGGATGAAGCAGAGGTTGTCAAGGCCTCGTGACTCAGCCCGCTGGAATTTCCCTAAATCTACCGGGCTTTTCCTCTCCTGGTCAGCTCTTCCTTTTACCTCCTGATTCTGCCTGTGTCCACTTAGGATGTCACAGCACAGGGCCACTAGGGCAGGGGCTTTGGCCTGGAGCTGGGAGCTGGCGCTGCATCTTCTGTTTGCAGACAGAACCCGTCGGGAGCTGAGCGAGTGGGGAGGGAAGCTTTCCTCCAGCGGAAGAGACTGAGCAATGTGAAAAGGAAAGAACTGCCGCAGTGACTGGCTAGCTCTCCATCCCCTCCTGGAGCCCGGCGGTGGAAGGGGTTGCAGGTCACAGGACACAGGACAAGTCCCTTAAAGGCTGTGCCCGAGCTTCACTGGGCCCCACGTGGGGGGACTCTTTTAAAAATAGAGGAAGGAGAGGCCCAACACCAGGTGGGGTCATAAAAATAAAGTTCCCTGCTGTAAACGCAATGGCACTCAATCCGTCACCCACCACTGTCCGCGTGGTCACATCAATCTCTGAAGGCGCCGCCCACAGTAAGCTGGAGCCCCGAGACCCCAGGACAAAGACTCCCAGGGTCAAAGAGATCTGAATGTCCCTCCCTTCCAACCTTGTCACTTGGGGGCAGGGGACAGTGACAGTGACAGAGCTGACTTTGCATGGCAGGAAAGGAGCAGCCATTCTGTCCTGAGTGACAACTGGAGACCCCAGTTGTCACTCAGCTGGACTGGCCATGCTGGGTTTCCATGGGAATGTGACAAGGGGTGACCAGGTGACCATTCATCTGCTTAGAGTGCCCGAGGTGACAGCTAAGATGTTTCACCGCAAGTCTGACCAGGAGGTCTTCCTGTCGCTGGCGACCATGGTGGTAACACTACCAGCTTTGGGGAAACACTGGATATTACTTCTTGCCATACACTCTATGCCGATAGCGATGGCCTTCAGCTTTATAATAAGGGTGAGACACTACTATCTTACATCAGGCAAGATTTCTGAGTCGACAGCTTGAAAAGTAAAATGCCTTTGCTCTTGCTATATCTTACCTCCAGTTCTGAGCACTTAATTTGATTTATTTCAGTTTTTACAAAGAGGAAATGAAATGTAGGGGTTATTTGTTTGTTTGTTTTGTTTTCTTGAGACAGGGTCTCACTATGTGGCCCAATCTGGCCTTGAACTTGTGATCCTCCTGCCTCAGCCTCCTGGGTGCTGAGATTACAGGCATGTACCACATACCTGGCAATAAGACAGAGTCTTAATCACATCCTACAGATGAAGAAACTGAGGCATACAAATCATAAGCACCTTGGCAAATGGTCCAGCTGGATTTCGAACTGTCTAGTACGTTCCCTGAATGGAATACAGTAATCTATGTCATCATGTTTCATGATGAACATTATTTAATACACATAAAGAAAAAGTCAAAATGCATGCTGTATGTGGAGCAATCTTAACGGCATCTAACTCTAAACACAAGACACTAAAACATCCAGTTATACGGCCAGGTGGACTTTAGCTCTAAGAGAAATGTTACAGAAGACAAAGGGTATTACAGTGGCTCCTTGCGTACCACGGAGGCTGCGCCCCATACACCCCGTGGCAAGTGGGACTCAGGGAAGCACGGACAGTATATTTATTTTAATATATATATATA
>NW_004524580.1:29929574-29948248 GCF_000260255.1 Octodon degus | reverse complement strand
CTCACTGCACAGGCCTTGGGTTCAATCCTCAGTAGTAGAAAAAAAAATGACTTTTGGCAGGTGGTCAGGGCTTTCTCAGTGGGAAGGGACATTAAGATGTTCTGTGGAGGAACCAGGGCTCCACTCAGGAGGCTGAGGCAGGAGGATCTCTGAGAGTTTGTGGCCAGCCTGGAATGCATTGTGAGGCCCTGTCTCAAACATCCAAAACCCCAAACAAACAAAAATGCAGCAACTGGGGAGGGAAGGATCTGGCCTTTAGCTGGTTTCATTCTTGGGGTGCTCTTAGAGGAACCAACACCAGTATTAGGACCAGGGGCTAGAGGAGATGGCATCGGGACTGCCGGCTCCTGAGTCCCTGCCGCAGACAACAAGAAGAGGCAGCAGCTTCACAGAGCTGAACCCTCCCAGGTGCTGCTCCCTTAAAAATCAGTTCAGCTGGGAGGGGAGCAAGCAATCTCTGGACTTCCTCTGTGGATTTTACATCAATTAGGAACCCTCTTTATCTATTTATTTATTTTTTTGGTGCCTACTTCCCACTGTCCAAATTTAAACTAACCAAAGAATCCGTGGGTATAAAATTACTGTTCTGGGGGTGGGGACTCCCACACAGAATGTCAGCCGTGCTTTTTAAAACCAGGAAGGTCACGGAGACTTTAGGATATGCGCAGATTTATTCGAAAAGAAAAATACATTTGAGCATCGGAGGCCTTTTCTTTTAGAGAAAGGGTCTCTCTGTGTAGTGGAGGCTGGCCTTAAAGTCACTACGTAGCCCAGGCTGGCCTCCTACTCTCGGAGACCCTCCTGCCCCAGCCTCCTAAGTGCTGAGATGCCGGGCATTCATCACCGATGCCCAGCTATTTTCCTGTTTGTAGCTTTAAAATTTCATTCTTTCTAGGGGCCGGGGAGATGGCTCAGTGGAATAAGCACTTCCCTGGCAAGCGCAAGGGTCTGAGTTCAATTCCCAGTTCCGCCAAAGAAAACCCCCCCGAAAAAACTTCATTCTTTCTAAAAGTACAGTGAATCCGACTGAGTTGCCAAACCAAACATAAAGCTTGGTGTTGTCTAGTGTTAGAATATTTTAATTAACTTGGTCACTTCTACAGCTATGATGTTTTTATTCATTTTTCCAGCTTTCTTGTTTTTCACTGGGCTTTTTTTTTTTTTTTTTTTTGTACCGGGGATCAAACTCAGGACCCTGGGCTTGCCAGGCAGGCACTTATGCTGCTGAGCTATCTCCTCAACCCTACATGTTCTTGAGAATACACTTCTGCCCTCTTCCCAATGATTACAGTGAACTTCTCTTCCGTGTGGATAAACATTCTTCTAAAGCCTGCTGTGGGGGCCAAGGAGATGGCTCAGTAGGATAAGCGCTTGACTGGCAAATGCAAGGATCTGAGTTCAATCCCTGGTTCCACTTAAATAAATAAAGCCTGCTGTGAAGGCTGTGTGGCATTCTGCTCTTTGGCTGGAGCACCGTTTATTTAATGTCTCTCCCTAGGACATCTCAGCTGTCTCTGGTTTCTCCACTACTACCAGCAGTCCTAGGATAACCATTCCTACAAAACGTCTCTGTGAAAGTGCTTTCTCGTTCCCACACAATAGTTTCTTAGATCGGATTTTGGGGGCCAAAGGGAGGCACATTTAACAACCTTTTCATGCGCAGTAACAAAATGTCCTGCCTCCCTTCACCTACCTGATTCAGCCAGTTTACATTAGATAGTCCTACTCAAACCCTTTCCACGCTGGCTGTTGCAATGGCGCCTTCAAACAAACACGCATTCATCCTCTAAGTCCAGGATAATTAAAATAATATTCTGCCCTCAGCTAGGAAACCCAGAACAGGAGTCGTCCAAATGAGCAGCGCAGAGCGGAGTCAAGTGACAGATCAAATAAAAAGGACACTTAATACACATGTAAATCATTTGCATTACAAATAAGACACTTGGGCAGGGCTTGGCCCCGCTGCCCGGACTGGGATTTGGTTCCCATATTAATACATGCATTTGGTGTGGTTATTCCTGGTGGCCGATTTCACTCTTCAGTGATCCCGCCACTAAAGGAGGCGACCTGTAAACTGATCGCCACGGCCTGTCACCACCGCACACTTAATGACATAAAGAAAATAGATTTAAAGGGCTTCTGGGAGTTTGGTTAGTATTTCCACTTGGGGTTCAGTGTATGGGATCTTTTCCAACACTGTGTGAAATGATGCTTGAAAACATTTTGAAGAGATTTTTTAAAAAATGAAAAAGCAAAATATTATTCTTATGTTCTCTTCTAGGCTTTTCATCTTGGGTGTGTGCATGTATTTGTAAATATAAAAGAAAGATTCGGAAACACAATGCAGACGGATGCGAATGAAATAATATTTTAAAAGCTATCTGCATTAAAAATGAAAGTCAATGCTCTTACGTGATGGGTGCCTTTTGCTATTTTTATAGTTGCTAAATTCAGTTATTTTCATTATTAATTAGTAGTTTTTAAAACATTGATTTTTTTTATGCAAAAGAGAAATTTAACTGGAAGAAACGTTTCTTCTCATGAAGAAGAAATAATTTTACTATTTTACAAAGATTAAGCAGCATGAAACTGTACACAATAAATCTCAGGAAAGACACGAGCTAACAGAACCATCTTTTCGTGCAAGGATTTGACCATAAAACCCCAAAGTACCAATTAAAGCAAATAATACTTTTTTGATCTATGTATTTTAGATGGCTCACCATGAAAAAAGTAAACCCAGAGCAAATCTGGAAATAACATCAAAAATTATTTTCTGAAGTTTGATAAAAGTTAGAAACAATTTGGGAAAGCATTCCAAACCTCCATCCTCCACAAACTGCAAATGCAAGGTGAGAAACGCACATCGCATGTAAGATGGAAATCAAGTTCTGCTTCCCACCTAGCCAGCCCCTTGCGGTGACTCCGGGGCCTTGCCGCGCAAGGAGCGCCTTCTAGCTCACCCTGCAGTTCGGTCCCTGGGCAGGCCGTCGCCGCGGGCCGTGCTGCCTCCCACCCGGTGTTTCTCCACCCATCTTAGCTGTGCAGTAACTCAGCGATTCTGTTATCTCATCTGTGTGAGAAACAGGATATCTGCTTGAAAAATGAACTTCCGAAACTAAGCGCGCTTCATTGGAAAGGACAGGAGCTGGGGGGTGGGGGGCTCACCCTCTTTCTTAGTGGGCTCTGGCATGACAGCGGTCAATTTCCTCCCTCCGGTGCGAGTGGACGGGGCCCAGGGGCGCAGACAGCCGTGCAGGAGGTCAGCGCGACAGCGGCTGCAAGCGACCCGGGCTTTTATGGGGCGCCGCCCGCCAATCACGCGGCCCCGCCCCTCCTCCCGGAGGATGCTGCGGCCACCGCATCTGTCGCCCGCCCGCTGCAAAGAATCTCGTCCGGCTCACGCGGCCGGGGTACAGCACCCCCGACGCCCCAAACGCAGCCTCCTCGCAGGGTCGCGGTGTCACACCGTTTGTGGGCAATAAAAAGAAATCAGAATCCTAAAAGGCTCATGCAACCTTCGCCTTGATTCTTACTGAGATCAGAAATGAACTTCTCGGGTCCCGTGGTCGTTTTCACGTTCTCCTAACTTTTCCTCGTGGTCGGGTCTTCATGATTTTAGTTTGAAAGTGTTACCCTTGGTAGGTAGGCACAGCGAAGTTCACGGAGGCCAAGACTGCCCGGGGATTTCTTGTTTCACTTTCTTTGCCAAAAGAAAGGATTAAGCGCTGCCTGCGTAGCATTTGCCTTTTTCCGGAAAGCAGCCTTTCAAAGACCCTCGGGCGGAAGTGCGCACAGCGAGCAGGGACGCCGCGGGCGAGCGGCCCGGGAGGGATGGATAGTGGACCTTAGTCCACCTTCTCACTGTGTTAGAAGCCCAAGACGGCTGGACCAGCGGCCGTCACCGTGAGGCAGGGCGGCAGGTGGCGCACAGCTGGCGGCACAGCTGGCGCCGAGGGGCCGCACAAGCTGTGGGGTCTGGCTGCCTTCTCCTGAAACCCGTGGGAAAGAGGGACCCGCGGGCACCCCGGGAGCCAAGGGAAGGAGACGCCTCGCTTTCTCGCCCCTGTGCACAGGGCGTGAGGGGCCGGGAGGCCGGCGGTGAAGGCAGCCCGTGTGGAAAGGGTGGCGCCCGGTGCCGCGGTGGGGGCGGGGGTCTCTCGTGTCATTCTCAAGGGACACACTGATGCGTCCCCAGGCGGCCACTGTCTCATTTCCCTCGCGGCCCGAGCGCAGCTGGGCAGACTTAGCGCTCCCTGACTCTGGGCCAGGCCTGTGTCCATGCAAGGGTGGAAACTCGACCCTGAGCCCCATCATCTCATGCCCGAGCTATGCGGCCCGGGAGGAGGCGGCCGGCCGGGCAGGGCACCGGCCCGCGTGGGCAGAGCAAGCCCTCTGTCCCGCTCCTGGGCAGATTCTTCAGCTTCCAGGCGCTAACCAACCTGTTCATGTCAACCAGAACACGGGGTCTTATGTAACACAAAGTTAGCTGTGTCCTGAAAAAACATAATGTAGCTTACTTGAGTCTGCCAATTAATAGATGAAAAACGTAAAACATCTACAGCCAGGTGTGAGTGTGCACGTCTGTAAGTTCAGCACTCAGGAGGCTGGGGCAGGAAGATCACCGAGGCTAAGGCAGCCTAAATGACATCCTGAGGGGGAAAAAAAAAAACCTAAAATCTATTTCTGGGCCTATGATTAACCAGCTGAGTTACTGGGCTTCAGCTTCTTTTTGTGTAAAATGAAGGGTTTCAAAAACTAATCACCGAGGCCCCTTGTGGCTCCAGAACTGTGAGACTATGGGGGGCGGGGGGTGCTTAGAAAAGAATCATTTTCCTGGCATTCCCAGCACGCCGAATACCGCACAGAAAAGGGCCAGAAGGGCAGAGTGTCCTGTTGCCGAGGAATGTCCAGTGTGACAGGCAGATGGCACACATGCCACAAGGAGGTGCCGCGCCGTCTTTGGCCCCTGCACAGCCCCCTGGGTCTTTAATACTCTGATCGGTTTACCACCGCGAACGTGTGCCAGGAAATATGGCACCCCACGGAGAAGGTATTTTATGGCCTTCGGTAATCAAGAACTTGATTATGAAAAGAAAATATTCTTGGAAGGATGGACAGTTCCCAGCGCAAACAGTGTTATGGACGGTGACTGCAGAATTTTAAGTTTGCGTAAGGAGGAGGAAATGGCCCACGGCACCTTTTTGTTGTGGTGGTCGTTCGATGAGCTCTTGGAACTTTCCTCTTGTGTATTAAAAACAGATAGGATTTGGTCAACTCTAAGCCAAGACTGCAAGGCAGCAACAGTCAAACCCAGATAAAAATGTTGCTCACACAAGGCCAGTTCTAAAGCAGACGGTTCAGGGTCTCGGTCTTCTACTGTCTGCTAGGCGGCTGCCAGGCCTTGAGCAGCTTCTGGCTGGTTATGGTGGCGGGAAACCAGGGAAGGAGACAGAGACAGAGACAGAGAGATACAGAGACAGAGAGACACAGAGACAGAGAGACACAGAGACAGAGACAGAGAGACACAGAAACAGAGAGAGAGAGAGAGAGAGAGAGAGAGAGAGAGAGAGAGAGAGAGTTTTCCCTTTCTCCATTCTAAACAGCCCACTTTGAGGCCCCACACTTACCTGTTGCAGCCCACAAGGTAGGCTTGCTAAGAGGGCCAGGTCTGCCTACAAAAGCAGCTAGGAAATGTACTCACACCCTTGCTGCCTCCCTCCTTCTAGCACCCTGTCCTTCTTTCTTTCTCTCCCTGTTTTCCTTCTCAGGGTCTCCGCGTATAGTCTCGTCTGGCCCTGAGCTCGCACTCACCCTGCCTCTGCCTCCTGCGTGCTGGAGTTCCGGGTGTGACTCACCTCAGCCAGCTCCTTCTCACTTTCGTAACAGCATCATTTGATGCCTCCGAGTTTTCCGTTTGCTGAGGTCCAACTCACCTATGCTTTCCATTGTGCTGCTGACACTCGTGCACTGCATCTAGGCATCCATTGCCACAGCCGCAGCCCTGAAGACTTACTCCTCTCTCTCCTCTCAAGGTTTTATACTGTCAGCTTTTATGTTGAGGCAATAGGTGCGTTTTGAGCTCATTTAGTACATGTGCCAGGCTGGAATCCAGATTCCTTCCTCTGAGTGTGGATGCAGTTGCCCTGAGAGGCGCTCTCCCCTCACACAGCAAGGCTGGGTCCCCAGGATGTGGGCCGGCCACTGGCAGAAGGGTGACTTCAGATCTCTGTTTGCATCCGGGCGCCTGCAGGTCTGGCCTTCTGCCACCCTTGTGGCTTGTTCTATTGCTGTACACTAGTAGTGAGAGCTCAGAAGTAAGAATTCAGATCCTCCAACTCTGTTCTTCCAATGTCACTGTGGCCACCCGAGTTCCCCCGATACCCCCACGAAGTTGAGGATCTGTTCTGCTATTTCTTCAGGAAGCCTGCGGTCACTGGACAAAGACTAAGTCTGCGGCCACGGCAACAACGCCACGTCTTCTAATCCACGGACACAGGTGTTTTCCACTTGTTGAGTCTTTGCTAACTTATTTGTTTGTTTGTTTGGTTTGTTTTCTTAAGACCATGACCATCACAAACTCGAGCCCAAATTCCAGCCCCATCTAAAACTGCACAAGGCCCCGGGGGCCACCTGGACACGGACCGTAACACTGACGAGACTGGACATACGCGAGCTCTCCCCGTCCTCCACTAAGTGGACCCCTTCGGTGTATGGGAATGCCGTGCAACTCACTGACCTTGAGCCGTATGGCGCTGGAACTGGTGCGTCAGCTCAGGGGTGGGCGTCCTAGAGGAGAGCTGCTCAGGCCCCTCACCGGCCTCGCCTTGTCCTCTGCACCTTCTCTTTCTTGTTCTCTTCCAGTGTAGCAAGGAGCCATCAGTTTTGTTGATCTTTTTCATAGGACCAGCTTCCGTTCCATTGATTCTGTTGGTTTTCTATTCTTTGTTTCATTTCTGCCTTAATCTTTATTCCCTCTGCGCTTCCTTCCTTCTTCTAGCTTTGGAACTATTGCTTCCTTTTCTAGCGCCTTCAGATGTACAGTTTTAGGTTGTTCCTGGTGTTCTTTATTCTTTTTTAATGGAGGTGTTCGCTGGCATGAATGCTCCTCTCAGCAGAATTTCCCTTGAATCTTGCCCTCACAGTGTCGTATATTTCTTTTTACCTTTATTGTAATGTCTTCTTAGCCCATTGGTTGGTTTTTTTTTTTTTTTTTAATTTTTTAGCCCATTGGTTGTTTAAGAGCACGTTTTATACTTTACACCAAGCGGGGCATCGGGGCATGGTGGTGCACGCCTGTGATCGCAGCGCTCGGGAGGCTGAGGCAGGAGAATCCCTGCAAGTGTGAGACCAGCCTGGGTTACAAAGCGAGCTCAGGGCCAGCCTGACCTGCATAGTGAGACCCTGTCTTAAAATAAGTAAATAAATAAATTCTACCTACTTGTGAATGTATTACTTTCCTTCTTTTTTCCTAGCATCACCCATTGTACTCAGACAAGATACGTGTAGTTCAGACTTCTCAAGATGCATTAAGATTTGCTTTCAACTCAAGCTGTGGGCCGCTGAAGAGGCTCACTATGCCATAAAATAAATGTGGCTCTTCTGTGGGTTGGGGCTGGGGAGATGGCTCAGTAGAATAAGCACTTGCCTGGCAAGCACAAGGGCCTCAGTTCAATCCCCGGTTCTGCCCAAAAAAAACCCACAAAAAACAAAAAACAGAATAATTCTGTAGGTTATTTATATCTGATAGGACTGGTTGGCTTATAATAGTGTTCAAGTCTTCTGTTTTTGTTATTGATCTATGTTTTTATTTTCTTTTGATTTTTTGAGACGGTTTCCCTACGTCCTTTGGGTTGGTCTTGAACTCACTGTGTAGCTCAGGCTGACCTTGAACTCTCAGTGATCCTCCTGCCTCAGCCTCCCAAGTGCTGGGATTATAGGTGAGCACCACCGTGCCTGGGTCTGTTTTTTTTTTCATTACCTTGAGTGGGGTCTTGCGGTTCCCAACCACTACTATAGAACTAACTGAATTTTTTCCTTTAATTCCTTCAATGTTAGCTTCGTCTATTTTGGAAGTTCCGTTGTTGGGTATATTTGTGTTTATAATTGTTATACTTTTCATAATACATGCTTTTTTTGTTGCTTGAAATAGTTTTTGAAATAAAACCTATCCCACCTGATGTTGATGGTGAACTCAGCTTCTTTTTGATCTGAATTAATACCCAATCATAGGTAATAAACTGACTTTGGAGAAAACCATTTTCTCCCTCATAGATACATTTGCAATGAAGTATTATTCTATACTTACTCATTATCTATTGTTTACCATTATTTTTTAGGTTGCTTAAACCACCTGTGTACTTAATTTTAAATATCTGGTGGTCATGGAAAAAAGATATTTTAAAATTTCAATTTATGTATCTTTCAAAACAGAAATTTGAGGTGAAAAATTAAAACATCTAAGGCAAAAATTATATTAAGTGGAAATAGAATCCTACGAGTTAAATGGGATAAAAATATGTACTCAGGAAAATAAAAGCATGCAGCTAATTTCCTGTGGCTGGAGAGTTACTTCTATGCCTTTGACGTCTCATGGTGGGCAGCACCCCATTGTGGCACTTCTAGTCCTACTGTTTTCCAAAGTAAGGTACAATTTGGTTTTTATTTTGAATATCATCTTTTACTAAATATAGAAAATTACAGTTTTCGTAACTATTTAAACGTATGATAGTAAGGCTGGCCAAATAGCTCAGCGGATTAAAGTGCCTGCTTAGGCAGATGCAAGGGCAGGGGTTCGAACCCCAGGCCTGCCTTCCAGCCCCGCCCTGAGACAGCGACTGAGACTGGCCGTGGAGGCGCACGCCTGTAATCCCAGCGCTTGGGAGGCTGTAAGCAGGAGGATCACTATGAGTCTGATCTCAACGAGACCCTATACACCCTGTACACCCTGTCCTAAATACAAGTCAATAAATAAATAAACTTATGATATAAAAAATTGAATATCGGGCCAGGGAGATAGCTCAGTAGAATAAGCGCTTGCCTGGCAAGTGCAGGGTCCTAAGTTCAATCCCTGGTACTGCAAATAAATGAATAAATAAATATCAATTTGAGAAGGTGTGAAAAATGACCCCAAAATAAAATTTGAAAGGTGTTTTTAGACAGCTTGGGCTGCTAACCAAAATACCACTTACTAGGTGACTTAAAAAGGCAGAAATTTCTTTCTGCTCCGTCCTGGATGCTGGGAGTCATAATTAGGCTGCTGTTTCCGTCACTTATCCTGTCCAGGGATAAAAACACCCAGCACCACAGCTTAGAGGAGTGAGGTTTATTTTGCCTCCTGACTTCAGGGGGTTCTGTGAGTGGCTGGCTGGCTCCGAGGTAGAAATGGGCTGGCAGAAGGCAGCGAGGGGCAAGGGTTCTCATGGCAGGGCACCCAGGAAGGAGGGAGGAAGGGCGCCAGGGACAGGAAGGCAGCCTGCCAGGTCACTCCCCTGGGGACCACCAACTCCCAATAAAGCAGTCAGCCGTGAGCTCATCCACGTAGGAATGCACCCGTGGGTACAGCGCCCGCATCCCAGCCACCTTCTGCATGCATGAGTTCTTGGAGATATTTTACAGCTAAACCCTAACAGGTGGCAGCATGACCAGGCTCTGACGAGGGGACTCTTCCCGGCTCGCTGTGTCCTTGTGCGGCAGGGAGAGAGACGTAGCAGGCGGTGGACTCTCTTCCTCCAGGGGCGCCCACACTGTCAAGAGCGCCCCATGTAATTGACCTTCCCCGGGTTTCCACGGGAGCGCCTCGTCTCCCAAGCCCCTCAGCCGGGTGAGACCCCACAGCCAGCAGCGGAAGGGGCACAGTGGTTGGGACCTTAGTGGAAGACGTGAGAACAAAAGCTCAAAAGATCCACTTGAAAGGAGCGGGGAACCCGGACGACGTGTGCGTGGGTCTGAGTGGCTTTTCCTGCTTCCTTGGCCTGAGGAGCCTTTGGGGCGGGGGTTCCCCGAATTCAGCCTTTGAGGCTGGGGTAGATGCTTGCGGGCGAGCTCACCCTCTTGTACGCTCAGCCTGCACAGCAAGGAACTCGGAGCTTGCGCTTCCCCCGGGGACATCCTGGACGCTGAGTGTTGAAGTTAGCGGCGTGCCTGCTTAGGCAGAGCACAGTGGCCAGGGTTCAATCCCCGGTGTGCTGGGCCTGGCATGCCCCAGGGGCACGCCGAGACAGCGTTTGGGAGGCTGAACACAGGAGGATCACCATGAGTCCGACCTACGTAGTGAGACCCTGTACATCCTGTACTGAAAAAAAAACGTCGTGCATGTTTGCATAACGCATTGTCTTTTTGTTTGTCTGGCGTCGTGGTATGTGCCTGTGATCCCCAGACTTGGAGCCTGAGGCAGAAAGACCGTAGTGAATTTGAGGCCAGCCTGGGTTATGTAGCGAGCTCAAGGCCAGCCTAAACTGTATGAGACCTCTTCTCAAACAACAACTCCCCCCCACCAAAAAAAAGTGTTATAGTCATTTGGGTGCTGGTACCCTCACATGACATTGCATTCTCTAACCCCTCTGAGGATTCTTATTACCCCCTCTCCCTTGAACATTACATTTTTAATTCACTAGAGATCATCACAATTGATACATTTATTTATTTATTTAAATTTTATTTATTTATTTATTTGTGTGTGTATGTGTGTGGCCAGCTCAGCCCACCAGGGGGCGAGGCTGGCTAGCATGTGGTGCTGGGGGATTGAACTGCGGTCCCTGTGCTTTGCTAAGCTTGTTCGAAGTAGGTGCTTTAGACCACTGAGCCATCTCACCAGTCCCCAACAACTGATACATTTAAAGAAGTACTCTGCAAAATTATTACCAGCATTCTCGGGTCCTCCAGGTCTTCCAGCCATAAACGAGTGCAGTGTATTCAGTGGGAAGCAGAAAGGGCAGGTGGCGCAGGGAGCAATGGGCTCATGAGCGTGTGGAATTGCAGTAGGGCTGTAACAGCTGGGGAGCTCTCTGTCTCTGTCTCTCTGTTTCTCTATCTCTATCTCTCTGTCTCTGTTTCTTTCTCTGTCTCTGTCTCTCTGTCTGTCTCTGCTCCTCTCTCTGTCTCTTCCTGTCTCTGTCTCTCGCTCTTTCTGTCTCTCTCTCTCCCTCTCCCTCACCCTCTCCCTCTCCTTCTCCCTCTCCCTCTGTCTCTCCTTGTAGCTACAATGATGTTTCTGTCTACCCATGACAAATTGATATTATGATTGCTCTTTAAATTCAGCACTTGAACAAAAGATGATGTTAAAATAAAGAGTGACCCTGAGATAGCTTGGTGGCCTAAGTGCCACCCTGGCAAGCGTAAGGACCGGAGTTCAATCCCTGGTACTGAATGTCGTGAGAGCTCTGTGTTGCTGAGGCCACTGAAACCAGGTGTGGCGGGGCTCACTTGCAATCCCAGCGCTGGAGAGGCTGAAACAGGGGGATCACTATGAATCTGAGCTGCATAGAGATCCTGTACCATATAAATAAATAAATAAATAAGAATAAAATTAATGAATGAATAAACAAAAATTCACCCTTAGAATAAAAAAAAAAGGGTGCCCCTAAAACACTACGAAAATCAATTTCACTAAAAGATGAGTCACTGCCTTGCCCACATGTGGCTGGGTTGGGACGTGGAGATGGGAACGGAGGCCCCACGGCGTCCTGTCCTGACCAGGGGCTCTGAGCTGGCCCCACGCCTGCGCCTCAGCCGCCCCCAGAGTGCACACTGCCCCGGACTATCAATAGCAGCACCCGCCTTATCTGAGCGCTCAAGCATGCTAAGCCCCCGCGCCTGTCCTCCCAAGACAGCCCCTTCATCTCCCGAATTAGGCCTGGCCTCCCTGGCTGCCTTCCAGGGCTCCGATGTCCTCCTGGGCTTCGTGCCCTGCACAGTGTCCCCTCACTGAGGGACCTGACAAGTCTCCTCCATATCTCTGCTCCACCTTAGCGTTCATTGGAAAAACACAAAGGCTTCCTAGCTCAGAGGAATCTAGATCCCATTACAGTATTTCTGTTTCTTGTAAGAAAACAAAAGAGCTAGACACAGGGCCATCATCCCAGCACATGGGAGGCTGAGGCAGGAGGACTGCTGTGAGGTCAAAGCTAGCCTAGGCTGCAGAGCAAGACTCTGCACCCAAACAGAGAGAGAGAGAGAGAGAGAGAGAGAGAGAGAGAGAGAGAGAGAGAGAGAGAAGCAACCCCCCCATCCAAGTACAGCATCACCAGAGGTCTCTCCTCCTGTCATTTCCAGCAGCCCAAGCTTGGCCGCTGCCCACCGCCTTCGAGCCAGGGCCGGCCCACCCACTTAGGAGAAACCCAAAGGCAGCTGGCTTCTCCTGTCTCTCTGCTGCCAGCCAGGAGTGAGCCCTGGCTCTGGGACGATAGGGGTGCTGCCAGTCTACTGCTGCTACCCTCGCTGTCCACATCTCTCTGTCTTCACCCGGGCCACCTATCAGCTGCACCAGCCCTGCAGACACATTGTGTTGACCCACACATTTGCTTCATATAAAAATATAAAAATCATATAAAATACGAATTTGGGCTTTTGGGGGATAATCAGGGGTCCAGGTAGAAATGAGCTGGAGCGCCTCAGAAGCTGCCCCTATTTCTTTCTCTGGCCACTGCATGCCCTGGTGCTACTTGCCAAGCCCAGCAGGCATCTGGATTTTCCACCCTGGTCTAGACTGCAACATTCTTGGGCAAGGATGTTCCCGTAATCATTTTACTGCTCATAGTAATTTGTAGCTGAAGAAAATGTGTAGACTAAAAGGTAGATTTGTTGTTTTTTTTTTTTTTTTTAAAAAAACCAAGATCTCACCATGTAGCCCAGGCTGGCTGCCAACTCCAGTGATCTTTCTGCCTCAGCCTTGTAAAGACTGGGATTACAAGGTGCACGCCACCACACCTGGCTCACAAGGTGAGTGGTATCTTCCAGAGGCTTTCGAGTTATGTTATTGGAAGCTGCAGATTCCTCCCAGCCTTGGTGACAGCTCTGAGAGACAACACCAGCAATTGCAGACTCCAGAGCCCCCAGGGGGACAACCTGTAAACAAGAAATAAGCAGGTGCCTTAGTTTGGGTGCCAAGGATTGGAGAGATCAGATTCCGGAGTCAGACAGACTCGGATGGTCCCATGGCCCTGCCCCGAGAGTCTGTGACACTGGGCAAATACCCAACCTTGCTGAGCCTTCTGCTCCGAGATCTGACAGGGCTGTGATCACCGTGGTGCCGAGAGGCACAGAGAGGAAGAAGCCAGTGTCTCGAGGGCAACTGCATGATCCCATCGTCCATTGCACCCAGGGACAACTCAGAAATGCCTGAATTGGCTCTCTCGAGCTCTACTAAGAACAGAGCCTCCACGCAGGGCTCACTCCGTGCACCCTGGCGACGCTGGGTGGGTGTGACCAGAAGGATCCTCGCGTCCCCCGAGGTCCTCTTCCACCATGGACGAGCACAGACCGGCCCTCAGCTGCAGCTGCAACTGCTATTTGTGGCTGGGGCTCTGATTTCTTTTCTGCCCTGGGCCTTGATTGAACAGACCCCAGCTGCCCTGAGTGTTGCCAGCGCCCTGCAGTTCTGCCTCGATGGCCCAAGGTGTGCCGACCCTCTCAGCAGACCTGGGAGCTTCCAGCCTGTCCCCGCCATTGGGCAACATGGGCATTGCCCCGGGCAGCCTGAGGACCATTTGTCCTGATTGTCTCAGTCAACCCTGAGAGGTGAGAACCACCGCTGACACGGAGGACAAGTGTTTTCCAGAATGTGGGGTGTAGCCATTAACTGTGTTGCCCGAGCAGGACAGAGATGATGAGCCCTCTGTCTAGACCCCTCACCAGCAGGTGTGGTCACAAAACACAGGCCATTTGAGTGAAGACCTTGTTAAAGTGCGACATGACCCCCAGACCCCACTCCCAACACACTCTCCCAGCCTTGCCGCTTTCTGCAGCAGCTCTGGCATGCTCTTTCCTGGGGGTCATTAATTGCGCTGTTCTGGCTGCCTCTGTGTCCTGGACTGATTCCAAACGCTTCCCTTCCATGGCCATTTTGACTGGGGAGAAGCCAGAAGTCACATGGTGGGGCCAGGGATGTAGCTCAGTGGTGCAGCGTCTGCCTGGCAAATGCAAGCCTCTGAGTTTGATTCCTGGTACCACCCCAGCCCCCTAAAAAGAAAGAAAAAAAAAAACCAGAAGACACACATGCGTGGATGAGGATACACTGTCATGCTTTTATTGACACAAATTGCCATAAACAAACAAACTGCAAATGCTTAAAATCTCAATTTAAAATCCATAGTTACTCAACCAACTTAGACTTGTGGTTTTATGTTGAAATCTCCGAGTTCATGGGCAGCAACAGCATGCCTCAGAGAACTTACTTTATACATGTCCATGCACACATGAATATTATGTAAGTACTTGAGTACTCATGAAATTAAAATATTTTACAAAGAAACCCAGGGGTTCAATCCCAGGTGTGCGGTGCTGGCCCTGCCCCTGGGTCATACTGAGAGGGCAGTTGAGACTTGGTGTGGTGGCGTGCGCCTGTAATCCCAGCGCTTGTGAGGCTGAAAACAGGAGGATCACTACACGTACGATCTATACAGTGAGACCCTGTAGACCCTGTGCTAAATACATTAAAAAAGAAACCCAAATATACTAAATATATCCATTCTAACCTCTTCAAGTAATGTGCTGTTTTTGAAAGAGAAGCCTTGAACTCACTGTGGAGCCCAGGCTTCCCCTCAACTCTCGGCGATCCTCCTGCTTCAGCCTCCTGAGTGCTGGGAACACAGTTGTGCACCACCACAGCCTGCATATGAACTAGAATTATAGACTGAATTTAAAAGCTTCTAAAAACTCGGGTAGTTTTTCACTTCTGGATGCTCTTACTTATAGAGAGTAGCCACCATCTCTCTCTTCTCCCTTTTACTCTACCTTCAAATTAATCTTCTCAAAAAAAAAAAAAAAAAAAAAAAAGACAAGAGCCCTCTAGGTTCAGGATTGTATCGTTATAATAAATCTAATAGCAATTGTTGAGCCCAAATTTTTGAATAGCCTTTTCTGCATACAGTAGGTCCCATCTCACCCTAAGCCATCTCAGTTTAGAAGCATTGGTCCTTGTTATTTAATTCAAACATACTTTCCAGGGCTAATCAGGACTCTACAATCAGGTCTTAGAGGAGAGCTCAATTGGTCCAGCTCCTGGGCACGCTCCCACCCCCTGGGCCTTGCCCGGCGGTATCATGGGGTAGTTGAGATGGATTATTACCAGGTGTGGTGCCACTGGCCTATACTCTCAGCATTCGGGAGGCTGAGGCAGGAGGATTGCTGTGAGTTCCAAGGCAGCTCCGGCTACATAGTGAGTTCAAGGCCAGCTTGCGCTACGTAGTGAGACCTTGTCTCAAAACATAAAACAGTAAGTAAACAAATAAATAAGTGCTTGACCCACAGGAAAGATTTCTGTGCCTCCCTAGATTATTTCATGCCATGGAGGAGTTGCTGAATGGCTGCTGTTTGAGTAGAGCCTCTTCTCACTGAAGCAGGAGGATTGCTTCAAGTTCAAGGCCAGCCTGGGCTAAATAGTGAATCCCTGTCTCAAAAAATAAATAAATAAATAAATAAATAAATAAATAAATAAATAAAAAGGTACAATTTGGGAAGTGTGCTCTTCACAGAGGCTGCTGGTGAAGTAGCGAAGGGCCAGTGACCACCACTAAGCACACCAAGAAAGCTGATACGCTAGGAATCCTGTAATGAAGTTTTGTGTTATTTTTAAAAAGCCTGATACCGAGCCGAGTATCGGGTATCATATTCTGTTCATAGGTCACATAAAAAAGTTTCCCTCCTCACTTCCTACCCGGTGATCCTTTCCTTCAAAGGCCTTCAATTGAGCCCTGATGGAATTTTGATGCTAGCCCATGCCTAAAATGAATAAGAATATTTTTGTTCTGCTTTTATGGTTTTGAGACAGGGTCTTGCTTTGCACTTCAGGATGGCTTTGAAATCAGCAATCCTCCCGCCTCAGCCTCCTCAGTGGTAGGAATATAGGTGTATGTCACCGTGCTCTGCTGATCTGAATATTTTAAAGGACTATATTTTGACAGGCCATAAAAATAAGCAGGCGCGCTGTCATAGTATAAAATCCCCCTAGAGGGTCCACAAAGAATTTTCACAGCACAAGCACATGTACTACAAATCAGGTCTCCTAGCCTACCACACGCAAAAGCTGGCCTTTCTCGTGCATCTGAGAAAAGCCCACTACTCACCTCATCCAAGACAGAGTCAGTCAGAACACTTGCAGGTCTGCAGAAAAGGCGAGGCCGAATTCCCAGGTCTTCTCCTGTTTCTCTCGGAGGCTTTGCCCAAGGTCGTGCTGCTGGCTTTGCTTTGTTTTGGGCCTTCTTTTCTTGGTACCGGGAATTGAACTCATGACCTTGGACTTGCTAGATGACACTTTGCCATGAGCCATATCCCCCAGCCCCTGTTTGTTTGGGTTTTGGTTTTTTAGGGAAGAAAAATATTTGTTGATCAAAATTATGTATTTTTTAAGAAAATGGACTACGAAGCTCTTGTACAGAACCTTTCTAATTTCTTAAGAAAGTTGACATCCGCGTGTGAAGTATTCCGGCAACCCTAAACACCAGCACGGGTCATCGGGGTCCCTGTGCAGCCCAGGCTGGCCTCGCCCTCTCGGCGCTCCTGCCTCAGCTTCCTGAGCGCTGGATCACACCACACACGGCATGTTTTCTCAAAAGGAATTTACGACTCTCTCCTTCCTCTTTGATCATTTTACAGCTGTGTATATTTATAGATTTGATGAAACGGGTATTTTTCATGTATTTATCACATCAACTGTCCATACTTAAGGAGATTTATGGGGTCATTTTCCCAAGCACATGTGACTAAAATCTCTCTCAGGGCGATCCTTTAACGTCCTGTCAACTTCACCGTCCCTTACAAACTCAATCCCTGTGACCAATGCCTGCTATTTTCTGTGAAAGAGGCTCTTCTAATGAGTCCAAAACCAGCTTCTCCTCCTCTCCTCCAAAAGGTCCCAGGAGAGAGAGGGAGAGAGACACAGAGAGACTGGTGGACAGGCCGTCCCTGGGGGAAGATTCCTCATCCCAAAATAAACTCTTCCTGCTCCAGTTAGAGCCCGGGGCTTAAAGTCTCAGCCGCTGGAACCAGAACAATACAAAGGCGGGGAGCTCACTTCACTGAGGCCACCCTGTCGCTGCTGCCTGACACTCTCGAGGTGACCAGCTGGGGATTGGTCGGGCGGCCCAGGGCCACCTGCTGGTGGGGATGGAAGACCTGCAGGCAGGCAGCCCCGAGGGAGTACAGGTCATCACCAGGGCCCTGCTGAGCGAGAAGGGGGTCTCACCCAACCCCGGCTGAGTGCCCCGACTGCAAACTGCTCTACCCAACTCCACCCACAGCTGGCAAGGACGACCCTGCAGTGCATGGGTAGCGCCAGCTACTTAGGAGGCTGAGACAGAAGGATCGCTGAGAGATCAAGGCCAGTCCTGCTCCTTGAAACTGAGTCTCAGTATGTAGTTCAGGATCATCTAGGACCGGCAGTGATCCTCCTGCCTCAGTCTCCCCAGTGCTGGAATGACAGGCGTGCGCCACCATGCCTGGCTCAACACTGATATTTCTTAATAAATTCTCCCTATAGGATTATAATAATCTTTTTTGGCAGAACCGGGGATTGAACTCAGACCCTTGCACTTGCCAGGGAAGCGCTTATTCTACTGAGCCATCTCCTCGGTCCTCTATAGGATTATTCACAAATCAGCATCCTAGTAAAATATTGTTCTGCAATCTGTATGTAACTTGATATATGTAACTCTTGATATATCTCAAATATATTGCTGCATGTCAGTCAATATGTACTATTTTGTGTGTGTGTGTACAAGTGTGTGTGCAAGTGTGTGTGTACACAAGTGTGTGTACATATGTGATCCCTGAACCCAGGTCCTCTGCACTGAGCTGCATCCGCTGTGCTTTCTTCCCCTAAATATTATTTGTTTGGTACAGGGTCTCACTACACAGCTCACACTCATAGTGATCCTCCTGTCTCAGCCTCCCCAGCACAGGGATTACAGGCGTGCGCCACCACATCTGATTTCAGTGGCTGGCACAGCAGTACGGCGTGCAGCACCAGTGCTCAAACCCTGGTCCTCGTGTTTACCAGGCAAGTGCTTAGACCACTGAGCTACCTCCCCAGCCCCTCTGTGCTTCTTGATCTGTATTTTTGTTGTCGTTGTTGTTCTGAAACAGGGCCTTACCATGTCACCAAGTTGCGCAGGCTGGGCTGGACCCAGTGACCCCGTTGGGATGCCAGATGTATCCCCCCACACGTAGCTAGTAAGCTCAGTTGCACCCACTTCTAGCCTGTGCTGTCCTAGCCCTGCTCTGGGTTCCTGCAGGAGCTGAATTCATAAAAGGAAAATTAACATCACTGAGAAGTGGACCCAAAGAGAAGCAATGAGGATGTATCAAGAAATAATAATAAAAAGGAAATTGAGCAGGGCGGCGCATGCACTAGGGGGCTGAGGTGGGAGGATCGCTGCAATGTGGAGGGCAGCCTGGGCTCCACAGTGAGTTCAAGGTCATCCTGGACTATTTGATGAGACCCCATGAGGAGGAGGGGG
>NW_004524580.1:29907730-29929433 GCF_000260255.1 Octodon degus | reverse complement strand
GAGGGGGAGGAGGGGGGAGGAGGAGGGGGGAGGAGGAGGAGGAGGAGGAGGAGGAGGAACAAGCGAGCTGCCCAACAGCTGGACAAGAGGCACAGGTGCGTGGATGTTGTGAATATCCCTCCAAGCTCGGTGGCCACAGGAAGACATCTGGTGACACACAAGGACTTCAGTCCCAAGTGCTTCTCAGCTCCTCACCAGCTGATGGGCACCTCTCTGGCTTCTCCTCCACTGCTGTGCTTGACTATGGTCTGGTCTGGACCTGCATATCAGCAGCACCTAAGCATGGCCGGGTTGCCTTGCTCCTCGAGTCTGGAAAGAATTGAGACCATCTATGGTCATGTTATCAAGAGGTTGGTGGCGGGGGGTCATTCCCAAGGTGCCAGCTTGGAGCTAATGCAACCAGATCACCTGCACAAGCATTTATTTTTATGTACTTTTTGTTTTGCTTATTTGAGACAAGGTCTTGCTATGTAGCCCAGGCTGGCCTTGAAGTCAGGGCTGTCCTCCTGCCCCAGCCTCCTGAATGCTGGGATTACAGGCATGCATGCCCCCGCCCAGACAGATTTCATATAACCCTACTGGCACATCTAGGGCTTTTCTAAAACTCAGGTGGATTGCACTGCGTTCATTACCACGCGATGTACTTTTCCTCATCGTGTTGTGACTATCACTCCAGCATCGATCCATTAGTTTATAAACACACCAGGTGTGGTGGATAGCTAACAGGTGGTCAACTGGCTACACGCAGCTGAATTAAACTAGTGTGGTGCGAGGTGTGAGAGGCCCATGTGAGGGTTGTTGCCAGCAGCGTAAGGACAGAGCAGGAGAAGCTGCCAAAACGCCGTCAGGGGTGCTGCTTGGAGAAGCTGCGGGAAGCTGCTTGTTCTCTTGGGCTCTTCTGCTGGAGGACCCTGGCATGCTGGCATTCCTGATGGACTTTAGAGAAACTCGGCATCATGTCCCTCAGCTTGAGCATCGCTTCCTGGCTCTGGAGGGGAAGATGGTGCCCTGCTCAGCCTCATGGCGAAGCTTGCCACATTGGCTTTCCTGATGGGAACTCGGCTTTCCTCATCGCTGGAGGAGCTCGGGACCTCACTGTGGCTGAGGACGGCTGTGGAACCTTTGGGGGAGCTCTGGTGCTTACCTGGAGCGTCGCTTCCTGGCTCCAGTGCAGATCCCGCAGCCTGCTAGCACAGATCCTTCATCCCGCTGGCACAGACTTCCTAGCTTCCACCCCGACCTTTGGGCCTTTCCAGCACAGATCTGTGAAGTGGGCCTGCAGGGGACTTTGTTGTGGGCTCCAGGCCTCCAGATGGACAGGTGGGAGGCACTGCTACGGGCTCTAGGCCCTGAGCTGGACTTGTTAGTATTTAGTGTGTGGACAGATTTTCTGCACTTGTATGTGATTCTTGGGTGATTCATTATAAAATACCAAAACGTGTCCTGTACTGTATTGTTCATCTTGCAAAAACCCCAAGCCACGACACCATGGATTTCCCATTTTTGGCCATAGTAATGCACATTCAGGTTACTTCCAATATTTTTGACCAAAAACAGCTGCAAGAAATGTCTTTGCACAAGTGCTCTTTCATTTAGTCAGCAGAGATTCCCAGCTGGGCACAATGGCACACACCTGTAAGCCCAGCACTGTGGGAGGCTGAGGCAGGAGGACCGAAAGTTTGAACCCAGCCCTGTAACCTAGCCACTTAGCAAGATCCTATATCAAAGCATAAATAAAAAAGGTCTGCGGCTATAGCTCAATGCAAAGACTCCTGAGTTCGAGCCCTAGGGTTGGGGGGAAAAGCCTGAGATAGTGGCGCTCACCTGTCATCTTGGTACTCGCGAAGCTGAGGCAGGAAGATTGCTGCAAGTCTGAGGCTGGCCTGAATGACACTGCAAGACCTTGTCGGGGAGAGGGGAAGGGAGAGAGGAACAGGGAGAGAGATTGCAAAATTTCAGAAAAAAATGATCTGCATGTTTATAATTTTAATTCATATTTTCATATTTCTCTCCCAAAAAGCTATAGTAGCTCAAGTTCCTCACAGCCATGTATAGAAGCAAGTTATTTCCCTGTACCTTGTCAGCACCAGACTTTACCAATCTTTTAAATATTTTCCCTAAGTCAGAACTCATCATTTTGACATGGATTTTCAAACAACCCTCACATGGGCCTCTCACACCAGTTTGCAATGAAGAAGGCCGGGCACACCTATCAACCCTGCACTTGGGAGGCTGAGGCAGGAGGATCACCCTGAGTTTCAGGCCAGCCTGGGCTACACAGTGAGCTCAAGCCAGCTGAGCTACATAGTGCAGAACAAAAAAAACCCAAAAGATTTTTTTAATAGATGTCATTACACCTGTGCGCGCGCACACACACACAGTGCACACACACGCATGCACGTACATGCACGCGCACACACAGTGCACGCGTTTGTGCCTCTCTTCTCTCCCTGCTGCCCCTTCCTATTTTTCTCTTCATCCATAGCAAATCCATTTGGAGATTTGCTCGTTTTTTCGCTTCTGAGACAGGGTGTCCTTTCTTGCCCAGGTGGCCTCAAACCTCTGGGCTAAGCGACTGCCCCGCCTTGGTCTTCCGGTAGCAGGGAGCAGCGCCTTCTCGCCTCAGTGCTCAGCTCCTCCTGGGCCTCTGCCGCGTGCGGAAGCGTGAACCCGCCCCACGCCCCTGGTCCTCAGCTGCAGACGGGAGCGGCCCCAGCTACCCCTGCTCCAGATGCAGGGCGCGGCGCCTGTGCACGGCCCTGGGAGGCTGAAGCAGGAGGACCTCCGCGGGTCTGGGCGGCTGCCAGGTCTCAAGACACAGCACGCCCGGCCACCCACCTCGGTTGGCCGACCTGGACGCTGCTGCTGCTCCTGCTCCGCCCGCGCCCCTTGAGCACTCAGGCGCACTCGTGCTGCCGCCCTCCACCCCAGGCACGCTGGGCGATCTTGGGGCCCCAGCCAGGGGTGCAGAACTGGGACTGCAGGCTCTGTGCCCCGAGTCTTGCTGAGCCTGCCCCGTTCAGGGCGGCAGAGCCGGCGTCCATCATCCCCTGAGTTTCCGCAGAGACTGCTCCCTCAGCCCCGACACCCGTCTCCTGCTCTTCTTCCATCTCCACATTCCAACGTCTTCCCTCTTGTTCTCACCTCTGTGCACGGGCTGCAGAACTCCTATTTGTCCTTCAAAGCCCATCGCGAGCAGCACTTCTTCCAGGAAGCCCTCCTAATCTCCTCTGCTAAGCCCACACTCTAATTCTGGCCTTCACTGCACCAGGCGCGCTTCCCTGGGCAGCTCCCACCGCAGTCATGGTTTTAGGTTTGTTGCTGTAACTGATGAATCTCTCCCCAGAAACCTTGCTGTCTGAGAACAAGATCTGCCGTCACCTGAAGGTCACCCTCAGAGCTGTGCTGATAGCCACACGGTGCCGCCACACATAGCCCCCAAGTTAGTCTGACACAGTTTTGTACCAGGAATCTTGCATAGGTGAGACGGCTGGTAATGGCACCCACTCGCAGCACATAGTAGCTGCTCAGCAAAGCCGGTTGTACTGTGGGAGGTAAGGATAGGTGACTGGCCCACCGACCGCCGCATCTGGGGGGAGGAACCAAGGCCAGGTTTGCCCGGCGGTCCCCCACCCCTCCGCCCACCCACCTGCCGGTTGCTGGGGCACACCTGGAGTTGCTAAGTGCTCAGCGCTTGCTCCTGGCGCCGGATAGAGGCTGAGTAGAGTTCCGGACAAGGAAGGCAGGAAGAGCAGGGGTCCATCGAGTCCTCTGCTGGCTGGGCCCGGACTGCAGGAACCATGTTTCTACAGGGGACTTCTATACACGAAGGGGACTTTTATGCAGGCAGGGCTACTCGGGCGCCGGCCGCTTGAGGCTCGGCCTGGCCTCTGTTTTCAGAGCCGGGTCCCCTCTGCTTTGTGAGCCTGCAGCGGTCGCTAGGGTGCAGCTTCGGTCCTGTGCCACCGCGGGGCGGCTGGTGACACCCGAGCTCCCAGCCCAGTCTGTGCTCTGTGTCAGGCCCTGAGTGTGTGTGCGCAGCAGGAACCCTGCGGGACACTCTTCCTCCAGAGCTCGGGGACTTCTGTGCTGTCCCGGTCTTTCTGCCTTCACTTGGGCCTGCCGGGAGAGTCTCCCTCAGGACCGCCTCGTGCTCAGGGGTCCTGCCAAGCGGCACTGCCCAGGGAACCACTTCCATACCCAGAAGCACCCAGGCTTCTTGCGTGCAGGCGCTGGTTTCCCAGAGCTGGCGGTCAGTGCTAGAATTGTCTCCTCGCAGTCTCCTTATTCCCTGGACAGCCTTCCAGGTGGGAGCCATGACTGGGTTTGATTTTGCAGACAGGATCTTACTTTGTAGCTCAGGCTGGTCTTGACCTTGCGGAGGTCCTCTTGCCTCGGCCTCCTGGGTGCTGGGCTCTCAGGTGTACACACCACTCGCTTTCTGCCTGCCCTTTGGCCACCTGGCGCCTAGGCGCGTTCTGGGCCCACAGTAAGCTTCTGCACATATGTATTTAACAGAGGGATAACTGAATGGAAGACTCATTATGTAAAGAAAGGAAAGAATTAAAGGTCTAGGCAGCGCCAGAAGCTCCATGTTAGCCCTCTGAGTGGGCTCAGCTCTGTCCCGAAAGCACCCAGGTGATGCTTTTCCAGTGTGGCGCTTCGGCCCCCAAATAGATGCTGTGACACTGATACAGCTCTGTGGCTGCGGGCCACCGCTTGGGACAGCACATGCGCTCCTCTTACCCCGGGAGGATGGCTTCGGTCTCTTACCATATGCCCAGAAAGCAAGCTGGGAAAATTTTATAGCTGTGAACCTAATTTTATATCCTAGTAAAAATATGATACTGTTTATTTAGAAAAATCATCAGGAATCTATTTGCAGACTCGGCTACAAGAGTTGGTCGGGTCAGAGCCTCCCCGCCCAGACGGCCCCTCGGAGGGATGCACAGATCTCGCCAGGGGGATCCCCAGCTTGAGAGCCTGAGCAGGACCTTCGAGCAGGACACTCCCAGCTGGCCGAGCAGTGCAGGCTGACCCATGATGTTATCTCTGCAGGCTGGCAGCACCAGCTTGGTTGGCTCAGCTCAGCCAGGTTTGTCATTCCCAGGACTGTACTCCGAGACTGCGCATATTGGGCCTTAGCACTTGGTCCCCCCGTCCCGCCCCTCGCCAACTGGCACCTGGCTGAGGCCTGGAACACCGAGCTGGGTGACACCCTTGGAAGACTTCTGTGACTTCAGAGGCCTTCTGTGGCACACAGAACACATCTCAGTCACTGGGGTGGGTGGTGCACGCCTGTGACCCCCGCCCTCTGGGAGGCTAAGGCAGGGGGATGGCAAATCCCAGCCTAGTCTGGGCAGCTCAGCCACTTACAGGACCCTGCCTCAAAATGAAAATAAAGGTGAGGTTGTAGCTCTGTGTGTGACAGCCTTGGGTTCAATCCCAGGGCTGAGAAACCCTTCAGTAGAGTATTTTATTCTTGACCTAATGTAGTGATATTTTGCTAGCGTGGAGGAGACCTGGGCAGGGTAGCTTCTCCTGGCTCTCTTTTCCTCAGTTGGCTGCTAGGACCTTCTCCTCATGCCTTCTCCTCTGCTGCAGCAGGAGCCCCCGGGCTTCCGGTCAGCAAGGCCCCCACAGTGTGGGCAGGAAGGCGGGAAGCACGAAGCTGTCACCAAACACTGGCCCTGAACCCGCACAGGCCTGTGGGTGTATTCTTATTTTTTAATTAATTAATGATTATATTTGATGGTACTGCAGATTGAACTCTGGGCCTTTGCATCAAAGCTACTGTACTTAGTGCCCAGGTGTTTATTTCACTGCTTTCTTTCTTTTCAAAGAATCTACTGGGACGACCCCAAACATCAACATCAGATCTGCCTTCAAGAGGAGGTAACCTGGAGAGGGGAAGCCAGGTGGCTCACGGGTGACTCGGCCGCAGAAGGTTTTCAGAACTCACTCCTTCCTTCCACACTCTGTGCTCCAAATAAGATAGCCCTCTGCAGCATCACCAAACATTCCACATGTTTAAAAGCTGGTGCTCTAGAAAAGCCATGGGCTTCATGCCCAATCAAACATGCCCAGAGACAATTTGAGAATATTCTTGTTAGAGAGCAAGGCTCGTTTTTTGCAGGTCTTATAATTGGCTTAGAAAAGTGGGCTTGCAGACTGTTGATATGCGGCTTCTTCCCTAAGTGCATCATTTTCCCACAGAATGGATAAAAGAGACATTTGAAGAGCTGCGTTTCGTACAGCACCCATAAATACCATCAGAAGACATCTGTGCATGTTGCTCTTCCCCTAGAAATCACTCCTGGAGTCCCTAACCCATGTATCCAGTAAGACAGCTCAGTGGACTAAGCACCTGCTTAGGCAAGCCCAGGCGCCTGGGTTCAAGCGCCAGCACCACATGCCTGGCTGGCCCCGTCCCCAGGGCGCAATCAAGTCTGGGCGTGGAGACATGGACCTGTAATCCCAGCTCTGGGGAGGCTGAAAACAGAAGGATCACTATGAGTTTGGGCTATTGTAGTAAGATCCTGTACCAAATACAAAAAAAAAAAAAAAAAAAGCTACCGTCCAGCCTCACCCCTTTTTATTGATTTATTTCTGTTTTGAGACAGGGTCTCACAGTCACTAAGTTCCCCAGGCTGGGCTCAAATTTACCATCCTCCTGCCTCAGCCTCTCAGAGTGCTGGGATCTGTGTGTACCGCCACGCCCTGTCCTCTCCCGGGTTTCCCTGAGGTCCAGCTGACAAACAGTGGCCACAGGTGGGCACCACGTGCTGCTCAGACCGCGCTGAGGGGTGACGCTGACAGCCTCACAGTTGCCACCCCTTCTTGGAGCCTACGCGGTCAGGTTGTCACAACTCCGCAGACCCATGAGACCCTGCAGTGCCTGCTTTCTGGGTCTCTCGTTGACTGCAGAGAACCTTCTAGAAGTCACGCGTGGCTGCAGGGACACAGTCCCTCTTGGGGGCAGAAGAACGCGTGCCCTTTCTATCCACCCACTCCTGACCCGGACTCGGCGCCTGCTCCTCTCACTGGGGGGAGGGAGGTCACTGAGGGAGAAGCAGGGCTGGCCGCTGTGGCCCACACATTATTTATAACGCGGACAAAATAAATATCACTACCAGGAAAACTTCCTTTCCTTCCGTCTGTGCCCTGGTAGTTGGACCTTTCCTGGTTCCCTCGCTCTACTTGGGTCTTAATGGTTCTCCCATGTGTTCATGTTCATTTTTTTTTAATCCTGGGTCTTGCTGTGGTGTCCAGGCCGCTGTCCCACCCTGAGGTGCAAGTCATCTTGGACCTCAGCCTCCCAGGGAGCTGCAGTTACAGCCATGCACTGCCATGCTCTGCTGTGTTCTTTTTTTTATGACCCAGATTTCCTACTCAATTATATTTTCACTAATTCTTAAACAAGACAAAATAAAAACTATATTCTTTCTGGGTACGGTGGTGTACGATGGGGAGGCTGAAGCAGGAGGATCTCTGGAGTTTGAGGCCAGCCTGGGCTATACAGTGAGTTCAAGGCCAGAATAAACTGAATAGTGGGACCCCAAGTGCTGGGGTTACAGGCCTGAGCACCCTGCCCAGCTTTCTAGGCCTGTTTCTGTCTACATCAATCAAAGGCAGACATCGAATAGCAAAAGATAGAACAGAAAGATATGTCGCTTGCTCTACCTGCTCAGTGCTACCGGGAGCAGGACAGGTGGAGCTCAGGCTGAGCAGCGTCCAGATCCCGCTGCACGGGTGTGAAGGCGGACAGGCTGTAGGGACAGGGAACTGTGTGTCTATGTCCTGTGGCGATCACCGCCCTGCTGCCTGCAGCTACAGAATCCCTGTCGCTTCCTGGAGGCGTACAGCTCAGCTGCCCAGTCGCCCAGTCCCGAGCCCGCGCTGTTTTGAGTTTGCTGAGGCCGCGCTGCGCTGTGGAAGCGGGGCCACGGCGGGCTACGACTCCGGGTTTTATTGCTCAGCTTACAGGCAGAGCCCTAGAAAGCCTGACTCCTGGGAGCGAAGCAAAAGTTAGCGCAGGGGCTAGAAAATGTGTGAGATCATACCCCGGGCGCAGTGCCTGCCATCCAGCACTCTGGGAGGCTGAGACAGGGGGACTGCGAGTTGGCCTCCGCCTGAGCAACAGACTTAGCCAGAGCCTGTCTCAATATAAAAAGGAATGTCCTGGGGAGGTAGCCCAGTGTGAAGGTCCTCGACTCCACCCCCAGTACTTCAAAACAAAAAATTTTGTGCCTAACCAAAAAAAGAAAAATGGGGGTGGAACCCCTCTCAATTCCTATTTGAAGAAAAAAACGGTGAGGAAGGAGGGATCTCTGGCCAAGTGATTGAGACAAACTCTGAAACAGAAAAAAGCCTCCTGTTTCTGAAATTGTCTCTGAACAGTTTGCATAGCGCTGGTCAGAGAGCTGGTATCAGTGTCTATACTTGTATCTGAAGAGCATTAACCGCCTTTTTACTTCATTATCTGGGCTGCGCTGCAGAATGATCGCTGTCTGGGGGCAAAATTCAGCTTCATTCCTCTTCTTCCCCTGCCCCCAGGCCCTCCCCACTTGCAGAAGGCCTGGCTCCATCAAAGGACAGCGCTGAGGGCAGGCCCAGTGTCCTGCTGGTGCCAGGGCCACAGGGAGGGACAGGTGGGTGACCCATGAAATGGCCTGGCCAGGAAGGAACCCAGCACTGCCTGCTTTTACAAAAGTTTTTGGTACATTTTAGATATACACAGTGATCACCCTGCTGGTGTGGTGGCGTGCACCTGTAATCCCAGGACCTACGAGGCTAAGGCAGGAGGATCATTGAAAATTCAAGACCAGCCTGGGCTACAAAAGGAGCTCAAGGCCAGCCAGAACTGCAGAGAGAAACCCAATTATCTGTTATACTTTTGGGGCCTTATTTACACCTTTGGTTTCTCACACCAGAAAAACAATGCAATGTTTATATATATGTGTCTGATTACAGCAGAAGAAGCCACCAACAGAATGAAGAGGGGACCCACAGAGTGGGAACAAAGCTCAGCCAGCTGTCCCTCAGACAGAGCACTGACATCTAGAATAAGGGTTTTTTTTTTTTTGCTCCTCGAATGAGTTCAGTTCACTTTTGGCTGGCTGGAGGGTTGTGGGGATCGAACTCCAGCAACCTGAAGCTGACAGCTTTGTGGAGGAAGCCACTTAAAGAACTGAGCTAGGGCCAGGCCCCCTGACATCTAGAATATATAAAGAATTGAAGAGGGGCTAGGGAAATGGCTCAGTGGAATAAGTACTTCCCTGGCAAGCACAAGGGCCTGAGTTTAATCCCTGGTTACACACACACACACACACACACACACACAAGAATTGAAGAAAATCAGACCCCACAGATTAAAAGAGCCATCCAAAAAAGAGCATCTGGGATGAACATGTACCTTTCAAATGGAGAAATACGAATAGCAAATGAATACATGAAAAAGTGTTCAACATCACTTCGAGAAATGCAAATTAAAACACCATGGAGATTCCATCTCACCCCTAAAAGAATGGCTGCTACCAAGAAGTCAACCAATAACAAATGCTGGAGGAGCCGTGGGGAAAAGAAACCCCTCTCCACTGTGGTAGAAGTGTGGACTGGTACAACTACTGCGGAAATCAGTGTAGAGATTCCTCAAAGAGCTAGGATTGGAGGACCCATTCAACCCACTAAATCCCCCTGTGAGCATCTTCCCAGAATAATTCAAAGCATTGTACAAATAGCTCCGTGGGGTTCCATCCCCAGGCCTGCCGTGCCGGTCCCACCCCTGGGGCGCCCTGAGACAGCAATTGAGACTGGGTGTGGTGCTGCACGCCTGCAATCCCAGCTCTTGGGAGGCTGTAAACAGGCGGATCACTAGGAGTCCAATCTAATAGTGAGACCCTGAACACCCTGTAGACCTTTCCCTAAAATACAAAAATAAATAAATAAATAAATAAGCAGTGTACAACAGCAACATACACACCCCCGTGTTTAGAGCGGCACAGTTCGTAATAGTGGGAACAAATTTGTTCCCAATGAATCTTGGGAATAACCCAAATGCCTAGCACATCCCACATAAAAACCCACACTCTTTCTTTTGTTTTGTTTTTGAGACAGAGTCTCACTGTGCAGCCCAGGCTGGCCTTGAACTCCAAGCATCCTCCTGCCTCAGCCTCCCGAGTGCTGAGACCTCAGGTGCTCACCACCATGCCTGGGTTTATCATTTTCCTTCTCTCCCTGTGCGCCCCTTCCTGTTCCTTGTACCCTCAAACCCTCCTCATGTGCATATTGCACAGCGCTTCGGGTGACAGCTCACGCTTCGGGGCTCCAGGCCGAGGTTGTCGATGGCCTCGGGCTGTGCAGGCTTGGCTCCCTGGCGTGCCTTCGTGCCTCCAGGTTTGGTTCTCCACGGGCACTCAGAACACTTCTGCTGCATTGGTCATCAGGCTCCAAGCTCTCTCTTAGTGCAAAGCGTGTGACAGGCGGGACCTGTCTCGCGCCCTGCCGTGCCCTGCCATGCCCCCCAGCTCGCAGCAGGGCCCAGGCCCGCAGACCCTGATTCTCACATGCTCAAGAAGCAGAAACCAAGTGTGGTGGGGCCCACCCGTGATCTCGCCTCTCAAGAGGCTGAGGCAGGTGGAGCTTGAGCCCAAGGCCATCCTTGGCTACATAGCGAGTTCAAGCCCAGCCTGGACTGTACAGAGAGATCCTGTCCCAGAACAATGCAAAGGGGCCGGGGATGTACTCGGTGGAGGAGCAGTTCTCTAAGAACAAAGCCCTGGCCCAGCCCCACGACACACAAAGGAAAATGAAGGGAAGTGTGGCAGCGTCGGAGAGGCTTCATTCTGACTCTCTCGGAGCCTGTTAATATCAGTCTAGGGATCCTTTAAACAAACAGAGCCCGTTCTAGGATCATACTCGCTGCTTTCGTGGACAGACTCCAGCCTTGCCGCAGCCTTCACAGAATGCATGATCTACACTTTCTAAGACTGTCTTTAAATGTCTTAAAGGGTTTTCTCTACTCTGCAGATCTGTCTCGGTGTCTTAGTATTCCACCTTACAACCATGAAGACAACTGTACTGAACCACACACAACTTTCTAATATCAGTTGTCTTTCTACATGATAGTAGGGCTTACCACAGAGCAGAACTGAAGTAGTTGAATATTGGGACATGGATCAATGCCTAAAAAGTTCAATCAACAATGTTTAGTTTTTATTATTCTATACTGTATTTCATATTTTTAGTATTAGATGAAAAACTATGGGAAGTAAAGTAATTAAATTTTCTTGTCAAAAAAAAAAAAAACCAAACAGAGCCCGGCGAGTACACTAGAGAGGCTGGTTTGTTTCCCAGCCGTGCTGCTGGAGATCATAAGATTGTTCTGTGCAGAAGTAGGCACATCTTTCTGGGCATGGTGGCACACACATGCCACCCAGCCCTCAGGAAGCTGAGGCAGGAGGGTGGCTACAAGTTCAAGGTCAGCCTGGGCTGCGTAGTGTTCTCCCACAGAGTTCCAGCTCCAGTTCTACAGAAGAATGCAAAACTCTTTAATCTTTTACTTTAAAAAAAAATTATTTATGTGGTATAGGGTCTCACTATGCAACTCGGACTGATAGTGATCCTCCTGTCTCAGCCTCCCGACTGCTGAGATTACAGGTGTGTGCCACCATGCCTGGTTTCAGTGTCACAGTATGTTGTACCTGGGGTTGAACCTGAGCCTTGTGCTTGCCAGGCAGGCACTTGGACTGCCGAGCTATCTCTCCAGCCCCTGTAATACTCTTTAATAGCACGTTTTAATTTGGTAAGCCAGTAGGATTTTCCACACCCCAAATCTCAGCCCAAGACCCTTCCATCTATTTAGCTCATCACTGATGATTTCTTTTCTCCTATAAGTTTGTTCTCAGGACTTACCCACATGGACCATCAGAAACCACTTGCCAAGCAGAGCGCGGAGGCTTGCTCCTGTGAGCCTAGCACTAGGGAGGCTGGGACAGGAGGGTCCAGCTGTGAGGTCAGCGTGGGCCCAAACTGAGTCAGACCTTGTCTCAAAATGCACAATGAGAGGCTTGGGAGATGGCTCAGTGGAATAAGCGCTTCCCTGGCAAGTGCAAGGACCTGAGTTCAATCCCTGGTTCCACAAAAAAAAAAAAAAAAAAAAAAAAAAGCACAATGAAAGGGGCTGGAGTTGTGGCTTAGTTTACCAGCACCCCTGGGTGCACTTCCCTGCATTAAAGAAATAAAGAAAGGGAAAAAAAAATATGCCGATCTACAATGTAAGTTGAGGATTTCTCTCCGGAATTCCAGCCAAAGTGTCTTTATACTGCACCAAAGTCAAATGTCCGAGCAGGTTACTCGGTACGGAGGTAACCAGATAGCCGAGTATTTTTATGAGCTGACGGACATATTCCTCCTGCCACTCAAAGGACATGACGGGACATTCCTGCTCTACAAAAAATGTTTTTCCATCGCCTTGCTACCATGCCGTACCTACGTATAAATGCTACTAAAAATACCCACAATAAATGCTGCCTCGTTTCTGCACTGAAAAGCTATGCAGGGAAACCTAAAAGAAAAACAAATCTCTTCATGGGCAAAGACACGAAAAGAATGCTTTTATTTTATTTTAAAGTACCTTACACTCTTCAAAGTTCAGCAACATACTTTCAGTTAAATAGTTTAAAAATGCTAGTGCTTTTATGGTTGACTGTCTACCCCTTTGTATTAGATAAGGTTGATTTTATTTTTTTAATGTATACAATTTTTATTTGTTAATTATATCTCAATAAAGCTTAAAAAAAGAGAGAAAACCTTACTTTTGTCCATGAAATATAAATAGGACACAGTAACAAATCTCACATCTGTCTTCTGTCTCTTCAAATTTGTTTCTCTTGTTACTGAGTAGAGGATTAAAAGGGGACTAGGAACAGAATTTCCACCTGATTAAACAAAGCTATTGTTTCTGGTGAATAAAAATTTCCCTATGATCTAGTACAGCTCCTCCTCCTCATTTTCATCTTACCTGATCTTACATAATTTCTTTTTAATTGTTTTATTTCAAAGAGAATAAAAAATTAAAAATCATATAGAATTTGAAAACAAAATCATAAGAAATCAATAATAGTTAGATTGCATATTCTTATCTTCAAAGAGATTGTTCAGATTACCAGATATAGGCATGCAAAATTAATTTAAAAAATTAAGCATTAACTGTTCCTTTTGGTAAACCAATAGGAATTAGTAGTACAATTATCTTAGCATATATTATGTATATTATATATATTTTCCTTCTTTCTTTTCTCCTTTCCCTCTTCCCAGTTGTTCTTTCTTTTTGAGCAATTCCTTCCCTTTCACAATATTTATCGTGCCCTTCAGTTTTGATTTACTCTTTCAGGTTCTTACACTAGGAAGACAATATGATGTTTACACATGTGAGTCTTGTCTCTCGTTGCATCCATTTACCTATAAAAGCTTCCAGTTATCTTTCTTTATAGCTGGCCATACTCCATTGTGTAAAAATACCCCATCTTTTTTATCCATTCCTAGGTTGATAGGTGTCTGAGTTGTTTCCAAGATTTAGCTGTTATAAGTTGCAGCGCTGTAAACACGAGTGAATGTATGCTGCCGTGGCACGGTGTGTCCACTTCTTCTGGAAAAATACCAAGAAGGGGAATAGCTGGGTCGAATGGGATGTCTCATTGTAGTTTTGTGAGGAATCACTACACTGATTTCCACAGTGGCTGTACCAGTCTACATTCCGCCAACAGTGCAGAAGGGTTCCTTTTGCCCCACAACCTCACCAGCATTTGTTATTGGTTGATTTCTTGGTGGTATCCCTTCTTTCTGGGGTAAGATGGAATCTCCATGGTGTTTTAATTTGCATTTCTCAAAAGACCAATGATATTAAGCACTTTTTATGTATTCATTTGCCATTTGCATTTCTTCATCTGAGAAGTGTACATTCATCTCATATGCACACTTCTGGAGGAGTCTTTGAATTTTGGGGGCCTGATTTTTAAAAAAATCTTTATATATTCTAGATAAAAGTCAATTGTCTGAGGGACAGTTGGCTAATTTTTTTCCCCAATTCATGGGTTTTCTTTTCACCATGTTTGTGATTTCCTTTGATGTGCAAAAACTTTTCAATAAGGTGAGATCCCAGTTGTTGATTCTTTGAAGTGTTTCTCTTACAGTTGGTTTTTGTTCATGAGCTCTCTGCGTACCCCTATGTCTTCAAGATTTCTACCTACTTTCTCATCCAATAGATTTAGTGTTTCTGTTTTAATATTTAGCTCTTTGATTCATTTCATCTTTAGTGCATGATAAGAAATATGGGAATAGTTTTAGTCTTCAGCATGTAGAAAGCCAGTTTTTCCAGCACCATTTATTAAACAGGCTTTTTTCCAGTGATCATGTTTGACCCCTTTGTCAAAGATAAGGTGGATAAGTGTGTTTGTAGTTGTGTCTGCATCTTCTACTCTGTTTCACTCATCCTGAGGTCTGTTTTTTTCCAGTATCATTCTGATTTTATCACAGTAGCTTTGTAGTAAAATTTCACCAAGGATTGTGATACTTCCTGCCTTGACTTTGTGGCCCAGGATTGCTTTTGCTATTTTAGTTCTCTTCTGCTACCACATGAATTTTAGGGCATTTTCTCTAGATCTGTGAGGTACACTAATGGTATTTTGATTGGGATTGTATTAAATCTGTGTAACAGTTTTGGCAGTTTGGTCATTTTCAGTATGTTAGTTTTTCCTATCCATGAGCAAGGGATATCTTTCCATTTTCTGAAATTCTCTTCAATCTCGTTTTCAGGGTACTGTCATTTTCACTATACAGATCTTTTACTTCCTTTGTTAGCTTTATTCCTAAGTATTTCTTTTTTTTTTTCCTTCCTTTTTTTGGATGCTATTGTGAAAGATGTAGCTTCCCTAATTTTTTGCTCAATGAGTTGGTTTTTTACATACAGTAATGCTATTGAATTTTGAACATTGACTTTGTAACCAGCTATGATACTGAATTTGATTATTAAATGTAGAAGTCTTTTGGTGGAATTTTTGGGGCCTTCTGTGTAGAGTAACATGTCACTGTGAATAATGATCATTTCACTTCTTCCCTTCCTATCCTTATTCCTTTTATTTTTCAATGAGGTTGATTTTTCAATGACTTAAGAAAATGCCTGAATTTCAGTTAAAAATTATCACAAAGCTAATAAATTCTGTCACTGCCTTTGAGGGAAATAATAGGCTCATAAAAATAAGCAAGGAATAAAATAATCAATAAGGTAGAGAGATATACATGTAGGTGTCAGGGTGTGGTTATGCCCCACCTACTTCAAAGAAGGTAGCAAACATTAAATACAGGTCAGAGTATATCTGATAGATAAAGATTTAAAAAAACTACACATAGGGGCCTGCCCATTAGCTCAGGTGTTTAAATGCCTGCTGAAACAAAGCAGTCTGGGGGGCCATGGCTCAGTGGAATAAGTGCTTCTCTGGCAAGCGCAAGGGCCTGAGTTCAATCCCCGGTTCCACAAAACAAACAAACAAACAAACAAACAAATGAACAAAAGAAAAAAACAAACAAAGCAGTCAGGCTCAGGATGCTGTGGTTCGATCCCCTCATCCTCAAACCAAACCAGACCTGCCCTGAAGGCATCCTGAGTGGCCCCCCAAACAAACAAACAAACAAACAAACAACTACACATAGATAAAAGGGCAATAATTAAATGATATACAATGAATAAAAGAGTGAAATAAAGGGATAAATACATTAATGGGGTTGACTAGGATGATAAGAATCTACTGCACCATGTTTTCGATTTCTTGGTAATCTGCAATATAGAAGGAAGTAGAATTGGAGGTAATCAGTTCTTCTCAAACTTTCCCCAAAAGTTCAAACTTTCTCCCAAAATACTGGAGTACACAGGCTGAAATATTCCAGCAGAACTGAGAAATTTTAAGACTTGGAGAACTTGTTCATATTGCATATGATCATCGATACGTTGACAGCCACGGGTGTAGCTCAGGGGAAGAATGAATGCTTAGCCTGTGGGAGCCCCTGGCTTAAGTTTCTAGCCTCAAAATAAATTGGGATCTATTTTAATTTAAAAAAATCATTTTTATTGTCCATAATCTGTGAATAACATTTGATTTTCGGTACAAAGTGCTGTGTTAGTTCTGTACTACTCTACCATGCTCCAGGGGTGCACTTTCTCTTGCCTACTTCTGTGAAGTAAATGTACACAATTTAAGACGTGTGCATTTATAGCCCGGCATGGTGGCGCATCCTTGTAGTTCCAGCACTCGGGAGGCTGAGGCAGCAGCCTGAAGCCATCCTGGGCCACACAGTGTGACCCTGAAGCCATCCTGGGCTACATAGTGTGACCCTGTCTCAACAAAGAAAGAAACAAACAAGCATGAATTTACAAAGTTTTCATTTCATTAAATTTTGTATGATTATATTTTAAATCATACAACAGACTTTTAAAAGTGAAATATTTAAGCTCATATAGTGTATATGGGCTGTACACCATTAGTTACTATAAAAAGGAAATAGGTTATACCTTATAAAAACTGAAATTCAATCTTGAATCAGCTCAGCCTCAGTAGATTAAGGGGATATGCCCTAACCCATCTCCTAAGGGAAGCAAGAGAAATCTTTCTAGAGAAAATAATGCTACCCAGAATTTCAGTGGTTGTTCATATGCCATATGTGGCATTCAGTTAAAAATTACCAGACATACCAAGAAATGAACTCAGGAGTAAAAACAGAGCCATGGATGACCCAGTGGACCTCGGGCAGAGGAGAAAACATTCAGCTGTGTCCACAGGAGGGAAGCCTCACCAAGCAAGCTGGTCTGCCCTCCTGAGAGGATCAGGATTCGAGGCATACACGTGAGAGAAAGCAGTCAGTGTAAAGCTGAAACAGCGATGCAGCAATCGCATCTCTGGCCCTGCAGACAGAAAGGTGACTGCTTCATTCATGGGTCACAGGCTCCTGGCTGGAGAACTGGATCAGAATCCCAACAGAGTATGAGCACAGAAAGAAGTGTGGCCACAAAACACAAGTCCTGGTGAACGTCTGCCTCTCCAATGGTGGAGTGCCCGGCTGAGCCTGCTCTCAGAGCTCCCAGAGTCAGGCATGGTCCCCTCTGGTCAGGTATTAGAGGGTTCTTCTAAGGAAAATTCTTCTCCGGGTTAATAATATTTGAGTTTTTTCCAAACCAGCCAGCTTGCAAACACATAAAGTGAAGTTCAGTTTCAATTGTACTTGAAACTTGGAGAATTACAATGTGGTGCTGAAACTGCCTTCTCAGAAAGATAAGGCAAAGTTGTTTAGAAACTTTAAATTCCTGTGGCCACAGACATACCAAGAACGAAGAACAATTTTGGATGTTAGCCTGGTGGAGCAAATGTCTTTAAAATTGAATTGTGCATGCTGTGACTCTCATGAATGGGGTTAAAAGCCGTAATATATTTTTGTCATCCCTCTGGCTGCCCAGCATCTGAACTCTTTCCTACTTCTGGGGAATTTTTGCTCTTTTGAGTCTTGCTAGGAAGCAGAACTTCTTTTGCTTGGTAGGAAGTACAAACTAGCTTTTGGACAAGGCAGAAAAGTGTCTATCCTGAGAAGTGTCTATTCATTTCACTTGTCTGTTTTTTGATTGGTCTAAGTCATGGACACATGACTGAGCCTCAGCCAATCAGAAACCCTTTCCAGAATTTGCATGGAAAACTAGTGATGCGCTCCCAGGGTAGGCAGCAAGCCTGTCCGGTTGCAATGGTGACTGCAGCAAGATGGTTCCCGAGAGCGGTGCTGGTGCTGTGTGAGCTCTGTGCGGGGACATACAAGAAGGCAAACAGACCTATCAGGACTGGACACAGAGTGACAGTGGTGTCCTAACCTGACCCCAACTTTAGTGGGGTTTGTATCTTCTCCAGCCTCCTCTGAAAGTCTGTAAGCAATCTAATACCGTTCAGTAAATTCCCTTTGTGTTTACATAAGCCAACACTGGCTTTAGTCACCAAAGACATTGACTGCCTCAAAATTTGGTACCAGGAGAGAGTCTTGCGTCAGTTGCAAGTGCCAAAATGTGGAATTGGCAGTCCTGGTGCTCTGAACTCATGTTAGCATGTCACTTCACAATTCCAAGACAAGAAACCTTCCTAAAGCCCATCTGAGATGAGCACAGCAGGAAATTAAACAGGGAGATGACCCCAGGAGGTGGGCCCAGGGACCATGAAGAACCTGAGTATTCCCTTCCCTCCCTGCTGGGGGTTGTGGCACATGCTGGTAACCCCAACATTCTAGGAAGCTAAGGCAGGATGATCACAAGTTCAAGCCTGGCCGAGGCAATTTAGCAACTTAGCAAGACCCTGTTATAAAAATTGAAAATATGGGCTGGGGAGATAGCTCAGTGGGATGAGTGCCTGCCTTGCAAGTGCAAAGTCCTACTTTTGATCCCTGGTACTGCAATAAATAAATACATAAATAAATAAATAAATAAAAATTAAAAATAAAAAGGGCTGGGAATGCAGCTCAGTGTGAAGGCCTTGGGCTCAATCCCCAATACTGAGGGGGAAAAAATGTATTCCCTAAAGAGCCTGGACAAAGGGCCTACCCAACAGCCTACATGTTCCTCCCCCAGGCCAGAGCCTTACTGTTCCCACGCAGTTGGAGAAGATGTGTGATGTGGACAAGGGTCTGGAGTTGCTGTCTCTTCCTGCCTTTCTCTGGTCAAATTTCGTAGTTTAGCCCATTGCAAATGCCGTCACGGGCAGGGGAGACCACTGAACCTAAGTCCAGTGATCCCGGCTTGGGCCACAGCTCACTTCCTGAAACTCTCGGCTGCCTTTCTGAGGGAGGATGAGAACGACTTCCACAGACGCGTGAATGCTGTCTAGTGTCTATGGAGACAGCAGCCAGCCAAGTGGGTGGACTGTGGCAAGGACTGCTGGTTTCCTGCTCCACATCTGTCACTCTCTCCCGCCTGTCAGACAAAACCTGTTGTATGTAGATGGTCATCCCTCTCCCTTGCAACTGAAGGGACAGTGGCCTATTTGTCCTGAACCAGTGATAGCTGTACCTTTTTCCTTTGGCAGGGAATGTTTTAGTGTTAAGCACGACCCAGTTCTGGACAATGAAACATGGGGAGAAACCAAGTATGGTGGCACGCGCCTGCAACCTCAACTACTCAGGAGGCTGAGGCAAGAGAACGTCCAGGCTAAAGGCCAGTCTGGGCAACAAATTGGGATTCTATATCTGAATAAAATAAAGGTCTGGGTGTATTGCTCAGTGCTAACATGTTTTCCTCGCATGTGGAAGACCGTGGGTTCAATTCTCAGTACTGCCAAAAAAAAAGCACGTTCTGGAGGGCTTTAGGAAGGTACCTTCTGACTGTAGAGGAGACCATGGAAGAAATGGCCCTTCGTGCTCTAAACTTTGCGGTGCTGAGACGTAGTAGGTGTCTTGCGTCTTCTTTGTCCAACAGAAAAAGCAAAAGCAAGGAGACAAAGGAGTTAGCAGAAACAAAGCCGCAATAATAGGATGCCGTGGTGCAGCTCATTTTGCCTTCGGACTGCTCAGCCAGGACAATAACAAGTTTCTTTTTGTTCAGCTCAGCGTGAGGCAGGATATTTTTGGTACTTGAAGCCTAGAGCATCCCGACAGATCCTGCAGCTTTTACTGAGAGTAAGAAGGAACAAAGCGTTTCAGAGGACAGAAGCCTGTCGCTGCGATCTTTCACCACATAACTGGCTGGGATCTAATGGAAGTAATTCTTCAGTTCACAAATTGTTCTTGAACAGAACTGCTCAGCAAAAATTTGCTTCTAGGCTGGGAATGGTGGCGCACACCTGTGATCCCAGCACTTGGGAGGCCGAGGCAGGGGGATCACTTCCAGTTTGAGACCTGCCTTGGCTGCAAAGTGAGTTAAAGGCGAGCCTGAAGTGTATAACAAAACCCTGCCTCAAAAAGACAAAAAAAAAGTGCCCGGGCTGGGCTGAGTCGGCTGAGTTGGCGCAGTACGATGAGGCAGGAGGCGCCGGTAGTTGAAGAGATTATTGCATCTGAAACCTACAATGTTAAAAAACGGAACTTTTGTAATAATATTGAGGATCATTCTACTAATCTTCCTAGAAAAAGGATCTCTAATTTCACTAATAAGAACATGAAGGAGGTTAAGAAATCTCCAAAACAGTTGGCTGCTTACATAAATAGGACAGTTGGACAAGCTGTGAACAGCCCAGATATACTATATAAGGTGATCTATCGCAGAAAGAAAGTTCATCATCCTTTTCCAAATCCTTGTTACAGAAAAAAACAGTACCCTAGAAGTGGGGACTGTGACATAGCAAATAAAGAAAATGAACTGGCTTGTGCAGGCCACCGCCTGAAAAATGACACCATGATAGTCGGACACACGTGGTTAACTCCAGGGACTCTAGTTCTTCACAGACAGAAAACCCATCATCAAAACATAGCGGGTTTTTCTCTGAGGTTTCTCAGGACCATGAAACAATGGCCCAAGTTTTGTTCAGCAGGAATTTGGTATTGAATGTAGCTTTAACTTTCTGGAGAAAGAGAAGTATTAGTGAACTTGTAGCTTATTTGGGGAGAATAGAAGACCTTGGAGCTGTGGTAGATTGCCTTCCTGAACTCACCAATAGTTTACAGGAAGAAAAACAGTATATCTCACTTGCCTGCTGTGTAGATTTATTGCCTCTAGTAAAGTCATTACTTAAAAGCAAATTTGAAGAATATGTAATAGTTGGTTTAAACTGGCTTCAAGCAGTAATGAAAAGGTGGTGGTCAGAACTGTCATCAAAAACAGAAATTATAAATGATAGAAATATTCAGATTTTAAAACAACAATTAAGTAAATTGTGGGAACAGGAAAACCATCTAACTTTGGTTCCAGGATATACTGGTAATATAGTTAAGGATGTAGATGCTTATTTATTGCAGTTGCATTGAGAGATTTCATCTACTAAAGAACATTTGGTTATTAAAAACATCCCTGGACTGTATGATTTCCAACTCTGAACTGTGGAAGAAATCAAAACAATCGCTTTCTTTTAAAAATCCACATAATGAAACCACTAATGAAATCCTAACAATCTACTTCACATTGAAGTGGAAAAATATCCAAAAGGAGCAGCTTCAGCTTCAGTCAGGTGAAAATGCACTTTGAGGTTTTTTTCCTTTTGTTGTTTTTGGGGTTTGTGTTTTTTTGTTACCTTTTTTTAGGACTTCCTGGTTTTTACTGCATTTTTGCTTTAAATTTTATTTTTTCTATGTGAGAAAACATGACCGAACTTATTACTAGGAACCACAGAGACCAATCATGGATTTTTTGTGTTTCATAAAAAAAGAAAAATACCTACCTGTGTGCAGCTATTTTCCTATGTTGAAGAGACTTTCAAAATTTAAAACATCATAATAAATAATCAATATTAAAATTTTTGGGGGCCGGGAAGATGGCTCAGTGGAATAAGCGCTTCCCTGGCAAACGCAAGGGTCTGAATTCAATCCCCGGTTCTGCAAAAAAAAAAAAAAAAATTAAAATATTTTGTATACACTCAAGATACTGTGTATACAAATGCCTTAATTATTAATAAGCCAATGTATTATGATACCAATATCTTTTTGCTTTTATTTTTTAAAATTTTTAAATTTATTTGTGTGTGTGTGTGTGTGTGTG
>NW_004524580.1:29899465-29907630 GCF_000260255.1 Octodon degus | reverse complement strand
GCTTTAGACCACTGAGCCATCTCACCAGCCCCTCACTAAATATTTCTTAAAAAAAAAAAAAAGAAAAAAGAAAAAATTAAATTTCTGTTTGTGAATTGTGCATCTGGTGACAAACACAACCACAGCCATCTTCCCTAGACTCATGGAATAAATTAAGTTTGTGAACCACGGCACCACTGTAATGACAAGTGTTCTTTTTTATGTAAAATTTTATTTGCTTGTGTACATCATAAAAAGCAGGATGTAGGAAATTCAATCTGTTTCCTTTAGCTGCGGATGAACTCCTTGGCCTCTTGCGGGTTAATATTGTACTAATCTGAGTGTTTGCTTGTCAAAGTACGCCTCCCCCAACCGCCCTACCGCTGCGGAGAACGTCAGACAGCTAGTTCAGGCCTCGCACACAGCGTGCGGTCGCACAGTGTGGGATTTTCCTACTTGAACCACGCCCACTTCTTTTGCACCAATTGTTGACTCAAGAAAGCCTTCTAGAACAGTAAAGCACTGCTGTGGGCGTGTCTGTGGGTGATTGACATGGAGGCCAGCCAACAGAGGGGGAAGACCCACCCCGGACGTGGGTGGCACCAGCCAATAGGCTTATAGCCTAGATGGGATTAAAAAGAGAGAAAGCATGTGCCTATTTCAGGAGTGTTCCCGTGACCTTGGCTTTAGATCGTGGCCTCCAGTTTCTTGAGCCCCCTACCGGCTACTGGACAGGGCGCTTCTCTGACTTGGAGTGGAACTGCATGCCTAAACTCGCTGCTCACTGGCCAATAAACCTGCCTAAGTCCTCTTGGACAACAACACATGCGTTTCGCATTGGTTCTGTTCCTCTAGAACCCTAAGACAACAGGGAATAACTACGTATTGATGAGGTGGGACATGCCTCTTCTACACGTCTATCTGGGGTGTAAACGAGGTCAAGCAGCATTTCCACGCCCTCATCATGTCCTTGTGTCTGGAGTCTTTGGATTTCTCTCTCCGATCTCTTCTCCAGTCAATACTCTGAGACTGTGGGCTGTACTGACAGTCCCTAAAATGCCCTGCCTCACCCGGCTGTGGGACGCCGCATTCTTCCTACCTAGAGAAGCCCGCTCCGCTCTGACCTGTTTTTCCTTTCTGGAACCCAGTAAAGCCTTTCCAGCCCACCCAGGTCTGAGGTGGAGGGTAGTGGCCCCCAAATGCAAAGGGCCAAACCCTGGGTACCGCGGCTCAGTTAGAGGCGCGACAGTTGGGGAAGCACGGTTTGCTTCAGTCGTGAAGTATGCTTTCCCGAGCTCTTCCCAGTCCACAGAAAGGAAGGAAATTGTCCTCAACCTACGCTACCTCAGTGTCTTTGTGCTCAGTTGGGAAACCGCTGTGTGACCGGTTGTGAATTTTGGTCAGGGCATGGCCCACACAGTTGCACACGGCAACCTCTAAGTTAACAGTAGTGCACTTTACTGTGTAGTTATTGTGTCTTAAAAATTCTGAAACTGTCTGAATCATGCTTACTATTATCTGTATGATACTGGCCAGCAGGAGTTTCAGGGCAATTTCCAGTGAAATATATCCACAGAAACCTGGGATTAGGGATACGGATCTTGGAAAATTCATACGAAAATGTTTAAATGAAACAGCAGGGCTGGGGAGACAGCTCAGCAGTCTAAGCCCTGCCTGGCAAACAGTAGGTCCTCAGTTCAATCCCTGGTACTGCATGCTGTGCTGGCCCCAGAACTCGGGACACACTCAGCTCCAAAACCAGACTTGGTGGCAGCATGCCTGTAATCCCAGAGCTGGCGAGGCTGACACAGGAGGGTCACTACAAGCCTGAACTGCATAGTGAGACCCTGTATCAAATAAATAAATAGAAACAACAAATGGGGGTGATGTAGCTCAGTGGCACAGCACCTGCTTGACGAGAGTGGGGTTGTGAGTTCGATTCCTGGTACCACAAACAAAATAATAGCATATGACTCAAGGCACCCTTGGCTTATTTTTATCACTCTAAGCTATAACACATATCATTGTTTCTCTCTGCCAAACTATTAGTCAACTTTTTTGTTGTTTGGACAAAAGCTGTGATGTATATAACTTAGAAGAAAAGAGATTTTTTTTTTTTTTTTTTTTTTTTGATTCCCGTTCTCAGAGACCTCAGCCCACCGTCAGCTGGCTCCGAGGTGGGGATGTCACAGCAGAAGGGTGTGGCATAAACGGCTGCTCACCTCATGGCCACAGGAAGGACAGCCAGACAGGAAGGGGGCAGGGACTGGATACTGTCCCCAGAGTCACGCCCCAAGACCTCCACACACACAGCCAGAACTGTGGTCTATAATCTCTGAGACATCTTGTGAGCCCATCAAGTTGACAATCAAAATTAAGTGGCACATCAGGTGGCCACGGTGGGATGGGCCTCTAATCCCGAACTCAGGAATTTGAGGCAGGAGCATCACTGCAAGTTCCAGCAAAGCCTGGACCAGCCTGAGCTTCGTATGAAGACTCGATCTCAAAACAAGAAAAGTAACATCACATAAACTAATGCTGTTTGTGATTCATAGCGAGCCTGCTAATTTATCTACATGCTTCCACTCACTTGAACGAAGGTAGGCACGTTACTTAAACTGTGTCTCGCGGCCAGGGAGGATGGCTCAGTAGAATAAGCGCTTCTCTGGTAAGCGCAAGGGCCTGAGTTCAGTCCTGGTTCCGCTAAAAAAAAAAAAAGTAAACTATGTCTCAGGGGCTGGCAAGATAGCTCAGTGGCGTAAGCACTTTGCAAACGCAAGGTCCCAATTTGATTCTCAGTAGTGCAAAAACAATAAATAAATAAACTGTCTCCCTGCGGCAACTCTGCATTGCCCTTGTGGAAGGCCGGGTGAGACTGTTGCAGGCAGCCTGAGTTAGATAGAAATATTGTAGGTAGTTAGACAGGGGCAGGCCCTCGGAGGGGATGACAAAGACCAGACACCTTACTGGGGTGATGCTCCTGGTGTAAGCCAGACCTAAAGATCAAACAAATGCTAACCTCCCTAAAGTTGGCATCCAGGATTGCTCATTAGTCAGGAAGAATCATTGACTGAAGGCCACCAGATAAGGTCGCCCACTTGCTATGTGACTCGTTACCCCATTTTGTCCTAGGCCTAATAAATTTTACCTGGGCAATGGTGTTTGTAAACCCATTGGTTGACCATAGTTTTGTTCCACCCTGTATCTGCCTAAGCAGGACCCCTTTGTATCTACCTTAGCCCCGCATGGTTTTGTCCTGTAAAATAATCTGAAGCACACAGCTTCCTGGGCAACCCACTTGGGACCCCCTTCTGTCCCTCTCCGACAGAAGCTTTCCTTTCCAATAAAGTTTTACCTTCAGCCTCCTTTTGTTCCTAAAATTCATTCTTCGGTTTTAGAGAACACGAACTCATTCAGGCCAGGTTGGGAATTTCACGTCCCTATATTAAGACGACCCTGAAAGGAGAGGCTGAGGGAGCGGACAAGAGGGGAGGCACCTGGCAAGAGCACAGAGAAACGGGTGCACAGCACAAAGGGGGTGGGCCCGGGAAGGAGGGTCGCGTGTGGCTGAGTGTGTGGCCTGCGCTGGTGCAGACTCCTCAGAGAACAGGTGGACCCCGCGTGCTTATGATTTACAAGGCAGGCGTTAGGTGGCTGGTCAGGGCTGGAAGAGAGCAGGGGGCCTGCGCGCCTTGCAGCTCAAGAGCCGCGATCCAGAGGAGGCCCCAGGCCCAGAGCTCACTGCAGAGCAGCTACACAGCTACACCGGAAGGCTGAGCCAGGGATGCTGCCCAGGGGCAAGGGTGAACCCGCCTCAGGCCTGCTGGCCATGCCCTCTACCCCCAGCTGTCTTCCCTGCCCTCTAGAGAGGGAATTTAGTGATTTACAGCGATCCTGCTCACTGCCATCTTGAGATGGACTTCAGCATTTGAATTTAGCTAACTCGGGGTCAGTAACCACAGACCTGCCTGGTGTACTGATGCCCGCCTGTAATCCCAGTACTCAGGAGGCTGAGGCAGGAGGATCCCTGCAAGTTACAGGCCAGCCTGGACTATATAGTGTGATCCTGCCTGAAAACAAAAACTTCAAAAAATAATGAAATCAGGATTTCACTTATAAAGTAATAAAGGGAGGGCTGGTGAGATGGCTCAGTGGTCTAAAGCACCTACTTAGAACAAGCTTAACAAAGCACAGGGACCACGGTTCAATCCCCCAGCACCACATGCCAACCAGCCCCGCCCCCTGGTGGGCTGAGCTGGCCACACACACACACACACACACACACACACACAAATAAATAAAATTAAAAAAAATAAAGTAATAAAGGGAAAACCTATTTAAAGCTTACTATGTGGGCTGAGAAATCATATCCTGGGCAGAGAAGCTGCGTCCTGGGATGCTGCCTTCCAGAGCCGAGGTGGAGGGTGAAGTTGGGCTCTCCCAGTCCCTGCCCTGGGCAGGGGTTCCACTGTTCTACCCCCAGATGGGAGGGCTGGAACAGAGGCATGGTGGCACAGGCCAGAGGACAGGGGCCAGCAACGCCGGGTCCTTCCTGGTGGCAGAAGTGTGACCTCGGGTGATGGACAGTGCCATCCAGGCAGCAGCAGGGTGGGAGCTCAGGGCCTGTGGCCTGCAGCCCTCTGACGACCATCTGGGGCCAGCTGGGGCCGTTGTTGCCGATTCCCTTCTAACCTTGTTTATTTGCTGTGCTGAGAGGGAAGCCCAGGACTCTCACTGCGGGGCAAATTTTGTATTTTGAGACAGACCTTGGTAGTGACCCAGGTGGGGCTTGCACTGGTGATCCTCCTGCCTCACCTGGAGCACCGTGCTTACGTCCCAGGAGGACCAGAAGTCAGGCTCTTGGGCTTAGAAGGTGACAGGTGCTCTGCTTCACCCTCTGGTGGGTAAGTCCTGCCTCAGCCTCCCAGGGGGCAGCACATTTCTTAAGAATGCTTTGTGAAGCCTTTTTACTTTATGGAAGGGCAGCTGTGAATGCTGAATCCAGCTCTCTGTCTTTATTCTGTCTTTCTGAGACAGGGTCTGGCTATGCAGTTCAAGCTGGCCTTGAACGTGGGCGATCCTCCCGCCTCAGCATCGAGTGCTGAGCGGGTGCCACCTACTTAGCTAGCTTTAGGCCTTATCTGTACTTTTCCCCTCCAAGTATCCTAAGGCCTGCTCTGCTGAGCCCTCGAAAGGCAGAGCGACCTTGTTTAAAGTTGGGGCGACAGCACCTCCCAGTGGCTGAGTCCTAGCATAAAAGAAAGGTGTCCAGCTAAGGGGCATGGCCTACTCTGCAGGTGACAGACCCAGGCAGTGCAGAATGACAGAAGCTGGGGCTCCACTGGCGTCCCCTCAGGAGTCGGGGTCCTCCTGGGACTGCAGGCACCACTGTCCAGGTTGAGGCCGGTGGGCTGCACCGTGACCACTGCACCCCCACCCCCAAGAATAACTATTTCTCAGGAGCGAGGACACTTGAAACGCTGTTCTAGCTATTCTGAAGAGTACAAGTTACTGGGTCACCATGCTAGCAATACACATCGGCACCGGTTCCTTCAAACTCTGGTGCTGAGACCGCACCTCCGTTCCTCTGCCCCCACCCGCCGGGTCTCCTGGTTGTGCATTGTGTTGTTTCTGTTGGTCTGGTTTGGTTCAGTTTCGTTGCTGTACCGGGGATTGAACTCAGGAACTTGTGCATGCCAGGCAAGCACTTATTCTACTGAGCTATCTCCTTGGCCCTCTATTGTTTTTTTGTTTTTTTTTGAGCCAGGGTCTCCAGTGCAGTCCAGGCTGACCTGGAACTTGGCGTGATCCTCCTGCTACTGCCTCCTGGGAGCTGGGATTACAGGCATGCAAAAGGGCTCTAAGACCAGTATTTTTGATAAGAGTGCCAAAAGCACACAATAGGAAAGGAGTCTCTTCCAGAAATACAAGGAAATTGGATATCCAGCCTAATGAACAACGAAAAGGGAGCCCTTGGCTCACTGCTTAGACAAGAATCGGCTCAAGGGCAAAGATTACAACCTGAGGCTGAACTTTTAACACCAGCAGGAAAACACAGGGAGAATAACCGACCCCAGCCCCAGGCAGAGAGCTCTGGGGAAGAGAGCCACACAGAAGCAGAGGTAAATGGGATTATATCAAAGAAGAAACCCTTCACAGGAAAGACAACCCACACCCTCGCTCGGAACACTGGGAAATCGTGACTCCTACGAAGACCTAATAGCCAAAATATTCAAGGTGCTCAGAGTACTCAATAACAAGAAAATAAGCATCCTTATTTAAAAACAGGTGAACACCAGCTGTGGTGACACACACCTATTGTGCCACACCGTGGGAGGCTGAGGCAGGAGGATCGTCACAGGTTCTAGGCCGGCTTGCACTACCTAATGAGATCCTGTCATAGAAAAACAAAACTCAAAAAAAGAAAATTTGTCTTTTTCGCGTTTGACTTATTTCACTCAGCATTATGGTGTCCAGATCCACTCCTTTTCCTGCAAAAGACATTGTGGATCTACACCACGTTGTTTTTAACTTGTCTTTTAGGTGCTGTTCAGTACATGTGACTCCGTCAGGAGGAGCTGATCCACTCAGAGCATCTCATCTTTCTAGACCCTTCCCCACCCCCACACAGTCCCCTCGCTTGTGCTAATCTCTTTTTTTCTTTCTTTCTTTCTTTCTTTCTTTCTTTCTTTCTTTCTTTCTTTCTTTCTTTCTTTCTTTCTTTTCTTGGTGGAACCAGAGATTTAACTCAGACCCTTGCACTTGCCAGGAAAGTGCTTATTCTACTGAGCCATCTCCCCGGCCCTCCAATTGCCTCTTATATTCCTCGTTTCGTTTGTCCTTAGAACGGAAACCACGTGATTCGAAGGCTTGGGTCTCGTTTATTTCTCTTCCTGTCAGTGTCAGTACCCCCACACAGCTCAGGTTCATCCTGCCTGGCAGAGGAGGCCCCCACTGTGCAAATACTGCACATTAAAAAAAGACTACACATTTTAAAAAATGTTACACTTTTTTTGTCCACTCATCCACTGATGGACATATAGGCTAGTTCTAAGACCTAGCTGTTACGGGCTACGTGCTCCATACACACACACACGTAGGCAAGTGTCACTGTGACATAAGGTCTTTAACTTTTTTTTGAAACAGTGCTCCCTACACAGTCCATGCAGGCTTTGAGCTTCCAGCAATCCTCCTGCCTCAGCCTCCCGAGTGCTGAGGTCACAGGTGTCAGGTGGGTACACCTGTCTGGCTCCTCTTATTGCCCTGTCGTACCTTAATGTCCAGAATTGATTCAAACTATTTCCCTTTCATGGCTGCTGTGTCAACTTTGGGAACGAGCCAGGGTCCCCCTGTGCCAGATGAGGCCAGCGGTGGTCAGCTGCGGATACACAGCTGCATTAATTAAGGTCGGGCGTCCCTGGCCTGGCACTCAGCCTGGTGGAGACCTCTGGTTAGGCGACTTGGGACATGGGCCCGGTGGATGTGGAATTCCTCTTATTTTGCTTTTACTTCTAGAGAAAGCTCTAGCCAGGCAGGTGGGAGGCCGAGGCGGGAAGGTCGCAAGCTCCAGCTCCTCGGAGCAGCTCAGTGGCTCAGCCAGCCCCGAGGCAGGACCGAGAGCCCGTCCTGGTAGGCCGCGTGGCCCGCGCCGAGGAGGTGGCCGGTGCACGTGTGGCTCCAGCTGGCGAGGGCCGGGTGCTCGGGCGGGGGCTGGGCGGCCAGGCCGGGCAGGCGCTCCTTGGCCAGCGGGCGGCCGGGCGCCAGGCGCTGCAGGGTGGCCTCGCTGAACTGGTAGGTGAGCTTCCTGCGGACCTTGGTCACCTCCCCGGTGCGGCCGTAGTTGCGCAGCGCCCGCGCCATCTTCTGGTAGGTCATGGGCTTGCGGTTGCCCTTCCTGCGGCCCCACAGCTCGGCCAGCCGCTCCTTGTTCTTGGACACGAACTGAAAGACGCCGCGGGCGGGGTCCACCCACTGGATGCAGGAGGCCATCTCGGGGTCGCACAGCGACTCGTGCAGGTACTCAAAGAGCCGCGGCTTCCTCCGGCCTGCGGGGAAACAAAGTCAGACCCGGCACAGCGACCAGAGATCCCTGGGGAAGGATTGGCGCTTTTTGAAAACTGTTTTTTGGGGGGCTGGGGATATAGTTCAGTGGCGTAAGTGCCTGCCTAACAAGTGCAAGGTCCTGA
>NW_004524580.1:29896476-29899360 GCF_000260255.1 Octodon degus | reverse complement strand
TATATATATAAAATTTGGGCCTGGACTAGCTGTGTCTTCAGGCTGGCCTTGAATGTACTAAAATCCTCCTGCATCGGCCTCCTGAGTGCTGGGCTCACAGGATTTGCTGAACAACTGCTTTGGGGCAGGTTTTCTTTCCCCTCTCCCCCTTAGGATTGCATTTGGGCCTCCCTCTATTCCCCCCGGGAGGTCAGCCCTCCCAGCCCCATCATCCTGTCCTGGAAAGGGGCCACACACCGAGGTCCCTGCAAAGGAGGGCTTTCAGCACAGCTGGCTCCATTGCCTGGTAGGAGGTCAGACCTACCTCAGACCTCCAACAGAGCAAAACAGCCCACGAACTGAAAGTTAGCTGGTTACAGAACCACATCCCTACAGTAAAAGTTTCTACCTTCAGACTGGTTTGTTTGTTTTGTGGAGCCAGGGACTGAATTCAGGCCCTTGCACTTGCCAGGCAAGCGCTTATTCTACTGAGCCATCATCTCCCTCGCCCCATTCGCTGGTTAGAGAGAGGTGCTGCGTGCCTGGAGTCCCAGCACTCAGGAGGCTGAGGCAGGAGGGTCCCAAGTTAAAGGCCAGCCTGGGCAACATGGCTGGACACTGCTAGAGGGTGGGGAGGTTGCCCAGTGCCAAGGGCCTGTGTTCAATCCACAGTACTACAGTAAAAAAATAGCTGTCTTGAAAGCTGTTTCCAGAGAGGAAGTCACTTGAAGGAGCTTTATTCAAATGAGGTCAGTTAAATGAGGGAAAGGGTACGAGGCACTGTCCGATGGGAAACGCGACTCAAACAGAAAGTGGGGTTAGGGGAATTCGCAGCAGCAGCTCGGAAGGTGCTTACTCTAGCCGGTAACCTCAGCTCTCAGGAGGCTGAGGCAGGAGATCACCGCAGGTTCGAGGCCAGCATGGGCTACAGAGTAAGTTCAGGGCACCAGCCTGCACTACCCAGCAAGGCCCTGTCTCAAAACACAAAAGCAACAAACAAAAGAAAGATGCTAACTCCGGAGCTGCACAATGACTTGAAAAAATAAAAAAACAGAAAAAAGCAAGAGTGGAAAGCCGGAAAGAAGAGAGCGAGCCACACACCGCAGTAGAGAGCGACTCCCATCCCTGCAGGAGCAGAGGCCTTGGCCCGGGCTGCTTCGGTGGAGCTGGGCAGCCCCGAGGCTCACCGGACCCTCCGCCCTCTGAGGGTCAGTGCTCGTGGGGCCTGAGCGCCAGCCTCTACGCTGGCCCAATCACCAGAAATCTTCCTCTTTCTGAGGTCAGTTTTCACTAGGTTTTAAATTTTCTTTTCAATTAAAAAAATATTGGGCTGGCGGGATAGCTCAGCGGTCTCAAGCACCTGCTTAGGCAAGTTTAGGCAGGAGTAGGGGGCTGCAGTTTGAGCCCCGGTACCACACGCCACGCTAGCCCTGCTCTCGGGCAGGCTGAGCTGGCAATAAATAAGTAAGTAAGTAAATAAATAAATAAAAATTCTAAAAATAAAAAAATAGTTACTTTTTTTTCTTTCTTTCTTTTCTTTTCTTTTTAAATGTATTTGGCATAGGGTCTCACTATGCAGCTCAGACTCATAGTGATCTTTCTGTTTTCAGCCTTCTCAGCGCTGCAATTACAAGGCATCCGCCGCCACACCCAGACTCTGTCCCAGGCCCAGCGCAGCATGGCGGGAGCAGGGATGGACCCTGGTCCCTGTGTTGGCCAAAGCAGGTGCTGAACCAGCTGAGTTATCTCGCCGGCCCTGCAGTTTACTTCTTAGTGTTGCTGGGTGTGGTGGAGCAAGCCTGTAATGCCAGAACTCAGGATGCCGAAGCAGGAGGATCGCTGGGTTCCAGGCCAGCCTGAAGCGCATAGCGAGCCCGTCTCAAAAAGCCAAAAAAAAAAAAAAAAAAAAAGTAACAGTGTTAAGCCAGAGACAGTGACACGTGTCTGTAATCCCAGTGACACGTGTCTGTAATCCCAGCACTTTGGGAGGCTGAGGCAGGAAGATGGACAAGTTTGAACCCAGCCAGGAAAAGTGTGTGGCTGAGATCTTGTCTCTAAATTAAAAAATTGCAAAGGGGCAAGAGGCACAGTTCAGTTCAGAGGTCCTGGGTTCAATCCTAAATATGTTAAAAACAAAATAAAAATATGTTTTTAAAAAGCAGCAGGTGGGGAGAACTACCCGCTCGGGCCCCCCTCCTGTCCCTCTCTGACAGGAGCTTTCTTTCTCTCAATGAATATATTCTGCTCATAAAAAAAAAAAGCCGCAGGTATGCATTCATGGTAAAGATTTTTTTAAAGCCCCCTAAGCAAAGAGAAGTTCTAGCATCTTAGATATTTCTAGAAAAATGTTTTGCACATACAAATATGCATGGTACTTAAAAATTAGAAATGAGATCATTTTCTTTTGTACATTTTCCGGAGTCATCTACCTTAAATCATAGAACAGTGGACAGATTTGCTGCAGATGAGTGTCAGGGTGGAGTCCGGCTACTCCGGGGCACAGGAAGAAGAGAAGGCCCTTGTGTCATTTTGGTTTATTTCATTTTACTTCATTTCATTTTGCTTGGTGACCGTGCCTCACTGTTTAGTCCAGGCTGATCTTGAACACCCAGGCCTCGGTCATTTATATTTTAAATACTTTTGTTTGAGTTGTAAAAACATGCACATTATTATTTTTCAGTTATGGAGTTAAAAAATCATAAGGCAAAATGTTTCTGAGCATTCTCCTGCACCAATGCTAAGGAATGCCTCCAAAAATAGCTTTTAAAAAAAATATTCATTTAAAATAGTATTGCATGGGGCTGGGGAGATGGCTCAGTGGAATAAGCACTTGCCTGGCAAGTTCAGGGGCCTGAGTTCAATCCCTGGCTCTGCCAAAAATAAATAAATAAATAAATAAATAAAA
>NW_004524580.1:29882845-29896327 GCF_000260255.1 Octodon degus | reverse complement strand
GAGTTCAAGGCCAGCCTGGGCTAAAAGCGAGATCCAGTCTCTAATTCTCCTGCCTTGGCTGCCATGCCCAGCCTCATTCAATCTTTTTTTAATTTTATTTATTTATATATATGTGTGTGTGTGTGTGTGTGGCCAGCTCAGCCCACCGGGGGGCGGGGCTGGCTGGCATGTGGTGCTGGGGGATTGAACCGCGGTCCCTGTGCTTTGGTAAGCTTGTTCTAAGTAGGTGCTTTAGACCACTGAGCCATCTCACCAGCCCCCAGCCTCATTTAATCTTGACAGCAGCCTTTTAGCATAGCTAATCCCATCAGGGTGGCCTTGGATGAGGGAACAGGCCGAATGCGCCGTGCAGGCTCAGCGGTCACGCTCGACCACGTCATTACTCCGGCACTCAAGGCCAGCTCCTGTCCTGGTCCAGCACCAGCCAGCAACTGGCTGGTGACGTGCAACCCACTAATATCACCTTCTAAGGTTCTAAAATTGTGTCTGCAGCAGGGCTGGGAATCTCAGCGCTGTGGAGGCTACAGCGGGAGGAGTTGAGGCCAGCCAGGACACCTGAGTGGGACACTGTCTCAAACTTAGAAGAGATTCAAAAGGGCTGGGGAGGTAGCTCTGTGGGAAGGTGTGGGCTTGATGCCCAGTGTTACAGAAATAATAATAATAAAATAAAGTTTAAAAAAGACAAATTTATGGTTTATTGTGTGAATAGATTTTTTTTGTTCTCTCTGTGCTTATTTTTTTGGGGGGAAGGTCCTTTTGAGACAGGGTCTCACTATGCAGCGCAGACTGGCCTTGTGCTTACTTTGTAGCCCAGACTGGTCTCAAACTCACAACAATCCTGCCTCAGCCTCCCCAGGGCTGGGATTACAGGCATGCACCACCACGCTCGGTTTCCGTGGCCCACATGGCAGGCCACAGGGCATGCGATACTGGGCATCGAACCCAGGTCCTTGTGCTTGCCAGGCAGGTGCTTAAACCACGGAGCTATGTCCCCAGGCTGGAGCAGTGCTGTTTAAACAATTGTATATGATGTAAAACCCTCCTAAATCAGCTCATTCATTGCTGGTGTGCGTGTGCGTGCCCGCGTGTACTCACACACGCTCACGGTGGACAGTACCTTTTCCTCCCTTTGGCTGCAGCAGGGCAGGCGAGACCATGTGACGTCCAGTGGTGCTCTGCAGAGGGGGGTGAAAGTTTCCTTCAAGGTAACAGAGGTCTGAAGCGCTGTTCTACACAAATAACAGTCCACAGTTAAACTTGGGCTGCTGCTGGTGCTGTCTTGTACAGAATTCAGCGCGGTAGAATGCTTTTGCTGGGAGCAGCAGTGCACACGCCTGCAGTCGCAGCTCTCTGGGAGGCTGAGGCAGGAGGATCGTGAGTCCCAGGGTACCTCAGCAAGTTAGTGACTTGGCTAGAGCCTGTCCCAGAACTTAAAACCAAACAGCAACAAAAAGCTTGGATGTAGCTCAGCTCTGAGGCCCTGGGTGAAGCCCCAGTACAGGAGGGGAAAAATAGAATAGTTTTTCTTTTCTCAGGCATGATGGGGAAGTATAAAAATATGTCAAGTAGTTTTGCAGATTTTGCTCATGATATTGTTATAATTACAGAAATATTGCTCAGGCTGAAAATAATCAGTGGTTGCTTATGTATTACTTTTAGGTCCAGCATGATTTCTTTCTTTCTTTCTTTTTTTTCTTTTTTTTTTGCATTTTAGGGAAGGGTCTACAGGGTCTCACTACTAGATCAGACTCATAGTGATTCGCCTGTTTACAGCCTTCCAAGAGCTGGGATTACAGGTGCACCTGCTTGCAGGCACTTTAATCCACTGAGCTGTTTGGCTGGTCCTAAAGGTTCTTTCTTTTTTTTTTTTTTTTTTGGTGGTATCAGGGATTGAACTCAGGACCTTAAGCTTGCCAGGCAAGCACTTATTCCATTGAGCTATCTCCCCAGGCTCCTAGTCCAGAATGATTTCAACATCATCTCCACATAAACAGAATAAAAAAAAAAATATGGATAAAAAAGGAGGCTCTGGGGCTGGTGAGATGGCTCAGTGGTCTAAAGCACCTACTTAGAACAAGCTTAGCAAAGCACAGGGACCACGGTTCAATCCCCCAGCACCACATGCCAGCCAGCCCGCCCCCGGTGGGCTGAGCTGGCCACACACACACACACACACACACACACACAAATAAATAAAATTAAAAAAAAAAAAAGGAGGCTCTGCAGAGCAGGGGTGGATGAGTGTTTCTCAGCACACCCAGCGGGGTGGCTCGTAGGTCCCCAAGGAACAGAATTTGAAAAGACACTCGTATCGAGCACGCCAACCTGGACACACACCAAGGAATCCTTTGCAAAATAAAGGAGCAGAACTGAAAACTCCCATCTTCTCTGGCTCCTTGGATGCAGCATTTCGGGGGAACGTGACTGCTCATTTCAATGTGTGAACTGCACATCTTCAAGGAGAAAAACCAACATGTGCACGCTGTTTCAAACCATAATAGCATTCAAAGTAAAAACTTGTAGGGACCAGCGAGACAGCTCAGTGGTCTAAAGCGCCTGCTTAGGCAAGCACGCAGGGACTGCGGTTTGATACCCAGCGTGGGTGGAGCCGGCCACAAAAAAATTATAGACAAAGTAAAACTAGTATCATGGAAAGTTCAACCTAGGACAAACATTTTTTTGTTGTTTTTGTAGTTTTTGAGACAGGATCTTACTATGCAGCCCAGGCTGCCCTCAAACACAAGATCCTCCTGCCTCAGCTTCCCAGTGCTGAGATTACAGGCATTCAATACCCTGCATAGCTCTTTTCCATTTTGATACAGGAATTGGAGACTCCTCTACTTTTGGCCCATCTGTGACTCCAGGCTTAACTGGCAGAAATCTATTAGCTCCCTGCCGTTTCCACATGCAGTGTGCAGAGTTGCAAGCAGAGGTTCAACTCACAGGAAAGCCCAGATGGCGTCTCTGCTGGCTTGGGGCAGAGCTGGTGTCCCTCGCTTCCCAGCCTCACCTGTGGCAGCCGTGACCAGCTCCTGTCAAGGTCAGGCCATGGGCAGGGCATGACCAGGCCCAAGATTCCTGACCAGCGCCCGAAGATCTCAAGAGCCGAGCCGGCCTCCACGGCCCCAATTGCTTAGTGTCACAAAAAACAAAGTCAACTTGTTTATGTTGCCTTCTTTTCAAAAAGGGTATGAAAGTCAAGTGTGGTGGCACACAACTGGAATCCCAGCACTCGGGAGGCTGAGGCAGGAGGATCACAGCAAGTCCAAAGCCAACCTGAGTTACCTAGTATAACCCTGACTCAAAAAAAAAAAAAAAAGAAAATTCACATTTAGATCCCACACTAGTACACTGCTTGGTAAGGTAACTTCAGAAAGAAAGCAATGTAAAAACACAGAAGGCGGAGACAGGAGGACTGCCACTTAGCAAGATCCCGTCTCCAAAATTAAAGAAAGCCCTAAAAAACAAAAGCAAAATGGGGCGGAGGAATATGATATTGTACTCTTGGAAAGATTGAAACGCAAAGAAAGCGTGGCGCAGGGATGGCACCCAGGCCAGTGTCCTGTGGCAGTCTTTCGGGCCCGTGGGCTTTTGTACATGCCCCCCGCTCATCCCACCCTCATCCCCAAGGGGAAAACCGGGGAAGTGGTACAGCGGACACCGAGCCATTCCCCTGGGACGGCGCCACAGTCCCGGCTGTGCCTGTTGTCCCTCCTGCCCCTCCCAGCTAGGCCTGAGGCTACTCACCAGGACCGTTCGCCAGCTGGAGAGGCAGCTGGGCTCCTCCATGGGCAGCCCCCCAGGGCTGGCTCTGAGCGGGGTCCAGTTGTTGAGCATGGCCAGGTAGCCCTTGTAACCTGCACGGAGGCCGAGGCGGGGAGAAGTGAGTGTGTGCGCACGCAGGACCTCGCTGTGCGCCAGGCTGGCCCAGGACCGCAGGCGGTTCTCCTGCAGCCTCCCGGCACACCACAGCACACACACACAGCACACGCGTGGACACCTGTGCACACAACGTGTACACCGAGCACACGCGCGCAGCGGCTGCAGGTGCCCGGTCACTAGACTTGCTATCCTCGACTCTGTGTAACCTCAGTAGGTGCCAGAACAGGAGCCCCCGAGTGGCTGCTCCCCAGCAGGTGGATAGACTCCCAGGGAATCAGGGCTTGAAAACCCTTTTTGAACACAGAGCTTCTCCTTTCAGTGAAGAGTTTGGGCCCTGACTTTGGGTCCTGTGATCAGGCTGTTAAGTGACTGGGTTGCTAAATGAGCGATTGCACAGAGGACATGGTGGGTGACTGACTCGACCCGCGCCGGGCATGTAGCGCACGCCAGTGATTCCCTGTACTCGGGAGGCTGAGGCAGGGGGGTCGCGGCAAAAATTCAAGGCCAGCCTGGGCTACCAAGTGAGCTCATCCCTGGCCTGGACTGCATAGTGAGACCCCATCTCAAAAAGACAAAAAAAAAAAAAAAAAAAAAAAAGAACCAAACAGGTCATAAATCCAGGCAGAATGTCTGGTGTGTCGTAAGGTAGGTGGGTACAAGGGGAGTTATGTAGCGAACATGGACTGTGCTAGGCAAATATACACACACCAGCCTCACTGTAGCTCACTCCAGGGTTTTACGGCACTGCGGGCTGAATCCAGGGCTTCCCCCTGAGCACAACTAGCCCTTGCTTCGTCTCCTACTTGAGACAAGGCCTGAGTGTCAGGCAGGCCCCGAGCTTATGCTGCTCCTGCCTGAGCTCCTCAGTTACCACTGGAATCACACATGCGCACACCATGGCCAACTTCTTTGCCTTCTTTTTTAAACTTGGGTATTGGGAATCAACTCAGGGCCTTGGGTTTGCCAGGCAGGTGCCTATGCCACTAAGCTACATTCCCCAGCCCCTTTTTGTCTGTGAAGCAAGGCCTCTATTTGTTGCCCAGGCTATCCTCAAGCTCTGTGTAGTACAGGCTGGGCTCAAACTTGGGACCCGCCTGTCTCAGCCTCCTGAGTGCTGGGATTACGGGCATATCAACAAAACCCTTTTCATCCTTGGGCCTGTGAGATAGCTCAGTGGATAGACACTTGCTTAGGTAAGGGCAGGGACCGGGGCTCGATCCCCGACACCACATGCCACGCAGGCCCCGCCCCTGGGTGCCCTGAGCCGGCCACTGAGACAAGGTGTGGCAGCACATACCTGCAATCCCAGCGCTGAGGGGCTGAAAACAGGAGGATCACTAGGAGTCGGACCTGTGTACTGAGACCCTCCACCAAACACGTAAGTAAATAGTAAGCTTTTATCTATATTCCCTGAATTTTTGTGTAGGAGCCTTTTGAATTGTTTTTCTCTTTTCCAGTGCCTTGGATTTAATCTGAGGCTTCTTCAGTGAGCAGGATCCCCACTCCTTTTTGAAACAGACTTTTACTAAATTGTCTAGCTGACCAATCCTCCTGCTGTGGCCTCCGGAGGCCGGACTACACGGCATTTGCTCCCTGATGTGTCACTACCCTTCTGGGTAGGGCCAAACAGCTGAAGAGGGTCAAAGTCTTCCTCATACCTGAGGTAGCCCGGTGATCTGCTGTTGAGTGCTGCCGCAGAACCTCGAAAGCATCCTCAAATGCTTGACCCAGCCTGTCTTGTTCAACACAAGTCTGTGGGAACAATGCCAGAATGCCGTTATATTTTACTTTTTTTTTTTTGGTGCTGGGAATCAAACTCAGGACCAGGCACTGTACCAGGCTCTGTACTACTGAGCTATACCCATAGCCATGAATGAAGTTATAAAATTACCAGTGAAATTTAATTTTTCTGAGAGAAAGTAGTATTGGGACTGGGGTTAGTGGCTTATGCCAGTAATCTCAACCCACAGGAGGCTGAGGCAGGAGGATTGCCACAAGTTCCAGACCAGCCTGTGCTATATAGCAAGATCCTGTCCCAAAAACACTAAAAATTTGAGCCAGGAATTGTAGATCAAGGAAAGCCAATTTAGAAAAAGAGATCAGGGCCAGGGAGACGGCTCGGTGGAACAAGTGCTTCCCTGGCAAGTGAAGGGGTCTCAGTTCAATCCCCAGTTCCACCAAAAAAAAAAAAAAAAAAAGTACTAGTAGAAAAAGAGGTCAAACAATAAAATTAAAAGAAAGAAAAAGAGGGGCTGGAGAGGTAGCATGGCAGTCTAAGCAAGTGCCTGGCAAGCACAAGGACCCAAGTTCGAGCCCTGGTACAGCATGATGTGCCAGACCTGAATCTGGGTGTGATGGCGCATGTCTGTAATCCCAGCGCCAGTGAGGCTGAGACAAGAGGATCACTATGAGTCCGAGCTGCGCAGCGAGACCCTGTACCAAATACCTAAATAAAGAATTTTTAAAAAAATTTAAAAGAAAAATGACAGCCCCACCCCTGGGGCGTGCTGAGACATCAATTAAGACTGGGTGTGGTGGCGCGCACCTGTAATCCCAGAGTTCGGGAGGCTCAGAACAGGAGAATCACTCACTACAAGTCTGATCTGTGTAGTGAGACCCTGTAGGCCCTGTGACAAATACACAAAAAATAAATAAATGAAAGATAAAAGGTCAAGACCAGATCTTTTTTTTTTTTTTTTTTTTTAAAAAGGACATATATTTAATGGAACAGAATTTGTCAATCACTTAAACAAATGAAATGATTTTAATTTCAAAAGTATGTCTCAGGGGCTGCGGAGATGGCTCAGTGGAATAAGTGCTTCCCTGGCAAGGGCAAGGGCCTGAGTTCAATCCCCGGCTCCGCCAAAAAAAAAAAAAAGTATGTCTCAGAAACTCAAAATTGAACTACCGTATTTTGCAGACCATTTAGGATAGTTATTAATTTGATCCAAACACTGTAAAATATAAGGGGTGCAAAGATTTTAAAATATCAACTTACCATGCTTCATGAACAAACTGGAGAGCCTGAAAAAGTTAAACATTTAAAAGACAAAGTTAAATCCAGGTCCAGTGTGATTTTGAATGAAAAGCTGGCGTTTCAAATGCCGGGCCATTTCTATGACATCGCAGAAGCCCAGAATGCAGTGTGAACTCTCTGAGCTCCCTGCTACCTTTGCGTTCTGCGGCATTTCCTGCGACCCGTCCGTCCTCTTTGCTGTCTCCCCTCCCAGCTGCTTGACTGGTGCCTGCCCCAGACCCAACATTATGGGATCTTTGTGTTATTGCCAGAGCTGACCTCAAACCCAGAGCCTCCTGCACTAGGAGGGCTGTCCTTGCGTTAAAAGCAGTAAACGGGGTGGCGCACCCTGGTGATCCGAGCACTCAGGAGGCTGAGGCAGGAGGATCGCTACACGTTCGAGCCCAAGCCTGGGCTACAAAGTGAGCTCAAGGCCAGCCTGAACTGCATGGTGAGATCTGTCTCAAAAAGACAAGAGAGAGAGAGAGAGAGAGAGAGAGAGAGAGAGAGAGAGAGAGAGAGAGAGATACCGACTGTCTGGGTAACTGCAAGGGGGTACAGAACCCATATTACTTCAAGGCCCATTTAACCATTTGGGTATTTAAAACTTCTGAAGACCAAAATCCAAAGCTTTGCTGCCTTCTGAGAAGCTGATAAAAAGGGCTTGTTCTCTTCCCGTGAAATCCAGATTCACAATACAAGTAAAATTCAGCCCAAGAGGGGGCCTGGCCCTAGCTGGGGGCCTGGCCCTAGCTCCGTTCTTTAAGTGGCTGCTTCCACAATGCTGGCAGCCTCAGGTTGCTGGAGTTCGATCCCCACAACACTTCAGCCAGCCAAAAGTGCCCTGAAGGCATTCGAGGAAAAAAAAAAAAAAAAAAAAAAAAAAAATTCAGCCCAAGAAGCCAGTATAGGTCCTCCCTTAAGTTTCTACATTAACTCTTAGTTCTCAAATTAAAACCTCTGCCTAGGCGCCCTGTGATAGGCACACCTGTAATCCCAGCGCTCTGGGAGGCTGAGGCAGGAGGATCACAACTTCGAGCTCAGCGTGACCAGTGAACTGGTGATCCCATCTCAAAACAAAAAATAAACCAGGACCAGCAGCTCAGGGCTGAGGTCCCGGGTCCAACCTCCAGTACCGCAAAAACGAAACAAAGAACTTTAGCCCTTACGTTCGCACTCTGTTTTCATCACATGCCTTTAGATTTTGCCTCAAATAAGTAACACGTAGACAAATGTCTAAGATTTCTTTCAATACTGTTTTCTGCAATGACAGCAGATCACAGGAGGAGAAAGACTCAACTACTTATTTCATTTAACAGATCTGAGACTATTTACACAGCCTCTAGCTTTTGTCTTGCACAAATCAACAGCTGAGCTTTTAGTGTTTCATAGTACGCTCCGTGATGCACTGTCGCCTGAGCCCAACTTCCTCCACATCCAAGCTCAGAACTGTGAGCGACTCTTTGAGCATTAGCTTTTTTTTTCCTCCCAGAACTGGAGATTGAACTCAGGACCTTGTGCCGGCCGGGCAGACACCTATGCCGCTGAGCTATCTCCCCAGCCCTGCGAGCGACTCTGAAATCACTTCGTCCTCTCAGTTCAAGGAGAAATCTGAGCGTTTCTCTCGTAACACATCGCTTAGCACCTCTGCATGGCCACACACTGCTCCCCCAAGAGGGGTTTTAGAAGCCACGATGCTGTCACACCGGCACCCCAGCTGCTGGGGCTCCAGACCTTTTGTGAATGAACGCCGCAAGGAGCCTGTCTTTAATGAGTACATCCCGATGCTCTCCTCTTACAAGTTGTCGCCTAGGAAAGAAAAGCATCTGCTGAACACTACTTCTCCCTTCGGTGGCAGTGACGGCAGGGTGTTCCGCTTACCAGGAAAACACGGAGCCCCTTCCCCAGATGTCTCATTAAACCAGAAGATCTGGCTGCAGCGAGGAGCGTCCTGGCCAAGCCTGGGCAGCGGGCGCTAAATAGCTGTTTTTGAGGAAGTGCCGCAGAAGGGGAATTTTTTTAAAAGCTACAGCGCCTTCAGAAAAGTGTCTGCCTGCAGCGGCTGGAGACAGCAGGGCTGCTATTCTGAAGAGGCGACAAGAACAGCGTGTCTCTTTGGGGACCAAGCACCTGAGGGCCTGTCTGGCCCAGGTCCTCTTGGTGGCCTTGTTTTAGCTTTTTGTTTCCGTGCACTCTGGGCCACCTCTCCCGGCTCTGGCCCGCTCTGTCTTCCAGTCCCCCAGGCTGGCCTGTGTCCTAGGTGTCGGCCAGAACCCAGGGCCCCACACACCCAGCAAGCGCCTGCCACTGCTGGTCACAGCATCAGCCCTTTTCCCTTTGGAGGCAGGGTCTCCCTGAGTTAAGGCTGGCCTGAAACTCACCCCCCTCCCACCCTAGCCTCCCCAGGGGCATGCAGTTGGCCCTCGTGGCATGGCAGAAGGCCACCGCCCAGGGATGCCTTCCTCGGAGATCTGAAAGGCTCTAGGCTACTCAGCACTGTCATTCAAGCCTTCGGGAGGCTTGCTTCGGCCTCCCGTGAAGAGGAGCTGGAGAGCTGTGGCGGCTCACAGCTGTAAGGTAGTCGCTGGGAGACTGAGGCAGGAGGAGCGCACAGAGTTGAGGCCAGCCTGAGGTACACAGTGAGATCCCAGCCCCTCTGGGCTCCTCACTCCTTCACACTGTGGCCTTGCTCTCTGGCTCCGCCTGAGCGTGTTGAGGAGGATTTGGTGGCCCTGCGAGACCCTGTAGGACCCCTGCCCTCCCCCAGGTACCTGTCTATCAGAGCTTGGCTTCACTGTCACCCGCTGCCACCTTGGGAATCACCTTCCTCTGGGGCCGCCCCTGCGCACAGCCATTAAATCGGCCTGCATTTGGCCAGAGGCAAAGGCCTGAGGGGTTGTGGTGACACCGGGTGGAGGAGGAGGGATGTGGCAGGGACCTCCCAGCCGGGTGGCTGTCTTCGCCCTAGGCGCCTGGGTACTCCTGGTCAGACCATCGTTCTGGGCGATCTTGGAGACTTTGTTGTGTAAATGAAGCTATCCCACGCCTTGGAAATGCAGATTTCTAATAACAGGCCCAGAGCTGGTCTAGGCAGTCTTTTGCTTTGCATCGGTACCAAACAGCGTCTACAGCTTTTTGAGACAACTTTCTTTTCTTCTTTCTTTCTTTCTTTCTTTCTTTCTTTCTTTCTTTCTTTCTTTCTTTCTTTCTTCTTTCTTCCTTCCTTCCTTCCTTCCTTCCTTCCTTCCTTCCTTCCTCCCTTCTGTCTTTCTTTCTCCTTCTTTCCTTTTTTTTCTTCCTTCCTTCCTTTCTTCTTTCTTTCTCCTTCATTCCTTTCTTTCTTCTTCCTTCCTTCCTTCCTTCCTTCCTTCCTTCCTTCCTTCCTTCCTTCCTTCCTGTCTTTCTGTCTTTCTTTCTTCCTTTCTGAGACAGTCTTGACACATAGCACTGGCTGGCTTTGAACTTATAACAACCCTCCTGCCTCAGCCTCCAAGTGCTGGGACGACAGACACATGCCATCCTGCCAGGTTCCTAAGGCCCCTTACTGTGCTCGGTTCATTTATTCAGTGGACACATTGCATATCTTTCTGAGAGCTCCCAGGCACCTTCCTGTGTCCAGGAGCTGCCGCCCGGAACATGTTCTAGCGAGAAGAAAACACTTGTAGAAAATGAGCACAGCCGGGCATCGCGGAGGACGTGAGGCAGAGACAGGAGGGTCACTGACAGCACCATGACAGGGCTGCACCACCATGCCCAGCTCGTAGGCCCCAGGACCCGCCTGCCTCGGCCTTCTGGAGTGCTGCGTGCATGGCCACTGTGCCTGGCTTCAAACAAGGAATTCAGTGCACCTGCACTTCGCTGCGTGGTGTCACCGCAGCTCTATCCTACAAGGTTGTGCTTTTATTTCCCCTGTGAGGTATTAAGTGGGAAAGTGGCCTTTGCCCGTGCTCCCGCCCTGGGGAGGCTGAAGCTGGGCGTCCATGCGAGCGCCGCACAGTGAGCTCCAGGCCAGCCTGGACTGCGGCGAGGCCCTGTCTGCGACCACAGCGACAACCCCCTAGAAGTGTGGAAGCGTGGGGGCGCCAGCTGCTGCCAGACCTCCCGGAGGCGGAGACAGATGTGCGTGTGCGTTGTACCGATTCTCGCGCCCGGAGGTGGCTCAGTAGAATAAGCGCTTCCCTGGCAAGCGCAAGGGCCAGAGTTCAATCCCTGGTTCTGCCAAAAACAAAAAACAAAACAAAATAAAACAACACGATTCTTTGTGTTGGCCAAATAGCTCAGCGGATTAAAGTGCCTGCTTAGCTAGTCGCAGTGGCCAGAGTTCGATCCCCGATCCCCAGTGTCATGCCGGCCCTGGCCATGGGGCACCCTGACACTGGGAGTGGTGGCACCCACCTGTAACCCCAGCTCTCGGGAGGCTGAACACAGGCAGATCACTATGAGTCCGTAGGCCCTTGTAGACTTTTACTAAAATACAAAAATAAATAAATAAATAAATAAAAACTGATTTTTTGGAAAGTCTTAAGGGACAGGTGTCTGGTATCCAAGTTAGGTGGCCACCGGCTTCAGGTGAGGACTGTGCCTCTCAGAACCAGGAACAGGAGGGCCTGAGGACTGGGCCCGAGCCAAGCTCTTTCTAAATCTCTTGGGTAGTTTTCTTTACAGTGGTACTTGGGACTGAGCCCAGGGCCCAAGTTACATCCCTGGCCCTTTTCATTTGGAGACAGGGTCTCACTGAGTTGTCCAGATTGGCTTCAAACGCGGTGATCCTCCTGACTCAGCCTCCCAAGTAGCTGGGGTTACCAGGCACCCAGGAAGAAGAGATCTTAATCCTGGTGAGACACCAGGGAATCTAGTGAGTGCCTAGGGGGTGGGCAGGCAGGGATGGAGGAAAAAGCTCACGGCGACTCCTCTTGGAAGGGGCTGCAGGGAGTTTGGGTCTGAGAAGTTCTGAGGTTGCCACCTTCACCTTACTCACGATGGAGACCTCATCACAGATCATTCTAGAAGTGACACGTGTCCAGACTCCGCTCGGGCCTTGAATGGATCTTGGATCTCTGCTCAGCGTCCTGTCTGCTGAATCTCAGCCAGGTCTGGGTGGTTGTTACCTTTTTTTTTTTTTTTTTTCCTTTGGTTTTTTGAGACCTAGTCCTTCTATGCAAAGCAAGCTGGCTTTGAACTCTTGAAATTCTCTTACCTCTCAGCCTGCCAGGTGCTGGGATTACAGGAATTCACCAGCACCCTTGGCTCACCTTCCATATTCTCATGGGATTTTAATCCTGTGTTTGTGTCTACATGGTCTACCAGTTGCTAAAAGTGGAATCTCACCAGGTGTGGTGACACACGCCTGTGATCCCAGAGCTTGGGAGGCTGAGGCAGGATGATCGCTGTGAGTTTGAGGCCAGCCCAAGACTCCTTCTCAAAAAACCCAAAATAGAGCCGGTGAGGTAGCTCAGCAGTCGAAAGTGCCTGCTTAGGCAAGCTTAGGCAAGGCCAGGGGACTGTGGCTTGATCCCCAGCACCATATGTTGCACCAGCCCTGCCCAGGCTGAGCCAGCCGTAAAAAAAACCAAACCAAAACAACAACAATAAATAAATAAATAAGCAAATAGTGGCATACACACCTGTAGCCCCAGCATTCTGGGAAGATGAGGCAGGAAGATCTCATGTTCAAGCATAACCTGGGAAACTCCATGAGACCTTGTCTCAAACATTGATTTTATTTACTTATTTATTTATTTATTTATTTATTCCTGTACAGGGAATTGAACTCAGGACCTTGTGCTCTCCAGGCAGGCACTTATGCCTCTGAGCTATCTCCTCGGCCCTACTTATTTTGACTTTGATGGTGGTGTGTTTGCAGCATGAAATGATCCCATTTATACTGCAGGGCTGGAACGTGCCGTCACACATCTCGAACCTCCTCGCCCTTCCCTCTTCTCTCCCTACAGCCCTCTCCTGGTTCCCTTCCATGTGTAGGAGAACTGTCTCCCTGTTTCCTGTGATCTGTTTTCTATGTTGCCGTTTAACTTATTTGCATGCTGGTTTTCTCTATAAGAGAAAGCATGCAGCACTTAACCTTGGGTGTCTGATTTATTCCACTTTATACTTTGGTCTCAAGGGGCCTCCGTTTCCCCACCAATGAGTCTAGTTCATCCTCCTAGAAGGCACAGTAGCCCTGCGTTGTGTCTGTACCACACGTTTTCTATCCGCTCATCCGCTGAGGATGCACAGCTGCGTCTGAGACCTTGCTGGGAGCTGTGTGCTGCTGTGACATGGTGACATGGTGTACATGAGCCCGGAGACATGGTGTCTTTCCCTTTTTCCAGGAAGATTCCTAGAAGGTGAATAGTTGGGTCAAATGGGATTTCTAGTTTTGTTTTGTGTTTTTGAGGAGTCCCCACACTGATTTCCAAGTGGCTGTTTATACTCCCACCAACACTGCAGAAGGATTTCTTTTGCCCCGTAGCCTCACCAGCACTTGTTATTATTTGATTTTGTTTTGTTTGTTTGTTTGCCTGTTTTTCCGAGACAGGGTCAGCATGGTTCTTTGAAATTTTTTTTTTTTCCTTTTCTTTTTCTTT
>NW_004524580.1:29870602-29882745 GCF_000260255.1 Octodon degus | reverse complement strand
TTTTTTTGTTTTTTTGTTTTTTTTTTTTGCGGAACCAGGGATTGAACTCAGGCCCTTGTGCTTGCCAGGCAAGCGCTTATTCCACTGAACCATCTCCCTGGCCCCCCCCTTTTTTTTTGGTTTGTGTGGGCCTCACCATGTAGCCCAGGCTGGCCTTGAACTCAGTGATCTTCCTGCCTTAGCCTCTCAAGTCCTGGGATTACAGACAGGTACCTTCACACCTGATGCCCACCACACCCATCTTGAGGGTCTTTATTCTGTTCCATTGATTCACATGTTTGATTTTTTTTTTTTAGTGTATTTAGTATAGGGTCTCACTACATAGATCAGACTCATAGTGATCCTCCTGTGTTCAGCCTCCCAAGTGTTGGGATCACAAGCGCACACCACCACCCAGTCTCGATTGCCATCTCAGTGTGTTCTGGGGGCGAGGCCAGCATGGCAGGCCTGGGGATTGAACCCCCCGCCCCTGCAGCTGCCTAAGCGGGCTCTTTAATCTGCTGAGCCATTTGGCTGGCCCCACATGTCTGTTTTTGCATCAGTATCATGCCTGTTTCTACCACTGTACATTTATTTATATGACAGGCTGGTAGTGTATGCCTATAATCCGAGCACTTGGGAGGCTAAGGCAGGAGGATCATGGTACATTTGAGGCCAGCCTGGACTGCATAACGAGCTCCCGTTTCGAGAGGACAAAACAAAACCACTGTACATTTGTCAGAGAGCTTGAAGTCCAGGATGAAGGTGCCTCCCGCTCTGCCCTCGTGATCAGGATCGCTGTTCTGAGTCTCTCTGGTGCCCGATGAATGTCAGGATGGTTTTCTCCAGTTCTGCAAGGGCTGCTGGTGGAATTTTGACTGGGATGAATTAAATCTGTGTGTCAGTTTGGAAGGGTGCCCTGATGGTGCTATCAGCTCTACTTATCAGGAATGGGGGGTGGGGGGGTCTCCCCAGTGTCTGGTGGCTTCCTTGGTCTCCTCAGAGCACCGCAAAACCTTGGCTGGTGAGCATAACTCATTGCAGAAGCTCACGTGCAGTCCAAGGCGCTTGCCTGTTAGGGTGCATTTCCCCATACGAAGCAAGAGAAACAAATGGTTAGTTCTGAAACTCCAAGATAGTATGTGAAATGATTGCAATCCTCCGGCCTCAGCTTCCCAAGTGCTGGGATTAGACCACACAAAATAATAAAGAAAATACAACATGTAAAGAAAAATAAGCAAATCAACCTGCCTTGGCCTTTGGACCCCCTCAGGGGCAGCGTGAGGGGGTGCTTGCTGTGCAGGAGACTCTTGCAGTCACTCCAACATTGCCGCTCTCTACCAGCTCGAGGGAGTCTTGTTCATGTTGGCAAATTTAACAAGGGAGCTACCCAGTGGCACTTGTTTTTGCCTCCTTGTGGGGACATTGCTGAAATGGGACATCGCATCGCTGTTCAACAGACCCGTGGCCTGTGCTGCTCAGCCTGATCTGGGTGGGGCCGTTCTGCAAAACTGGCACTGTCGCCCATGTTGGGCACAGCTCCCCAGTTTCATGTGAAGGAGAGACTCTTCTGCCTTGGTCTCCTCCTCCTCCTCCTCCACTGCAGATGACAGCTGCTCTATAACCTCTTGCTATTACCTCTTGTCCCAGTCGAGAGAGAGAGAGAGAGAGAGAGAGAGAGAGAGAGAGAGAGAGAGAGAGAGAAACAGACAGACAGACAAAATGATTAAACTGTGATCATGTGGCAACGTGGGGTTTGGCTCCCCACACTATGCACTTCTCTGGCAAGTGCAAGGGCCTGTGTTCAATCCCCAGTTCCACAAAAAAAAAAAAAAAAAAAAAGAATTTTTTAGGACCAGGCATCATGGAGCACATCTGTAATCCTAGCACTGGAAGCTGAAGCAGGATCGCCTTGAGTTCAAGGGCAGCCTGGGCTACATAGTAAAATCTTGTCTCAAAAATGAATAAGTGAAATGTATTAGAAATGTTTGCTCATCCTGAAGAACACTCACACAGGTTACTTGCAATGCAAGATTTTACTGTACCGTAGTTTTCACTACGGAAGAGATCCTTTATTTGCTTGGTTAGGGAAATTGCTAAGCAATTTTTTGCTGCTATTGTGAATGGTTTTGCTTTCCTAATTTCCTAATTTCCCGGTGGTTTGATTATTTATTGCTGTTGTTGCTCTTGGTTTTCTTGAGACAGAGTCTCATTGTCAGGTTGGTGTTGAACTCACTACGTAGCCCCTCGAACACACAGCAATCCTCCTGCCTCAGCCTCCCAAACACAGGGATTGCAGGCGTGCACTACACCGGTGGTGGGTTGATAATCGGTGGGGAGGAAGGCTGTGGGTCTTTCTGGGTTGGTTTTCTCTCTCGCTACCTGGTGAAATTTGGCGATTAGTTGTAGGAGCCTTTCAGCGGAGCTTTCTACGTAGAGCGTTACGTCACCTGTGGAGCACGGAGCTCTGACTTTGTGCTGTTTGTCTGTAACCCTTTTATTTCTTGTTCTTGCCTGATTTCTCTGGCGAATGTTCTGAGGATTCTGACGAACAGGAGAAGGTCACAGCAGACATCCTTGCACTGTCCTGGATTGTGAGGGAGAGCAAGCAGTTTTCCCCCACTTAATCGACATTGGCAGTAGCCTCGTCATAAACAGCTTTTATCAGATTGATGTGAGGGCCTCATCTTGTGCTCTTTTTTTTTTTAGACAGGCTCTTGCTCTGTAGTTCAAACTGACCTTGAACTCACCTTGTTCAAGTCAACTCACCTTGACTCAAACTCTCTCCATTCTGCTTCAACCTCCCAAGTTCTAGGATTATAGGTGTGAAGACCACTCCCAATGAGCTAAGGTTTTTTGTATCTATTTTTCTTTATGGTGGTTTTTATCATGGATTGCTATTTGCCAAGGGCTTTTACGTTTTGTTTTGCTCTTTGTGACCAGACCTCACTGTGTAGATCAGGCTGGCCTGAACTCAAGGCCACCTCCTGCCTCAGCCTCCTGAGTGCTACAACTGTGTCCTGCACCCTTACATCAGTTCTAATTTCTGTCAATTGGCTTTTTGCCTTTTATGCTACCTTATGATTTTTTTACTAATTCCATCTAATCTTAGATTAATTTTCTTTGTATCATCTGGCATCTGTTAGATCTACTTTTCATGATCTGTTTTGTCTTTTAAGGCACCTTTCACATAGTGAGCTCAAGACCCTGTCTCAACAAATAAACCCATCAATAAACTGCATTCATAGCCAGACAAGGGATCTCTCAGTGCACAGTCACCTACAGCAGCCTTCCCTCCCAGTTCTGTCCCTCTGTCCTCATACAGATTGCTTCTGCCCCCCCCCCACTTTCTTTTCTTTTCTTTCCTTTATTTTTATTTTTATTTATTTTTTTGAGACAAGGTTTCACTTTTGGGGGGGCGCTTAGGATGCCTTCAGGGCAGGTCTGGTTTGGCTTGAGGATGAGGGGATCAAACCACAGCATCCTGAGCCTGACTGCCTTTTTTCAGCAGGCACTTAAACACCTGAGCTAATGGGCAGCCCCCCCCCCCCCAAGATTTCACTTTGCAGTCCAGCTGGCCTTGAACTCATGGTGATCCCCCTGCCTCAGCCTCCTGAGTGTTGAGGTTACCAGTGTGTATCACCATGCCTAGTGGGTTTTTTTTTTTTTTTTTTGGCTTGGGCAATGGAATCCAGGATCTTGCACTTGCCAGGCACTGTGCTACTGATTTATATCCCTGCCTGGTGTGTATTGCTGGCCTTTTAAAAAATATAATCTGAAGTAAAGACAGAAATCTCACCAGACATGGAAATACACACTTATAACCCCAGCACTTGCAAAGCTGAGGCAGGAGGATTGCCCAAAGTTTGAGGCCAGCTTGGGCTACCCAGCAAGACCTTGTCTCAAAAAAGAAAGAAAGAAAGAAAGAAAGAAAGAAAGAAAGAAAGAAAGAAAAAAACAAGAAAGAAAGAAAAAAAAAATGGAAAAAAAGAAAAAGAAAAAAGAAAAAGCCAGGTGTGGCGACACCTGCTTGTAATCTCAGCATTTAGGAGGCTGAGGCAGGAGGATTGTTGGAAATTTTGAGACCAGTGTGAGCTACAAAGTGAGCTCAAGGCCAGCCTGCACTGCATAACAAGTCCCTGTTTCAAAAAGACAAAAAAAAAAAAAAAAATCCTATCGCGTGTCATGTAATCAACCATCACAAGTCATGCTCAGAGCAGACTGGCTGCGCTCACATCAGTTAGTCATTACTATTATGTTGTATCTCAAATAACAAAGGTTCAGGCTGGGTGTGGCGGTGCACACCTATAATCCCAGACACTGGAGGCTGGGGCAGGATTACCTGGAGTGTGAGGCCAGCTTGGGCTACGTCATGAGACCATTCTTTAAAAAGTAACAATAAGTACAAATAACAGACTTTAGTAAAGCCAGCCCCCGGACATCTCTGGAGAAGCCGGCTGTGCCCATGGAGGGGCTACTTGGCCGCTCACCTGTCTGCCGTGGGGATGACAACCACTTTCCTTCCCAGTCTAGGTGATTGAGTCCAGGACCTTAGGCATGCCAGGCAAGCACTGTGCCTTTTCATTTATTTATTAGCGGAACCAGGGATTGAACTCAGACCCTTGCGCTTGCCAGGGAAGTGATTATTCCAGTGAGCCATCTCTCCGGCCTTATTTATTTATTTTTTGAGACAGGGTTTCACTATGGAGTTCAGTCTAGCCTTAAACTCACTTTGTAGCCCAGGCTGGCCTTGAACTTACAGCCATCCTCCTGCCTCAGCCTCCTGAGTGCTTGGATTACAGGTGTGCGCCATTACACTGGGATCTATTATTATTGTGTTATGATGTTGCTACCTAACTCACCACCATGCAGAAGCAGTGGGAAAGCTGAGCCTGTCGCCCTGCAGCCATCCTAGCTGGTCCCAGTCCATCCTGCCGGCACGAAGAGAGACAGCTTCCAGAAGCCTGCTGCCTGGGCCCTGTCCACCCACCACTGCCACCACCACTTTTCAACCGTTGTCAAGGTGGAAACCCTGCCTTGTTGCATGCTGGGAAGGGAAGCAGGCTTCCAGGGCTCTGCGGAAAGCCCTGGGTACTCTGCTGGCCCTTAGTCCAACATGCATGGAGATTGGACACTGTCTCAAACACCCCTTCAAGGCCCTCATCATTTGAGGTCTCAGCACTTGGTCCTCTTCCAGCGTGGACAAAGCCAGCTCATCTGCTTATTCACAGGAGGATTGCAGGCCCACTGCTCCCCGGTCAGCGGGCTTTGGTGTCTGGGAAGCAAATGTGAAAGTCTTCCAAAAATGAAAGCATGCGCCAGTGGGAAGAAAGAAGGCCCCGGCTCCACCTCTTTCCAGATCTCCACTGCTGTCTTAGAGGTCAGAATCCCAGGCCTCTCTCATCACCCCTGCACGTCAGGTTTGCCTTCGCATGCAGCCAGTGTATCCCCCAACTTGGGCCTAGTTGTTGTTCTCTGAAGTCACAGCCTGAGCTCATTGTGCAGGTTGAGTGTCACACGGGGAAACACGCTTTGCGGCTCATTTTGTGCCACTGACGAGTGCCGCTGCTGCAGACCATTATTCAAAAAAAAAAAAAAAAAAATCTCTGGAGCCTCTCCTACCTAGAAGTCTCTGGCTAGTAATCTGTCTTTACCAAACTGTTTTACTCCTGCAGGCTCTGCGTCAATTTCACAAAGCTGTGTGGACAGACATGAGTTAAGGGCACATTCTCCAATGTACTTGACCTTCCTTCCTTTCTCTCTCTCTCTCTCTCTCTCTCTCTCTCTCTCTCTCTCTCTCTCTCTCTTCTTTCTTTCTTCTTTTTTTCTTTTGTGGAACCGGGGATTGAACTCAGGCCCTTAAGCTTGCCAGGCAAGCGCTTATTCTGCTGAGCTATCTCCCCAGCCCCATTTCTTTCTTTTGAGGCAGGGTTTCGCTGTGCAGCTCAGGCTGGCCTTGAGCTTACTCTGTGGCCCAGGCAGGCCTGGAACTCACAGCGATCCTCCTGCCTCAGCATCCCCAGAGCTGGCATTATATGTGAGCTCTACTATGCCCAGCCATGCTTGATAATTTAATCACATCCTGCAAAAACATTGTTAAGTTTGGGTAAGAACTCTCTGGCTAGTTAGTTTTTCTCTGCGGGAGGCTGTGTAGAGACTCACGCTCAGGAGTGACCTCTTTGTCCCCAGGAGTGAAAGCCATAAAGCGCTGAGCTCATGCTGTGGCGCTGCTCCACCTGTGCCCGCGCCAACAGCATGAGCAGCTCCTGCAGCAGCCGCTCGGGCTGGGCTCGCTCTGCAGCTGAGGTGTTGGGCCGCCGCAGCATGGGAGGGTGGGCACACTCACGCGCACGTTGCCCCCGCGCACATCCTCCTGCAAAGCACCTGACACGGAAACAAACACGTCAGTAGTGTGGCAGCCTGAACTGCATACCGTGGCGCCTGTCTTGATTACTTTCTCACTCCTGAGACAAAATACCTGACACCCACAAGTTCAAGGAGGAGACGTTTATTTTGGCCGACGATCTGTCGAGGTTTCAGTCCATACCTGGCTGGCTCCAAGGCAGGGCGGCCTTGCGGGGGGACGTCAGGGGGAGGAACAGTCCACAGCAGGCAGACAGGAAGCAGCTAGCAGCAGCAGCCTGCCTTCCTTCTTTCCTCTGATATTCCATCCAGGTGACGAGCCTGGGGGTGGGCGCCACCCACTGCCAGGGTGGTCCTGCTATTGCTGCAGCCAGGCCCACCAGGGGAGCGATCATTCATCATCCGTAATTCACATTCATTTACCCGAGGCCAGCCTCCTCTGAAAGGCATGCCTAGGAGTGCATGAGGTTCTGGGGGACATCTAGATACAGGTCATTACGGTGACTCATGAATCTTTCCTAACCATTGTTCCTCAATAGCCTATGCTATTTTATCAATTCTGGTTATGGTGCTATTCCCAGACTCAGGACTAACATCCAGTGTATGTAAGAAAACTCCAAAAAAAAAAAAAAAAAAAAAAAGTCCCTCTGCCCAATCCAAAAATGGGCATCTTCGTACTTCTCAGATGAAGAAATACAAAAAGGAAATAAATATATCAAAAAATGTTCAGTATTACTGGTGATTCAAGAAATGCAAATTAAAGCAATGCTGAGATTCCATCTCACCCCAGAAAGCGTGGCTATCGTGAAGAAGTCAACCCATAATAAGTGCTGGAGAGGCGGTGGAGAAAAGGAACGCGCTCCACTGGGGCTGGGAGTGCAGCCTGGTGCAGCCACGGTGGAAATCAGTGCGGAGAGTCCTCGGAAAGTAAAATCAGAAATTTCATTTGACCTGGCTATTCCTTTCCTTGGTATCTTCCCCAGAAGTGAAGGGCATCAGGCCACAATGCTCCATGCACACACATGCTCAAAGCAGCACAATTTATAATCGCTAAATCTTGGAAATAGCCTAAACACCCATCAGCAGAAATACTCTGCCATAAAGAAGGATAAACTCGAGGCATTTGTAGGTCAGTGGATGCAACTCAAGACCATAATTTCGTGTGAAATAAATCAGACACACAAGCTTAAATATCACATTTTTCTTGTGAGAAACCCTAAGGGTCAAAGTAGAGATATTGGGAAGTAGAAAGAACGTATTCAGGGCTGGGGAGATGGCTCAGTAGAATAAGCACTTCGTTGGCAAGTGCAAGTATCTGAGTTCAATCCTCGGTTCCACCAAAAACCCAAAAAACAAAAAAAAAAGTATTCAAATGGGAGAGGGAACAAGGGAGGGTGAGAGGGAAGGGAAGGAAGGGAAAAAGATTAAAGAAACAAACAGTGGCAGCCCAGCACAGTGGCCCACGCCTGTGATCCCAGCACTGGGGAGGTTGAGGCAGGAGGATCATTGTGAGTTTAAGACCAGCCTGGGCTACAAAGTGAGCTTAAGGCCAGCCTGAACTGCATAGTGAGACCCTGTCTCAAAAAGACAAGAAAAAAAAATGGAAGGAAAAAACAGGAACAAAGTTTGTATAAATGGGGAGGGAAGAAGAGTTGAAGGAGGGGAGGAATGGGGAAACAAAAGAATTACGCTGTATTATGTATAGATACAAGTTGCCTGTGATGAATGTGAACGTAATGCATTTCAAGTGAGTACTAATAAAATAATTAAAAAGAAGTAGATACATAAACAGGACCTGGAGTGTCTTCCTATAAATGCAGTCTCTTTCTGTAGGCATCTCGGGGTCTCCTGCTCCTTCTTTGCTGGGTCTGCCCTGTTTCAGAGCAGCTCCACAGGGTCTTTTGCTCATCCACCTTGGCTCTGGTTGGCCGAACACTTCCCGGAGCTGAGACCCAGACAAGGGTGCAGTGCAGGAAGACACGGGTGTGGATGGAAGTTGTAAATAACACACACCGCGGGCTGAGGGCTGACACACGCAAGCAGCAGCTCCTGGCTTCAAGCCACCCCTAGCCTGTCACTTGCTGCTCACCGATGGCAGCTCGGCCTGAGTCTGCACACAGCAGCCCCATGCTCTCTGCAGTGTGGCCTCTGCTGTTCATTTGGATCTGCGGCCGCTCCCCTGGGCTAGCATTCCTGCCTCAGCTCTTCCTACTCCAAGAGGAGCTTGTGGCCTAGACGCCATACATGCCCAGCTTACAGTGGGGTCCAGCTCCTTTAAGGTTTGGATCTTTTATTCATTTTGATTTTATTGGCAACAGGTCAGAGATACGGCCCTAGACTCAATGCTGTGGGTGTGAGGGCCAATTTTCCCAGCATTGCTGTTATAGAAGCTTTTCCCAGCATATGCTTTTGGACCCTTAGTCAAACAGCAATAGCTGAAGGTACCTGGAGTTGTTTCCGCACCCTCCATTCTGAGGCTTTCTTTGCATTTTTTGAGTCAGAGTCTTGCTATATAGGGCAGGCTAGTCTTGAACTCACTATGCAGGCCAGGTGGGCCTCAAACTTGCAGCAATCTTCCTGCGTCAGTCTCCCAAGTGCTAGGATTGCAGGTGTGCACCACCCTGCCTGCCTAGTCTAGGATATTGATATGTACATTTGTTGTGTCAGTACCATGCTGTTTGTGTCACTGTAGCTTTGTAATATAACCTCAAATCAGGAATTGTAGTGTCTCCTGTCTTGCTCTTGATCCCTAGAACTGTTGTTCCTATTCTGTACACGTAGTCAGATTTTTTTTTTTTTTTTTTGTCATGAATGGATATTGGATCTTGACAAAGTTCTTCTGTGTCTAATGAGCTAATCTGTGGTTTGTCCTTGTGTCTGTTTCTGTGGTACAGTCCACCACTGATTTGCTGGTTAAACTTGCATCCCTGGGCTCAAACCAGCCTGTTATCATGCATGATTTTTTTATTGATTTGTTGAGGAGTTTTGCATATATGTTCATGAAAGAAATTAGCCTTTACTTTTCTTTATTAATTGCATCTTGTCTAATTTTAAAATCAGGGAAATTCTAGCTTCATGAAAGAGCATGACAGAATTCCTTTCCTTACAGTTTCATTCAAGAGTTAGAGGGTAACGGCGTTAAGTCGCCCTGGGATGCTTGTAGAACTCAGTGGTGCATTGATTGATCTTGGGCTCTTCCTTAGTTCCTTCCTTCCTTCCTTCCTTCCTTCCTTCCTTCCTTCCTTCCTTCTTCTTTCTCTCTTCTTGTCTCTTCAAGACAGGGTCTTACTATGCAGGTCAGGCTGGCCTTGAACTCACTGTGCAGCCCAGGTTGGCCTCCAACTTGTAGCAATCCTCCTGCCTCAGCCTCCTGAGTGCTGGGAGTACAAGCATGCGACCGTGCAGCTCTGAGCAGTTTTGGCTTGAAGTCTACTTTGACTGAAAATAGGATAGCTACTTCTGCTTGTTTTCAGGCCCCTGTTGCATGGAATATTGGTTTCCACCCTTTGATTTTTTACTGTATGGATTTCTTTCAGGATCCAATGTGTCTCTTGTATGCAATGTATCACTGGGTTTTGGTTTTGCTCCAATCTGTCAATGGTTTTCAGTTGGGGAATTGAGGCCACTCACACTGTGAGTTATTACTGAATAGTTGGTTTTTTTTTTTTTTTTTTTTTTTTTTTTTTTTTTTTTTATTTTGTTAGGGCTGCATCTATAGGGTGTTCAGGGTCTCACTACTAGATCAGACTCATAGTGATCTGCCTGTTTACAGCCTCCCAAGAGCTGGGGTTACAGGTGTGCAGCACCACGACCAGTCTCAACAGCTGTCTCAGCATGCCCCAGGGGCAGGGCTGGTACAGCAGGCCAGAAATTGAACTCCCAGCCCCTGTGCCTGCTTGCTGGCATTTTAAACTTTTTTTTTTAGGTACTGGGGATTGAACTCAGGACCTTAGGCTTGCCAGGCAGGCGCTTATGCCTTTGAGCTATCTCCCCAGCCCGCTGGCACTTTAATTCCCTGAGCTATTTGGCCCACCCAAAGTTGAGAAGGATTTTTTTTTTTGGCTGGCTCAGGCTACCTTAAGGGCAGGTCTAGTAAGGCACGTAAAACTGGGGATTGAATGTCGGTATCCTGCGCCTGACTGCATTTGCATGAGCAGGTGCTTAAACAACTGAGCTAACTGGCAGGCCCAGTTATTACTGAGAAGTGTTCCCGTCATTGCGTCATTTTTCTATTACTGATTCCATTATTTTTCCTTTGGCTTAATTGCTCAGCTCGCTGGATGGATTCATTCCATAGGCTTCCTGGCACGCTGACCTCAGCACCTCTGTCTAGGACACCCTCGAGATTTCTTTTTTCTTTTTTTTGAGAATTTGATATGGAGTGTTGGCCTGCAGGTCATGAAAAGCCCTTATTTCTCCATCAATTGTGAAAGATAGCTTGTCAGGGTTCAGGAGTCCGTGCTGGAAATTGAGCTGCCGCTGTAGTGCCCACAGCTTCCCCCGGGAGGTGATCTGCTGCACGTCACCAGCAGCACTTAGGACTCGGACATCATCATGGTAGATTTTGGGGTCTGGCGACCATGTGGCATTTAGAATTTCTCTTCTGACCTTGTTTCTTCGCTGCTCTTTGTATCTTGCCTGTCTCTCTGACATCCTGGCCCCACACTTGCAGCCTCCCAGCTAGGACTTCGGTAAACAGGTTCTTTGCTGCACGCGCTGCATTCTGACCTTCCACTGGTTCCAATGTATCTTTTTGTCCTCAGTTCTTTTTTTATTTTTTTTTTATTTTTTTTTTTGTCATTTTTTGAGACAGGGTCTTGCTATGCAGAGGCCTTGAGCTTACTTTGTAGCCCAGGTTGGTTTTGAACTCACAAAGATCCTGAGTGCTGGGATTACAGGAATGTGCCACCATGCCCGACTGTCCTCAGTTAATCTTGGTTTATCCTTCTTTGCGTCATCTTGCAGTTGGGTCCTTTTCCATGATCTCTGTCTCTCTCTTCTCTCCCCCTCCCCCTCCTTTCCCCTCCCTGCTCCCCCTCTTCCTCTCCCCACTTTCTCCTCTCCCTCCTTCCTCCTCCCTCTCCCCCTTCTCCCTCCTCCCTCTTCCTCTCCCTCTTCTTCCCTCTCTCTCACCCTCTCTTCCAACCCCCTTCCCTACCCCCCTTCCCCTCCCTCCCTCCCCCCCATCTTCCGAGGTGCCTCTGAGCATGTATGTGGCGGTCACCTGTATCTGCATTGCCCTCTGGTTCTGACCCTCTCTCTTCACAGGAGCCACTTCTGTTACCCATACTGTCCACAGGACTTTTTATCTCCTGGATTTTTCTTTGGTTGCTTTTCATGGACTCTACTTGTGAAACTGGTTATTTGTATTTCAGATTCTTTTGTCCAGCTCAGCTAGTTTCTTTATTTTTGTCATCCTTTAGCTCACTGACGCTCCTGTTTATCGAGTTTTCTATGTGTTTGGTAATACCAGGCACCAGTTCCATGTATGTCTTATTTATTTATTGAGACAGTTGCTGGCTCTGTAGACCCCACTGTTGATCCTCCTGCCTCAGCCTCCTGAATGCTGGGATTACTATAATATGCCACTGTGCCTGGGTCTTGATTTTTTTTTTTTGTTTGTTTGTTTCTTCTTTTACTGCTTCATTTAATTTTGCCATTAGATTTTTCATTTCTTCCTATCAATATCCCAAGGATCAGCTTTTGGGGAGCCAGGAGTTTGGGGAAGCATTTTGGCATCTTGCTCTCTCTCTCTCTCTCTCTCTCTCTCTCTCTCTCTCTCTCTCTCTCCCCCCCCCTCC
>NW_004524580.1:29860109-29870482 GCF_000260255.1 Octodon degus | reverse complement strand
TTTTTTGGCAGAACCAGGGATTGAACTCAGGCCCTTGTGCTTGCCAGGGAAGCGCTTATTCTACTGAATCATATCCCCGGCCACCATTTTTAGTTTTTTAGGCAGGGAAGAGGTCTGGCTGAGTTGCTGAAACAGCCGCGGCTGCGCTCCCGCGTGGTGCTCCCACCTCAGCCTCCCAAGGCCGCGGGTGCAGGCCAGCCTAAAAGCACTTTCTACGCAATGTTCCTGCAAAACGCTAGGGTGCTGCTTAGTAATCATTTTCCAGGCCGCTGTGAGCCGTGGGTAAGCAGGGTGTAGGGAACAGGAAAGGCAGGGGCTGCCCCTGCAGCAAAGAGGCTGCTTCCAGGGGGCATCTGAGAAGGGGGAGACCACCTCCTGTCCTTGCTGGAATCTCAGGCCATTTTTACTCCAGAAAACCACTGGGTGAGCCAGACATGGTGATGTAGGCGTGGGATCCCAGCACTCAGAAGGCTGAGGCAGGAGACCACTGAGTTGGAGGCCAACCTGGGCCACACAGGGAGACCCTGTCTCAAGAAAGAAAAGCAAAAAAGAAAAGCTCTGAGTGACAATAAAAGTGCTCACTCGGCAGCAGCACAACGTTCTTTCTTCTCATACTCAAGTGTGAGCCGCGGGGTCACCCTGGGGCTGCAGGGCCGGGTCCTAGACTGACCCAGGCGCGAATCGGAGCGAGGGGCACCCTGCGCACCGCTGAGCCCGGTGGCCCGGACGGGGAAGGTACGCGAGTCTGCCGGGGGCGCCCCTGCCGCTTTCCCAGCACCTCGCCCCGGGATCCGAGTCGCAGAGGGGCGGCGGGAGCAGGACCCCGGCTCGCGTGACTTTCCCACGCGGTGCCCGCGCCGTGCGCTCCGCCGCGAGCCAGGGCGCGCAGTTCTCCTTTCGCGCAGGAATGAAACTTGCTAAAGCGGGGTTCCCAGGCCCACGCCGGGTTCCCATCCCGCAGTGCCAAGGGCGCTTCCTTCCTTGTTGCCTAACCGCTGGCCGAGAAATGAATGCATTCGGATGCTTGGAGGCTGCCTACAGGTCCTCAAAAGCAGGAAGATTTGAAATAAAGTAACAGTGAATATGGGCCCCAGGGGCTTGTTGGGGATGGAACCTAGAGCCTCCCCACTGCCAGGCGTCCTCGCTATCTCTTGCATTTTGAGAGGAGGTGGGCTGGCGTGGAGGGTGCCATCTTCCTGCCTCAGCCTCCGGACTAGCTGGATTACAGGAGTGCTTCGCCGCTCTCCGCTCTCAGCTGTTTTTGTAGAGGGCAAGGAGCTTTGTTGTTTGTTTTGTTGGCTGTTTGAGACAAGGGCTGCCTTGAACACACATGTCTCCCGCCTTGAACACACATGTCTCCCGCCTGAGCCTCCCGGGGGCTGGGATTGCAGGTGTGCGCCCCCAAGCCACACAAGTCCTTTTTTAACCGGTGGGACTTGGCTGTGCACCGACCTGTGGGGAGCACACAGCCACGGCGGAGCACGGACCTGTCCCCACCTGCAGGAGCTCAGGAAAGCTGCTGCTGGGCTCCGCGAAAAAAGCCAGGGAAGGCGGCCCACGCCTGTCATCCTAGCCCTGCACTCGGAGGCTGAGGCAGGAATACCAATCGCTGCGAGGTCCAGGCCAGCCTGAACTACATAGTGAAACCCTGAAGGGGGCAGGGAGATGGCTCACTGGAATAAGCGCTTCTCTGGCAAGCGCAAGGGTCGAGTTCAATCCCCGGTTCTGGAGAGAAAACAAACAAACAAACAAACAAACAAAACAAACAGAAAACAAATGTAATGATATAAAAGGTTCCTGAGTTTTTCATAAAATGCAGGAGCGAGCAGGTGATGGCCGCCTTCAGCGTGGTGGAGCCCTTGGAGAAGCGAAGCGGCCTCACTTTTGCAGAAGCACATTCTGAGTGTAGCACTGAGCTGGGCTGGCGCTGTCCCACCCCGCGGCCGCTCCGCGTCCTCCTGCACTTCGGAGGTCTTCTGCAGGAAGGTCACCTTCTCCGAACCAGTGGCCCCAGCTGGGCTCCCAGCAGCCTCTGCTCCTTTTCAGTTCTCTGTGAACCGCATGCATCTTGCTTATTGCCATGTGTATGAGTACGTCATACTTGTCACCCTGAAACTTGCCTGGCCTCAGACTTGTCACCCTCCTGCTTCAGCCTCCCCATCTAGTTTTAATGCTGAGAGCAACATGTTCTGTAGGGAAAGACGTCGGGGCCAAACACGGTGGCCAGTGGTGCTCAGTGGCTAGTTACTGAATGAATGAATGAACATGTGTAACGCCCAAGGCCAGAGCATTCATAAGGAAACAGCCTTCCACAGGAAAATAATTTTTTTTTTCTTGTGGAACCAGGGATTGAACTCAGGCCTTCGAGCTTGCCCGGCAAGCACTTATTCTACTGAGCCATCTCCCGGCCCAATAATTTTTCTCTTTTCTTTCTTTCTTTCCTTTTTTTTTTTTTTTTTTTTTTTTTTTTTTTTTTTTTTTTTTTTTGGTGGAACCAGGGATTGAACTCAGGCCCTTGTGCTTGCCAAGCAAGTGCTTATTCCACTGAGCCATCTCCCTGCCCCCCCGCCCAATAATTTTTAATTGATGTCCCCCCCTTTTATTTGTTTGTTTGTTTGTTTAGAGAGTCTCATAGGTAGCCCAGGCTGGCCTTGAACTTGTGTGATCCTCTAGCTCGGCCTCCCGAGTGCGCCCTCAGATCTGAAGTGTGGGTCATGCCAAATCAGGTGGCGGGCCAACTCCTGAGACCCAAATGCTCCTATAGGAGGCAGTGGCAGGAGGGTACCCGGTGTCCCATGCAGCATGGGGACGCTATGGAGGGTGCACCTGGGCATCTCCTCATGCCTCAGGCCCATACCTGTGTGGGTTTTGCAGTGAGGTAGGAGTTTTCCAGTTCTGGAGCAGACTGGAGGAAGAGATGGAGAATTGCTATTTATCACTGTTAATGAACTTCCGATTCATCATTTAGGTTTTTTTTTTTTTTTTTTCATCTTGGGAAAAGAATGAGACAGACCTGCTTGTATTGATACATATTATTTGCCAAGATCTATTGTTGTGAAATGTGCGTAACTGTTAGAGTGTGGGGGCCCATGCCTGTAATTCCAGCGTTCTGGAGGCTGAGGCAGGAGGCACTCTGGTGCAGTTCAAGCACAGGGTGTGCAATCTGACCAGGCCTTATCTCAAAAGAAATAGAATAAGGACTGTGTCGCCCAGTGGCACAGCAGCCCCGGGTTCGATCTTTTGCAGCATCAGGCGGGCTGCAGCTGAGAGCAGGGAATGATTAGGTGGCACAGCAGGGCCCCTCTGAGCACGCACAGAGCCCATGTGGAGGCCCGTGGCTGTCGAGAGCCTGAGAAGCAGACGTGGGCATTTTTTCCATCTCAAATGATAAATTAATATTTGAGTTAAAGTTCATTCTAGACAACAGTACTGCAAGTTGGCAGTTTTAAAAAAGTATTCAAGAGGAATGCAAAGCGGGGTGCTGGGGCCCGCGCTGCTCTGAGCAATTCCCACACGAGCGAGTTGGGCAATACTCAGAGAACTTCCTCATTTCAACTTTATTTTTATTCTATTCTACTTTATTTGTTCATTTGGTTCAGGGTCTCACTGTGCAGGCTGGCCTTGAACTCAGTGTGTAGCCCAGGTTGGCCTCGAACTCAAGAGATCCTCCTGCCTTGGGCTCCCCGGGCTGGGGTGTCAGGCGTGCGGCGCTGCACTGGCGCTGCTTGCTCTCTGGGCCGCGGGCAGCACACGCTGGGTATCTGTTCCCCAGTGTCACCTAATTTCTTCTTCCTGTTTTGTGCAACAGGAAGAGCAAAGATGCCAATGACCAAGTTGTGTTTTTAAAATCTCCATTTCAAGGTTCTGGGAGCATAATTTTCGCCACACAAGAGCCCTGGCTTAAAGGTGTCAGCTGACTTCAGAAGGACAGCAGTGCTCTGTAATGTGGCCCCTGCTAAGTGCCAGCTAACACGGGGCAGGGTGCTTTGAGGTCCTCTGTCATCTTGAGCTTTGTGGACCCCCGCAGGCACCACGATGCTCTGTCCCTGGGTGGTGACCACCTCTGCTGCCTCTGCTGCTCCTGCACCATGGCTCAAATTTGAGGTGATCTTCCTGCCTCAGCCTCCCAAGTGCTGGGATGACAGGCATGCAGCCCTTCGCCCAGCTCACAGCTTTATGAAAGGAGCTATTTAGACATTCTTGTACAGGCCCTTCGATGCCCACTTGCATGCGTATGTCACAGCCCACCAGGAGCATGGCACTGCCAGGGTCTCCCTGTGTACTCCCAGCACTTGGGGCTGAGGCAGGAGGGTGAAAAGTTCAGAGCCAGCCTGCTGAGCTGCACCCAGAGACCCTGTCTGAAAACCATTTTCCACCGCCGTTTACCAGCACCATGTACCAGCACCATGTACCAGCACCATGTTCCAGCATCAAGCGGGAAGATTGCTTGGAAAGCTGCAAATTGCTTAAGAGAGATACTGGCCAAAGCACGCCCATATCTTAAAATTAGGAATATTGTATTGGAATATTCTATAGCTATTCTATAGCTTTGAGTTCAGTCATTTCTCAGTTGTGATAAATCCAGCCAGGGACAGAGCCTTCCAGCTACTTTGAAGTGACAGCAGCCCCTGGTGGCAGCCCTTAGAATAGACCAGCTTCCTGATAGAGCTCTTCGATCCAGCTTGGAAAAGTGGTTCAATTAGGATGATTTTGGAAAACAGTTTAACAAGCTGCAGAATACATGTGCAAGAATTAACTAACCTTTATGACACTGGCCTCAAGATCTTAGTTTAGGGGCAGGGAGATGGCTCAGTAGAATAAGTGCTTGCTTGGCAAGCGTAAGGGCCTGAGTTCAATCCCCGGTTCCACTAAAAAGAAAGAAAATAAAAAAGCTTATTTTATAATTTAACAAATATTTGCTTGGCACCTATGCATCAGAATAAAATTGTCAGCAAAATGGACAAGAAAATGCTTGCATCCGAGGTATCAGGTCTTGGTGAATGTGAGACAGTGTAAAAAGCTTAATAAGTGAAGGGCCGGCCTGACAGCTCAGCAGACTAAGGCGCCTGCCTAGGCAGGGCGCAGTGCCCAGGGTTCGATCTCCACCATGCCAGGCCGGCCCCGCCACGGGGCGTGCTGAGATGGCCACTGAGACTGGGCGTGGTGGCGCGCGCCTGTAATCCCAGAGCTTGGGAGGCTGAAACCAGGCGGACCGCTACGAGTCCGATCTACATGTAAGACCCTGAACACCCTGTAGACCCTGCCCTAAATACGGGGGGTGGGGGGGAAGAGCTTAACAAGCAAACCAGAATGCTTGGCAAGAAGCCATACTAACAACGAGCTTAAGGGTGGAGGAGTTACAATTTTAAATAGGATGAGATTTGAGCAAAGCTTGAAAGAAAAATGTCACTACGTTTGGTGATGCACACCTGTGATCTCAGCAGTCAGGAGGCCGAGGCAGGAGGAGCCTGTAGTCTGAGGCAAGGCTGGGCCGCAAGCAAGTCTGACTTCCAGCTGTGTCTTCACATGGCCGGATCTCCTTTCCCTTCATCCCCAGCCATCCAGCTGGGGACCGCCACGAAGGTGGCCTCATCCAATCCACAATAGTGCCCCAGACCCCACTTGGAAAACCACCGTGTGGGGACACCTGGGAGCAGGAGGGGCAGGAGATGCACGTGTCCTGGGTCCCCAGGGCAGGCACAGCTCAGTCCCCCTCTGCCACAGAGCGGCTCCACTTCTGCTGATTCAACGGAAGCCCTGGAGCTGAATGAGGACGCAGATGGCGCTGGCTGGCCCTGAACCTTGAGGGAGCAGCTCCCAGGAGGACATGGATCTGGGCATGGGGTGCCTCGGGGTCCCCACAAAGGCCTTCAGGCTGGACTGTTCCAGGGGGCCTCCCAGTGGGTCACAGCGACCTGGACAGCGGGACCGTTGACCCTGAAGTGTCTTGCTTGTGACTCTGGTCACCCATCCCCATTGTCCCCCAGGACAAACGTCCACTCACTGTTGGCCTTTGGGTGGGATTGTCCCCTGCCCCTGCCCACAGAGGACCCAGGGCACTTTGGGAGACCAGTGCTGTGCCTGAGCAGCCAGGAGGCTCAGCCTGGAGTGACAGCCCTGCCTTGTGGGGACGGTACCCTCTGTAGTCCCACCTCCTATACTGGGTCCAGGCCTCCCTCCCCGGGGGCATGGTGATGACAGGTCAGCAGTACCCACTTAGGCCAGTGCCACTCCAAGGGCCTTGTCCTTTCAGAAGTGCATCAGTCATGCGGCCCAAGCAGGACCCAGGCCATGCTGTCTCACCTGCCACCAGAGCCTGGCTGTACCGGCTGTGGGGTCAGAGGGTGGCTCACTGCGACCCGGGTAGTGTTGTGGGCGCAATGCTGGCTGTGGGCAGGGCCGGGCTGGCCAGGGAGCCTGAGCGAAGCCTGGACTCCTCTTGCTGACCTCTCCTCGTTCTGGTGACAGGAGAAGATGTGGCTGGCGCTGCCTCTGTCCGCACGCAGCACGTGTGCGGTCCGGGACTGGCCTCAGTGCTGCTCTCTGGGGCTTTTGTTTGTTTGAGATGCATCCCAAGACCCAGGCCAGCGCCTCACTGAAAAAGCAAAGGATGAAATGGGTAGATTGTACAAAATAAGGGTTCACACTGCCTTATGTTTGTGTCTAGTTGCCCCCCCCCCCCAGCCTCATGCAGTCACGGGGTGGCTTGTAGAGTTTCTGATTAATTCGTGAGCCAATGCTGGGATTATGGGTGTGAGCGCTGCACCCGACGTGGGGCAGATACTCTGCATTACATCGTAAGGAGGGGAGAGGCTGCTAGCGCCCAAGCTGCTGCCCCTCCCTTCGCTCTCTGCTCTTTGCTGCTACCGCCCAATGGCTGTCCTCTGCCATGTGCCGCTCTGCCTTGGAGCCAGCTGAGTATGGACTGAAACCCCCACCAACTGTGAGTTAAGTCAACCTTTCCTTCCTTCATTTTGGGTGTCAGGTATTTGTCCCAGCAACAAGGAGAGTAACTAAGATAATGGTGCATGCCTGTAATCCCAGTACCCAGGAGGCTGAGGCAGGAGGATCTCTTGTGAGTTTGACCACCAGTTAGCAACCCACTATAGTTGTTAAAATCACCACTGCTGTATAACCCAGTCCGGAATTAATGCATCTCTCTGAGTGAAACTATGTATAGCTGAGACCTTTTCTCAGGTAGCCAAAACCAACCAAGAGGGTGCAGGGACTACATACCAGTAATCCTGCTGGGTGTGGGAGGCCCACCTGCGGATTCCTACCAGCAGGATAAGAGGCAGAACTGGAGAAGCTGTGCAGAGGCTGGTAGGGAAGCTGTTGGAAGCTGCTGGTTCTTTGGGCTATTCTGCCGGAGGACCTGGTCATGCTGGTTTTCCTGGTGACGCTGGCTGGTCCTATCGCAGGAGGAGCTCGGGACCTCACTGTGAGCAGCTGAGAATGGTTGTGGTTCCCCGTGGGGAGTGCTAGTGCTCATCCTGAGCATCACTTCCTGGTGCCACAGAGGAAGACTGCACTGCTCGGTCTCTTGGAGAAGCCTGTTGTGCTGGCTTTCCTGAAGGGAGCTTGGCTGTTCACAGCCTTGGAGGAGCTTGGGACCTCGCTGTCCCTGAGGATGGCTGTGGTACCTCTCCGGGGAGCTGTTTCTTGAGTGTCGCTTCCCGGCTCCAGTTCAGATCCCTCAGCCTGCAGCTGGTACAGAGCCTTCACCCCCTGGGCAGACTTTCTGGCTTCCACCACTGACCTTTGGGCCTTCCCAGCGCAGATCTGTGAAGCGGGCCTGCATGAGACATTGTTGTGGGTGTTAGGCCTCCAGCTGGACTTGTGGGAGGCAGTTATGGGCTCTAGGTTTTCAGCTGGACTCATGCGGATATTAGGACCCAGGCCCTCAGCTGGATCCCGACAGGTTTTGGCCCAAGTACAAATTGCTATATTATTATGGCCCTGACCCAACATGGTTGACTCCCAAGACAGCTTATCTTCCCAGGGACCACCTCCTCCACGCCCAACCCAGTCCTGAACACAACTTCCTTTTACCTTTCCCATGCCACAAGGGAGACCCCAATCAGCTCCTTGGGAGTCACTAAACCTGCCTCTTGAGCTCCGCCCCTACAAAGTCCACACCACCCCAGACCCCCTGTCTCAGGTCAGAGGATCCCCTATTTCCCTGAGGTCCTCTCTGTGTCCTCAGTCAATAAAGCCCCCTCCTCCTTTCCTTCTGCTTCTCTGCCCCTGGAAAAGCCTAGCAGATTCTTTGGTCTTTAGTGTGTGGACAGATTTCCTGCACTCTTGTACATGATTCTTTGGGTGATTATAAAATCTTGTAAAATGTCTCCTGTATTGTATTGTTCCCTTGCAAAAGCTCCAAACCATGACAATGCTGTTGTGTACTTGAAAACTGCTGAGATCTTCACTGATACAGAATGAAGCTCCTAACCTAAAAGATACCTGGGACAAGTTTGTATTCTCTAAAACTGAAGAATGAATTTTAGGAACAGTGGAGGTTAAGAGCAGAAGATGTTTACTGAGGGAAAGAAAGTTTCTGTCTGAGGGACAGAAGGGGAACCGAGCGGTTGCCCAGGAACCTGTCATTTCTAGGGGTTTTTATAGAGCAAATCCATGAAGTGAGGTGGGTCCAACATAGGAATCATGGGAATTCACACATGAGGTAGGACAAAACTATGATCAGCCAATGAGATTTATAACTGATTGTATCAGGATTATATGGGGAGGCGAGTGATGCAACAAGGGGGCAGGAAGGGGCTGGGGAGATGGCTCAGTAGAATAAGCGCTTGCCTGGCAAGCACAAGGGTCTCAGTTCAAATCCCTGGTTCCGCAAAAACAAACAAAAAACCAAGTGGACAGGAAGACAGAACAGGGGCTTTTCCTGTAGGGGGCTGGGTTAATGACTCTCTCTGGCTTTTTCAAGGTGACCCATGCCTATTTAGAGTATCAGTCCCTGATGTCCGTCCCTAGGGCAGTATGTGGCTGCATTCGCTTCATCGTTTGTCTTGAGGTCCGGCCCACAGTGGAAGTGCCTGTCTCCCCGGCAGTCAGAAGGTACGCTGTCTTCCATACTGGGAACTTCCCACACAGGTCCTGTCTGACTGCCGACAGTATTTCTATCTAACTCAGCTGACCACGACATCATCATACACGAAAATAACTGTATATCACAAGGTTTCCTTTGCATGAGAACCCAGAGTAAAAACAGAAACAAATTAGAAAAGAAAGGGACTGTCAGGTTGCAACACACACACACACACACACACACACACACCCCACTGTACACCTCAAACATTTAATTTTCCATTTGTAATTATATCCCAGTAACGCTGGAGAAAAAAATTCTTAGGCAGTTCACACTCCATTCAGAACATGAACATGGGGCTGGGGAAATCGCTCAGTAAGCCGGGCGCGGCGGCGCACGCCTGACAGCCCAGCACTTGAGGCCGACAGCAGGATCGCCCTGAGCTCAAGGCCAGCCTGGGCTACACAGCGAGACCCTGTCTCAAAAACTACCCCGCTCCTCCCATCTCCCCCGCTCCCAAGCACATTTCGCCGTCAAGTTCGATTTGGCTTCCAAAGGACGCCCCTTGAGAAACCGAACTTCGCCACCAGGTGACCCACGCAGACAGACAGCAAACCGGCCCGCGCTCCTCCGCCGTCCAGAAAGAAGACACTTCCGGCAGGCGGCCGGCCGTACGGCGCCTGCGCACACCGGGCAGAGGCGGCGCTGGATTATGACGCAACGCCTCCTCGGGCTGAGCCGCGACTCCGCACAGCCGCAGTCGGGACCAGTAGCCTTGGGCGCCGCCGCCTGCGCCTGCGCCTGCGCCCTGCGCGCCGCGTCCTCGACGGCCTACCCGCATTCCGTTTCCGCCGATTCGTCACACCTCGTTGTCAGAATTAAAAATTAAAATTTACCTAATTAAGACGTTTTTCCTGGCCTAAAAGAAGGATAAGGAATGAGAAGGATCTACAAATTTTTACTGGTTCTGAAGTCCCTGGAATCAATGCCCTGCAGATCCGGGCTTGGTGCCGAACGTGCCGGTGCGGACGTCCAGCCGCCGAGCCCGCGCTCAGCCGCGTTGGCCGCCACCCCCGCCCAGGCCGACGTGGAAGTTGTGGCGGCTGACCTCGCCGGCGGGGACCGCTGGGCCCGCGGCCGGAGCCAGGGCGAGCGGAGGTGGCGGCGCCGAGGTCGCGGAGGAGTCGCTGCCGAGTGAGGCGCGGGCGGAGCGGCGCTCATCATGGGTGAGGCACTTAGGGGCAGGAGCCGGGGCCGGGGCCGGGGCTCGCTCGGCTCCTCACCTGCCGGCCGGCCGGGTCTGGCCGAGCCGCGGACGCCGCCGCCC
>NW_004524580.1:29822030-29859875 GCF_000260255.1 Octodon degus | reverse complement strand
GGGCCCGCGAGCGCCCAGCCGGCGCGAGCTTTCGGCTTGCAGCTTCCGAGCCTGGCCGCCTCCGCGCGGAAGGCGCGGGCCCTTCGACTTGCGGGCTCCCCCCTCGGCTTTGTGGGGACAGCTTGCTGCGGGTGTCGCCCTCGGTTGTGTTCTCCCGTCCTTTCCCTCTGTCACTGGCACAAAGGACTTTGTCCTGCGCCCTCTCCGAAGATGTTTATCAGCCCCTGACAGTTGATCCTGCGGCCCTTCAGCTCTAGATCGTGCCAGGGCTTTTCCCGGTAACTACCTGTGCGAGGCCGCATGCGGGGCACACACCTGTCATCCCAGCTCTCCGGAGGCTGAGGAGGTTTGCCCCGAGTTCGAGGCCAGTCTGGGATACATAGTAAGTTCAAGGCCAGGCTGAACTACATAGCGAGACCCTGTCTCAAAACAAAACCCCCAAAGTGTGGCTTCACTTCTGTTGTCAATCTCCCCCCCCCTTTGTTTGCTTGCTTGCTTTCCTTCCTTCCATTTCCTCCCTCATGTCTTTCTGAGACAGGGTCTCGCTGTGCTTGTAGTTCAGGCTGGCCTTGAGCTCACTTTGTAGCTCAGGCTGGTCTTGAACTCGAGTCGAGTTCCTCCCTGGTGCTGGGATGACAGGCATGCACCACTATGTCCGACTTGGTTTGTATTCTTTTTCTTGTTTTTGTATTCTTTTTTTTTTTTTTTTTCTAAAGAACATTTGTTTTCACTAAGACTTTTTCTTGAGGACAAAACTCAACTTTGTCATCGCCCCCTACCCCATCTTAAAAGATTAGTACAGTGAATGTTATAAAGCAGATAGGAACAATCTGAAGGACTGGAACCAATATCGATAAGGAACAACTGCCTTCTGAATCATAAAAATGTTTAAGTAAAAAAAAAAAAAAGAAAAGAAAAAAGGAAAAAAAAGAAAAAGGGCTCAATGGGGGTTTTGGATTGAGAAGATCCTCACACCTCACATTTCATCTAAGGCATTCAACCCTGGCTAGAGTGAAACAAGTGGAAAGAGGCTCACAGGACAGGCTCCAGGGCAGCGCACTACACACACCTGCGCTCCAAGCCGGCCCCCAGCCCCTGCTGTTTCCAACTCTGTTATTTGCCAGCCTGTTGCGCCTGCCGATGAAGGAGCACGTAGATCTTCTCTTTGGTCCAGTCTTTGTTATAAGGCTGGTATGTCTGGGTATCAGCTCAGTAACCAAGGCAACTGAGGTCTGCCAGATCGACAGTAAAATCAAACAACTGACTGATATCATATGTGATAGAGGGACTGTTGGGGTTCATTCTCTTCAGATGTTCTTCATACATTTTACAAACACCTTCCATGCATTCATTAACAGATTCATAGTCAGCGTAGGTTCTGCCTTCTGGCCTCTTAGTAGGCTGCACCAGCAAAATAGAGTGAGACATCTCGCTAAACCCTCCGCAGCTGCAAACACCGACTCCACAAGTCACACACGAGGTCAGGGGCAACGCTGCCAACAGCCAATCTCTCTGTTTTTGTATTCTTTACACAACTTTGTTTTTATCGTTTCTAGTGAATTTTGATTGGAAAGCGATGGTGCCACAAGTATCTTAATGTTACCCAGAATACTTGTACTCTGGAAGTTTTCTGGAAATACTTCTTGGTGCTTTTGGACTTAGCTTTTTGTTTGTTTGATTGATTGTTTTTTGAGACACCATTTTGCTGTGTTCAAGACAGCATCTTGAACTGTGTGGCCCAGGGAACTCTTGCGCTCTTCCTGCCTCAGCTTCCCCAGTGCTGGGATCACAGGCGTGTGCCACATGCCCTGCTGGATGTAGCTTTAATTTGTAACATGAACTTTCTTTCAAAAGTAGTTCTCATTGCTTTTTGCCTTGATTGCAGTTTTTTGAGCAAGTTTTGTTGCTCAGTAGAGAACTCTTGAGTGATTTGCTGATGGTTATGGTATGATCCTGGTCTTCATATGTAAGGACCTCACCGTCTTGGTTCTTGGAGGCTGTGACTGTTCTATGGTCCAGGAGATGCTCTCTGGGGGCACTGGCAGTGTCTAAAGCTGGTCTGTGTTACACCTGCCTGGTGCCCTGCTTAGGACCTGCTGACATCGCTAATTAATTGATGTTGAAAAATATATTTTATTTTATTTTTTTTAAAAGCTCTGGTATACGTATTTTTATTTATTTGTGTGTGTGTGTGTGTGCGCATGTGGCCAGCTCAGCCCACCAGGGGGCGGGGCGGGGCTGGCTGGCTTGTGGTGCTGGGGGATTGAACTACAGTCCCTGTGCTTTGCTAAGCTTGTTCTAAGTAGGTGCTTTAGACCACTGAGCCATCTCACCAGCCCCGAAAAATATATTTTAATGGAAACAAAACTACCTTCACAGCTAGGAAAAAGGTTTTTAATTGGTATATGTCTTTCAAAGGGCAAGATTAGGGCTGGCCAGATAGCTTAGCAGATGGAAATACCTGTTTAGGCAGACACAGTGGCTGGGGGTTCAATCCTGGGCCAGCCGTTCTGCCCTCGCCTCCGGAGTGTGCTGAGATGGCAGGGTGAATGAGACTGGTCATGGTGGTGCGCACCTGTAATCCCAGCACTTGGGAGGCTGAGAACGGGGATCACTACGAGTCCAATCTTGTAGTGAGACCATGTAGACCCTTTACTGAATACATTAGGAAAAAAAAGTGAAAAAAAGGGGCTGGGAAGATGGCTCAGTAGAGTAAGCGCTTAAGGGCCTGAGTTCAATCCCTGGTTCTGAAAAGAAAAAAAAAAAAAAAAGATTAAATGTTTTATGGACCTAGGTCACAAAATGGTCCTCACTGCATTTTTGTTTTTACTATGTTTCAGGTGGCTTTTTCTCAAGTATTTTTTCCAGCCTCTTTGGAACCCGGGAAATGAGGATTTTAATTTTGGGATTGGATGGTGCAGGAAAGACCACGATTTTGTACAGATTGCAGGTCGGAGAAGTTGTTACGACTATTCCTAGTAAGTGCTGGTGTGACACCCCTGACCCTGCCTTCTCGCTGTTGATTGGATTTGCTGAGACTGAGGGCTCAGCTGGCATGGAAGCCTCCCTGCAGCCCATTTGGGATGGTTTACAGTTAGCACCTAAGCCCTCCGGCCTGGGCAGGGCACTGTGGTGCTGGCTCCCCCAGCAGGGTGCCCCGGGCTGCAGGCAGTGCCCGTGAGGGGAGCCGGCGCTTCTTGCACTGCATCCCAGTGGGAGGACACTGGTGTGTGACTCAGTACCCTTAATTGCCGTTCTGACGAAAAGCCAAAATCGCCATCCAGTTAGGACTCTCGGTCCTTTTACTTATGAAACTTATGAAATGGAAATGGTCTTGGTCAGTGCCTTTTCTGTCCGGCCCCCCAGGACAGTGGTGTCTCCCACAGCTGCCTGCAGCCCTGGCTCCCTTGAGGAGGCAGGATGGCCTGAGTGCCCCCTCCAGCACGCCTGGGTTTGCTTCGCATGAGCTTGGGGCCCTGCAGAGGGGATCCCTAGACCTGGCCCAAGAGTGTGCTACGTGCTACAGGTCAGGACCCATCCTTCCTGGTTTGGGTCTTCGTTTACTTGATGGCCACCAAGGTTCCAGCCTCTGTGGGTCGTGTGAAGCCACCCTTTTAAACACAACCTGTTGAATGCCCAGGTGGGCCACACCGGGGTAATGCAGCACTGCGGGGTGAGCCGGCCTCCATGTGTGCGGCACCCCTGATTGCCCGGACCCGGGCAGGCCGGGCACTGGAGGGACGGTGCGCAGCTCCACGCGTGCAGTGATTTCATTTCTCTTCCAGCCATCGGCTTTAATGTGGAGACCGTGACGTACAAAAACCTGAAATTCCAAGTGTGGGATTTGGGGGGACAGACGAGTATCAGGTATGACATCAGTATCACATTATTTGATGTTCTGTGGTATTTAAACTTTGAGGGTTTTTTTTTTGTTTGGTTGTTTTTTGTTTTTCTTTTTTTAAATTTTTAAGCTACACTATACAGTTCAGGCTGGCTTTGGGCTCAGTGTAGCCCAGGCTGGCCTCCAACTCCACTGCAGTCCTCCTGCCTCAGCCTCCCCGGTACTGGCATTGATTGGTTTCTTAAACAGCAGTAAACCAAAATACATTCTCCCTCATAAATTAGATGGGAGTTACTAGCTTATTTTTTTTTTTTAATTAAAAAAAATTGTTGGTGCTGTTGTTTATTTATTTGATACAGGGTCTCACTACGCAGTTTACATTCGTAGTGATCCTCCTATCTCAGCCTCCCCAGCGCTAGGATTACAGGAGTGTGCCATCACGCCTGGTTTCGGTGGTCAGCACAGCACGTGGTACTGGGGATCAAACTCCGGTCCTTGTGCTTGCTAGGCAGGCGCTTAGACGGCTGAGCTATCTCCCTAGCCTGGGAGTTACTAGTTTACAGTGAGGTACAATTTGAAACTTTCCTTAGTACATCCATTGAATTGAAGTGTAAGAAAGCCAATTTCTCAATTATCAGATCTTTTTATAAAAATCTTAAGACCTAGTTACATTCAGAAAGGCCCTTCAGCTCATTGTCAGCTCCTTCCTCTGTGAGGAGATTGCTTTGGAATTTGTAAAAATACCTCACAGGTTGGGCATGATGATGCATGCCCGTAATCCCAGATAGTCGGGAGGCTGAGGCAGGAGGATTGCCATGTTCAGCCTGGGTGATTTAGCAAGATCTTGTCTCCAGTTAAAAAGTACAGAGGTCTGGGGATGTAGCGCAGTGTGAAGGCCTAGTTTTAGTCCCCACAATGGAGTAACTGACTCCTGGTCCCAGCTTGGTGGGTCCCCAAGCTGAGCTAATGAGCTGCTAGATGCCTGCCGCCACCTAGGCTCAAGGCCCTGGGATGGCTTAGTCACTCAGCTTGAGCTCCTGTGGTCTGTTACGGTAGTGATGCTTCCCAGCACCACTGCCTGCCTTGAACTCATTTTTAAAATTACTTTTGATTTCAGTTTTAGCCATTTCTACTTGGTGTCTTTGGGGACTAATGATTATCATACAAAGTCCTATTAAAGTCTGTTCCTTTTAAAGGGATTGTTGATTAAACATTTTAAGCTATAACCAACAGAAACTTCTGTTAATATATTCGTTTTTTTGGGGGGGTATTGGGGATCTAACTTGGGACCTTGCGCTTGCCAGTAGGTGCTTATGCCACTGAGCTATATCCCCAGCCTTACATTCAGTATTTTATAATTTAGTCTGAGCTCATTTCAAAACTTAGTGGTTCTGGGTTTTGTTTTTTTTTTTTTTTTTTTTTTTTGTATGGAATTGAACTCTCGACCTTGTGCTTGCCAGGCAGGCGCTGTGCTACTGAGCTATATCCCTAGTCCTTTGTTCTGTCTGGAGACAGGGTATCGCTGTATAGTTCAGGCCAGCCTTGAACTCACTGTGTAGCCCATCTGGCCTGCAACTCAGGTGATCCTCCTGCCACCATGACGACTGTGATTTACTATTGATCATATCCTTTCAACCATCTGGTATCTGGGGGCCACAGGATCTGTGCCCGTCACAGCTGGTGCACATGTGGCTCTGCAGAGCTTGCCTGCCTCCGCCTCCTCTGAGCCCCTCCTGTCCTGTGCCCTGGTGTGTGTTTGTCCTGCTCTCCCAGGAGGGTAACAAGGGCTCCCTCTGACTCTTCTGTAGGCCGTACTGGAGATGTTACTACTCGAACACAGATGCGGTCATCTATGTGGTGGACAGCTGTGACCGGGACCGCATTGGCATCTCCAAGTCCGAGCTGGTGGCCATGCTGGAGGTAAGTGCAGGCACCGCTCAGGTACTGGTGCACACATGCATGGGGCTCCAGTGCAGGGACCCAGGATTCCTGTCCCAGCAAGCTTCTGGGAGAGCTGGGTCCCCAGCGTGCTTAGGGTAGACCCCGGCCCTCTGTGGAGCCCAGGGTCCTTGCATACCCCAGCTGCCCTGGGCAGACGGAGCCGCACCGTCTGCTAGCCTGGGCCTTATCCTCTTGCCTTAGCCTCCCTCAGGCTAGGGCTGTGGGGTGCACCACTGTGCCTGACTTGAAAAGATTTTTACGGTTGAGAAACATTTGTAGTTTTACTTTTTTAAAAGCAAGTTACAGGAGTATGTATTAACCTTCAATGGGTAAAGGTATTAAGTACATATGTGCAGAACCCAGTACTAGGGGAAAATACAGTGTTACTAGTGATTGTGTTTAGAAGGCAGGGTTAGGGGTGGGGCTTTTTGCTTTATACTTATCTATTAATTTGTAGTGAGCATTGTTAATAATGTTAACATGTACTTGTGCTGGGTGTAGTGGTGCATGCCTGTGATCTCAACACCTGGGAGCATGAAGCGGGAGGAGCTGTGGGTTCAAGGCCACCCTGGGCTCCAGAGTGAGCTCAAGCCCAGCCTGAGCTGCCTAGCAAGACCCTGTCCCAAGAACAAGACACCCCCCGCGCCTCCTTGGCCCTCGTTCCTAACCAAGGGAGCAGGATGGTGCAGGTGTAAGGCCTCTCCATCCATCTCCTCAGGAGGAGGAGCTGAGGAAGGCCATCCTGGTAGTGTTTGCCAACAAGCAGGACATGGAGCAGGCCATGACCCCCTCGGAGATGGCCAATGCCCTCGGCCTGCCCGCCCTCAAGGACCGCAAATGGCAGATATTCAAGACGTCGGCCACCAAAGGCACTGGCCTGGACGAGGCCATGGAGTGGTGAGTGTCCGGCCGGGCCATCGGGAAGTTTATGTGATGGTCGCCCTTCCACGTGACAGGTCGGTCACCAACACCATCCTCTTTGCAGGTTAGTGGAGACGCTGAAGAGCAGACAATAACCACAGTCGTGGCTGTGGAGCGCGGCTGCGTCCCTCATCCCTTGAGACTGCACTAGGTCTTGTGATGGAGGCAGGTGCTGACTGACGCAGTGCAGTAATAAAGAGCGGAATGAGTGTCTGGTTGCAGGGACCCTTGATTGAATCCATGACTGTTGTGTCGCATAGATCCTCTCCCCGCCCCCTCACGTGAAGGTGCGTGTTCTGTTGGTGCAGGGCTCCTGGACCCACTGCGTTAGAGCGCACTCTTCCCGGGAGGGAGCGCCCTTCCCTTGAACTGGGGTTGTATCTTGTTTGTGTTAACACTAACCACTCCTCCCTCAGGCGTTGGGCAGCACGAGTCCTGTCAGCTTCAGTTTAAACGCATTGGGTGACAGCACGGGGTTACTCTGGTGGCTGCTTTCCCAACCCCGTGCAACTCTCATCTTAGGGCACTTTGTAGTTGTTAACATTATGGAAATTGACCTGCTCGTTCGTGTTGTCACTTTGTGGCCAGGGCCGCGGGCACGCTGACGCGGATAGTACTCAGATCCTGCCCAGCTCGTGCACAACACCGTGGGCTCTGGAGATGTGCTGATCCCTTAGACAGGGCTTAGACTTGGGGTAACCATTTGGAGCCTTCAGAGTAATGTCTGTGAGCTTGTCTAGGAGAAGTGACCAGGGATGTCATTAAAACAATCCTAAGTGGTTATATTTGATGGAATTTTCAACATAATAAAAACATTCACGTTAAAGGAAATAAAATATCTATTTTAAGAAGCATCAGAGCTGTCTGTGTTGTCTTTTTTCCATTTATCCACCGGTATTGGGCATGTGAGTGGGGTGGGAGTAAAACTTGTTCCTGCAGGGAGAAGCCCAGCACTCATTATAAAAATGAGCTTGGGGCTCTGCGTTGCCCAGGGGTGCAGTGCGTTGGGAGATGCGGTGTCCTCCTCACTGAGGCCTCTCCACCCTCCTGCCTGCATGGCATGCCTGGGCTGACCCTGTCCACGAGTGTCCTACCCTCCGCACAGTGCCCACTACAACTGCATACCTCTGGGACCGGCCCTGCCATGCCCAGAGATCTGGTCTGTTCCAAAGGACAAGGATGTGTGCTGGCCACCGGGACATAAACTCAAGGCCCCATGTAGCAGAAACCAGCAGCCAGGGTTCACACTGACATGCATAGGACTTGTCCAGGAGGGCCGTGCAGCCTGCTAACGGTACAGGTTTCAGACAGCCACTTCTGTTCACTGCATCTCAGCTGAATAGCAGGTAACATGGTCTCCAGCCCCAGCATTGTCCCAAGCTTCTCCTGTTACCCTGGGAGCTGGGGACACCAGCAGGCAGGACTGACTGCCTGGGTGCCCTGCAGCATGTGCTGTGGTGGTGTCCCCACTGTTGGCCCCGCCTTGGAGTAAAGTACTTTTTTTAATGTATTTAGTACAGGGACTACAGGGTCTCACTGCATAGACCAGACTTGTAGTGGTCCTCCTGTTTTCAGCTTCCGAAGCGCTGGGGTTACAGGCCAGCGTCTCAGCATCCCCTGGGGGTGGGGCTGGGGCCGGCAAGGCACACCGGGAATTGAACCTGGTCCCTGCATCTGCCTAAGCAGGCACTTTAGTCTGCTGCGCTGTCTGGCCGCCTGGAGTTTCAAGTTTTTATGGCAGCAATACAAGTACTTAGCACAAGCACTCTAGGGTGCTGAGTGTCTCTCAGAAGCACTTCTGGGACGGGAGCATGCACATCCAGGCCCAGGCACTCAAGGAAGGCCTTGGAATCCCGGTGGGTCACAGGTACCATGAGGGTGAGCACCCAACCCGACAGCATCCGCAGGTGCGACCCCGACAGTTTCAGCTGTAAAACCTCATAAGCAAGCTCTGGGTCCCGGAGGTATGTAGTGTTGCTCTGTACTAATAACTTAGCGGCTCAGGTCACAGACAGCGTAATAGGAAGTATCTGATAAACAAAGATCAACAGTGAAGCAAAACGTGAGAAGGTGGGACGCTCACACCGAATACAGCGCTAGTCCGAGCCCTAGCTCCCACAGTGGTCCTTGGGATGGTTCTCTTGCTCCTCGCGTCGCCTGCTGCCCCAAGCTGTCACGATCCTCAGCTGCTTTTCTGCCTTGTCCCGCCCATTATTTTAGGATTTCACTCCACTGAGGTAAGTGCTCAGTACTGTGTCTTTGTGTGAGCCACCGTCCCGAGTGCTCTTGGGAGGGATGCGTGCTTGCTTCTGGCTGAAGTCTTCCAATCCCTGGCACTGAGTTCAAGGAGCTGTCATGCATACTGGAGCGCTCTCAAGCTGCCTGCTGCAGTCCCTGTTGCCCACCAGACTTCCAGACACACAAGGGGCCAGCCTCAGCCACCTTACGGCTCACACGGGGTCTCCAGTGAGGGTTAACGGCAGGTGACTGTAAACTTACAGCAGTTAAAAGCTGGTTTGGTCCCTGGCAGTAAGCGCCTGATACAGCCTTGTTAACCAGTTGCTAGTTTTACTTTTCACACCGAACTGGGAATTGCACCTAGGGCCTTCCCACTGGGCTGCACCCCACAGCTTTATTTTTACTGAGACAGGGTCTCGCCAACTTGCTGGGCTGCCCCCGCTGGGCTACCATCTTACAGTCCTCCTGCCTCAGTCTCCAGGAGTACTGGGATTATAGGCAAGCACAACACTGAGGCAGGTAATTCTTTTTTTTTTTTTTCCTGGCACCAGCAGTCTTTATTGGTTGCCACGGTCTCATGCAGGATTCAATAAATCCAACTCTTCAGGCCCACGTCTGTGGACCTCAACGCTGTGCTCCAAAAGCCAGCTAATTCTTAATAGGGTCATTTATGTTTCTGCTTTTGTGCAGTCTCTTCACTTTTCCTCATGGATGCCCTTCACTGATGTCCACGTATTTGTCATAAAACCTGGCTATTACTAATGGTCTAAGCACTCTGCAGTCTACCCCATAAACTAGCCTGTACCTAAGCTATTAAATTTAACACACAGCATAGGTCGCGTCACCAGCACTTCCTGTCTCCTGCCCTCTAGGCCCTCTCCAACCACCCACCGGCAGTGCGGGATCAGCTCTCCCAGGCTGACAGAAGGCCCTGCACGTCTGTGTGTGCTCGCCCTGCCACGCCTCCTGACCGGCACTGTGTATTTGGTACTGCAAGGACTTGTCACTTGTTTCTAACTTTACACATTTTTTTCTTGCTAATTTAAACTTCCTTTTTATTAAAAAGTGATGCTTTAAACTTTTAGCATGAGGTGCTTTTTGGACAAGACATGGTAGTGGCATTAAACATTTTAATTTTTAAAAAAGAACATGATGATGTTAGATTATACACATTATACAGTCCCCACCAAGGTCCAGCTTCAATGACAAAGCTGTGTGACATGAGCCTAGCAGAGCAGCAGCCTTGCCCTGTCTGGCCCATCCCACTGGCGGCTGCTACTCCACAATGGCCAGGTCTCGCAGGCTTCGGCCTCTCTGTCGCTTGACCTTGTAGCCTGGTCGTAGGAACTCGATCTTTCGCTTCTTTGCTTCACTTTTACTTTTATGTTTCTTCAGCTTTTTCTTGGCAGCAATATCTGGGTTAGTCACAAACTTGGGGAAGAAAACAGACATTTCTAGTCTACCACACAACCCTACTCTGTGTGCACTACGCTTACAGGAGGCGTGAAGCCGAGGTGCCCAGATGCAGCACGCGTGCCACCTCTCACCAAGACCTGGCCCACCTGCAGCCCAGCCCACACTCACCTCCAGTGCCTTCTTCCGCTTGCGCAGTGCCCGCTTGGCGCTCGCCTGCTTCTGCACAGAGGCGAAGGCCAGGGAGAAGCTCTCGAGGCCGACCAGCCTTTTGAGCAGCTCAATGATTTCCTGTGACAGGTTCTTTAGTGCGGGGTCTGGGCACAGAGAGCAGTGGTCAGCAGAAACAGAAATGCTACCCAACCTGCTTCCGGCCCTCCTGAGCGTGTGCACAGAGGCTGGTGCCAGACCCCGAGGCTCCCTTAACACCCGTGCTGCCCCTGGACACAGAGTACTGCTCCGCTTCTCCCCAGGCTGCAGCTCAGGGCCTGCAGACCCACGCGGAGCGGGCAGCAGCTGTGAGAGCAGAAAGCCTACAGCGGCAGGGCCAGACCCTCCCACGGCCACCCCTGGCCCCTGCTCTGCCCTAGCCCGAGCCTCTCTCCTGCCCCGGCACTTAGGGTGGTGGAGGAGCAAAAGGCCCAGAGGCTGTGGGTGCGGAGCACACCCAGCTGCCTCGGAAGCTGCTGCCTCGGAAGCTGCAGCACTGTTGTCTTTTAGGGTCTGCAGTACTGTCAGGCTGGATCAGCCCACACAGTTTCCCCTGAACCCTGAGTCTATAAAGCCCTTCTCTTAGAAAAGGCACAGTGTGAGAAGTGGGCGGAAGACAGCCTGTACAAACTTGTTCACAACTACTGTCTTGATCCCTCTTGTCTGCCTGTTCGCTACACAGCCTGACCTGGAACTCACAGCGATCATGCTGCCTCAGCCTCCTCACTGCTGGGACTACAGGTGTGCACCACCATGCCCGGCAGGGCGGGGAGGCCAGGGAAGAGGAGGCACCGAGGGAGAAGTGAGGTGGCAGGGTGCAGAGGAGGGAAGGGGGCGCAGGGCTACCTTGCTCCGAGTAGGTGCTGTTCAGCTCCCGGAACAGTGGAGCCAGGATCACGGGCAGATAGGGCTTGACCTTGTCCACGCTGAGGTCCAGCGCCAAGGCGCCGAGGAACTTAAAGATGCACGTCCTCTGAAAGCACACAGCCTCGACTCAGCCATCCCGTGCACATCTGGAAAAGCAGGGCCAGCCTGCGCCCCAGGGTCTAACAGCTGCAGCTTAGGCTCAAAGGTGAGGTTCCCGGCACTGGGGGGCGCCTTCCCCACTGTTCACAACAGCCCCCCTACTGCCCTCACTGTCCTGCCCTGCCCTTGGGTCCTACCTTTACGGGGCTACGGGGTGAGTAGGCGGCTTCCAGCTTGGCCATGCGCACCAGCTTCAGGAGCAGCCAGAGCAGCGAGGTGCGGCCACCGGGCCTGGCACCCTCCTCCGAGTCTCTGCTGTTGCCCTCAGCTGTGCTGCCTCTGTTGCCTCCTGGCACCTCAACGTGCCCAGGCTCGGAATCTGCTTCTAGCAAGTACAGGACTTTGGCTATGAACAGCAGATTCTTAACAACCTTAGGAAGAAGGGGGGCGGTGTGAGGAGAAACTAGACTGAGGTACATGGGCACCCTCTGGCCAGGAGAGCCGTGAGTGGAGACCGAGTGCAGCACCCTTAAAGGATTTCTTGCAGGGCACCCCAGCAGGAGGTACATGGTGCCACCGATGTCCTAGCTGCCTGTCCCCCTTGACCCGTGATGGCACAGGGGTGTCTTCACTGCAGTGACACAAGTGCCTGAGCTCAGGACTACCACACAAGATCACCCTTCATTCACACTGTTGCGTGGGGCATGCAGACACAGAGGAGTGTGCATGACTGGGTGTGTGCTGGAAAGCACACCAGACTGCAGTCAAGCCCGTGCCATGGGGCGCGGAAGCACCACTCACCTGCTCGCCCAGGGTTGGCTCCAGGAACTTGGAGTGCAGTTGGTGGCACGAGGCCAGAGCAAGGCTCCTCACCTGTGGAGGGAGGATGCGGGCACTGCCCTGAGTGCTAACGCCACACTGCAGCCTGCTAGACTCATGTGCGTGAACAGCGGAGAAGGTTCAGGCTAGAGGCCTGGGTCCAGCCCATGAAGGGACACAGGTAGTGAGCCCTGGCCACCTGGCCTCTCTCCCCACTGCCCTCCGCAGGAATTTCTGCAGCACGCTCTTGCTGGGCACCAAGCCTGAGAGGCAGGATGCAGCTCTCCTGGCGCTGTGCTCACGTGTGAGGGTCATGCAGCCCCCAGCACGCGGCCACCAGCTTGAGGGTGCACTCCCTCCCACTCTGACACGCGCCTAATGACCACGCATGCACCAGGTTCCCCCAGGCTGGCCTGAGTCCATGGCCCACAGAGGACAGCAGGGCCACGGGGCTTGAGAGGGCAGCATGCTCAGTCGCACCTTGAGGTCAAGGTCTCTTGTGAGGAAGTGGATTGCCGCAGGGCATGGGGGTCTCCTCGACGTCCTCTCTGCTTTCCAATGTGCAACCAGCTCCTCAGGCGAGCAGGAGGCAAAGAGCAAGCCGAAGATCTGGGCGGCCGTGAGCCACACCCAGCTATGCGGGTGTCGCAGGTGTGCATGCACGTGGCCTAGGACGGAGACGCAGCTCACTCTGCAGTTCTGGGTTCCAGGGGATCCCCGAGCACCTGCTGTGCTTGCAACTAGGAGCCAGTGGTGGACAGAGTGAGCCGCATCCTGGAAGCTCACAGAAAGGGCAGTCGGGACTGGACAGGCAGCGAGACCAGGGTGTCCTAGCCTCCGCTAGTCCCCCTCGGCTGAGGCCCAGGTTCAAGGAAGTCAATGGCACTCACTCTATGATCGGTTGTTGAGACAGCATCTCATTATGTAGCCCTGGATGACCTTGAGCTCACAGCGATCCTCCCATCTCAGCCTCCTAAGGGCTGGTTTGCAGGAGTGCGCCACTGTACCAGGTGGATGGCCTTGCTTTTTTTTTAAAATCATGGACATTTTTCTTGCATCTACTTCATGGAATGTTCCTGTTCTGATTTCCCAAATCTATCTACTTGTTCCCTGACAACACAACAGAAAAGAAACACTCACTCCAGATCCTGCACAGCGTCTCAGCGGGCTTGGAGAGCTGGATGGCGTTGCACTCCTTGATGAGCTTACTCAGCAGCGTGAGGAAGTGGAAGAGCAGGCGGTCAGCTGCTTTCTCCAAGGTCTCCTCCACGATCTGCGCGCAGGCGGAGGGGACCCGCGCCTCAGACTGCAGGTGCTGTGCAGTGGGCCCGGGCCACCTGCGCTTGCCCGTGGTACCCCCGCCCTCCTGCCCTGACAGTCACATGGGTCCCTGGACACCGCTAACGGCCCCTGGGGACAGAGTGACCCTCTATCTTCATGTACCACACAAGGTAACTCACTCTTACGTCCTTTAAAGGCTTTAATCTATGAGCCACACCACTGCAAATGAAGTTTCTAAATCACAGCTGGCTGCAGTTTTATTCCCAGCCATCACTCACATCTTGGAAGTTTTCAGGGTCAATTTCCTTTTCAATGATGGGTAGAACAGCTCCAAGCCTTTTCTCAAAATCAGCTCCTTCACTCTCCACAAACAAACCACAGGTGAGGGCGGCGAGCTGCCTGTTCAGCCTCTGTGAGAACAAGTGTGGAGATGCCCTTGTGTCAGGCCCTTAAGCACTTAAACGCTTATTCTATTGAGCTATCTCCCTGGCCTCAGAAGCATCTCTTCCTGATGCCAGGAATCCGCAAAATATGTAGTTCTGAACACTAAGAAATGGAGAGAAATCTTGACACCCAAGAATTTATTTTTAAGACAGAGTCTTACTATACAGCCTAGGCATGCCTTGAACTCATGAACAAAAGCAGCACTGACCTTCTTCGCTCCGAACCAGGAGGTGACCAGGCTGAAGAGCCAGTCCCTCTTCTCAGGGCTGAGCTTGCCCAGTAAGGCCTTGATCGCCAGGGCTGCCATCTTCTTGCAGGTGGCCGAAGCGTCATTCACGGTAGCCAGGCAGAGGGGGATGAAGAACAGGCCACAGTTCTCATGCAGCAGGCCCTGTGGGGAGGAGGGCGGCTGAGCACGAGCCTGGAGAGGCAGCCTAGGGCCCGGGCCATAGAGGGGACAGGACAGTCATGTGCCAGAGGAAGATGCAAGGGTACCTGAGGGAAGGCGTCAAAGAGGTATGCAATCATCTCCAGCGCAGACTCACGCCCTGTCTCGTGCTCGTAACTAGGGCCAGAACACAGGGCAGCCTTTAGCAGGGGCACTGCCAGGCCATGGGTCGCAGGCAGCAGCCTGGGGAGAAAGCCCCCCTAGCCTGCGGCCACGGCTGCACTTACTTCAGCTGGGCGAGCAGGAATTCCAGGTTGGGTCTCAGTCTCTCTCCCAGCGGATAGTCCAGGATATACCTCAAGAAGACCTGCAGGACGGGTATGGTTGGCCTCAAGCCTGAGCCCTGATGGGCTGCCTGGGGACGGGACTCTGCCACAGTGGTCCCCTGGGCTCCCAACCTAAGCTCGGCTGTGCTAGGTGGGACAGGTTCCTGGATGAGAACACTGTCACCACGCCGAGGAGCAGTGCCACGGCAACAGCACTGTCCATACGCAAGCACCTGCGAGCTTCCCGGTCCCCTGAGCAAGCAAGCGATGCTGCCATATTCAGGCAGAGCAGTGAAGGGGCAGAGCAGGGGGCGACCTGATGTGGGCAGCAGAAGTGCAGCGCCAGCTCGTGCCCTCACACCGCGCTGGCGCTTTAGGAAGGAGCCCCATGCACAGCCCGCACGGCAGCCTCACCCAACTGCCCAGCCGGCTGCCATCCCCGGGGACAGGCTGGAGCCCGCCCTCCTCTGCCTGAGTGGCAGCTGTTCCTCCCTGTTCTCCCCTCTGCACCCCAAATCTCCAGTGAGACCCACCCCACCTGAGGCCCCGCTGTCCCACTGCACACCTGGCGGCACTGCACCCTGGCGGGCTCACTCTGCGCAGAAATGGCCAGTGTGGACACCTTCCGCATGACATCGTCGATTTCCGGGACCAGCAACTTTCTTGATAAAATAGCCTCAAACATGAAAGGAAAGGACACTCATCTCGGGTCTCACTGTAGACAGGCGCACGCGGGCTCCGTGCTAACTGGAGCCACGGGCAGTTTTTTCTTTTTTTGGGGCAGGAACCAGGGATTGAACTCAGGCCCTTGCACTTGCCAGGGAAGCACTTATTCTACTGAGCCATCTCCCCAGCCCCTCATGGGCAGTTTTCAAACACAACAAAACTAACTTCTGAGGAAGAACAACATGCACCTAAGACAGGCCAGGGTGGTCCATTTTAGGTAACGCATGCTTTACTTCAAGAAGAGACCCAGGGAACGGAAGGAAAAGCGGAGCCCGGCAGCGGCGCCGCAGAGCGCATGTCCAGACACTGCTTCCTGTGTCCTCGTGCTGCACTCACTCCACAGCCTCCCTTCTAGTCACGTCTCTAACCCTTTCAGTTTTTGCATTTTGAGACAGGCTCTTGATAAGGTAAGTCGCCCAACCGGACTGGAACTCGCAGTCCTCCTGCCTCAGCCTCCCAGCTTCAAATGTTTCTATAAACACAAGTTACCTTGTCACTGACCCATGAGAACGCTGCCCCTGACAACGGCTCTTACATGGTATGTCCTACGCCATTCTAACTTGGGGCCCAAAGACTGAAAACTGCTAACGCCAACGTTCGGAGATGCCGCACCTTCAGGAGGCCGAAGGCTGTGGCTTGTCTGGAAGTGTCATAGATGTCCTCCTCGGCGTACGCCAACAGAACCTGCAGCTGCTTCTCGGTGACCTGGTGCGACTTGACTTTCTTCACCAGGACAGTCACGCACTGCAGGTACAACAGGGTGTTGACCAGGCAGTGCCCGACGACAGGTGGCCCTGGCCCTCCGCAGGGAACCAACCCGCTGCCATCTGCCCCTCACCCACCTTGAAGCAGTTCACTACCAGGTGGAAGTTGGGGCCCCGGGCAGCCCCCAGCCTGGCGTAGTTCTTCAGCAGAAGGAAGAGGTGCTTCGCCAGCTGCCCTGCTCTGGCATCTATGGATGGCAGAGGGAACCGCAAGACCCAGATGAGGCACTGCAGAGCACCGGTGCTCACCTGGGTAAGGGAAAGACAAGAACAGAACAACTCCTGAAGCCAGCGGCACTTGCCGTGTGGCCCAGCGGAACAGATGAGACGCTGTGCCAGGCATCATCCAGGGTTTGGGCCACCTCCCGCAGTCCTCCTGTCAAGGTCCTCCTGACAGTGACAGCAGTGCCACCCCATGCTCTGAAGCTCACAGGCTGCCCAATACAGCACCCGCCGTTTAGAGCGGTTTCTTAGTGCGCCCTGCTCTCTCCAGGCTTGTGTGGCAACACAGCACACTCCTGGGTTCTGTTGCTGTCACTGGGGCTGAGGTCACAGCAGCCGGCTGTGCTGAGCTCGGCTGGCCTCTGCTCAGTGTCACAGCTCAGAGATGACAGAGGGCTCTGGCCCTGAGGCCAGGGAATCACTGAGCACTGTGCACGGGGGCAGGGAGAGTGCGAGCTGGCACCCAGGGCTCCGAATCTCCAGCTGAGAGTGCAAGGGACAGAAGACAGCCCGGAGCCCCAAATCCACAATCCCAGTCTGCAGTGCTGCCTGCAGGACTTGAGACGCTGCTCAACCCCCAGCACCATCTGAGAAGGAGGAGGCAGTGGGCAGGGGAATCCCACAGCCATAGGCTCCCATGGGGACTTGGGATGGGACCCTGCCCGTGTTGCCACATCTACTGAACATTAAAAACATCTGCCTCAGCGCCGGGCGTGATGGCGCACGCCTATCATCCCAGCACTCGGGAAGCTGGGGCAGGAGGATCACCAGGACCTCCAGGCCAGCCTGGGATACAGCGTGAGGCACTGTCTCAGAAAAAACGAAGCATCATCTTTGCCAGGGGTTGGAAGGATTAGTGGTAACAGCTTCAGGGGAGTGACAATGGCTTAGGGACACTGCCATTCAGTGCTGAAGTTGTCCTGGGATCAAGTTAGATTATCAGTGGGCCAAGGGCTAATGACGCTCAGGTCCTCAAGGGTGGGGGTGGTCTGGTGCTGCAGGCTGTGGTCTTCCGCATGACACAGCCCCACTCACCTTCACATCCCGGGAGTCCAGGCAGCTGATGAGGAGGGACACAAAAGGGTCCAGCATCTCCAGGTCACGCTCACTTGAGGACCGGATCTTGGCTGTTTTCAGACTCAGGTGCAGCAGCTGCAAGTAGGAGAGGAAAGGGGAAGTGAGGTGGAGGGCGGCGCAGCCGGAAGGGTCCATGGGGCGTTGAGACTAGCCCTGGCACAGCCCGAGTGCAGCACTGAGAAACATCCCGCCCCTGCCCGGCTGTGGCCAGGGGACCAGAGAAGCACGCTAGCAGGCTGCGCCGTCCCGAGGGTTTCAGGAAGAGAGGAGTGGGCAGTGACTCGAGGCACAGAGCAGCCAGGAGGCTGGAAGGTGAGCCCGGAGGACGGGGTTTCCTTCCTGGAAAAGAGCTCCAAGACAGACATGGTCAAGTTCTTGTCTGTAAAAGCGCCCATCGCTGAGCATAGTGGTGTACATCCGCAGCCCTAGCACCTGGGGAAGCGGAGGCAGGACTTTAAATTCCAGCCTAGCCCATGAAGCTTAGAGGCTCTGTGAGATCCTGTCTCAAGCAGAAAAAATCCACAAAGTCAGGGATGCAACAGAGCAAGTGCCCCGGCCCAGTCCACAGCCACACAAGACAAGCAAAAGCTCCCAAGCGGCTCAGTGGCATGCATGTGAGGCTGCACTGAACCCCAAGAGGTCCAAGGCTGGAATACTGATCCGGGAGCTGTGTCGCGTGTATCAAAGGCGAGCAGCCCTGGCGCTGCGCTTCCTACCCGCAGCCCAGACTCGATGAGGATGTGCATATTGGTCTTCCTGGCCACTGCAGCTTTTGGCCCACCTCGGACAGGTGCTGGGGGCAGCAGAAGGCAGCTCTCAGGGGGCAGCCGAGGGTCAGGCACAGGGGTGGCTGCGTTCCTGCCAATCACAGGGACAAAGATGGGAAAGAACACTGTCACTGCCCCAGGGAAGTTGCTGTGGCCCCAGGGCTAATACAGTGCTCTGGTTCTCAACACGGACAGAGCAGGATGGTGACTGACGTCATGGGAGCCAGGCGGGCCCAGGGCAGCACAGCGAATGCTGACCACAGCCAAGGGGCACTGTGCCGCTGCAGGAAGATGCCATGGACTCCCATACCCAATAGCGGCGCAGCCCAGGGAGGCTGGCACGAGCTTCTCAGGTACCTGGTGGTCAGTCTGAATCAAAGTAGGTCATACATATTTAAATCCATCCTGACAGTCAATAAATATTTAAACCAAAACTGGGCTGAGAGAGGCCAGGAGTGGTGGTACACACCTGTAATCCCAGCACTTTGGAAGCAGAGGCAGGAGGACGGTTAAGTTTGAGTTTACCTGGACAATGTAGTGAGAGTTTGTTTTGGAACAAAAAACTACAGAGGGGGTAGGAAGGGTATAACTTAGTGTGAGGGCTCTGGGTTCAATCCCCAGTACTGAAGAAAGAAAAAAAAAAAAAAAAGAAAATGTTGTTAGACTGCCGACTGTCACAACTACCTCAACTCCAAGAAAATCTCATGTTAGGTTTCACTTGTAAGAACCTCTCCCCAAACACAGCAAAAGTAGTACTTTTTTTTTTGGTACTAGGGATCAAACTCAGGACCCTGTGCTTGCCAGGCAGGCACCTAGTCTGCTGAAGTATCTTCCCAGCCCAGTAGTGCCATCTTACAGTTTTTGTTTTTCACTGAGGTAAATTAGTAAGCTACCTGAGAACAAGCACTGAACATCTCAGATTTAAGCACCTCCAGAGCAGCCTGGCGTTTCCCCACACTCACTTCTCCTTCTCTGTGAGCAGTGGAAGGTTTTCGCTGACCAGGCCGTAGCTGAGCAGCAGCAGCGGCTCCGCGGCCATGGCTGGGTTGACGATCAGCCCCGCTGCGATGCGCCGCAGGGTCTCGTGAACCTTGCGGGCCAGCTTCAGGCTCGTGGTGCTCTGCAGGACCTGTGGGCAGACAGACACGCTGCTGAGACAGCCCGTGCCACCCGCATGCGGCCTCGGCGAGGTTTTCCCTTGGAACCTTTGCTTTCTAGAGTACTTTTCCTAACTTTGGAGTACACCTTACTAAGACTTTGAATGGACAAACACAAGTATGTCACCCATGGCCTCAGCCCTGTGGAGGCTGTGCTCCCTGGTCCCCTCCACCCTCCCTGGTGGTGAGGCTAAGATGCCATTTCTGAGTACGTTAGAGGGTAATTCTTGCTTGCTCGTTCATGAAATGCACAGTCAACTCTTGAAGGAGACCCTGCGCATCAAGGGCTACGGTGAATGGCGAAGCCGCAGCGTTTGCAGCCTCAGCAAAGCACCAGTGCTGGGTAGCCACTATCTTGTGCAGGGCCCTCAGTCCAAGGTGTGGCCACCCCAGAGCAGCCTAAGGCAGAGCTGTGCAGAGCACCCAGCACCGGCAGCTTGGGGGTAGGGAGGGGGGCTTTCAGCTCTAGCTCTGTCCACGTGGCTGGACAGAATGAGCCAGCAGCTGCAGTGAGAATGACACCTGCAACTGGCACAGGAAGTAACAAGGAAGGCAGGCAGCTAAGTGACTCTTCTCCTTTGTAGGGGACAAAAGGAAGTGGAAAAGGCTGTGAGCTTCAGCTCAGAAAGATCTGGAACTTGACTCTTTCTTCCTTTACTGTGTTCTTTCTGCTTTCCTGAGATAATGTCTTGCTGACTTGCCCAGGCTGGCTTAGAACTTGGGATTCTTGGGTTGCTGGGGAGATAGATCAGTGGCGTAAGAACCTGCCTGGCAAGTGCAAGGGTCCTGAGTTCGATTCCTGGTACAGCAAAAAAAAACAAACTTGGGAATCTCCTGCGCCTCAACGTCCCGAGTAGCTGGCGTACAATGTGCACTGCCTCACCTGGCTCTCCAGAGCCTGTGAAGCAGAGGTGCCCCGTCGCCTGGCACACACAGGCAGCGATGGGGCAGCAGAAGCGCACACAGCAGCTTTTCTTCACAGCTGCCGGGAGGGGAGCTGACCCGAGGCCATGCGTGTGGCGCTATCCGCGGGAGAAACTCCCCCGACCGGACTGCTGCTTTTCCTTTCTCAGGGTGAGGGGTGCAGCAGGGGCCAGGGCTCTGAACTGCGCCCCGACACAGGGCTGCCACCGGCCCTCGGGCATCGGCACCTGCATGCTCCTCTGGGAAGGCAGCCTGCGCCTGCAGCCCTCACCTCCTTCAGCGGGAGGATGAGTTTTGTCACTTGATCCTTCCCTACGAACTTGCCCAGGATCTCATAGGACTCGTAGCTCTTGCTTCTCCGCGCCTCCATGACCTTGGAGAGGATCTGTTTCACTTCCTTCTCCTCAGCGACGGCCCCAAATAGTTCCCGGTTGAAGATCTGTGCGGAGAAAGGCCAGATATGAGGAGCAGTGGCAGCAGCAGTCCAGGCCCCACGCCAGATCCCACGGCGATCGCAGGGCTCCGGGAGCGGTGGGACAGCAGATGGGCCAGATCCTGCCTCTGTGAGCACAGCTCAGAGGCCTGGCACCCAAAGCTGTGCACAAGGGAAACAGACCCCGTGCTTCGCGCCGAGGAATGTGCATACTTACGACTTAATTATTGAAATATAAATACTTAAATTGATCTTCAAAATCACTGTCTATAGTTTTTATAATGAACAAAAGGCTGCACAGCAGATTTATTCTCTTTCCAATCCTACTTCCTAAATTATATTACAGTATCAACTTATGCTGGATTTGTCAGCGAGGTTTCAAACTTAAACCAAGCTTACCTGAGGATCCTTTTCTAAAAACCCCAAGGCCCTGTCTGACTACCCTGCAAAATGGATTCCTGGCAGTAACAAACTGCTTGTTGAGAAAGCTCCCGACACCCACGGCAGCTTTCTTTCCAGACCTCCCCAGAGTACCACCTGCTCATGCGAGCCGCACAACCCTCTGCCAGGCTTGGACACGACAGCGTGTCGCCCCCAGGCCACTCAGGTGCCTGGCTCAGAGGCCTCACCTCAACCAGGATGTCCAAGCAGGCGTCCAGGTCCCCAGCCTGCAGGTGGCCAGCCAGGCTCTGTAGCAGCAGGTGGACGGTGAAGGTCAGCACGTGCACCTGTGGTGAACACAGACAGGCACGGTTACGGCCGCAGGCTGCGCTGTGTACACCCACCACTGCACTGTCAAATGTTGATTATTATTATTTTTTTGCATAGTTACTAATTCTTAAATTTTTTTTAGCAGTGCAGCTTTGCAATCCATAGTGTTTGTACTCCCCATTCGGGGAGCCAGACCATGTTCACAACACATCTTATTTTTTCACCCCCCCATATGTCATTTTTTTATAGTTATAAATGGTTCTTGTGGATCTTACGTAATTTTTTAAAAAGCCCTTGGATTTTGGCAGTGTCTACACTATTAATACTAAAGCCTAAACCAGCGGCTCTTTCAACACCAGATCAGTTACTTTAACAACAGCAACAATAACAAATAAACAAAAATAGGCCAGACTTGGGGAGTGGTGGTCAGGAGGAGTAAGGCAAGGCGCGGGGCCACTCAGTGTCCCCTGCAGCTGTGGGCTTGGGGGCAGCGCGGAGCCTGTACATGCTGAGCTCGCCTCAGCTCCAGCCTGGAAGCCAGTGTGGGGAGAATGAGCAAGGCCCCAGCCCGGGAGCATTCGGCCTATAACTGGGGGCTGTCCTTGCTGACCACCCTGTAACCCATGGACAGGTGCTGGGAACTGACGCTGGTTCAAAGAACTGAACCGAGTGAAAATGCCCCCGATCTGAGCTCGAGTTCCAGGGAGACGGGAGAGGCTCTGCCCTGCTTCTCCATGGAGCACAGGGGTACACAGAGCGAGGGTCAGCTCTGCATCCTCCTCACCAGGCCCCAGCCAGAGGGAACCGTCCTTGACTCCCTGCAGCCTCTCCTGTCCCGCCCTCACCCTGGCCTGGGGATGCAGCCCAGCCTGGTGGGCCCCATGCGTGCCAGGAGTGGGCGTGGCAGAGCACTGAGGCCCAGGGTGCAGCTGCAGCCCTAGGTGGGAAGGCTACTGTCAGCTGGACAGGGAGCTACATGGACAGCAGAGGACACGACAGCTGCTACCTAGCTCCCCCAGTCAGTCTTTCTGGATGGGACAGCAGGATGGTGACAAATAGGAGGGGGCCAGGGAACCACACATCAGACCTGTGGAAGCTGCCCGATATGAAGACCAGAGAGCAGGACTGGGAAGGAAATGGAGGAAGAACAACATGGAAAGCTGACATGGTACCGACCCTGCTGAGGAAGGATATGCCGTGGAGCAGGACAGCGGAGAAACACACATGCACAGAGCTCAGGGACAGCCACATGCCTTGCCATGCCTGCAGCAACCAAGCAACGTCTTCTGCAGGCAGACAGAACTCAGAAGGTTCTGGAGGACGTGCAGAAAGCCAGGACAGCACTGGCATCAGCGCAGAATCATGTCTAGGACACAACACCTTCAAGGATGACAGTGACCTGGACATGCTGGGATGGAAGTCAATGGAGGGCCCATGCAACCGGCCTGCTCCAGAACTCCTCAAGCAACTTGGGAATGCAGGAAGGAGGGGTTCAGGGAAAAGGGACAGCTGCAGACTCTTCTCCCGAGTTGTTTAAAATGTCTGACAAAGCTGTCTTAACTGCCTGACAGCCTTCTGCACACAGCTGTGCACACCCTGGAGGCTGGAAGCCCACTCGCAGCCCGTGGGGTGCGGAGAGCAGGGCTGGACATGGAGTAACAGGCCTCACCCTAGAGCAACCCCACAGCGAGCGACACGTGAAGCAAACAAGCCGTTTCGGGGCCGGTCTCACACTGACAGAGAGGCTGGGCTGCCTGATGTCAGGCTACACGGGGAAAGCCAACCAACCACCTTGGCCAGGGTTGTGAAGGAAAAGTGGTGGTGTTTCTCAAACTCCGTCTCCTGGGAGTTCCTGTAGAGCGGGTGCAGAGTCCACACCTGTGTCCTGCCCAGGACTCGCTGTGCTGCTGGTCTGGGCCCCTTGGAGGAGGGATGCACAGCCAGGCATCTGCACAGAATGTTCTAGACTTTGCCTGGTTCTTAGTGCTTTTACACTTATGTTTGAACTCTTAGCTGAACATGTAGATTCTTTCTTGTCTGCTAGTGGCCAAGACCTTTAGGCACATTCATTAAGCAGCTCAGGATCCAGACAATATGAAACAATGCAAGTAACTTCCGAGAAGAAAGTGGTCACGTGACTCAGGCCGCTCAGGATCTTTCAAAAAGCCCCGACACAGGAAGGAGACTTTCCAATCCTTGTTTCCTGCCGCCTGGAACGCTCCTCATGCTGCTGCTCTGTACTGGGGCCTGCCCTCCCGCAGTGGGCCTGCAGCCCCAGGACGCGCTGCTGTGCTCACCTGATAGCCGCGCACCAGGGTGGTCTGGAGTTCTTTCAGGATGTACTGCAGGAAGCGCACGCCCAAGTCCTCCAGAATCTTGGCGAGGGTGCTCCGTGCCACGTCTCTGATCTCCTGTGCTCTGTTCTTCAGGAGGGCACACACTTTCAGCAAGATACTAGGAAATGCAAATAAAAAACGGCTAATGAAACAAGCAGAAATCAATAAAAACACACATCCTTCTGTCTCTTAACTATCTGTAACTCACAGGAAACAGGGATTTTCTTTTTTGAGACAGGGTTTCCCTATACAGTTCAGGCTGGCCTTGAACTCTCAGCGATCCTCCTGCCTCAGCCTCCTGAGTGCAGAATTATAGGTGTGCATCACTGCGCTGCCCCACAAATGGTGACTTCTAATGAGAGCCTCCAGAGGCTAGAAGAGAAGATCGGACCCAAGTCTCCCCAGCCTTGTCTAGCTTGTCGCCCAAGTACCTTGGCAGGTGGGCCTCCATCACCTCCTGTGGAAGGGACCGCATGAGCTTAACCATGGCAAAGGCTAAGGGCACGCGGGCCACTTCCTCGTCGTTCACGACCTTGGACTTGATGAGCTTGTGCTCTTCTTCCCGTTTAGTCTGCAAGAAAAAGTGGGTCCAACTCCAGCCAGCCGAGAGGCCTGCCCACACCGTAACCCTGCCCGGAAGATGGTTGCTCCCAGTGTTAAGTCCATTTCTAACTTACTATCCTAAGGAATTTGTGCTAGAGCCCTCTAAAATCATAAAAATAAATAGAAGAATGTTCTGTTATCAAAGAAGCTGCTAGAGAAAAAATAACACCAGGTCGTCCCTGATGAGTTAAGATTGTGTGAAATATAAAAACCTCCCACAGCTGAGTCAGTATGTCCACCGGCAGCTGCTAAGCACTTTTTGTAAAGGTAAACAAACATTTTTGGCTGTGGGGGCGTCTGCTGAAGTTAGGAGACTTTGGCATTGTAATACAAGGTCAGAATTAGGTGATGTACGAATGAGTATGCGTCCAATAAAACTGTAACAACTGCTGCAGCGCAGGAGCCTGTCTGCTTGCTCAGGTTTTACACTGAGAGGCCCTGGGGCCATGCAAATGTACCAGTATTTGTGTTAGCCCTGTCACCAGTGGAAGGATGAATGGTAGAGCAGTGGTCAGTAAGCAGGCAAGGGAAACATCTTTTAGCTTGTAATCAACTTCTTTAGAGAGAGAAAGCACACACTTCTGGTATGAAAATCCTACAGAGGACCACTGCTGAGCAGCTGCTGCAGGGCATGGGCCCAGGCTGGGGAGAGGAGAGGCAAGAAGGGCAGAGGGCCGACTGAGGCAGAGATAGAAGCCTCGGGGTACCAGCCCGGCAGCCCAGCCCCACCGCACCCAGGAGGCCCAGCAAATGATTACCGTAGCAGCCAGGCATTTGTGCAGCCGGGGGAGGATGTCCTGGGTAACGGTGCCATGGATGGCTCTCATTGTTCTCTCCAGCTCTTCCTTATTCCGAGGAAGGAAGGAGACACCCTGGGGGGTCCTCTTGGGCTCCTCAGCTGCTGTCCCGGCAGGACTGGCTGGGTCTGGACTTCCTGGAACCCCGGTGGCATCTGGTGTCTCTTTTGTGTGTTTCTGCTCTTCCTCACTCAGGGATTCAACTTCCATGGCCTCCTCCTCCGGGAACTCCGTTATTTCTACTGTGTCTGTGACTTAGAAGGGAAATGCACCTTAAATCCAGCAAGGAACAACACAGCTGTGTCAAGTGAACCTTCCCCAACAGTGACAGCCAATAAAACACCTCTGGTCACCAGCTCTGGATAGATGGGGTACGCAGCAAGGAGATGGCATGATGACAGTTTCCTCCCGGGCAGGAGGCTGACAAGGAACAGAGCAGGAGACTTGGGCACGAAGATAGCCTGGGGACAACCTGGGAGGAGGGCTCTCTGCCACAGAAAGCTCCCGGAGTACTGTGCTCGGTGGTGCCCATAAAACTTACACTCATGAGCAGGACGAAGCCAGCATACTGTAAGGACAGCCACAAGTGGGCGGGCAGGAGTCTCCCTTACCCTGGGACCCTGGTGACAAGACAGGAGGCCACGGCACAGTGCAGTTCACAGATGCCCTGCATGGTGCAGGCTGCAAGCCGCTGCGGTCTCTTCAGAGGTGCCCACCCGTGGAGCTGGGTGCCAGCCAGGCTTCCATCAGTGTCACCACCTCCCTCGCTCTCAGAATGCTGCACGTGGGCCTCTTTGTCATGTTACCAGCCAAGCAGCTTGGGAAAGTTACTTTGCACGCAGGGATGGACTGCGGCTTCTCAGGCTCACGTCACCAATCAATGCTCTTCTCAGGACAGATGACTTCATGCCTCTAAAACCCAGGCAGGCTCAGGAAGGATGTAGCCCAGGCTGGCCTCAAACCTGTGGTGACCCACCTGCCTTCCTCCCGATGGCTGGGGTGGCAGGCGTGCAATGGCTTTAGTTTTTGAGGACTTCACACTTCTGATTGATAGTCCTGGGATCAAACCCAATCTCTACATCCCAGGCAATGACTCCACCCCTGAGCTCTATCCCCAGCCCTTAAGTACAACTTGCAGCCCTTCATGTTCCATTCAAAAAGTATCCCAGAGAAACCAACCTTCCTCTCCTTTCTCCTTTCCTTTCCATTCATAATGTATCCCAGGGAAACCAACCTTCCTCTCCTCTCCTCTTCCCTTTTCTCCCCTCTTCTTCCTTTCTTTGTATTTAGTACAAGAGTCCACAGGGTCTCACTATATAGATCAGACTCATAGTGATCCTCCTGTTTTCAGCCTCCCAAGCGCTGGGACTGAAGGAGCGTCTCAGTTGCCATCTCAGTGCACCCTGGGGGCAGGGCTGTCACGGCACGTCAGAGATCAGACCCTGGTTGCTGAGGCTGCCTCAGCAGGCATTTTGTCCGCTGAGCTATCTGGCCATCAGGAAATGTCACCGGGAGCTGGCCATCATTTTCACAAGAGCCTTCAGGCAGCTACTAAATGGACATCTCGGGGCACAGGAGCCACAGAACAGCAGGGAAGAGAGCTGTGTGCATTTTACCCGCCTTTCAAACATCATGCCACATGGGTCTGGAAACCATGAAATGTGGGTAACGTGAGCTACTTCAGAATAAGGAAAATTAATTTCCTAAGAAAAGTTAAGCTAATTCTATATTTTTAACTTTTAATATAAGTGAAACAGCCAAGGACAAGTTTAACTGACTAAAGAAAACCATGCCTGGGGCCAGAACTGGAGAGTTTCCCCAGCACAGCTGGATGGGGAGCTGTGGCACAGCAGTGCGGCTGCCCCTCATTGCCTGTGCCAGTGAAAGCCCCTGGCTCAGCGTTAGCACCAGTAGGTAGCAGGAGGTAGCTGTCCATCGCTTGGTTTTACTTTATTAGTTTCTGTTGAGATAGGGTCTCGCTGCGTGGTGCAGGCTGGCCTCGCATTCACAGCGACCCTCTTGCTTCAGCCTCCCAAGGGCTGGGATCACAAGTGTAGGCCCATGTGCAGCTTCACTCTGGTTTTAAAGCAAAGGCATGGAACCTGTTTCCACTGAGTAAGATGTTCCATAAGGTTCCAAGTTGCTTTACAAAGCTAAGGAAAACTACCTGTTCTGTAACAAGCTAAGGACCTCTGTGTCATTTGCTTGCTGTCTCTGGCTTGGGCAGATAATGGATATAATCCACGTACAGTCATGCGGCTTTGGATGCTACTACATTAAGTGCCACTTTTCTAGAAGTAAATAAATCTTACACTTGCAGAACACCCAAGCACAGTTAAGGTTTTGATGTTTTTACGGATTCTGGGATTTCATTCGCGAACATCCGAGACTGGTCGTAACAGAGCGTCCGCTAGCGCCTGCTTCAGCGGTAGGCACAGAATCAGTGTGGTCTTCCTGGATCTCGCCGACTCGGCTCGCTGCGCCGCCACTTGCGCCAGAAGGTGCTGAGGTACGGGATCAGCTTCGCTACCAGGCAGACAGCCCTCAGGTCATCTTCTTTTCGATTAAAGACACTTTTTTCCAGTTTATAATTACTCAACAACTGCCTTAGTTCCATTACACTTACCTTCTGTTTCATTAACCGCTGCCCCCTGCCCTCATTTTCATCATTTCCTGTTCAGCTGTCTTTGCATTCACTGGCTAATGCTCCTACACACATCAACGGGGCGGCCTTCTAGAATAACCTACAGCTCAGACTTTGCCCACTAATAAAATGTAGACTAGCGCTTTGAAAGTGGATACATTTGCTAGGAAAGCTTCAAACAAATCATTTTAGCTTCCACCTGACTTCCACTGTCACTGCTAACCAGGGAAGAAAGAGTAAGATGAATTTTGCCTTCTTTAATTCACGACCATAAATTATCCAAGAGAGTGAAAAATCTAGCATAAGAAGGATTTAAAAGGGGCTGGTGAGATGGCTCAGTGGTCTAAAGCACCTACTTAGAACAAGCTTAGCAAAGCACAGGGACTGCGGTTCAATCCCCAGCACCACATGCCAGCCAGCCCCACCCCCTGGTGGGCTGAGCTGGCCACACACACACACACACACACACACACACAAATAAATAAATAATTAAAAAAAAAAAGAAGGATTTAAAAACTTACTTTCTTCATTCTGAATTTTTTGCATTTGCTCCTCAAGAGTCTTGTGGTCAAAGTGGAACGCTTCCAACACGGTCACCAGCAAACTGGGAAGGAGACACAGGGCAATAGGACCTGGGTCACCATTCCCGTGTGACTACTAAAAGGAAACTTAAAGACATAAACTCTGAAATTATTTTCACCAGTATTTTTAACTTTAACAAGTGTTACCACAGCCTCATCAATACCAGACGGAAGCAAGTCGTGCATCCCAAGGACCCAGGCAGGAATAAGGTTAAGGCTGCACTTTTCAAAGAAGCTAGAGTAGAAACTCAGCGTACTTGACACCTAGCTTTTGGTGGGTCTGTCCTGCCTGTAGGACATGGATGAAGTGCTTCAAGTAGTAGACGTATGCCGGCCAGGAGAGATGTCTGCATACAGCTCCGACAGCTTCCACGGCGGCAGCGGTTATGTTTTCGTGCTGCAGAATAAACACAGCATCAAGAGAGCACAAGCACTTGCTGATGAAGTCATGGCCACCTGGACCACCGAAAATCTTAGCCAGAAGGTGATCAGTAATTACAGAAATGGAAGAAATGTCCGAATGTGCACACTATGCTCCTCCCTCCTGCCTGCAAAAAGACACCATCACTTAAAGGGACAATGCCTTCTTCTAAGGGTTTAAGGCATTTCGGACTCTTTTCTATTTAGCCCTCCTGATGGATCTACACACAGGAATGAAGGGTGTCAGAAGCAGCAAATATGCAGCCAAATGCTAAAGATCTTTCTTTATCTCTTTACAAGAGATATTCTGGCAACGTACAAGGCCAAAATAACGTACTACATGGTGTAAAACTAATGTCAATGTTAACAAGTCCAAAAGAAGGAACAAAAGGAAAAAGGGGAAAAATGAAGCAAGCAGAAAGTAAATACCAAGATCAGAGATTTCAACTCAACCTTATGAACAATCACATTAAACATTAGACTGGATAAAGCGATACCCACCTAAATGCCACCACACAGAGCCAACCTCAGCGTGAAGCCACAGCCCGTGTGGGGACACCCACCTTGAGCATTTTCTCATTCAGAACTGGGGCCATGGCGTAGGGCATGATGTAGTTCTGCAAGGACTTGGAGGACAGCGCCACTGTGCCCTCCGTCAGCTGCTTTGCCAGCTTTTTCAAGGCTCTTGCTCGTCTATGGATCTGTGAGTCAGACCAGGTGTGTACAAGTCACACACCTACAGCCTTTGTTTATCAGAGGAGCCCAAACCACTAAACTTAGGAAAACAGAACGCTAACATTATTCTCTGCCAGCTTCTTCTTCTTTTTTTTTTGGTGGAACCAAGGATTGAACCCAGGCCCTTGTGCTTGCCAGGCAAGCACTTACTCTACTGAGCCATCTCCTTGGCCCCAATCTGCCAGCTTCTGATAGCACTGAAAACCCCAGACCCCAGGAAGGACCACCTTCTGTGTAGCGTGTCTGCGGGTGCTGGAGACAGGGCCGAGAGGTCTGACCCCTGGGACAGGAAAGCGCATCTTTCTAAAGGACCCGCACCTGTCTGAACACTCTTCTGCAGGACAGGGTGGGGCAGGGCTGTCTCCTACCTGAATGTGCTTCATGTTCTCAAAGAAGTCCATTTCCGGGTCCTGCTGGTGTGTGAGCTGCACCAGGTCTTTGAACTCTAGTTGATCTGGGAAGGTTTGAATTAAACACGAAAGTATGGTGGTATAATCCTGTTGAATACTCTGCAAGTGTCAAATGGAAAAAGAAAAGTTTTTGTTTTGTTTTTCTTCGGCACTTGGAACTGAACTTACAACCTCAAGCTTACCAGGAAGGTATGGTGCCCCCAAGCTATATCCCCAGCCCTGAAGTTTTATTTTAGAAGAATCTGCTTCTTACATAGTAGGGAGGTGGCACCCAAAAACCAGTATATTAAAAAAAAAAAAAACAAACAAAAAACAAACAAAAAAACTCCACTGTAAAAATAGTCAAAGCACTTGTAAAATCAAGAACAACTGTGTCCCTTCCGGCTGCAGCCCGCGGCCTGGCGCCCACTGCTATCGGTGTTTTAGTTGAGGAATGCAGTGCAGCTGCGTTCCCATACAACCGAGCGGACAAGAGAAGGCAGGGCACAGCAGCGCGCCCGCCTGCCCGCCCGCCCGCCCGCCCGCCCGCCCGCACACAGCAGCGCCTGGCGGGACGCAGCCACAGACCTCCGCGGGGCTCTTCAAGCCCTTCCGCAGCCTCTCCAGGAGGGAGCGATGGATGATTTCCCGATAGTCTTTCTCGGTGACGCTCAAGGCCGCTAGCTTCCGGATGATACTCATCAGGCACATGCTGGCATTGTCACTTAAGGACATGTCCCCTAGCTGGATAAAAGAATACAGACATTCGGTGCAGAATCTGTACACAATGTTATTTCCAAGAAGGTGAAATTTTGTCACTGCTCAGTGTACAAAGCCCTACAAATAAATGTCCAAAGGACTGTGAAGCTGAAGAAGGACCACATGGAGAGCTGTGGGGAGCACAGTAGCTGACTGACAAGCCCAAGCTCTTTGCAAGGTTATCTCCTCATGCCAGGAAGGACTACAAAGTAGCGTCTGAGTTTTATATGCCCAAGCAGGCAGAGGCCGAGGTTCACTGAAGCCAGCCCTCAATGCTCAGCCTCAGGCCATCGCGATCTTGGGCAGCGCTCTAGCTTCTTGGTGTCAGCGGTGTGAGGGAGGAATGCACGCCTGCATGCCACGCAGGCAGGGGCGCAGCACTCTTGGGCTGAAGCTGCATGGCTGTGAGGCATGAACCCCAGTCAGGGCAACGGCTCTCTTCCCCCACTGCACAAGCACCCCAGAGATCACTGACGTTATCACAAGGTCAGCAGTAAGCAAGCGTCATCTCCCCACCTTGGTATTTAATTCGGTTTAGCGATACACGACGTATAATTCAAATACTTATTTTCCCTGTGTCTTCAATGAAGGCACACTACTGGAGCAGAGACTCTTGACTACGGCCCCAGTGGCACAGGAAATTACAAATGGGACTACGCTCCAGTTTCTGCACAGCAAGGGCAACTGACAGAAGGAAGAAACAGCCTACAGAATGGAGAAAATCTTCACCAGTGTTCTCCTCACCGAGGATTGACACCCAAAACCAAAACGCATTTATTTATTTGGTACAGGGTCTCACAATGCAGCTCAGACTGCTAGTGATCCCCCGTCTCAGCCTCCCCAGCGCGAGGATTATAAGCGTGCACCACCATGCCTGGTTTCAGTGGCCAGCACAGCACACCTGGGGCTCTGGGGCCAGCGCTGCATGTGGTGCCAGAGATTGAACCCTGGTCCTTGCACTTGTCAGGCAGGTGCTTAGACCACTGAGCTATCTCCCCAGCCTAATATCTAAAATAAAGAACACTCAACATCCAAAAGATCAAACAGCCAAGGAATTAATGGGCAAATGCATAGATAAACACTCCTCAAAAGAAGTGCATATGACAGTAAGGGTATGACATCTTTAGCCACCAGGAGCTGCAAATCAAAACTGCTCTGAGAGCCCGCCTCCCCCAGGCAGAGTGGCTGCACCTGGAACACAGAAGCAAATGCTTCTGAGGACACAGGGACAGGAGCCGTGCTGCTCTGCTGGTGGGAACCCAAGCAGCACAGCCAACACAGAAAGCAGTGTGCAGGTTCCTCAAAAACTAGAAACAGAGCCACCACGTTATCAACCCTGTACCACCCCTTGGCTTGCACCCCCGGAATACCTGCATACCCACATTTACTGGGGCATACTATGCAACAGCCAAGATATGGAACCAGCCTGTGTTCATCACAGGATGCAGAAAACGTCGTATATGCACACAATGAATGGGTATTATTCAGCTACGAAAAAGAAAAATTTGCCATTTGCAGAAAAAGAGGATGAAACTGGAGATTATCATTTTGACTGAAATAAGCCAGACTCAGAAAAACAAATATTGCCCGTGTTAGGGTTTGTGTACAGTTGTCCCCCCAAAGCCTCTTGCAGTCTTGGGGCGGCTTCTGGAGCTTGTGATTGATTACTACAGGAGTAGATGCTGCACTTGCCCTGGGGCAGGTAATTTGTATTACAATGTAAGGTGGGAAGAGAAGCTAGCTGCTTGAGCTGCTGCTACCCCTCCCTTGTGCTCTTGCTCTTTGCCACCGCCATGAAAGGTTGCCCTCTGCCTTGTGCCACTCTGCCTTGGACCCAGCTGAGTGTGGACTGAAACCTCCAGTGACTGTGAGCTAAATAAACCTTTCCTTCCTTCATTTTGGGTGTCGGGTATTTGTCCCAGCAATGAGAGAAGAGTAACAAGACAGCCTGCTTTTCCTAATACAGGCAATCTAGAAAGGATGATAAGAGAGTAGAAGGGAGACCATTATTAGAACAGAGGAAGCAGATGGGGTGGATAATTGGGAGGAAGATGATCAAATCCAGTACACAGACCAAGCCCCAATCTGAACCTGGGGAAGGGCAGCACAGCGGTGGCGGAGGGGATGGTTACAGTGCGGCAGGTGCAGGTGCACTTCCGCCAAAATGAAACCTACTCGTCTGGATAAGCAGAACATGCACCCATAAGAATTGTGCAGAACAATAACGGAACTTAGGAAAAATGGGGTATACCGATGAATGTCCATTTTGTATCTGTGTATTCAAAGAGGTTGGGATAGATACATAGTTGCATTCTCTTAATGAATAGAATGATTTGTTCTAATGGTGTTTGTAAATAGGATCACAAGTCCGCATCTTGTACAGCAATTAACCACTAAGAAGAATATATGCAGTGTACTATTTGTTGAAACTGTACTTCCGATTTGATTTGAAACTGTCTCATTGCTGTTTATCAATAAAACTTTGAAAAAAAAATTGTGCAGAAAACGGGAGAACATCTAACATAGGTCTAACCTAGCTCTGAAACACTGAGATCTACTTAAGAGGCCGTGAAGTTCAGCCTTTTGGAGTGCAAGCCGGCATTCTGGGCATAGAAAGAAGCTGGTGCAAACACTGCACAAACTTCAGAAGATCTTCAAGTCCAGCAGCGCCCTACGCCAATGAAAAATCGATCCCTTCCTCCCATCACACAAACTGCAGTAGTCCTCAACTTGCCTTCCACCTCTGTGGGTTTCTCCATTCTAATACACAATTTGCTTTTTTCAAAGTGGTTCCACATATATTGTTCTGTTTGAAATAGCTGCTTTCTAAATCGCTGGACTAGCAATGTCCTTGCCAAACCCCAAATTCTGCATCTAACAAAACTTTGATACTAAAGAATAAATGAAGGAAGGAGGCCACTGTATCACGCAGTTGTGTGAGCAAGGTGATGAGGATCAAGCGACTCACGCGCTTTCGCTAGCCAAGCTCACCTCCATGTTATAGAGGCAGTTATGCACCACTGCAGTCAGGTAGCTGACGTCCACGCTCCGCATCTCTCTAACGTACGACATGATTGTCTGGAACTCGGCGAAGCGCACGTCGAAGTTGATATCGTCAAGATGTCTCTTATCAAAGGCGTTCAGCTGCGAGAAATCATATAAACGAAAGTGTATACATCTTAAACAAAAAGGAGTGCACTTTGCAGGCCAAAGAAAAATAAGAAGTTTGTCTTACCTTGGCAACATCAGTGATATATTTTAGTCCACTTTCAAAATCAGAAAGACCCTAAGAAGAGAGCACAGCATGTTTAGTCAGCGTGCCAGCTTTTCTGCCTCCCCTCAGCTCCGTCCGTACCCACGTGCGCAAGAGGCTCTCCAACATTCTACAACCCATGTTATCTTTTCACAACTGTGGCATGGAGATGGGCGTGGCGGTGCACACCTGTAATCCCACCACTGGGGAGGCTGAGGCAGGAGGATCACCCTGTTCAAGGCCAGTCTGAACTGTACAGTGAGATCCTGTCTCACCTGTCCCCCAACCAAAACAAACAAACAAGCAAGGAATGTTGAGTAAGAACTGCATTTCATATACCTGGAAAACGGTACACAGCAGTTGTCTTGACAACTTGTTCTTAATGACTGAAAAGAGTTTGGCCAGAGGCCTGAGGAAGCTGGTGGGGTCCAGACAGTGCTGCAGCAGGTTTTGCACTGTCACCAGGATATCCATCTCTGTGTCCTTCAGAAGAAAGAGGGAAAACCATATTTTAGTAATTTACAGAACAAGTCTATCTACATTTCAGTACATTCTAGCACAGGAAATAATTAAGGATAACAGTGAAAGGAGTGACAGGAACTTATTTCCTAGTCATATAGAAGTTTCCAACCTTTTAAAGTCAAACCCACAGCAGTCTTCCTGTAATCCTAACATAGCACGCATGGCTCTAAAACACGATGTCTTCGACAGGCCAGTCTGGTGGTGGTGAACCTGTGGCCCGGCGGCTGCAGCAGGCTGCACTACTGAAAGCTCCGAGGCTCGCCATTACTGTCTAGTCAAAACACAGCTGACCAAACGGGCCTGCTGGTGGAAACCAGAGCTCGTGGTACCAGAGCCATGTAAACAAGGCGCTAGGTGTGCCCGGAAGGCCTCCGCACTGGATCTGAGAGCTGCGTTCCAATGTGTGGCTGAGCCTGCAGCGGGCGCTCACTCAGCTCTGCCACTCTCTGACTCTGAAACTAAGGTCCAGTGCACTCCTTGCGCGCCATGTGCTGCTGCCCCAAGTTATAGAAAAACTCCTGTACCCTGTTATTATTATTTTTTTTCATTTTATGTATTTGGTGCAGGGTCTCACTACGCAGCTGAGACTCACAGTTGCGCTCCTATTTTCAGTTTCCCCAGCACTGGGAGTACAGGCATTGCCACCATGCCTGGAATCAGCCTCCGGCTCAGCACACCCCAGGGGCAGTGTGGCACGCGGGGCTGGGATCGAACCCTGGTCTATGTACTCGCCAAAGCAGGTGTTCAGTCCGCAGAGGTATCTTGCTGGCCCTGTCCCCTCTATTTAAGTTTTTTATTTCTGTATAGTCTTTTAAGTTCTTGGGAAATATGCATCACAGAACCTAACCAATGAAACTGCTCCTTCCAGATGAACCACTGCAAAACGAGCCCCCTGCACTCCGTACCTGAGGGATGTTGCCGCGGTGCAGGAAGGGAAGCAGCAGGGTGATGAGCAGGGAGCTCTGCTCTCTGTCTTCCAAGAACGCGCTGATCCTAGCAAAGGAAACCAACGGGCGTGTCAGGAAGACAAGCAGTCAGAGCCTTCTCCGGCCCTGGCCCCTGCCTGCTCCCAGTCCCCATCATCTGTCTGCACTGCACGGGAGGTGACTAACCAGGCGAGGTCCGGCAACCAGGAGTTTTTCTTTTGCAAGGAAGTTAAATTTTTAGCGCGAAACTTCATGTTTCATGTACAGAACTGCCAATAAATTCCCCCGCAACCTCGAAAGAAGACAATCGGCCTCACCCTGCCGGGAGGGTGGCACTGCTAGGAAGAGGCAGAGGGGGCTTCTGAAAGCTCGTCCCTCCGCCTGACCTCCTCCCCACCTCCCACTGCCACGCTGCCTCGAGGAGACCAGGGGAACTTAGCGGGTTCCCCACTCTACATAACCTGCAAACATAAAACACCAAGAAGAAGCTTGCAGAAGACTCCAAGTATTTTCAAGTTTCTGATGGTGAAAGTAACAACAACAACAAAAATCTAATACCTAAGTTTAATTTCTGTCAAATTAAAATTCAAGATAGAATAATTTCTTACTTAGGTTTACTATCCTTGCCCTCTAGAGAAATCACAATTTCATGCTCTTAGGTTTACTGACAAAACACCCTTTAAAAAACTTCCCTGATTCTCAAAAATGAAAACAATTTGTTCTTTCAAGGTGGTTGTTCTTACTAATTAAAGCAAAAAAATCCCAAATAGGATATGATTTCATAAAGCTCAAGGCTTAATTAAATAAAATATGCAAAGCCCACACAAGCAAATCTATTAGCTTGACTCAGGACTTCGAAGTCTGCTGTTTATCACTGGATGAAGGCAGAAGCCATCGAGTCTCAGATGGTTAGCACAGACTCTCAACTCTGCACTGACTTAAAGTGGAGGGCATTTAAAATACTGAAAATTTTCCTTGTGGAATGAATCCTGGGTCTTGGATGCACCAAGCTATGCTCTACTACTGTGCTGGGGCTGGGGATGAACGAGGGCCTTTCATATACTACTTTAAACCTTTTAAAATTATTAGCACATTCAATAACTGAATAGTAGGATAAAATTTTAAAAAACGAATGTTATCTTGTTAGCACGAATATGCTGACTTACTTTGACAGAATGCCAAGTTCTTTGCTGACTTGCACCCTGTTCTTTTTCTTTTTCACCTTCTCTGTGCTGATTGTGGTTTTGCTGAGATACTGGAGAATTACAGGCACGTGAGGTAGAATCAGTTTTCCTCCCACAGTGACAGACTCTGAAACAGACAGCGGCCATGGTTTTCACGTTTAAAACTCCACTTAGTGCATACTTGCATAGTATCTTCTGGGTGAGAGATAAAGCATCTGGCTACTAATGAAAATTTAAACTCTAAATATTACATGACTTTTAATTCAGAAGAGCTACTCTGGTTGTGAAATAAAGACCGTACTTGAGAAAGCCTGATGGCCTGCCTAAGCCAGGACCTGTTAACAGGAAAGGGCCCTGGGGCAGGCTGGAGGGGACTGCGGAGACCTAACAGCAGAAGTTACAGTCACCTCCTGGAAGGCAGTGAGACTTCCTGTTCTGCAAACAAGATATACTCAAACAAGCTATATGCAAAGGAAACACCTTTCTATAAATGAGAATTAGTTCTCAGAGAAAAGACGCTTATAAACATGAGCCAGAAAGTCAGTAGCCAGTGACTCTCGTTGAGGGTCTGCGCCCTGTGGGGTCCCAGCATACCCACCAGCCGTGTCGCCTGGAGGGCTGGCAGATGCCCAGCCAGTCACCGGCAGGCTTGGCACTGTGTCTGTGGGCTCAAAATCTGGAAGGCTCAGGAGGTCGTCAACCATGTCCAGCACAATGCTGGCTGTGGCCTCGGAAAGATTCTTTGCTGAGAGAACAGCGAAGACGTTGGCCAGGACGTCACACTCTGGGTGCCCTGGCTTCTGTTTAGCCAGAAAAGGGAAATACCTGCAAGAACAAAGCCACTCTGATGACTGCCTTGTTTCTTACTGTGTAGATTTCCACTCATCTTCCACACGGAGTTTCACGCTGACTTCAACAAGCGCATAGCTGCACAAAGCCTGGGAAGATTGCTTACTTACAAGGGGAGCAACCCGAAACCCGAAGAGGATTAGCTCCCTACGCCCTGTGAGCTCCACTGCCTAGGTGCTGGGCCTGCTCCTACGCCCAGCGAGCTCCCCCGTCCAGGCGCTGGGCCTGCCCCCTACGCCCTGCGAGCTCCCCTGTCCAGGTGCTGGGCCTGCTCCTCC
>NW_004524580.1:29814926-29821283 GCF_000260255.1 Octodon degus | reverse complement strand
CTGTCCAGGCGCTGGGCCTGCCCCTACGCCCTGCGAGCTCCCCCGTCCAGGCGCTGGGCCTGCCCCTACGCCCTGCAAGCTCCTCTGTCCAGGTACTAGGCCTGCTCCTCCGCCCTGTGAGCTCCACTGGCCAGGCGCTGGGCCTGCTCCTCCGCCCTGCGAGCTCCCCTGTCCAGGTACTAGGCCTGCTCCTCCGCCCTGTGAGCTCCACTGCCAAGGCGCTGGGCCTGCTCCTACGCCCTGCGAGCTCCCCTGTCCAGGCGCTGGGCCTGCCCCTACGCCCTGCGAGCTCCCCTGTCCAGGTGCTGGGCCTGCTCCTACGCCCTGTGAGGTCCCCTTGTCCAGGTACTGGGCCTGCTCCTACGACCTGCGAGCTCCCCCGTCCAGGCGCTGGGCCTGCTCCTACGCCCAGCGAGCTCCCCCGTCCAGGCACTGGGCCTGCCCCTACATCCAGAGCTGTTGGGAGGGCTGGATCCTTCTCTAGTGATGAGAGCTGAGAGACAGGCTGTCCTCTTGGAAAAGCACAAGATCCTTCAGCCAAGGGCAAGCTGGCGGTTCTTCAGTCAGAGACACAATCCTAATGGTCCAGTCCCCACAAAAGAAATTTAAAAAAAAATTTCTTTACTTTTTTATTTTTCCTACAAAAGAATTATGACAATCTCATTGTAACTGGAGAAAGAGCTCAGGTACTTTAACATGCTCAGCAAAAAGGAAAAGTTCTAAGAGGTCACAGTTGCACAGCATCCTGCCCAGCAGATGTGAGCTACTGCGCGGGCAGGTTTTCATCTCTACGATCAATGAAGGAGGTCTGCTACTGTTTGTTTCCATGTCACAGGTGGTGGAACCCAAGTTCCAGGAGGCCACGACACTACGGGTGCACACTGTGCTGAAGCTATCGCTCCATGAGAAAATCCAAGCCAGCTCTGTGTGCCATGAATTAGCAAGGCCCAGATCAGGAGTCCTGCTGTGGAAGATGAACCAATACTCAGTGCGACGGGGTCTCCGCAGGCAAGGAGCCCTGGGCCATGGTGACGAGACAGAGCATGATGGAGGTGGGGTGGGATGGAGCCCCGGGGCCAGGGAGACCAAGAGCAGTGCAGAGGAGTGACCGGGCCATCTGGGCAAGTGTTGGTTCGGCTTAGTCACAGTGACTCTTCATATCCCCAGACAGTAAGCCGTAGTCTCACTACCTATGGTCTTGGTGGTCACCTAACGTCTGAGACAATCTGTCTTTACCTGTGAGCTTACAGATACGGACTGCAGCTTAGCTCTACATGCATTTATAATTATGCTAAGTATATCTAAGATGGAAAATGGGCTTCAGTACCTGGCATTTGTTTAAGTAAACTGCAAGTGCACTGCAGATCCAGAACCTATTCTGAGTAATGTTTCCACAAGATGGCTCTGACACAGCTGCTCATTCTCACAGTTATGTGTTACAAGGACAGTCAGCCCCTCTACAGATGACTTTTAAAGGAAAAAGAAGTTCTGTCGCCAGCAGCCTCAGTTGCCGTACCACTTCTATTTCTCCACACGTGGGCAAGAGCTGTCAGGACGGAAGCGAGCGCACATGACACCGCTGAGCCCGCTGGGGAAGCCTTCCTGGACCAGAGCCCCTCATGTTGCTGTGCATGAATGGCGCACACCTGTACACAGTTCTCAAGTATGCCCAGGACACCCTGCTTGGAAATGTTCGGCCATTAGACAAATATAACATGTGCTACTGCACTGGAAACAAGGGAGAGCCCTTCCTGTTGACAAGGTAGATATTCCCAAAGGAGATGGGTTTTTTTTGCGGAACCAGGGATTGAACTCAGGCCCTTGCGCTTGCCAGGGAAGCGCTTATTCCACTGAACCATCTCCCCGGCCCAAGAAATGGGTTTTTGAAGGCTTTAATGATGTGAGAAAATATTCAGAATAAAATGGTAAATGAAAAAACAAAATCTGAGGCTGGTTATATAGCATTCACACAAATCAATGCCAGGGATTTAATTAACATCACTGAATCAGTATCAAAACTGTTTCTGACCATGAAATGTAAATAAATACATCTTTCTAATTTTAAGTGGGAACTGGGAAAAGACAGTAGAATGCCACCCATAAACCAGCATCTGTTTTTAAGCGAGCGTGCACTCAGTGGTAGGATTTACATGATGCTGTAATTATCTGCTGTGTTTCACATTCCCTTCCTTCCTTTGCTAGGCTTAAAATAATTCTACGAGATGAGCAGGCCATCAATTCCAATCTTCTAGTTCCCAAATTTTAATTGGACTGTAAAAACTGCAAAAATGTATTCACTGATTTAATACCATCTACAAGTTTAATTAAGTTGCAACTGTTATTTATTTCTACGTATTCAGTACAGGGTCTACAGGGTCTCACTATGTAGGTCGGGCTTGGAGTGAGTTTCCTATTTTCAGGTTCCCAAGTGCTGGGATTGCAGGTGCGCACCACCACGCCCAGTCTCAATGGCCTTCTCAGTGCGCCCTGGAGGCAGGGCCGACACAGCAAGCCTGGGATCAAATCCTGGCTGCTGAGCTCTGTCTAAGCAGGCGCTTTAGTCCACTGAGCTATCTGGCCAGCCCTGCAACTGTTATTTTACCTCTTCTTCTATTATGTACCATTCAGACCCATCAGTGACCACTCCCAGACAGCGCCTGTCCGTCTTTGGCACCAAGCCCATGCACCAGGGCCGTGCCCCTCACTCCTGCTCATTCTCCCAGGAGGGAGCCGACTGCTGGGATTGGGGCTGCAGACAGGACAGTAGTGACAGAGCTGGGGGAACAGGCTAGGGAGGGCAGGAAGGCTGGGGCACAGGCACCGAGTTACAGCTGAATGACGGAAAGCAACTTCGATGTTCTGTCACAAACTAGGGCAGCTACAGACGAGGCTAAGTGCACCCTGGTGCAGAAAGGCTGCCTCAAAGGGTAGTAAGTGCTTCCACTAGAAAGGGACAATCAGTACGCAAGCAGGTGGTGGGCTTATCCTGAGGTGACATCACACTGCCTACTAAAATGCTGCACAGTACCCAGAGCACAACCTAGGCATCAGGTTTCTGGGTTTTTGAGACAGGGTCTCACTATGTAGCCCAGGCTGGTCTTGAACCCAGTATGCATTCCAGGCTGGCCTCAAACTCATGGTGATCCTCCTGCCTTAGCCTCCTGCTGGGATGACAGGTGTGCACTGCCATTCTTGGCTAGGTGTCATTTTTCTTTTTAAAGTTTCTCATGTAACAGAAGACTTACCATGTATGAGATTAGCTCCCCACACCTGTCTGGGCTACATTAGCTTAAAATGCCATCCTGCTTTAGTATCATTTTAGCAGTGGCCAAGTGTACTCAAGAAAGCAGAAAGAAGAATGGGCGAGAAGCTGGCTCTGCAGGGCGAGCTCAGGCTGCACGACTACGAAGGGGGAGCGCGCAGAACGGAAAGCCCCGGGCGCCTGGGCGATGCAGCGTGGGCAGTGCGCAGGGCTGTGAGTGCCCACCGCCCCACTTTAGAGGCTGGGGGCTGGGCTCATACCTTGAATTTCTGCTCCAGACACTAATGAGCTTCAGCAGAGGAGTGGGTGAGTACTGAGTTTCAGATCCAAGCCGGCAGATCTAAGAGACAAAATGAAACAGAACATGAAATGAAAATGCCTGTTATAAGAGTGACAAAAAACAAGGAAAAAACCCAGCTTGGTGGCCCACATCTATCACCCAACGCTTGGGAGGCTGACACAAGAGGATCGCCATGAGTCCAAGGCCGGCCTGCACTACACAGCGAGACCCTGCTGCAAAACAAAACAAAACACAACCAACAAAAAGAACATATAGAGAAGCCATGCCGAGGGTAAAACAGCCAAGGGACATGATAAATGTGTAAAGGAGACAGGAGAAAATAAAGGATGTACAGAAAAAATGGCGGGGCCAGCACCAGGCAGGGTGAGGCAGCTGCGTCAGCCTTGCAGTCCTGAGTGGTCAGAGCTGAGTGTCCTGGAGCGTCTTCAGCACTCCCTGTGGCTGCAGCAGCAAGTGTCACCACCAGGGAAATCACTCCTGCCAGTTAGGAAGACACCTGTGCTTGCCCTCGAGCTGCTCTGTGAAAACTGTCACCTTTGTCTAAGAGACATGATCAGACTCCCATCCGCCTTCAGGATAGGTAGTCAAAAAAGCAACTTGTTAGATCTGGTGGCAGAGGAAAAGACTAGCGCTCTAAGATCTTCCACAGTAAGCTAAGTGCGGTGACACAGGCCTGGAATCCCAATACACTAGGAGGCTGAGGCAGGAGGATCACAAGTCCCAGCATAACTTTGACAACTTAATGTCTCAAAATAAAAAGTGGGGCGTGGCCTATAGGTAGAGTGGCACAGTCCGTCATAGCCAAGTCCTGGAAGCAGCCCAAATGCCTGTCAACTGGTGAATGGGCAAAGATGTTTTGTTTTGTTTTATAATTATGAGTATGACCTCTGCTATAAAGAAAGATAAACTTGAGACATTTCTAGGACAATGGAGGCACTCTGAAATTATACTCTTTAGTGAAATAAACCAGACACGCACATGTAAATACTGCACTGATCCTCTCAGTGATAACTCATAGTGTAGATAAGGACCAAAATGTGTATTAGGTATTGTGAGAGAGAAGGAAATGTAATAAGGGAAGACGGAGGGGGAAAGGAAGGGAAAGGTAAACAACGAGAAAAGAAAAAATGAGGGCCGGCAACATAGCTCAGCGGACTAAGTGCTTGCTTAGGTAAATGCAGGGCCAGGGTTTGACCCCTGGCACCGCATGCTGTGCTGGCGCCGGCCCCATCCCCGGGCATGCAGAGCTGGCAATGGAGTCCAGGCATGGTCATGCATGCCTGTAATCCCAGCAAAGAAAGAAAAGAAAAATGAGAACTTTTTTTGTAAATGGGGAGGGAAGATGAGTTTGAAGGGAGAGTAGGGGAACGGAAAAGAAGCACATTACATCATGTACCAATTGGTCGCTATCAATTCTCTATGATGAATGTGATCATTATGTAGACCCAAATGTACCAATAAAATGACTGAAAAAAAAAATGCAGCGGATGCGGCTCAGTGTGAAGGTATTAGGTTCAAAGCCCAGTGCCACACACACACACACACACACACACACACACACCACAGAACAAAAGAGAAGTTGGGTGTTAAGAGACAATACCAGGATGGGCTTTCACAGCTGGGCTGTAGGTTACGTCGGTGAATTAACAAGCAAGAAGCAAAAGCGTCCAGGCAGAGCACAGAAGACAAGGTTTACCTGGGGCCAAACTGCACCATGAAACACAGCATCAATTTCTTCTGTTCTGAACGGGTAGGACTCCCAGTCCAGAAAGATATCGGTGACCATTTTGATTCCAAGACGTCGTATATTTTTCAGCGGATTAATAAACCGCAGCTGTATCTGCGTAACAAAGATCTTGTATTAAAAAGAAAATGCACACACGTGCGCGCCTTTTGCACTTGACTCCTGAGAGAGGTGCTCAGCCGAACTGGGGACTCTGCAATTACACCACGGACCCAGGTTCACGCTGGAAGATCAACTGAGCAAGCTGTGTGCTGTTCTCACTGAGCAGGAAAAGCGGAGAAAGATGCTGAGACGTGCTCGCCGCCACCCCTGCTCAGGAAGCCACCCCAGCTGTCCTCAGGAAAGGCTACTCAGTCAGAGCTGCTTCAACGAACAGCACATTCTGAACAAAGCCACCTTTTGCCATCACAGTGCCTTAATGAGGTAAAAAATAAACTTTCAAGTCAAAGTGATTTTTCTCATGTTTTCATACTTGTACTATCATTTTACTTTTCTTAAAACTATGATTTAAAAAAAAATTCTTCTTGTTAATAACATTCCAGGCATCTTGGCATGGCAGTACACATCTAGCCCAATGCAGGAGGATCCTAAGTTCAAGGCTTACATGAATAGTTACACAAGACCCCGCCTCAAAATTTAACACAGGCCTGAGGATACAGCTTAGCACATGAGGCCCCGGGTTCCATACCCAGCACCACAGAAACAAATAGAAAAATAAAAATAGAAAAAGAGGGGAAAGGCTACTATGGTGGTAAGAAAAGGAGAGGAAGAAAGCAAGGAGGCTTGGGAAGATCTCTACGCACAGCTCACAGCAAAAACACAACTTAGTGAAAAGGACTTGTTTTATTGAGAAACAAATAGCAATGAGACAGTTTCAAATCAAATTGGTAGGACAGTTTCAATAATTAACACATCGTATACATTCTTCCTAGTGGTTAATTGCTATACAAGATGCGGACATGATATCCTATTTACAAACACCATCAGAACAAATCCCTCTATTCATTAAGAGAATGTAACTATATATCTATCCTAACCACTTTGAATACA
>NW_004524580.1:29719757-29814053 GCF_000260255.1 Octodon degus | reverse complement strand
CTTGAAGCAGGACAGTCCCACAATATTCTTTTTCCTGTCTCTTGCTTTCATTCACCACCCCCTTCTTTTTGAACAACCATCTACCAGAGAGATAGCATAGCAGCAACTGGCATGTCATGACAAGTAGCCTGTATTCAGAAGACCAGAATGACAGGCACTCCAAACATGAAACTACTATTAGGACTTGCCTATTTAGAGGCACAGAAGCTGGAGTGGGTCCGCATCAACAGCAAATTTTTTTTTTTTTGGTGGAACTGGGGATTCAACTCAGGTGCCTGCATCTGTGGCCTTGGATGGGCATTGCATCAGGCCCCATTCACCTCCTCGCAGGCCGCCTACTGAGCATGTGGAGGGGAAGCCCTGAGCACCAGCCACCTTAATTCCACTGCAGTCTCCAGGTCTGACAGTTTTGAGGTACTCTGCTGCCTAAAAGCCCGGGCACCTGCCCACCCCGCCTGAGCTTCCCACACTCCGAGCTCTGGCTGCTCCCGCCCTGGGGACTCTGCCCGCTCACTTACTTCATCACATCCTCGCACGGCACCCAAAGCAACCTAAAGCTTCCACTCTGCACAGCTATCTCTAAGCCAGCTCACTCAGACCCACAAAGAGAACCAAACAAGTCCAAACAAGATGGAAATTGTGTCCATCTGTCATGAATGAGGGTCACCAGCTGGAATGAGTCGGGATCTTAGGTCAGGTTCCCCTAAGACACGAGGTGTAGACGATGTCCCGAGACTCCTGGAAATATTTACTCACATAGGCTGTGAAAAACTTCGGTTAAACAACTGAACATGTTGATAAATAAACTAAAACTTACATAATTCTTTCTATGCTCTTAAGCTCTTGTTCCACAAAGAGAAATTCATTTGTCTTGGGAGGGCATAAGCACAGAGGGCTGGAGCACCTCCCAGGCTGGCCCTGACCGCCCATACCACCACGAACACAATGACTTCCCCTTGGCAGAGCTGCCCGCCTGGTCTCAGCAGGGTGCTGGCTGGAGCGCTCCCTCACGGCCCAGCACCCACAAGGGAGAGGTGAAGACAGCCCGCATCTCTAGGCTCTTGGGATAGAAATCTAAGCAATTCTGAGGGATGTATGAAACAAATGTGCTGCCCAGTCTCGCCTCCTTTTAGATTTTAAAGTTTCAGTGGCTCATGTTTTCAGTACATACATAATGACTACATCTACTGTGAGGAGCAGGTACACATACATTTCCTTTTTACAATATACACTTAAGGAGAGCCAGTGACACAGTCCATTAGCCCAAGGTACTTACGTAACACAGTCTACCTTTTCTAGTGATACCTAAGCAGAAGGATGAAGACTCCTGTCACATGGAAGGCTGTTTCACTCAGACACCTCCACAGGATCACATGGGGAGGCCTCACCGTCCCCAAGAGAGTGGCGTCCTCAGCTGACAAGGGCAGGCAGAAAGGCCTACCTTTTCCCGCTGGTTGAGGGCATGTGAGGCGGTGGCCGTCATGCACAGCAGGATCTGCAGGATCTTTGGTAAGTAGGTGCTGATGAGGTGGCTGATGTTCCTCAGCACGATCTCCAGGCTGTTCAAGACACCGTGTTGACGGCCCAACGGGAGGACTCGGGACAGATCCAGGTCTTCGATGGCTCGTAGGACGGCGGCATTACACTCTCCTGTGAGCAGAAGGTGAGAAGGGCACAGTGAGGCGCTGGGGTCATGGTTTCCTGCAGATGCCCTTGCAGGGCAGGTCTGCGACCGTGGATGAGGCTTGGAGGGGATCACAGACCCTCCGCATTGCACATCTCCTGGTGCTTCGCCGCTCGGCACTGAGAGGGCAGTGTCCAGCACCATATGCCCTTGCAGACGAGGAAACTGAAGAATGGGGTAAGAAGCCTGTCACAGGCCTCTAAGCCTTTCTGTTCCACTTTCATTTCATGGGGCTGGGGACATGGCTCTCGGTGGAATAAGCGCTTCCCTGGCAAGCGCAAGGGCCTGAGTTCAATCCCTGGTTCCGAAGAAAAAAGAAAAAAAAAAAAAAAAACAAAAAAAAAAACAAACAACAAACCACAGAAGAGCGATCTCATTTCATGGCCACAGAAGACGGAGCTCCACAGTCTTTCCTTTGGGCAGCTCAGGCACAGCGCTATGCTGGGCACCGAAGAGTCACAGAAAATGCCTTGCTGTATGAGCTGAGAACTAAAATGTTGAGACTGGCGTGGTGGTGCGCACCTGTAATCCCAGCTCTGGAGAGCACGTAAACAGGCGAATCACTATGAGTCTGATCTAGTAGTGAGACCCTGAACACCCTGTAGGCCCTTCCCTAAAAATATAAAAACAAAAACAAAAACAAACAAAAAAAACAACAAACCAGTTTTATTTCTCTGGTGCTCTTTGGTTAATAAATAAAGCAAGTCCCTAATGGAAAAAACAAAACAATAACCTCCCACAATATTGATTTCAGAATTTACTGGAAAAGATCTGAGCTGTTACTGCTTCATTTGTTATTGTTCTGCTTGTTTTCTGCAGGACCAAGGATTGAAACTAGGGCTTTTGCTGAGCTACATGCCCACCCCTTTTTCTATTATGTATTTCAAGACAGGTAAGTGGCCCAGGCTGGGCTCACACTTGTGATTCTCCTGCCTCACCCTCTCAGAGCACAAGTATTACGCGCATGTACCACCATACCTGGCTTTAATTTCCTCTTTAATCACTCTCTCTTTCTTAAGACAGTCTCATTATAGACAGTTTCAAACTCATGTGTTGAAGTGATCTTCCGGCTCAGCCTCTGTGGTAGCTGAGACTACAGACATTTCCAGTCATAGCTAGCTTTAAGTTTTACATAAACCATTCGTAAGGAGACCATGAGCCTCCTAGTCCATACACCTAACTGGCCCATCTAGGACTGTATCTAGCCCCCCAGATTGGAGGTTATATACTGGACAAAAATATTCGTGTTCATTACAGCCAACCTCCTTCACGGGCAGCATTATATAGATGAAAACCCGTTGGCCTGGTGGGCCTATCATTGTAGAAAAAATACGGAATTCGTTAGCACCCGAGCTACATCCCAGCCAGGCTGTAATGTTTTCTTTAGGCAGGGTTTCACTAAGTTACTAGGTTGCTTAGGCTGGGCGTGCATATGCAACCCTCCTGCCTCAGCCTCCCTGAGTGCAAGAATTACAGGCATATGCCCACCAAGCTTGGCTCAGAGCAAAAGTTTTTACAGTCAGAAAGGATTAGGTTTGAATCCCAACTCTAGCAACTGCCAGTACCGTTCCAACAGTGTTTTCATTTGTAAAGTAGGGACACTCACACAGTGACAGCCCATGTGGCTGTGTAAGGGTCACCAAGCTGTGTGCACAGGGGCCTACTGTAACATCAGGTGGAAAGGGGCCCTCAGCCAGCATCCACCAGTGTCTCTGGCCACAGCGCCTTGTGCTGCAGAGCACCCAGCTCACTGCACATGCACAACATCCACTCCACAGGCAGCTGAGGGCTGAGGCTGCAACACTCACTTCTCTGCTGCCACCTCAACACGGAGCCTGAGCTGCACAATGGTCAGCGACCCCGTGGAGAGACCAGTGCAACAGACCGATTCTGCAGTGTGGCTTCAGGTTCCTAGGAGAAACCATGCTTCGTATTTAGAGAAGGTGGTCTCCGCTTCCCAAATGGCCTACATGCAGAATGGGAAAAGCACACTCTCCTAAGTGACAGGGTCTGGGACTCCTGGGGTCAAGTGCAAGGTCACCTAACTCTGTGCTTCAGCCAGGGACAGTCACTCAGGCCAGGAGGACAGACTGTGGGACACATGGGCAGTTACCATTCTTGAGGTGCTTCACAGGCTCCGACAGCAGGTCTAGGAAGATCTCGACCTCCTGAGGCTCAGACCCCGCGAGGAAGCGCAGGACCAGGGCCGTGCGGGTGCCCGAGGCGGACTTGCCCTGGGTTTTACTCCCAGTCTTGTTCTTCATTCGCCCGTACAGAATTCTGAAAGTCAGGAGAACACTGCTGTGGGGCTGTGCCCTCATCCTAGAGCACAGCACTAGTCATTCTGTTTCCCTCAGAGGCTGTCAGAGCAACTCACCAGCTGGTTATACAAGGGCTACATCCTAAAACAAGGAAGAACGAACACCGACATGCGGTACCACATGTATTTACAAAAACAGTAAAGCTTGCCTAAAAGGAAGCAGGAAGAACACAGACAAAGGTCACAAAGCTTTTCTTTGTGTGGGAATAAAGTAATAAAATAGCCAAATGTAAACTCAACCCAGAAAAAGTGAAAATGGGAATTCAGAAACCAAGAGGAAATGAAGTTACTAAAACAATGAGCAAGTAAGGAAATTGCCATGATGTCAAGAGCTGGGAAAACATGTAAGCAAGCAGAAGAAACGTGCGGAGAAAGAAGCCTCAAAAGGCCAACGGCTGCTGGAAAACAGCACAGTTTTACAGGTGAGATTCTAAAATTCCAAAGAAAAAACTAAAACCATGTTACAATGTCATAGTAGACAGAAAGAAGGAAATAAAACTTGCTTTGTTAATGAAGATGGAACACTTAATTCTGAGAAGGGTTAATGAACAAAATCCATAAAACTATATACACTAGTTTTGCTTATAAAAACTGAAACAACAGCAGGCCGGGGCTATAGCTCAGTGGCACAGCATGCTTGCCTAGCGAGCGCAAAGTTCTGAGTTTGATTCCTGCTACCAAATAAATAAATAAATAATGAATTGAAACAACAGTGCTGCATTAAAATCAAAAGAAGAATTACCCAGGAAATGCAACAGCCAGTGGCCCAGGAGATGAGCATATATCAAGGGCTTATGGGCAAAGGGAGTAGGTCTGTTTCATTCATGCCCGATAAGCCAGTCTCACTATTGCACACTCAGTTTCACTTCAATATCCACTACTGGTGAAATCTGAAATAACCTAGTAATACAAAGTTACTTCCTTAATAGCACACAAAGCACTGACTCAACATTCAAAATTTTAAAGACATTGTTTTTCAGGCTTTTTGATATGTAGGACCCCTTTATATTATTAATGAAGCCCCCAAAGAACTCTTATGTATGTGAATTTTACCTGTTGTGTATTAGAAATCAAAATAGAGCAGGGTGTGGTCTGCACACCTGTAATCCCAGTACTCTGGAAGGCTGAGGCAGGAGGATCACAAGTTCAAGCCCACCCAGGCAACTTAGCTAGACTCTCTCAAACAAACAACAAAAGGGCCGTGCACGCAGCCTGGGGCGGAGGCCCTGTCCCGGCCCCGTGTCCAGTTTCCCGCTGAGGTGCAGCTCTCACAGAGTGCTCCTGTGGGGCTGGGGTTAGAGTGATTTTAACCCCAACTATGTGGCAGTGAGGGGTGGCTGTGTCACCTGGTGCCACTATTCTAAGACAGGCAGTGTACCCACCCCTGCTCCTGGCTGGTCAGAAGAAATGCCACAGAGCTGAGATGCCGCCTTGGGGACTGCAGCAACCTGCCCACCACGGAGCACACGGTCAGAGCTGCGCCTCAGGGCGGAGGACTCAGTGCCACCAGCAGTCACCCTAGAGGGAGCTCAGTAAGCAGAACAAGGGGTTGCACACCATGAGAGAACACAGAACTGTCCCTACTAGGGTTTATCAAGGGCCACAGCTCACTAGCTGCGGAGCAAAGGAGAAACAAGAAAAGACTGTGCTGGATAAGTACTGTAGGAAAGCAAGGCGGGACAGGCCAGCAAGCAGACAGGGCAAGACACGCTTTTCACACAAAGAAGTCAGGAAGGCACCTGTGATGGTGCAGTCCCCTAAAAATGTGAAGCTATGCAGCACGATCCACCTCCACCACAAAGTAGCAAGCACTCTGCAGTAATGACCGCAGGACCTGGCCCTGGAAAGGCAGGGGGCAGGCAGGCAGAGGTTCAGCTTTCCACAGTCTCTGCATGACTGGCAGCAGAAACAGTAAACACCACTTGCTATTCTACATGTCTACAGAGACATCATCAGAGATCAGGTCAAAATGAGAAAACTGCTAGAATAAAGAACCTAGGTTTTTTTTCATTTTATGAATTTGGTACAGGGTCTCACTAGGAAGCTTAGACTCATAGTGATCCTCCTGTTTTCAGCCTCCCCAGTGCTGGGATTACAGGTGTGCACCACCACATCTGGACTCAGCTGTCATCTCAGTGTGCCCTGGGAGTGGGGCTGCCAAGGCATGCACGGCTGGGAATCAAACTCTGGTCCCTGCACTTGCCAAAGCAGGCACTTAGTCTGCTGAGTTATCTCGTCAGTCATAAGAACCTAATTTTGAACAGTAATTATATACCAAAAAATTAAAGCGGTCAATTTTCCCATTAAGAACTGATTTTACGTATCAAACTGTACCTTTTCTTTTTTGTGGTCCTGGGGTGAACCTAGGGCCTCCCACATTCAAGGCAAGTGCTCTACCACTCGGTCACATTCTGAGTCCTTTTTCATTTTTTATTTTGAGCGAGTCTCATTAAGTTGCTCAGGATAAACTAGAATGTGCAGTCCTCCTGACTCAGCCCAAGTAACTGGGTGCTTGTGGCACTATGCCTGGATAAATCTAACTTTTTTGGGGGAGGGGTTTCTCACTATGTAGTCCAGGTTGGCCTTGAACTATGTAACTAGGCTGGGCTCTAACTGGCAGTGATCCTCCTGCATCAGCCTCCAGAGTCCTGGGATTACAGGCATGCCATCATACTTGCTTAAATTTAAATTTTTTGAGAGTACTGGAAATCAAGCCATGGCCTCACACTTGCCAGGCGGATGCTGTGCTGCTGAGCTACATCCCCGACCAACTTTTTAAAGAAAGAAATAACTTATTTAATAGAAATAAGTCATGAAGAAAAATGAAGAATCGATAATAATAAACATATACCTACAAAAGTAAAACGGTAAAAAGTTCCTCGGTTGGCGGAACCGGGGATTGAACTCGGGCCCTTGCACTTGGCAGGGAAGCGCTTAATCTACTGAGCCATCACCCCGGACCCCCCAAAAAACATTCTAATACACTGGTCAAAGATTCATAGATAATGAACGTATCTACTTTGCAAACAACAAAGTTAACAAACACTAGAGACAAGCAAAATGCTCAGAAGAGGGGACTTGGTTAATTATAGTGTTCCTATATCATGAATGATCATATTCTGAAATATCTCATGATATAAAAAAAAAGACACATGGCCAGGGATCCCCCCCACCGCACCTGCCGCCTGTTCTGCGTCCTCTTCTGTGCGCGCTTCTCAAGCTGCGCTGCCATGGCGCCCTCACTGTCCCCGCTCAATCCACACAATTGCCCTGTGCAGTCATCCTGACTTGCAAGAAGTGGAGGAGGATGCAGGGTGCCTAGTCACAGCTGCCTTGCCCTCCTGTAGGACGGCACATGGTGGCAGCAGTCACCGTAATTTTTCTTTAAATGTATTTCGTACAGGGTCAACAGGGTCTCACTACAGTTTGGACTAGTAGTGATCCTTCCTGTTTTTCAGCTTCCCAAGAGCTGGGATTACAGGCATCCGCCACCACACCCAGTCTCAATCACTGTCTCAGCATGCCCTGGGGGTGGGGCCGGCACGGCAGGCTGGGGATCGAACCCCCAGCCCCTGCATCCACCTAAGCAGCAGGCACCATAATTTTGATCACACCTTAAAAAGTCCCTGTGACAAAAGGACTTCCAGAGTTGCTTCAGAAAGTGGCAAAGACAATGGGATAAGTCTGTTCAAAGAAAGAGGGAGTTTTCTGAGGATTAATGGAAATATGTCTTTTACCATAATCTTTTTACTTCAATAATACTGCATTGTATTTTTTAATCAGTTCTTATATTTTGGAGAAAAAAGTCATAAAATATTTTATGCATTATGACTGCAATTATTTTTTAGAGTGCATATGTGCACTCAAATGTTTTTTCTTTTTACAGTACCCGGGATTGAACTCAGGACCTTGTGCTTGCCAGGCAAGTGCTTATTTTACTGAGCTATCTCTTTGGCCCTCAAATGGTTTTCAGTAGCTGGTATTTACCCTGGGCTTCATGTAACCATCTGAGGTCTACTTTAATAACGGTGCACCCCGGGAGGGGTCAGCACAGCAAGTGGTGCTGGGGATCAAACCCCGGCCCCTATGCTTGCCTAAGTAGGCGCTCAGTCCACTGAGCTATCTTGCCAGCCCTTGGGATCTACTTTTAGAGAGTTAAAACGTATTATTGGCATCCTGACATTTATATTTTATAATTGTTTGACAGATCATAAAGTCAACAGTGATTATTTTTGAGTGTTTGGATAAACCAGTTTTTGTATTCTACTTCTATTGTTTCATATCCACTAGTAATGGTAATTTTATATATCCACTTATTCAAATATTTTTATGTCTATTATAGCAAACATCTGCATGCTGGCTAAAAATAGGACAAAAAGCACCCCTGATCAGAGTCGTGTGGACATGGCATACCTGATCCAATTACTGCCTGTTACAGTGCAATGCAGCCCCACGGCCTGCAAGACCTGCCCCAAAGTAGAACAAGGCATTCCAGGCTGGCGGGCAGCAAAGGGCTCTTCATCTTCCCAACTCCCATCACTCCTGAGCTAGTGAGCAGAAACACGCACGATCCATGTTTCTGCTCAGCATCATTCACAGGTCATCTTTGTGTCTCACCATTTATAATTTATGAAGTAGCACCACTGCTAAGCATCACATGATACCTCGCTATGAAATGAATTATTTCCACTAAAGTGAAGCCGAAAATTGTCATCATGTTATACTTACAACTGTGTCTGCAACTTTCCTTAAAAAGTCAGTTACTTGGGGCTGGTGAGATGGCTCAGTGGTCTAGAGCGCCTACTTGGAACAAGCTTAGCAAGGCCCAGGGACCGCGGTTCAGTCCCTCAGCACCACATGCCAGCCGGCCCCGCCCCCTGGTGGGCTGAGCTGGCCACACACACACACACACACACACACACACACAAAGTCAGTTACTTAACAGTAAAAATACCTCATCAGAATAGGAAGCAGTTCTGCTCGGTGGGCGGGTTTCACGACAGTGTTATCTTCTGAAATGCTGAAATGCACTATCTCTTCCTTAAAGGTTTTGTCATCGAGTAACCTTTGAAGGTTTTCCCTTTAAAAGCAAAATACAGCACAGGTCATCGCTCAAGCCGACACGCTTTGTGAACACGCAGGAGCAGTGTGGCACAGTGGTGCGCACGGCTGAGCTAGGACACGGAGCAGTTCACATCGTGGCCGACACTTGGGACAAGTGTGGCAGGCCCTCACTGAAGGGCCTTCAAGTTGCCAAAGGTTAAATGGACCAGAAGGGATTTAGCCCATAATTGAGCCATTTAAAACAATGATACACATGCATGAGGAAAAAAGCACAATACAAAAGTTCTTTAGTTCACAGAGAATTCCCTAAATAAGATTTTCTAGCATTATGTTAACAAAAGAAAGAAATGATACTAACTTTCACAACATACATTTTAAAATTAATGTTCCCTCTTCTACTTTAGGATTTATGGAGAACAACTCTTTAACAAATACACTTTGTTTTGAAATGTCTCAAAATAGCATTATGAATGATTACCTTACAAGAGAGGGAAATTTCTTAGCCATATAGGAAATTATTTTAAAAAGGGTAACTATGTAAAAAGATAAAAATCACCCAAAGAAAGAACATTTCTGTAGCTTCAAGTAACATATACCTGTAAGGAAGGATGTGAGGATGCTTGTATGTCATTATGCAATCCAAGGTAATCTTCTGCACTGTTTGATCTTGGTGTAGCAATAGCTAGGAAGCATGTTTGACAGAATAAATTAACAAAGTAACATATACAACAGGATAGAAATTTACATGTCACTATACTGAACTAGATTTACTAAAATCTAAATTTGAGTCAAGGTAGAGTTGAAGCTGGATAACAGCCTTACATTTTCCTGGAGTCAAAGAAGGATGAACAGAATATGTGAAAAGAAAAACTGGAACAAATCTTGATCCAGTTCTCTGTGAATGTGGATGCAAACCAGAGGGGTCAGCCACACGCTGAGGAAGCCTCCGCGCTGAAAAGCCAACAGCACGGGCAAGACGCCCAAGGAAACCGGGCGGAGGCTTCTGATGAGTGACTGCAGAAGAGGGCTGCTCCCAGGCACGACAGATGTTGGAGCTCAGGCTTTACAAACACTGTCTCTGCGAATGCCAGGCAGGACAAAGGTAATTCTGCCCAAATGATCATTCATTCTAAAAAAACTTTTAATGAAAATAGAAAACTTCCTTTCTCCAGGTTAATTTAGAACGATATTCAATCCTTATTCTGCTTCTGACATTCACCTTTTTTCCTGCAGCCTTCTGAATTCAGGGTCATATACTGCAGCTGTGACAGACAGCTGTTCCACCACTGTAAGAATTTTTGTGTATCTAACAGAAACTGAAGCCCAAATCCTCCACAGAGGCTGAATTCACTAAAAGGGAAAAGCAGCCCATTCTCTTCCGAGCGCTGATTCTTATGACAACATTCAATAAACTAATGCTGCCTAAATTATTTCTCAAGATAATGAAAAATATGTGTACTGATTTAAATACTAACATATAGACATGCCCCCCTTGATTCACTGAACATTGAAACCTGTATGTTACTTTGACAAAAAAAAAAAAAAAAAAAAAAAAAAAAAAAGAAAAAGATAAGAGTAAAATCTCACAGGAATTGTAATGCCAAAAATTTCTTTTACTTACCTGAAGATACAACTCATATAATTTAGATTCTAGATATAAAGCCCGTGGATTTGAAAATTTAGAGAAAACTTGCAGATGAGCAATTAACTGCCTAAACAAAAACAAAATGAAGATTATGGAATTAAAGAATAAAGCTACAATGTTATTCTTCTGATCAGTATTCCAAACAGTTGGTCTAAGTTTCACTGTTCATTACACAAACTAATTTACATTTAGGAAATTCCTCTCCAGAAATTCCCAGTCATAGGCAGGTCTCTCCCTGCAGTCCTGGCTCCCCACACAGAAAATCCTCAGGATGCGCTTAGAATAGTTTAAGCCAAAATTACAAAGCAAGCAATTAAAACTGCATTCCAAAGTTGAGCACAGAGGACTCTGCCAGTCATTTCTTGTCTAATTATTTCCTGTCCAGCAGGCAGCGAAGTGGCAGAGAGTTCCTCCTCACCTGCATGTAACACAAACACTGAAGTCAGACAACCTCGGTCCAACATGAGATCACAATGGATCCTTTATCTCAGCAGGGCTGCTTTCTGTGGTTTGAAGTTGACCAGGAAGATGGGAATGTTCACAGCAAATGACACCATCCACTGACCATCCGCAGAGTGAGCCAAATGCATTTACTCTGCTAGTCCACAGACTCTGGGAGGCTGTACAGATACCTGCAACACCCTTCGCTCGTCATGTACTCTGGGAGGTGCGTGTATTAGGACCCTAAGGGGGCTCTGAATGAATATGGCTAAGACTTAAGAGCTGTTATTTGCCTGTTTCATGTCAGGACAGAAGCAGAGAGTGGAAGAAGCCAAGCTACATGTGGGCCTTTGGGGAACCACTTCCTTCAGAAGGATGAAGCACCCATGCCTTCTGCGAGGATTAGAAGAAAGTTGAGGGGGCTGGGGAGATGGCTCAGTAGAATAAGCGCTTGCCTGGCAAGCTCAAGGTCCTGAGTTCAATCCCCGGTACTGCAAATAAATAAATAAATAAATAAGTGGAAGTTGAGATGTGCTATGTGCAGGAAACACGCCCATGATGTCCTGCAGACACAGACAACTAGTAAGAAACAGAAGTGTTCACTGTGGCTCCTCCTAAGTGTGCCATCGCGTTTCTCCACTTCTGTGCATAAGCGAGTGAAACAGCGCCTGCCCTGTGGTTAAAGTAGAGCAGACAGGCTGGCAGCCCGACCTCATCAGACACAAGGAAGATAAACAGCCTGCAGCTCTACAAAGAACTTTCACATTTTCTACTGAAGAAGCCATTCCTTGCTCTAACATTCAGTAATACTTTTATATGCATCACGTGACCCCAAAGAGTCAGAGAACAGGCACTAATCCACATGTTCTCAGCAAAAGCTTGCTAAGCAGGCTGTTTCAGCCAGGTGGGCTGTTTCATGAGGTTATAAACCCAGGCTAAGCACACGAGGTACTGAGATGGCATCGAGGATGGACTGCCAACATAGCCCCAGGTTCAGTGATAGCATTTGGTTGCAATTCTCTAGGTGTGGGTATGGGGGGCAGGGAGACTAATGAATTAACACATGCACTGAATTCTTTTTTCCTTTTTGACAGTGCGTGGATCAAACGAGGGTGTCTCCCATGACAGTAAGGGCTCCACCACTGAGCTACGACCCTAGCCCATGGATGACCGAATTGGCAGAGTTTCTGACTTGTGTGGGAGTCATGAAGGGTTAAACGCAAGACAATGAGCGGTGAGGACATGAGTGGTCTTGGCATAAGCGGCAGCCCAGCCATGCCCTTGCCTGGCTGTGTTTTCACACTATCTCATCTGTTGGCAAATCCCTTTCTGGGCAAACTTGCACCGTGCAGCATCAGAGCTGTCCTCTCCACATACAGAGTCTTCCGTGGTGTAGGTGGTGAATATAAGTGATTCTTCCCTGTGCTCCTTCTTCTCCTATGGCACCACTGTGGTGGGCCTTTGCTGGACTGCGACCCGACCTTGCAGGGGCTATGTGCAATTCATGCCTCAAGCTCGTATTTAGCAAAGGGCGGCCGACGCAGCTGCCACTGGGATGAACCAGTAAGTGATTGACCAGAAAATTTAAACTCAGAGATCCTTCAGAGAACTTGAAATAACTCCTGAAGGCAAGATTGCTCCTTTTTTAGGTTTATAACTATTTATTTATTCTAATGTATTTGGTATAGGGTCTCACTACACAGCTTGGACTCATAGTGATCCTCTTGTTTCCAGCCTCCCCAGGGCTGTGATTATGGATGTGTGCCGCCACACCCAGTCTCAGAGGCCAGCAAGATGTGGTACTGGGAATTGAATAGGTTTTATAACTATTGAGGTAAATTAATAACCAAAAGAATAAGAGTGTATAATAGCATAAGAAAAAAGTAACCAGTAGGAAACAAATAACAAAAAATAACTTGTAGGAAACAAATCAAAAGGCAGAGTAAAAGTGCTGACGTGCTTAATTTCCAGGAAAATCATGTTCTCTTATGAGGCCCCCAGCACACAGCGAAGTGCCGGCCTGTGGCAGTGGAAGTGAGCTGGCATCGCAAGATCCATGCACCCTGGGCCCCACAGTGCTCTTCTTACAAAGAAACTGCACTGAAAAGCTCCCTCCAAAGCTCTCAATTCCAACCTGTGTCCCAACAGAAAGATTAATGATTAAGAGGCAGGTGGCTGGAACCCCCAGCTCCCAGGACACGGGTGTGACACACAGCAGAGGGAGGCAGGCAGGCAGGCAGGCAGGCAGATGCAGACTGAGGATCTGGCTTCCAGGCCTCTGACAGCTGCGGCCCTGGCTGCAGTGAGACCAGTCCAGGCTCAGGAACCGCATGGGTGCCACAGCCTCTTCATCCCTTCTCACAGCCCACAACTTAGCCACAACTGAAGGTTTGTGATCATCTGGGAATGATGAACTCACTTTGCTGCCGCTCTCCGAGTCTTTTTCTTTTGGGGGGGCTCCACTGGGGGGTCTGCCTCTTCCTCCAAACCCTCCTCATCTCCAGCAGTGGGCTCCTCTTCTGCCTCCTCTGTGACTACCCCGCTTCCCTTCTTCCGCAGATCCTGGGTTGGGGCCACCTGTAGATCTGCTGGGTAATACTCATTGCTGCAGTGGGAGAGACATAGGTGAGGAAAATACGCTTACCTCAGAGGTCCTGAGTCTGTGAGACCGAGTCTGTGACACAGACCACAACCACAACCACACAAGAGGCACCCAAGTCAAGCTCCTATAAGGCTATTCTTCACTGGGTTCCTCATGGACAAGTTAATCACCAGCTGTGAGAGACAGCCCTTTCCATGCGTACACCACTGAGAATATTTAAGGTGTCTATTTTAGACCAAACTGAAATCAGTCTGTGTCTGGAACCTGAATGGCTTAGGATGGATTACTGTAAAAGATTATAGTATTACGCCCATGCCATCACTTCCCTCCAGATACCTTCTACTTTATAACTGACTTTGAAAGACAATGTCATAGCCCCAAATACCCTAAGTGAGCGAGGCCAAAACAGTACATAGCCAGAGGCATTGTATTATCTTCAAAATCTATTGTGAAGCACTTGTGTTGGTATCTCAGCAGACTCACAGACAAAAGGAGCAGCACAGAGATCCTGGAGGAAACCCGCGCACCAATGACTAAAACTGATTTCCAGCAAAGGTGTAAGAACATGCACTGGGGAGAAGCAAATACTACCAATAAATGGCGCTGAGCACAGGGATATCCACAGGCGGAGGACTGACACTAGACACCTGTCTACCAGTTACAAAGGTCAACTCAAAATGGATTAAAAACTATAAAACCAGAAGGGAAATGACTGAGGACACTGGAATGGGCAAAGATTTTCTGACAAGACCCCAAAAGCATAGCAAGTGAAAGCAAGAACAGGATTACATCAAAGTAAAAAGCTTCTGAACAGAAAAATAACTGACCGAGTGAAGAGACACTATACAGAATGGGAGAAAATGTTTTCAAGCCATGCATCTGACAAGGAGTAGTACCTACATACATGAGGAACCAAAAACTATAGCAAAAGAACCCCCAAATAATTTTTTATTTTTTGTCTTTTTGAGACAGGTTCTTGCTATGCAGTTCAGGCTGGTCTTCTAACTTTGTAGTCCAGGCTGATTTTAAACTTGCAACAATCCTGCCCCAGCCTCCCAAGTGCTGGGGTCACGAGTGTATAAAAAATAGGCAACAGACATTTCTCTAAAGAGACACTCCTCAAAAGAAGATACAGATGGCAAATAAGTCTATGAAAAACACTTAGGGACATGTCAGTCAGAACCCCATAAGGTCACTTCAGTCTAGAGAGCATGACCATTACCAGAAAGACAGAAGGCAGCCAGCGCGGACAAGGCCGTGGAGGAGGAGAACCTACGCACCTCCTCGAGGGGCACTGTAAATCAGCACAGCCACGTGGATGTTCCTAAAAACTTCAGAGTAGAACTAGTGCCACATGATCTGGTGACCCCGCTGCTGGGTACACAGCCAAAGGAAGGAAGGCAGCCCTGAAGGGACCTCTCAGTCCAGTGTTAACTGCAGCACTGGTCACAAAAGCCAAGAGTGAAAGGGAAGCGAAAGGATCAAGATGCATGTGCATGTGCACTTTCCTGATGAGGAACATACGCATTATGTACTGCAAACTGAATCACACACGGAAAGAAAAGAAACAGACCACAGCCAAGAAACAGACACGGCCTAATTGCTGATGAACGTGTAAAGAAACCGGTATGAGACGGCGTGGTGGCACATGCCTGTAATCCCAGCGCTTGGGAGGCTGAAAAACAGGAGGATTGCTACAAGTCCAAACTGTGTAGTGAGACTCTGTAGACTTTGTATTAAATATATTAAAAGAAAGAAAGAAACAAACAAACAGACAAACTGTGGTACATCCACACAACAGTGTCACTTAGCCATCAAGAAATAAAATCCTGGCATTTTAACAACACGGATGGGACTGGATGTCATTATGTTAAGTGTAATGAAATCAGACACAGAAAGACCTAAACCCCAAGATCTCACCTATGTCCACCCTAGAAAGCTGATCTCACGCAAGTTGGGAATAGAATGGATCCCAGCGGGGCACAGGAAAGGCTGGGCATGGCACCAGATTCCGCTTAGACAGAGTAAGAATTTCTGTGTGTCCCACACAAGAAGTAATAGCAAGGGTCAACAAGTGGGATCATATCAAATTATAAAGCTTCTGCATAGCAAAGGCAGCAACCCAAAGAGTAAAGAGCAGGCCGGGGAGATGGCTCAGTAGAATAAGCACTTGCCTGGCAAGTGCAAGGGCCTGAGTTCAATCCCTGGCTCCACCAAAAAAAAAAAAAAAAAAAAAATGAAGAGTAAAGAGACAACCTACAGAATGGGGAAAATTTTTTGCGAGCTATTCCCTGCACAGAGGACTAATATTAGATTATTAGATGCCCCCAAAATAAAAGACACAATCTAGGAATAGGCAAGTGAAACAGATAGTTCTCAGAAGAATTAAACATGGCCAATAAACATATCAAAAAATGTTTGACATAGTCTGTTCACAGCACGACAGCCAGCGAACCCCTTAAAGCTAGTCCCGCCACCCTGGGTAAGTTCCCCAAAACCTCCCATCTTACTGACAAGAGGGGCCATGGTCCTCGGCCAACACTCGGAGGCCACAGTGCAGACTGCTCAGATTTGTACCCTTTCCCACCTCCCCTCCAAGCTCTCATTCCTTACCAAGCCAGGCACGCTGTGGCATATGAGCTACTTACACCAATCCCGTAGTAGTTTTCCCACATAATCAAGTATTTTGGACAAATGCTCATCTTACTGACAGGGTGGTTCTGTCCTGCACACCTCGGTGCCCAAGGCTGGGGTTCAGAGCAGATGGACTCCCACCCATGCAGCATGTCTACCCAGACACTGCTCTGGGAGCTCTTGTTCTTTCAGAGCACACACATCCCTCAGCACTGCAGAAATAACAAGAGGCTCGAAGGAGTAGTTGGGGTTGGGCTCCTGGAAAACACTGTGTACTCCCAGGCAGTGAACAGAAAAGCAGGCATAATAAGGCCTGCGTACAATGAGCAAACAGTGTGGTCCTGCTTATTTGGTAAATGGAGCAGTTTTACTAGTAGCAAAGGTTATATACAATTAAGTGGTAAGCAAAACTAATGCAGTTGCTATCTGACAGGGCTAGGGCCTTACAGAAACTGTAAGAGACGTATAAAGAACTCAGCCAAAAAATACTTCTTACTTCCTCTTTCTCAGATCCTACCAGGAACACATTTCTACTACTTACTTGATAAACCTCAGGAAAAGTGGGGAAAGCTCCCTGGACCGAGGCTCTACTCTCTCTGGGAATTTTGCCAGCGCCCGCCAGAGCAAAAACCGGAAGTTGGTATGGTCTAGCCTTTCCCGACAGTCAGTCTTCACTGCTAACTGCTCCTGATACAAAGTGCCGACGTCTCCTTCCTGGTCCAGCTCCCAACTTGTGTCTCCAACTGGTTCCTCCTCATCTGTGGCCCTCTGCAGTTCTTTTTCTGCAAGAGAAAAGGTCATGACAGCACCTGAGAATGTTAGCACTGCTACGCGTGTCCCAAGATAGAAACCAGCCAACCACACCAAGGGTTATCAAAGCTGTCTGACTTCTCATTTCATTTCCCACGTCATGCACAATTACAGTGGCAGTGACAGAGTTAGAACAGCCAGCTCTCTTCTCAGCCTCCCTTACCCCTACCTACCGGCATGGGTAGCTGCTTTCTCTAGATGTTCATAGTAGACTTTCCAAAATTGCTTATTTTCCATTTCATGAGCATGAGAACTAAAAGGAAAGATCACAAAATACGTGGCACAGTATAGTCTCTGTGATATTTCACAGGAAAAAGAAAATGAGTGACAGGTATAAATAAAATGTTAGATGATCCTCCCCACAGGGCTGGAAAACAACTTGCGCTCTTTCTGGTACTTCTGAAAATGCCTGCAACACACAAATTATTTTGATAGCCACAGAACACTAAGGAGTATTTTAAACAATGAAAGCAGATTCCCGTAAGACTACTTTTAAAGGCGTAACAACAGCAGCAATGGGATATAGCATGCAAATTACAGGGAAGGAGACCTTTCTTTGGAGAGAAAAACCAACATGCTCAAAGGTAATTTTAAAATGTTGGCTTTCCTCCAGCAGATTCAGGTTTACCTATTCTATTAACATACAGGCAAAACATTCAGTACTTTTAAAATATATTCAGATCTTAATTACAAACATGAGAGGAATCACAGAAGTGTTCAAATTGACACTCCAGCAATAATATTCTCTATTTTAAAATACTTCTTATCTTTCATTTTCTAAAACTATATATAAACACAGGAGACAGGAACTGTGCATGTTTTGTACTGTACACAGAAAATGCACACTTTCCACAGACAATATCCAGCAGGGACACAGCTCAGGCCTGTGGAGCCCACCAAGGCACCCAGCTCATGCAGAACCGCCATTTCTGACCTTGTCTACTGGTAACGCACACATCAGTGTCCTCTGACAGGGTAATTACGTAGCTGATGCCAGAAGGCGCTTGTTTACAGCAGTGTTTTCAAGGATGGTACCGGGCAGATTGACTAGTTAAATTTTTTTTTTTTCACTTTATGTATTTGGTACAGGGTCTCACCACACAGCCTGGACTTGTAGTGATCCTCCTGTTTTCAGCCTCCCCCATGCTGGGCTTACAGGCGGGCACCACCACGCCTGGACTTGATCCAGGCTCAGCGCTTCTGGGGGCAGGGCCAGTGCTGCATGCAGGACCTGGGATTGAACCCTCGTGGTTCAAATTTGGAAAGGGGCTTGTTTATTTTTCTGTCAGGTAAGACCTAGTGCTGGGACTCTGAGGGCCACAGTGGCACATTCTCACCTGATGAGAAGCCAGGCTGGCCCTCTGCACATGAATGTCTGTGACAGAATATTTTTCAAATATTAAATGTTTTGCTTGTGTGTTAATAGGTATGCCTGAATTTGCTGGAGGAAAGCTAAAGCTAACGTTTTTAAGTTAGTTTTGAGCACATCTAGGCCTGGTCACCTGTATGTTCTTTGTGACTAGTCATGTCCTGGTAGAGGGACCTTCACAAAGGGATTTTGTTTAATTCCCAGCCCGCTGTGCTGGCCCTGCCCCTGGGGTGCACAGAGACAGCGAGTGAGAATGAGCGTGGTGGTGCACGCCTGTAATCCCAGCACTTGGGAGGCTGAAAACAGGAGGATCACTACAAGTCAGATCTACCTAGTGAGACCCTGTACACCCTGAACTAAAGACATTTAAAAACAAAAACAAAACAAACAGAAAAAAAAAGCAAAGGTATTTCATACACTTGGCATGGGGGGCTGGGGAGATGGCTCAGTGGAATAAGTGCTTCTCTGGCAAGCACAAGGGCCTGAGTTCAATCTCCGGTTCCACCAAAAAAAAAAAAAAAAAGACTGGCTCTGAAGAGGTGTTGGGACAGTGAAGGTCTGAACACAGGTGTACACTTGGCAGCAAAGGCTGTGAAAAGCTGTTTCTTTTTAAAGTATGGCACCATGATTCAATACCTGCAATACGTAACAATGTGTGACAGCACCACGGCACACCTCGTAGAAGCGCCATGTATGGAAAGAGTCCTCCCGGCACACAGAAGCCCACATACAGCTCTGAGCTGCTGGGAAGAAGCACTGCACATTTTTCTTCCCTCCTCTCCCACGAAGGCACTCACTCATTTTGACACCAAGCAGGGACATGCGCAGTGAGAGCAAGCAGCCTACCTTATGAGCTCAATCACGGGCTCCCAGAGTGCGCTGAAGTTGACGTACAGCATGCCCAGCAGGTACCGGAGCGGCACCTGCAAGCACAGGAGACCCACAGAGTAAGCAGGGTGTGAGCCAGGAAGGCCGCGGGGCGCAAGTGCCGAGACTCAAGACGCCCCCAATGGCCAACCTAGGGTCTAGAAAGAAGCTCGCACTTTAAGAAAACAAGCTGTAGAGACCAACCCAAAATTCAGCATACAGTCACTTTCCTCCTTTTCCGAAAACGTCATCCACAATTGAACAGAAGAACCACTGTAACCAACAGCATCCGAAGTCGTGCCAGATGTCCACTCTCAACGAACACTGACCTGAGCAGCCAGTACTGTACTGATGCTCATAACCCAGGAGACCAGGAGAACACAAGGAACGGCAGTAGAAGCTTCACTTCTTGTACTCTGGGGATGGAACCCAGGGCTTCACACACGCGAGGCACACGCCCTACCTGGGTGAGTTGCCAAAACTACTTCAGAAAAGGTCAGTACAGAGGAGCTGAAGTTTTCTTTATTAAATATGTTAAAAGTGTTGGGACTCGTGCATGCCAGGCAAGCATACCTCTGAGGTACATGCCCAGTTCTATTTTTATTTTGAGATACAGTTTTGCTAAGTCTTCAAGGCAGGCTTTGAACTTGTGACTGACCCTCCTGCTTCCAGAGTTGCTGGATATGGAGACGCTTGTGACCTCCCACATCCCCAGTGCCACCAGAGGGGCAGTGCCCTCACTGCTTTGAGTGCATGCTCTAGCGCCGGCCCTGTTCCACTGCAGGACACTACTGATAGGAGAGCAGAGCAGCACCGCTCCGGCTGGAAGGGAAGCTGCCTGAGGCCTTCCACCTACAGGCGCTGGGCTGGGTGGACCTGCCAGCCACACACCGAAAACCTGATACCTGCTTAGAGGGAAGAGGCGCTGCTGTGATGGATGCACATGTGAGGAGCCTGACATTGAGCCCTCCTGTCACCACACACAAAGCCACTGACCTCACTGGGATGCGATGAGCATAAGTCACAGACATGAAGCCACTGTGAAGACCAAGCATGGTCAAACACAATCATCACTGGTTCTAGGCCCCACCATGTAGCCCGTGTCTGCTCCATCCAAGCCTGCATGCACTCCAGATGGGAACTGGCTGAGCTGCCATGGAGGCGGCAGGTACGGCGGGTACAGCGGGCAGCAGCACACACGGCGGCCCCATTCTGCCAGCCACACACCGTGAGGGCTCAGGCAGACCATGACGCTCTGTGTGCCTCAGTTTCCTCCTCTGTGAATGAACACAGTAACAGCACCCAGCTCTGAAGATCATGGCCATTGTCTGAACCCTAAAGTCCAGCCACCTGCCACCTAGAGCTCCCTCAGGGCTTTGTGAGACAGAAAGTCAAATGAAGGGGCTTAAAGAAGCCTTCCTTTATGTGCGGGGCAAACTGGCTGAAGTAACTTTATATAAATCTACCTTCCACCTCTGGGAATGACAGTTATAGCCACCTTTGAGCACGAGACTTAGAACCACGCTATACAGACTATAGTGCCCACTCTAAGGCACCTGCTCGTCTATAACCTTCAGTAAAGCCCTGTAATGCCCGAGCCTAGAGCTCTACATGTATAAAAGCGGCATAACATTCCCGAAAGCACAAAGCGTTATGCAGCTGCAGGACATTCTAGGACAGCAGAGCGCCTGGGATTTTTTTTTCTGAGTCAGATTATGCAGCCCAAGCTGGCTCTGAACGCAGTGATCCTCCTGCCTCAGCTTCCCGCGTGCTTGGGTTACAAGTGTGTGCCACCACATCTGGGCAACCAAGGATTTTTGTTTTAAATTTGGCATACAGTTTTAAGGAGCAAAACCAGGAGACACTGATAAAGTCTGTGTTTAAATAATCAACAACTCAGTAAATAATTAATAATCATCTTTTTGTGTTCTGGATTGAAATTACTGAATTTCATTTAAAGCAGTAAAATTCATATTTGCTTCCAAAACACAAACTTGAGATATACAAACTAAGAGAACAATGAGGAAGAAGGCTGATACGAAGTTATTTTGTCAGAAGATGTACTGCTTTACTTTTAGGTGATTTTTAAAAACCAAGTTTTTACAGTGCTGGCCACTGAGACCACCACAATACAAAATGGATCCTGTTTGAGAAGCATCTTTTTCGTAATCAGCTGCTTTCAGTGATTAATGGGCATTTGCCTTCCTAGGAGGCTGCTGAGCTTCGAAACATCCTTGTGTACTTTTGTTACAAAAATATACATTGAATTTTTAGTTTTTAAAAAATCCAATAAAGAAAATTACAAAGTATTTCTCTGGGAAAGAAAGAAGGACTAAACAGAATAATTTCTTTTCTTTTTTTGCGGAACTGGGAAATGAACTCAGGCCCTTGCACTTGCCAGGGAAACGCTTATTCCACTGAGCTATCTCCCCGGCCCCACAGACTAATTCTTCATCATTCACTTATTCTATGAAGAATTTTCAAATAAAACCTACTCTGTGGGGTTCAGATGATTTTAAATCCCTCAAGAAATAATAGAATACAATCTAGTGAACTCATTTAAGGCAAAAAAAAAAAAAAAAAAAAAAGAGCACCAACTACTTGTGACGGCAAAGTGTGCATTTCACAACTGTCTCACAACAAAACTGGTTTAAAAACAAATGTTTTGGTAAGAGATGGTCTGCACCCTTAAGCAAATCCTTAGTCTGAGGCCGGTGAGGTTAGCTGCTAGGAGCTTTACGTGTCAACACTCGTGTGTGCTTCCTGCTGTCACCCGCAGTACACAGCACTGAGCCCAGTGAAGGAAACTACAGAAGGTGGCAACTTTCCTGTTTCTTCAGGAAAAACAATAAAACTCAATGAGGACTGCCGTCGTGGGGTCATGCCTTCCCTGCTCAAAAAGAGACACTACCTTATTCCTACTGTTTAAAAGCCTGGGAGGGCCACTGAACTCAAAAGCATTGGGAACAGGGGAGTGACCTTGTGCAAAAGCAAATTTTCTTGGTAGCTACGTAATAAGCTCCTCCAGTCAAGACTCAAAATGCAAATTAAGGAAGCAAACAAACACGGACACTGCTCTTGCCTCTTGCAGCGGCCCCTCAGGGATTGCAGTGTGCGCCACGTCGTGCCTCAGTTTCCTCAAGTGAAGCAGCTTCTCCCTGTAGTCACTCACAGTGGCCGGGACGAGCTCCGCCTGGCGCAGGACAGCGAAGGCAGACGGCCGCTCCGAGAGCGCATCATCCTGCAGGGCACAGCACAGAGGCTCAGGTCGTGCTTGCCAGAAACACCAAGAGTGCCCAAGGTCCAACGGCAGACAGCCAGAGGCATGAGCGTCCTAAATGAGCCAAGGAGCACTGCTTGGTGAGCTGCTCAGGCCTGGTGTTTGGCACAGAAATGGAAAGCAAGCAGAAAAGTGATTCTCAAAAGGACTCAAATCGATGGGCAACATCTATGGAAGTGAAGAACATACACACACACCTTCACCATACAACTGACTCACAGGACTGTGTCCCTACAGGAAGACGTCTGTGGCAGGAGGCTCACTGCACTATGAAGAAGGGACCCAGGAGAAGGGGCCCGGGCCCAGAAGGCATGTCAAGCCGTGGGATACACTCAGGCATCAAAAGACAGGAGGTAAAGTAGTGACTGGCATGGAAAACTCCCAGGATAATGTCTGTTTAAACTACGTATGTGTATCCAGAACTTGGGTAAGAATATGTACCAAGTACCTGAGGCTTCTTGGTAGTAGCCGTGGTGGTGGTAACACAAATTTTAAAAAACTATCAAATTTCATGATAGATATTTATACACTATGCTTATTTTCTGCAAAAACAACATTTCAGAAACTAGAAAAGAAAAAAAAAAAGGGGGGGGCCAGGGCGATGGCTCAGTAGAATAAGCGCTTCTCTGTCAAGCGCAAGGGCCTGAGTTCAATCCCCAGTTCCGCCAAAAAAAAAAAAAAAAAAAAAAAAAGAAATTAGGAAAGAAATGTAAACTTGTATTTTTTTTTAAAACTACCCACTTAAACAGGTGAAATACCTCCATCAATTCTGGAAGCCGGATAACAAAATGGTTCAGGATTCTTATTGTCAAAAGTCGAATCTAAAGAAAGTAAAAGGCATATTTCAAATTGCAAAATTTAAGAGGAGGAAGAAACTGATTTACAGCAAGAGCCGAGTTTTACAGAACGAAGGGCACCATCTGGCCAGACACATGTGCGTATATCCTGCCCCTGCTTCTACCCACCACACTTCATCTAGACGGCACGTGGATGAGGGAGCAGATGAGGATGCTCGCTGCCCGGCGCCCCATCACGGCTCTCCACACTAGCAAACCCTCTCTAGTAAGTGCAAAGAGCTGGGTAAGCAGACAGTTGGACTAGATCCGCGATTTCTTCATTCTTAAGTAACACATTCAGGGACTTCTGTAGCCTTTTTTTTTTTTCTGCAGCCTTGAGTCAGCAGCAGAATCATCTACAGGGCTTTAAGAGACTAACATTTTCAGTGCAATCCTAACCCTACTGACCCTAAATCTTGGGGTGGGGCTGTAAATTTGTATTTCTGTGATCCCCTCACTAACTGTGCTGCTGAGAGTCAGCAGCTTGTGCCCCACTGCAGCCCTTTCCAGTTCGGGGGCGGGGGAGGGGGCAGGCTCTGTGTCTTCTGTGGTTGCTGCTGGAAAACTAGCAGAAATAGGGATCACGCCGCATGACAGGTCACCTTGGATACGCCAGTTGAGATGTTGGCCTGTAACCTGGGGAACATCTCCATCAGCGCTTCCTCAGAGAGCGGCACTCTGCAGCCACAGAAGGATAACCTCTGGTAGTAGAGATCGGCCAACAGCAACACGGATGGCTCTGCTGGGAAGGCCCTGCAACGAGACGGTCACCAGACCTCGGCTGTATTGATAGCCCATCAAGAAAATTACAGGGGCTGGGGAGATAGCTCAGTAGAATAAGCGCTTGCCTGGCAAGCGCAACGGCCTGAGTTCAATCCCTGGTTGCGCAAAAAAAAAAAAAAAAAAAAAAAAAAAAAAAGAAAATTACATATTTACCAAGTACCAGTATTAAGGTTCACTATGTAAACACAACTCAAGTATAAAACAGATTAGGATTCTTACTATGTCTCATACCACCATCTCAAAGGTGTTTATATTTTCTCTACTATGAAGCGAAAGGGGAGCTCCATTTACTTACAGCACTAAGCTCTTCACTCGCTCCACGGGAACCAGATGAAGAAGCGCCGAAGAGTCTTCCAAAGTTAGCAGCGTGCTTATGGCTTGACAGAGAACAAATAAGTTTCCTAAGGGAGGAAAATGGGAGAACCACACTACTTATTTCTTGGACTTGACTATTGGAACACCTTATTTATCCACCTCTTGTTATTTGCCCAAAGTTCCTACGGTGCGCTGGTGCCTCCTAGAGAACTATCTGAGTCAGGTACGGTGCCACATGACAGGAATCCCAGCGCTGGAGAGACTGAGACAGGAGCTCAAGGCCAGCCTGAATCACACACTCTGTCTCAAAATCAAACAAACCAACCCATCAGTCGACTATCTGAGTAGAACAGAGCCGAGAAGTGCCTAAGTCTTATATTTGTGTTTCTCAGAGTGAAAACACATTCCAGGAGAATAAAAGGCAACAGGCCACTGGAGGACAAGGCGCGGCCGAACATCCCTAACCTGAAACTTTCCAAGAATTGCCAGGCCACTCAAGATGTTTCAGATTTTTGAGAATTTCCAACTTGAGGTTTTTAAATTCGGAACGGTTAGCCAGTGAACCTATGCAAACATGTCTATAACTGAGGGATACTAAGACTAAAACCAGGACAAGGGACGCTGCTCAGTCCACTTTAGATGAGAGCAGACGTAGCTTTTCCAAAAGCTAACGATCTCTGTATACAACTCACGCTGGTATCATTTACAGAAAGTCACATATCCAACAGCTACTACCTAGTACGTTAAAAATAATTCAATACTCATTTAATCTCTAGCCCAGGGGCCAGCAATCTGTGGCCAATAAGCTGGATCCAGTAGGTGGCTTGTTTTTACAGGCTCTGAAAGTAGAGAACGTTTCTAACCTTCTAAAGGGCTACTGAAGGTGTGGGCAGCCACCACCAACGTAAGACGTGGTCCAAGATTGGAAGTACACACGGCCTGGTCCTCTTGCCAAGCCCTGCTTCAGTGTTAAGACCAGTGCTGCCCAACAGAAATCTCTGCAATGATAAAGACCCCGCGCCCCAGCCAGCGTGGCAGGCGCTAGCACCTGGATGACACCTGAGGTGTGGAGTCTGGGGTCCTCTCTTACAGGCACCCGCTCAGAACCCACCAGAGTAGGGCACATCGGTACTGAAGTGAATGAGTGCTTACCATGCACATACCAGGAGAGAAGACTACTACTACTTCCCTTTCCTTGGGCTCTGGGAAGGCGCAAGCCCCGAGCAGGCAGCAGGGCTTGAGGCAGGGCAGCCTAACGCTGCTGGACGAGGCAGGAAGGTTTTTCTACGTGGGCTGTGCCAAGCTGAGTTTTCAAAGCCAGTGAAGCAGTCTCTTATAGCAAACACTTACAAAGTCCCCAGGCAGTGGGAACACATGGCCAAAGACCCTCGCTCAGCCCCTTCATCAGTCCCCTGCACAGCACTCAGCATAAGCAAATGGAACCACCTGCATCTGGGGGTGGGCTAGGTCCTGGCCGCGGGAGCTCCTGCTGTGGATCATTTTCTTCCACACATGACCTTCACGCTATGTGACAAAATGCCCACCTCACTGTCCTTTTTCCTCTGTATCTACATATCATATGAGGAGCCATGCTGGAACACAACACTACTCTACTCCCATGTTACAAAAGCTGAGAGTTACACTGACTGCCAGGAAGGCTGGAAGAGACACACAGCGAAGCTGCCTGACCTCGCCCGAAGCTCCCGCTGTCCACGGTCCTGAAGAGCGCCTCTGCGCAGCCTGACACCAGCGGAAGCACCTGCTCCTTTTCCAGGGGCCTGAGGGAAAGAAGCAGCGCACAAAGGGCTCAGGGGCTTTCCAGATGGCCGGCTCATGACCAACACCTGCAGTCGCCTTGTCTTCTTACCTGACGTGCGGTAACACTACAAGCGCCGCCCACAACTGCGAGAGGGAAGTCGTGTCTTTATTTGGGGGTGACTGTATTCTAGACAAGAGATGGTCCAATACTGGACACCGCTGCTCTCCTTCCTGGGATCTAGTCTTCCTCTGCCTTAAGTGGGACCTGAAGAACAAAAAAAAAATAAAACACTTAAGAGAGGAGGGCTGCTGCCCTCTGAGGTCAGAAATGACATGGGTCCTGTTGTACTGAGAGGCCTGGGCGAGCAGGAAGCTGGTGCGGCTGGCTGATGACCAAAACCAAACATGGTCCTTTCCTGATTTTCAGAGAGAGAGACTTCCAACTCTACTGGTTCTAAACCTACTTATTTTTATTTCATAATTAATTTCTTCAGGTATAATTATTATTTCTCCATTACATGCTAAGAACTAGAGCTTTCTCCATGCCCTCTTTCTTCTTTTTTCTTTGCTGTTTGAGACAGGGTCTCACTTTGAAGTTTAGGCTGGCCCCAGACTCACAGTGACCCTCTTGCCTCTGCCTCCTGAGTGCTGTGGTTATAGTCATGTGCCACTACACCTGGCCACCCCCTTTCTTTTTTGACACAAATCTGATGACTCCCCAAATGCAGAGCGAGGCTGCAGGGCTGCTGTGAAGACACAAACACCATGGAAATGGTGAGATGTGGAGTACCATCCTCCCCCAGCTTCCCCTGACGTGTTTGTGTGCCTTTGGTCTTGGGTCTCTGTGACACAAAAGTGAGTCACCCAGTGCAGTGTCCCTCCCTAGCCTCCTCAGAGATGCTAGCAAGCTCCGTGGAAGATACCCACTCCTCTGCTTGGCCACGTCCTTCTCACACAAGGGGCCTGACTACCTGGAGCCTACACGGGGGCCCTCCTCTGCCTGGAGTCTCGAGACCCACAAGCCTAACCCTTGCCACTGTGACAAACAGCGCCACCCAAGCCAGTATCCCAGAAGGACAGCCAGCGCCCCCAACCCCTCCACGGCACAGCACACACTTGCTGTTCTTCCCGGCACTGGGGAAATCCAACCCGCTCACCTGCCTCCTGGGCCAGCCCTGCAGGAGGAAGCTCCTCCACTACCCGAGACATGCTGACGCCACAAGGAGGCACCAGTGGTGGGGTGCATGTATGTCTCAAGGGCACCGTCATGTCAGTTTTCTCTCATGCTCACACTGAGCTTATGAAATGGGTGAATGGCAAGTTAGTGAGAAAACTCAAACTCTGATGGAACAGTCCTCATAGAGGAAGTCTGGACAAGTTGAGCATGCATCTGTACCTCTTCCTGGGCACAGGGGTAGGTGTTTCCCAGAGGAAGAGATACAAAAGTCACAGCACCCACCTTGAGCGCAGACCTCGACACGTACTTATTACCATACCAGGCCACCTCCCTGGAGGGGTGTGGTGACAGGCGACGTCATTCATACCCAGACTTCACCTCAGGAGCCACCTTCAGGTAGCTTCCCTGGCTAGGCCCACACCACAGGCAGGACTGTGGGAAGGCAGTGCTGCTGGCGCACAGCTGGGGCTATACGACCCAGTGTAAGGGCCCGGGATGACGTCACCAGGGCTGCAGCCAGAGCTCAGTGATGCTCGTTCTATGTGTCAGTCAGGAAGCCGCTTGTAAGGCAGAAGAGAAGCAGGCGTGACAGCCCAGGGCCCCAGAGCTACGAGCCGATCAAATGCCACAACGAACCATGTGTGCCGTGTATAGACAATACTCCCACTGCAAGTGATGCTGTGAAATTAAAGCTGAGCACATAGCAGACTCCAGAATACCCACCTCCTACTGCCGCCTCACAGCAAACACCCATGCAGCACTGGGTCCGACCAACGCAAACACTGGCCAGAACTGACTTCGCAGGCTATTACCTCCTCGGCATACCCGTGCACCCACTTGGCGAGTGCGAGCCCAGTCCTCCCAGACTTAACCAGACCCTAGAGTGTTCACTTAAGTTCTGGATGAAACAGGAAAAGCAACTCGTGGCCCTTTCAATAATTTAATGCAAAAGTGTAAATTTTTTTTTTTTTTTTAACATATCTGGTACAGAGTCTCACTACACAGCTTGGATTTGTAGCGATCCTCTTGTTCTCTGCCTCCCCAGTGCTGGGATAACAGGAGTATGCCACCACACCTGGTCTCAGAGGTGAATCAGTGTGCCTGGGGGTGGGGCCAGCATGGCAGGGGATGCTAGAGATTGAACCCCGGTCCCTGCGCTTGCCTAAGCAGGCGCTTAGTCCGCTGAGCTATGTCACTGGCCCAAACAGTAAAATCTACAAACGAGCAGTCACCCCTTTTCTTCCCTTACCCACCTCCTGACATCAGCAAAATTAACAGTTTTATGTATTCAAAAACCCCAGAGGCTTTCTATAGACACAGATTTATTATAAAATTTCTACAGAAATGCAAAGGACCAGGAATAGCTACACCAATTTGGAAACAGAAAAATAAAGTAAGAAGATTTTCATTTAAAGATTTTCATGCTTATTGTATACCTTATAGCTAGAGTGGGGAGACTGTGGCAAGGGGGGAGGAGAGAGGCGTATGTCAATGAACAGCAGCGGGCCTGAAGGTGGACCCACACGCCCTCCCCAGCTGCTTTCTGACAAACACACAAGGGCACCAAGGGTGCGAGAGCAGCTTCACAAGGAAGAAAAACTTCTTCCTCAAATAATGACCTCTTGACTAAACTTCAAGCCTTCTACAAAGAATAATTCACAATATTTCAGGACTTAAAATGTAAAACACAAAACAAAAAACTGAAAAAGAAACAGTAATAGAAAATCTTTGGACTTACGGCTATCCAGAAAAGGAAAATTTGATAAGCTGGACCTCATCAAAATGTAAAGCTTTATTTTCCCAGAAGAACCTTAAGTGAATAAAGAAAGGCTGCAGAGCGCAAGGTGTCTGTCGGCCACCTCTCTGATGAAGAGTTCCACATCAGAACAGTTCTCAACAGTGAAAGGAAACAGAGCAGTCCAGTTAAGAGGCAGGCATGGTGGCGCACGCCTGTAATCCCAGCACTCCAGAGGCTGACATCGGAGGATCAACAAATTATGAGGCCAGTATGGGCTACAAAGTGAGTTGAAAGCCAGTCTAGACTACACGGTGAGATCTTGTCTCAAAATAGGTAAATACATAAATAAATAAATAAATAATTCAGTTAGAAAATAGGCCAAAACTACCAGGTATTTCACTATGGAAGGCAGACAAATGTAAGTACATGAATAGATGTTTCACTGTGATAAGCCATTTAGGGGAAAACAAATTAAAAGTAAAATATGAACATCACTAAACCCCTATCAAACTGGAGAAAAAAGAACGAATTCCAAAAGCTAGGAAGACATAGAAAAACTGGATCATGCACACACCACAAGTGAAAATATGAGAGGGCTCAGCCACCCCGGCACTTCTTAGGAAACCAGCCAGGTGCCTATCACACAAGCCAGCAACACTGCTGCCCACGGCACACCAGACATAGTGCGAACATCCTGCGACAAGAGATTAAATAAACCATGCTCCAGTCACCGCAGGGAACAGTCCTCAGCAGTAAGAAGGAATGAACTTAATGACACACGACTTGGATGAACCTCAAAAGCAAGTCCATCCTAAAGGTGTACACTATAATTTATCCACACAAGAGGAATGACAGAGTCTTAAAGATGAGAGACGAGAAGGTGAGACGGACTGAGGATAGAGGGGCTGGATGGGTGAGTGCGACTACAGAGAGGCAGCCAAAAAGTCGGGCCTGGGAGGCTGAGGCAGGAGGATCTCCTGTTCACGCCTGTCCTCATCAACTTAGCACCTTGGTGGGACTGTATCAAAAAAATTGTTTTTAAGAGGTTGAGGATGTAGCTCAATCTTGTGTGAAGGCCCTGGGTTCGACCCTAAAAACAAACAAACAAACAAACAAACAAACAAAAACAAAGGAAAAGGAAAAACAAACAAAAAGCCTGATGACCCTGTAGTGGTGCCACGGGTCCATCTTCGTGCTGGCAGTGACAGAGCTGCACAGGCACACAGCTGCGTGTGCGCACACACATGGGAGTGCACTTCACACCGAGGAGACCTGGGTGAGTAGCGGAAGGCCCACGGCTGCCTTCTGGCTATCATACTGCGCTGTACTTAGGCAAGATGGTGCCGTGCGATCGTGGCAGCTTTCTGTGCTCCTTACACAGCATATGGACTTACAATTACTTTAAAGTAACTCTCTCCCACCTGCTCTCTGATAAAAGCGAAGTTAACAGATCTGGGTCTCCTCTCCTGCATTCCATGCTTGTTTTCCACATTCTCACTGTGCAAAACGGGGTCACCCCACGGCGCTGTGTGTACAGCCCTGTGACGGCCTTAACCACGCTGCATTTATCCTGGACGCCCCGCCAGTCGCTGCAGACAGTCCTTGGCTCCTCACAGCGCCCCTGCCACACGCTATTAGCTGGCTCTCTGAGCACCATCTCGGGGCTGGCTTGGAACTCACCGATCAGTCCTCGGGCAGAAGAGCAGAGGGTACTTTTCAATCGCCATGGAGCCAGCAGCGGGAGGCGCTGCTTTGTGCAGAATGAGCTTGGCCAAGACAGCCAGGGCTGCATCGTGGACCACAGAGTCATCAGTCAAGAAGCAATCTTCGATGTACGCGAGAAAGCTGGGTAGAAACAGCTGAGGACAACAAAGGAAATCACACTTACTGAGTGGGAAGATCCCAGAATACCTAACAAAAAAAGAGTACACACTGCTAAAAAAAAATACAGAGGCCACACACGTCTCTCATCCCAGAGGACTGCCAGGTTTAAGAATACTCCTGCAACTTTGTGAGATTGTTTCGAAATAAAATAATTAAAGGGCTGGGTGAACAAGTCAGAGGTAAAGCTCTTATTCAAGTCCCATTACCCCAATAAAACAAAACAGAGCAAAATGCCATCAATAATTCTAGCGTCATTAAACCCTCCGTAAGAACAATGAAAGCTAGAGCCAGGGAAATAGTTCAGTATGCACAGCATCTGCCTGGCACGCACAAGGTCCTGGGTTCGATTTCTGGTACAAAAAAAAAAAAAAGCAGCTAGAAGACAATGCAAGGCAGCAGCAGCTTAACAACAGAATCTAGACTTCCACATCCAGCTCACTATTAATGTAGTATACGGAGAAAAAAGGCATTTTCAGATGTAACACACCTTAAATTCTTACTTCCACTCACCTCAGGAACTCGGAAAAAATAATTTCTACAGAATGATGGAATAAACTCTATTAAAAGGGAAAGACGGGATCCAGCAAATAGGAGGAAGGCAAAGGGGACGTCATTTGGCATCTGAGCAGTGGTTTGAAAAACCCTCCAGACTGGGATTTTCCTGGAGGAATATTCACGAGAGCAGAAGAAAACAAACAAAGGCACAACTGCGCTGCCCGGCGTCGGAGGGTGTGCGCGTGGAAGGTGCACAGTGCTGTCCGGAGCGCCCCACTGAGCGACGTGCAAATCCAACCCCCAGCGTCTGAAGGCTGAGGCGATTTACAAACCTCAGGGCAAAGGGGCGGGAACACAGAAGGACACGACTCCTAACGTACTTCTCCATAGAGATCAAGTATGGAGCGCATCTAGATTCATCCAAATCCTGTGACAAAACTCTGCTGGGGCGGTGAGTATAAAAGAACCAAAATCCACCTTCTGCAGGAGGCAGTCTACAAAGAGTACAACTAATAAACCAAAAAAAGTGGTTTATTCAGATGACAGAAAGACAGAATGTAAATACTCAGAGAAATCAGCTGAAGATCATGCCATGCAGTTGCTGCTGGCGACAAGATGGGCATGGAAACCTCTGCTTTAGCCTTGTGGGAGGGTTTTAAGCCACGGTCCCACGAGGGTGCATACAAAACGGGTGTAAGAGCAGCAGGCTTGTGTTCTGGAGTCCAACCAGAGCACACATTAAAGACTAAGAAGAAGGAGACAGACACAGCTGGTGTCGACACACACTCAGAGGCCATTAATCTGGTATTAGTGGCAACTACTCAATTAGGGGAAAGCACACTCCTTATTCACAAGATTGGATTGTACTTTGTTACACCAGGTTATTTGTTTTGTAGCAGTGAAAAAAATAGTGAAGATAAACATGCAACCTGTCCTTCAATGCAAGCTACTTTAGGAACTATTTCCTTCTTCCCACATGGCCCTAAAACTAGCTCAAGTATTATTAAAAAAAACAAGCTGCCTACTGCTTATCTTATTTACTTACTCATTTTTAGTTTTTTCTGACGCAAAGTCTTCTTCTATAGTCTGGGCTGGTCTTGGATTCACACCAATCCTCCTGCCTCAGCCATCCAAGGGCAGGAGGCATGTGCCAAAGTGCCCAGCTCTGCCCGTATCATTTTGAATCTCTTAGCATATAAAACAAAGTTTTGGCTACATCCTAAAATTAAATGTATTTTTAAAAACTAAAACATCAGTGCTGATTCTGATCCTTGCAAGAAGCAAACAAAAATCTCACAAGATTTGAAATCTGATTATTTACCATGACTGACTTTAAAGAAACACCCAAAATGTAGTATCTTGCTTACCTGCTCAAACTGCTTCATTGCAAACATGACTTCAGAAAAATCAAAAATTAAACGTCTTTCCAATCCGCTCTCAAAAATCTGTGGATCACAGGTGAAGGTACATGAAAGGAAGCACACAGACAGCAACCTCGTTTCCCTGGAGAGCAGCTACAGCAGGGTTCAGGGCCATGTCATGCGGCATCGTGGGAAGGCTTAGCTAACTTGGATGCAAAAGCCACGCTCACCATGCTACCCGGGCTTGGCCGGAGGCTGCCGTGGCCCCACAGCTACAGGGAACGACAGGGCGCAGCATGACCACAGACCTACCCAAGGGTCTGGTGCACTGTGTCAAGCCAGAAGGCACCAAAATCATTTTCCGTTTCCTTTTTGTTTTTCTGAGACAGGGTCTCACTATGCAGTTCAGGCTGGCGTTGAACTCACTCTGTAGCCCAGGCTGGCCTTCATCACACAGTGACCCTTCTGCCTCAGCCTCCTGAGTGCAGGGACCATAGACATGTGCCACCATGCCCAGATTTTCCATTTTTATCCCACAGCTCTCAAACCATCTTCCAAACTCACTAGATCAAAAGTTCATCAAATTATGACCCTGCACAAACTCCTCCCAGGCACCCTCCCCCCACCGGCCTGCGGGATAAACCCACGCTAGCACCGCAAGGCCACAGCGATGGCTGCTGTCCCACCGCAGACCATGCAATGCACCCTCCCATGGCTTCCCAAGCCTTCTCCTGGTGTTAGGGGACAGTTACAGTTCACGGCTAAGAACCTCCAAGGACTCTCCCAAACATGGGTCCTTGGGAAAGCTTGCTGCTCCTCAACCCCTGGCTGAAGTAAGAGTTATAACTCAACATGTGTCCAGCAGCTCACTTCCATAACTGTGACGGCTCTGGGAGTCCCCTCCCAGGGCCCCCTGTAACTCAGTACTATGAGCCATCGCATGCGCTAAGCACTGACCGCACATTCTGCTTTCCCCACTTTATTCTGCTATTTCCATCACAGTGTGCCACCGCGTCTCCCTAAGTGACAGTAAATGCCCCGAGGTGGGTCCCCTCCTGGATCCCGAGTAGGCACACTCGAAGCTAAGCATCTTATCCATCTTATCAACTACTCAGTTCACACAGGTTGAGGGAGATTACCTTTTCTATGGTTGCTTTAATGAGGGTGTCCGGCAAAGAAACGTTTCCACCCAGGATCAAAGCAGAAATAACATCCAAGAGCATCTTCAGGCAAGACGTGGACAGACTGGCTATGGTCACTGTTTGAGACAACACCTGCAAAAACAATACCCAGTTAGCACTCGATTTTAACACTCGGAGTCGTGAGCACGCGAGGCTGGGCACTCACCTTGCAAACAGCAGCAGGGTTGGCTACCTTGGATCCATTTCCATGCTTCACGAGTATCAGGTACGTTTCCAACAACCTCTGAATCTGCTCAGAACTTTCACAGGAGTTCCCTTCCATTACCTTGTCATGTAGATCCAGGAGTGACTCCTGCACACAAAGAATTTAAGAGAGAAGTAAAATAGCAAACTCATGTGTTCATCCCATAGTGCAGACATGGAGACTGCAGCTTGAATTTCACATTCTTTTGCTTTGGGGGAAAAGGACACAGAAAAGGTGCATTTTCCAGGCCTCACTAGAGATACTCATGCCTGGCATTTAGGGCACATCGTCACCATGCTCCCAGCAGTGCTCCCATGGCCACCCCTCTCCGTGCTCCTCCTCCATGTCATGTGCTCTGTGGTCACACCAGCAGTGGGTGCAGAGCCGAGATTCAAGCTGGAGGCCTGGCTCCAGAGCCTCTCGTAACCACAATGCTCAGGACAGTGTATCAAAGAAGAAGAGTGCAAAGGGTGGAAGGAGGGCAAATCTTAGTGTAGGTACAAGGGTAGAGAGAACAATGTCAAAAACACAGCCCTGGGACCCGGAAGATGCCTTACTATGTACTTACATGACTTGATTTTAAAAGCTAGAACTCACCTGCAAGCAGTCAAAAAATGTACCAAAATGTTCCTTGTTGATACAGAGAACGGTGGATCTGGCCATGTGCTTCAGTGTTTCTCCTACTAAAATCCACGGAAGTTGAGTCTGTGTTTCAGTAACTGGTCCTAGCTTCTGCAAAATTAGCTTCACTGCCTGTGGGAAAGCAAGAACCAGCACAAGAAACAGAAAAATCCTTACTCATCAGTGTTCACACCTGGACTACATTAGCTGCCTTTAACTGTGGTCTGCAAGGATCGAGGCTATGGCAGCTTTCACGGTTCACTACGTGTCCCACAAGGAATTTCCAAACTGGGCCGGGGAATTTCATCGCACGGCTGTTGCTCCCGCCCTCCCCTCAGCCAAAATCACCTGCAGTCTAACCTGCTGGTACCCAGGGCCAAGAAGGCCACAGTGGCGCTGTACGCAGCCATACGCAGGGGCGCAGCCGCAACTCTGCCCACTGGAGCTTCCCTGCTCTCCTAACTCCTTTCTCACTTCTGCCCAACCCCCAACCCAGACTCCACACTCTCCTCCCATCACTTACCTGGCCAGCACAGGAGTGAAACATATTTCTAACACCTTTGCACATTTCAAAGAGTAATTGTCCAACCCCTTCCACTTTTTCTGGATGTTCATTAAGATCAAGAAACATTAAATTGAAAAGGGCATTTTTATCAGAGACCTAAAATACGAAATCAAAAATTACATTTATAGCATAAATAAATCCAAGTGAGAAATGTCACTTTTTATCCTACATACCCATATATAAACACTCAAGGGAAACAATTCTGAAAGGAAGAGATGTGTGTAGTATCTCAAAACATCACAACAGCATACTCTCCTCTCTTGTCACATAAGAGTGAGGAATCTATTCATAAGACAGGAAGGGAAGTACCAAGAGAAACTACACAAGACGACATTCTGTCTTTCAAAGGAAATGACACACTTATACTTAGAGCATAAGAAACATTGATTATCAGTTTTTTAGGGTTTTATTATGAAAATCTAAAAGTTATTAGGGAAATTTTAGACAAACACAAATAAAACTGTGCAACCAGTTCTTTCCAGGAAAGCATTACAAAAATTCCTATTCATCTCATCGCTCATGTATTCATAACTTGACATTGTGTTCACTTCTCTTACACACAGGCAGCGACCAAAACCTCACTAGCAAGAACAGAGAAAGCATCAGCTTTTCACATTAATTACTGAGAAAGGTCTAAACCTTACTTTTGTTCTGAGACAAACTCAGAACAGCAACAAGTATCTACTTATATACATAAAAAATTAGTCCATAGTAATCACATTAAAAAACACTATTAGCTCTACTTATCAGATTTTTGACAATTTACTAGCAATACATATAGAAAATATGAAACTAACCTTTCTCATCAAAAAAGTAAAGCTTTCAGCAGCGAAGTTTCTTATGTGTAGTTTTCTATGAGCCAAGAGTGTACTGTACATGCTACAAATGAGAATAAGAAAGTAGTTTAGTGATATTAGAAAGGACGTACAACGTTCCAACGACATGCCCAACACCACCAGCTACGGGTGGAGCGCGCAGAACATCCAGGTCAGCACTGCACTCATCTCCTGGGACACCCCCGTATCAGACAGGAGACCGAGGCCACGCACCTTAGGAGGCAGGTGGGGCCGAGCTTACGGGAAAGACCCCATGAGAAGCTGAAACTCGCAGCAAGTGTGAAGGGGTGCAGGGGAGCATGACCTGAGACTGAAACGAGAGCAGACACGGGGTGGGCCGCAGTGACCAGTGAAGAGGACAGGCTGTCTGTCAGAGGAGGGGCTGTGTGCTTGGGGGGGGGCGGCTGCAGACAAGGGCGCTGTGGTAGGAGGTAGCTCCGAACCCAAAGCAGAGGAACCTGGGCCAAGCTTACACCTGGGTAAGCCTGCCTACTTCCTCCACGTCACCAGTGGGCCCACTCCACACCGGTGACACAGGTGAGGACACACCAGGGCTGAGCATCTGCTCGAGGGTAGCCAGCCAGTAACTCCTATAATCACATGGCTAACCTCGCTTATTTAGTATTTTTTTAGAAGTATTTGGTACAGGGTCCCACTATGCAGCTCAGACTTGTAGTGATCCTCCTGTTTCAGCCTCTCCAGTGCTGGGATTATAGACATGTGCCACCATGCCCAGACTTGGTGGCCAGCTCAGTGCACTGCAGGCTGGGGCTGGCATAGCATAGGGTGCTGGGGATCAAACCCCAGTCCCCGTGCTTTCCTAAGCAGGCGCTTAGTCCACTGAGCTATCTCACCAGCTCCTGACCTTGTTTTCTTGGTGACGGAAGAGCACAGAGTTCTGCTCTACTGCTGCTACAACCCTCGTCCCTAATAGCTCCTTACTCACCACTGTTAAAAGCATTGGCTGAAGGACAAGTATCCTCAGGAAGAAGCATTTGCAGAAATACACAGGATGAGCCCAAGGAAGAAAGACCAGGCCGGGGGCAGAGGGAGCTGGTGAAGGGCCCCGGCAGAGGCTCTGGGGGTGTCCGCAGCACAGCCCTGACAGTGACGCCCTCACTCCTGCTGCTCTGGTATGGTCTAGCACTCCCACCGCCTCCTTTCTAACCCCTGAAGGTGCCAGGTATGCGCCCAGGCCGTTTTTCCTCTTACTGCAACACCATCTTTGTGAGAAGAGACTTCACCCATTTTACCTGACTGGGTCTCGAGGGCTTTACACACAGGCAGCATTCAATAAATACTCCAAGTGTGTACGTGCAGGACAGCAGCGAAAGGATCTGAAGTCCTGAAGACAACCGTACTGAAGCTGTCTCCAAGGAGCCCAGCCAGGAAGAAGGCTGGTACCACTGAGAGAAAATGGGCGCCCAACAGGGCCAGACAAGGACACGGACACCGACAGGCACTCAGTACACATTTAAGGAGTGCAGGGACACGCAGCAAGTTACCAAGCGTTGAACAGAAATGTGTTACGTTTCATTTTGACAAATTTGAGTGAAAATATGCAGGCTGTTGAAAGTGACGTACTGAAAGCCAGGAAGTTTAGAAGTGAGGAACCTGACGTGGGACACACTCAAGTGACGGCTTTTATGTCATAAAACCACAGAAAGTATGTTGTTTTGAAGAACTTTTTGGTTTGTTTACTGAAATAATCTTGATGTCTAATACATTTCACCAAAAGCTGCATGGAGAACTAATAAGGCTAGAAAATACTTTTTTCCTGCTTTGTTCAAAGAGGCTGCACAAAACCAAAGTCATTGTCCTGTCCTATACACCTTTAATGGGGTGTGGAGTGTAAACGGGCTGACTGCTGATCAATGGAAAATTTCACTCAACCTCACATTTAAAAAGATAGTATCTTTTCTTCAACTAAAAACCTACTACGAGGCAGGCATGCTGGCACACCTGTAATCTCAGCACTGTGGAAGGCTGAGGCAGGAAGAATGAAATTTCATGCCCAGACTGGGAAACTCATTCATGACTTAGTGAGACCCTGTCTCAAAATGGAAAACGGGAAAAGGACTAGGGAGGTGGGCCAGTGGGAAGGCCTGGTTTGATCCCCAGTACTACAGAATCCTCCGTCCTCTGTGCCTACACGCACTCAAAAATCTTGGGGATCTCTTTTGGCTCAGCAGTCAAGGAAACATGGTACACAATTTTCCTGGAGCTTACAGGTTTGTGAAGGCAGTGGTACACTACACACAAATAGTCCTAATAAAAGTTTGTAATGCAAGTGACAGACAGGCTGAAGATATACTCAGACAGTGTTTGCTTCTGGCTTAGGTGCCCAGAAGTAATCTGTAGAAATTATAAAACTGAGCCTGATGTGGTGGCACATGCTATAATCCAGCACTCTGGAGGCTGAGGCAGGACTATTGTGAGTTCAAGGCTAGGATGGGCTATAAAGTGAGCTCAAGGCCAGCCTGAACTGCATAGTGAGACCCTGTCTCAAAAAGAACCCCCCGCCCCCCACAAAAAAAAGAAAGAAAAAAACAAAAAACAAAAACGAAGTCAGGCTTCAAGGGTGGCACTGCTTCAGCTGCGGCGGAGACCTCAGATCAACACAAGACAGGCTACGTCCAGATGCAACAGGGGAGGCAGCAGGAGCAGGCTGGCTAGCAAGTGAGCTCTGCACGAGGACGCATCAAGCTGGAGCAGCCACCGGGAGGTAGAGGCCATCTCACCTGTAGATCCGGGCCATGTCCTTCACCATGAGCCTCCACAGGTACTTGTACAGGTACGACAGTGCGGTGAAAGCCCACTCCAGCAGCTCTGTGTCCTGCGTCTCCAGGATGGAGGTGACGGTCAGGAAGAAGTCTGGAAAGTGGGGGTAGAAGTCTGTCTGCAGGTCTCGCGCCAGCTGAACTACCAAGCTGGATTAGAAGAGAAGCAGCTGGTTATGTCAAGTTTTTAAGAAGGCTGTACATCTATTTAATGAAAAAAGACCCACATTAATTAGATTAATCATGATTAATTCAAACCACTTCTAAGTCAAGTTTTAAAAAGTCTAAAATTCTTCAAATCTTAGGAGTTCAGGAGGGAAATCAGGTCAGACAGTGTATTCCTTCATATTCCTCACCTGCTCCTACATCATGAAAGTGAGGGCTTAAGGAAGAAGTAACAAATGAACACTTGTATTCTGAGGACACTGCTTCATAGTAATGCCCTTTTCCCTGATATCCTCATCTAACAGAAGAGGTAAATTTCTGTCTTTAAACCACAAACACCCAATGTAAGGCATATACAGCTATGAAACACAATTTTTCTTAAAAATCCAGATAAATGCCATTGAGCCTTTTCTCAAAACTCTACTTACTCCAAAAGGGGTTGGTAGGCAAAACTGTTCTTAACTTGAAGATGAGTTTTCAGACTCTGAACGATCTCATTTTGATGGTAGACCAGCTGGTTAAATGACTGGCATTTGTCAATAACTTCCTTATAAAATTTTCCTGGGTGAGTAAAAAACAACAAAGGAATATGTGCTGCTTTTCTCTCACATCGTTACTGTGTGGAATACGTAAAGCACAAATATTGAGAGAATAAAATACACATGAAAGAAAACAATACCAAAGTGTTCTGTAAGGTTCAGCTCTCTCCATTTCAGCAGACCCTCAAAGAAGTAAGTTTCAACTTCCTGCCAAGATCAAAGTACTCTGTTAATCAGGTAACATGGGGAAAATTATCATCAAGTTAATAAGCACAATCATATACTAATATCTTATAACAATGATTAACAGTTTGAAAACTTTCAGGTTTCTTATAAAGGGGGATTAGCTAACAAACTTTAAAAAGCAAAAGGAGGCATAATATCAACAGACTTTTACAAAATAATGTTTTACAAAATAATGTGGCTGGTTTGGTTGTAGCAAATAACTTTTTAACAGGTCAAGAGGAGTCATACTTTGGAAAAAACCTTTTTCTGTGGTTTAGGCACAGAAAGCTGTGCTGATTCTTTCCAGCTCTTATAGTCTGTGTGTGGAAATATGGACTGCTAAAGCCTTATGGCAAAGTAGTCTGGCATTTCTATTAAAATTAAAAATAGGTTTTCCCTTTGATCCAGAGACTCCACTTTTATGAGCTACATCTTCTGAAATGTGTAAACATACACGTACAAAGATGTTTAGTAGGTTTACCATACTGGAGGGAAAGCATCAAACAGCGTAAAATCTAACAGTAGCAGAATATCTAGACACTTATGGTCCATACCTATAAAAGTGCGCTGTGTGGCTGTTTACATGAATTAAAGTACTAAAGTGCCAGGGTGGGGTGTAGCTCCGTGGTACAGCACAGGCACAGCATGCACCAGGCCTAACACCCAGCACAGACAGAACAGAAAAGAAATAATCGATCTCTATGTTGACCCAGAAGGATGATGTTGATATGCACCACGGTGATAAAAGCCAGTCACATGGTAAACTCTGTTGGGATCTAAGTTTTTCTGAACAACGTTTCTGTGCTGGGATCTAAGTTTTCCTGAACAACATCTCTATGTTGGGATCTAAGTTTTCCTTAACAATATCAAACACTTCCGTCAATGTTTGCCATCGCATAAGCACGAGAGACGAGTAAGAAAGACCACATAAATACTCAAGTGTCAACCCTTGTTTCATGGCAATACGCAGTGAAAGAGAAAGCCATTTTCTCAGTTTAGCACTTTGTTGTTTAGCTTGTTAACACAGTTTGAAAGACAAAAGCAATAACTTCTTGGGGCCGGGGAGATGGCTCAGTAGAATAAGCGCTTGCTTGGCAAGCGTAATGGGCCTAAATTCAATCCCTGGTTCTGCCAAAAACAAAACAAAACAAAAACAATAACTTATGATAGATGTATGTGCATTTGTAGAAGGGAAGAAGATAGACAGAACAATTACACACACACCTGCAAACAGCATGCAAAAATCTGCCATCTCAAAAAAAAAAAGCAAGCTAAAAAACTCTTAAATTTAATTATGCCTTGGAAATCTTTAAATAGGCAGAGTAAAGAGGAAAAGACAAAATTTCATTAAATTTTGTTCAGTGTCCCCTAAGGCAGAAGAGACATATACTTTAGTTGAACTCTTCAGGACAAAGGTATTTTTTTGCCGAAAACAATGACTGACACATGACAGCCTTTTGCCAACAGGCCATGTCCCTGTAACTGTGCAGCTCTGGCCCCAGGACATGGGACCCACTTCTCCCTCAAATCTGGCCTGGCCTGGTGACTTGCTCTGACCACTAACATCCAATGGGAGCTACTCTGTGAGGCCCACAGCAAGGCTTGGTGACAGGCTTGGTGAGATCCTGAAGCTCCTGCCTACAGTATCTTGGAAAGATTCTTCCATGACAGAAGCCTAGTGTAGCACACTGGACAGGAGAGGAACAAGGACAATCAAGACCCAGAAGGCCCAGCCAACGGAGAGGGTGTGAGCAAGGCCAGGTGGCCCACTCAGCCCCAGGACCTATCCCAGGCTCTCCTCACTACCTTTGCACCCCAGCCTTCCATACTTTCAAGCCCTCCCGAGATGAAAATGGAAATCACCTGTTGAAAGCCAGGTCTCTAACTCCCCTCTGAAATAACAATCGCTGTATCCACGTCCTAATGTCTCTTGGACACTATCAGTTGCACACCACAGGTGTACCAAGTTCAACAACCCTCAGGGCAGCTTCTGTAATTATCCAACCCTCACAACCTCAAGCTCCTCTTCCTATAAACCAATCTCCGTGAATGACCTCCTCAACTACTGAGTTATGGAACCAATTCTCTCTCCCTGCATAGCCAGTAGGTCCAAGTCTGTCCATTCGTTTCTACCTCTGAAATCTTTCCTTCTCTCTGACTACGAGAATCATTTTTTTTCCATTTGTCTCCAATTCCTGAAACTGAAAGACACGAGTGTCAGTCAGTCATGTGTCACTGGAATTGTTGTGGCACTAGAATGGAACCCAGTAGCTACAACCAAGTTAAAAGGTTACGAGTAGTGCCGATGAGAATCATTTCTAACTTATACAGATCCTTATAATTGGCTGTGCTGACTCCAGTCCTGCTCCTTCCTCCATACTGAAACCAGAAAGATGAAAACTTTGAACCTGATCACATCACTTACTCCCTTGCTTACAACCCCGAAGGAAACTCGGGACAACTCCAGGATAAAATCCAAGCTTGGCTGGCATATGGACCTTTATGACCTGTGCCTATCTTGCCATCTATCCCTTTTCCTGTTAAGGAACCATAAATACACACACAAACACTAACCACATCCGTAAACACACCAACCTGCTTTGCAGTGTCTTGACCGAGACATGCATTCCCTGGCCTCTGTTCCTTTATATGAGTTTCTTTTTTTTTTTTTTTTTTTCAAAGTTTTATTGATAAACAGATAGCAATGAGACAGTTTCAAATCAAATTGGAAGTACAGTTTCAACAAATAATACACTGCATATATTCTTCTTAGTGGTTAATTGCTGTATGAGATGCGGACTTGTGATCCTATTTACAAACACCATTAGAACAAATCATTCTATTCATTAAGAGTTATATGAGTTTCTCCCTCAACCTGAAATAGCTTTTCCTGTCCTCTGTGCCATGCCAAAACCCATACAAACAACAAAACTCAACTAAGGTATTATCTTGTCTCTAACACCTCTCTTGACACTCTGTATCTTCCCAAAGAATTTAGGTTAGGCTCCCTTCACTGAATTCCTGAAGTATTATGCACTCACCTAAAGAACATTTAACACATTGAACTTTATATGGCAGAGGCAATATTTTCAAAGTAAGTAGAATTTGAAAAATAGTAAGGACTGAGATTGAATGGAGTATTATGCAAGATCTTACAAGGCTAGCAGAGAAATGATGACTTGATACACCAAAAAGAAAGAATATCTCTACACAGAGGGATGACAGTTCCAGTGTGGAGCTGGAAAAACCATGTAGCCTAGCACTGTGACAAGCACCTCCTACCTAAAGGGGCCATACTCTTGTTGGATTTTTAGGCTGTCTGTTCCTCCTCATAGTGAAGCTGAATAAACATCTTAACATCTGCACATCTAAACTTTGGAAGAAAGGGAGCCACAGGAAGGTGACTCGCTCAAAGTCATTTTAAAACCACAGCTGCAGAACGATGGCTGCAGCAGTGCTTGGAAGCACCCTGAAAAAGAGACGACTGAAATCATAAAAGTTGGCCGAGTATCGGGTCAGGCTGGCTGCCTGCAACAGCTTCCCCCGCAGGCCTTCCTGTGTCTGCACTCGCTCATCGTGGAAGCGATGGGCCACAGCCTGTGCATTTCATGTTCACAGAAGAAATCGCTTAAGAACAAGTCGTTTCTATTAACAGGCCACATTAAAAGTCTATGAACCCTTGAAGACTGGCTACTCTCACTTTTTCTTACCTCATCATAGCTTGCAGTTCTATCGATTCGGTGAATAATATCAATATTCACATTGCCCAGGCGCTCGGCAAATGTAAGAAACTGCGAGGAAAAAAAGTTAACATATGTCACCATTCAATACTCATTGCATCCCGAGGATTTCAGGGTAGTGTAACAGTCACACGTGGGTAGTTGCCTTGTCAAAGTAGAAACTGTAAAGCGTCACTCAGTAATCCTCTCTACCTACTACCATTACAGATAATGCTATGCTGGGCTCAGTATTTCAGACTGTGTAGTATAGCAATCATAAAATGTATAACTGTTAAACTAAAAGTATACGTCAATGCGCAAAGAATACGGGTAAAAATAACCCAAAAGTCATGGGCCCTTAAATGCGCTGCATTAGTATTCGAAGATAATAAATACTACATTTAAGGGCTGGCCAAATAGCTCAGCGGATTAAAGCACCTGCTTAGGCAGATGCAGCGGCCAGGGATGGCGATTGAGACTGGCTGGGCGCGGTGGCTGAGCCTGTAATCCCAGCTCTTGGGAGGCTGAACACAGGCAGATCACACGAGTCCGATCTACACAGTGAGACCCTGTAGACTCTTACTAAAATCCAAAAAAAAGTAATAATAAAAAATAAATATACAAATACTACGGGGTTTGCCTCGTTTGCCTAAGTCCTTCCAGCTACTCCATGCTAGCCTGCTGAACCTGGCCATGAACACGGAGCTCCGGTGAAGTCGTTGCAACAAGTGTCAGTCACAGACGACACTGTAACGAAAACTCAGAAGGAAACTTACGCTGCGCAGAGGCGCTGCTACTACGGCTTAGCTGAAGTCACTCACTCGGCCGCGGGCCTGTCCCCCAAGGGTCTGCCCCCCAACTCCGTTTGGAAGTATACAAGATCGGGAAAGTTTCCGCCCTAAGCACGCTCCTGGGATAACGAACGTTACTCTAGACGGGAAGTTCCCCCAAAGGCAGGGTCCCCCAAATGAATCCGACCTCCCAAACCAAAGGCGAAATCTGCTACTCAAATCTCACTATTTTCGCGGTCCGCATCTACTACACCCTTGGGTCCCACTGTCGCCAGAGCCTCAGGCGAATGAGTCCCGCTCGCCAGAGACTCCGCAGCCTCAGGGGCCCCGACGGCCGTCACCGGCCGACGCAGCAGGACCCGCAGCGCCGGACCCAGGCTCCCGCGCTCACCCGGTAGGTGTTCTCCGTCTTATGAGACACAGGCTTTATCTTCATGGTTGCAGAGGGGCAAGGCCCGCAGCGGCCTCCGGAAGAATCAGAGGGATGAGAACGGAGCTCACACGTGGTGCTCTCAGCTAGCCAGCGACCCGGTCTTCCTCACGTGCGGCTTGCGCATCTGGACACCGCCATCTTGGAGGGGGAGGGGCTTGGGTGATCACGTGGGCGGAAGAAGCAAACGGAGCAGGCGCACTCCCCGCCTCCGCGGGAGGCGGGGCGGGCGTGGAGGGGGAGGGGTGTGATGTGGGCGGTGGAACGGGGCGGGGCGAGCGGGGCGGGGCGGGGCGAACGGGGCGGGGCGAGCGGGGCGGGGCGGGGCGAACGGGGCGGGGCGAGCGGGGCGGGGCGGGGTGGAGCGGTGAATGCGCAGTTCCTCGCTACAGCTCAGGCTAGCTCAAAGATGTGCGCAGCGTTTTCTTCACGAAAGAGAACGTGCGTGTATTTGTCAGCTGGAATCTACTGGCCTTCGCTTTGTACCCTGTACCTTGTAAAAGCTGCTCCCATTCATAATTTCGCAGTAAAGTTCTTGTGAGGACTAACTGTAAAGGAGATTTTACGAGGTGTGATGGAAAGATACTGTGAATATTTGCACTAAAAAAGAACTCATTACAGTGAAAGAGATATGGCCAGGCACGATGAGACACGTGTGTTAGAAGAGAGGGGGGTATTCTACGTATTTTGAGGGGGATTTATACCATGTATCCTTTACTGTAAGACGAGCTTTTAGAATTTACCGTATTTTTCACCATCCCTCACTGAGCACATATTTACAGTGATTTCTCTCACATAAAAGCGTTACAGTGTACTCGCACACCTTGTCCACTGCGCCTGGTACCCTGTGACTTCTGGCTCCTCCCAAATCAGAATGACCAAGAAGAGTAAATGGGTTCCGGTCCTTGCGGCAGCCAGGACTGTGCAGATAAAGAAAAAGGACATTTAGCACTGCTTTGGAAAATGGCAAGAAGGGGAGCACAGGTATCCCAAGCTAAGGGCGTGGGAATCGATAGCAAAGCGCCTTCCACCGTAATGGTTTTAAAAATGTCAACATTCAGCATATTTAAAAACTCAGATCTTATGCTATTTTTAAGCCCATGCGACACAGGAGGAAACTCCGATTGCGCAGCTTCTTAGGTGGACATCTTCATTCGGACTCCACAGGTTGGGATCACTTGTGAGGTCGGGTGCTGCTCGTCTTCATTTTTTGTTTTCCTTTGCCCATCCTGGGGACTGAACCCAGGGACTTATACATGCCAAGCAAGTGCCACACCACAAAGCCACCTTTCTAGGCCCGTACGTTGATCTTCTTAACTGTTATATTCTAAATGAATCTGAAAAACAAAAGGAATTTCAAAGAAAAAGCGTTTAATTCCATGCACAGCCGCTGTTACTGTTTCAGTGTTTTCCTATCACTTTGATGTCTGAGAACTGCGTGTGACCAAGTGTAAGTGTACAAAGGTGTGCACATTTTATTGGTGCGTACTTACTTTACAAACTGTTGCGTTTCCTAGTGGCATTTTAATGTGATATGTACACGTGTCAGCTTGATCACACACACCCCCTCCAACACCCTCCCCGTACCTCTTCTCTCCCCCCATTCTCCTCTTCTGTCTAAAATCCTTTCCTTTCCTTTTTCATGTCATCTTGGTGGAATGTTTAAAATTATTCTTCCCCACACTGGAGAAATCTTTCTGAGTCTAGCTTTCTTTGCCTAACACGATAACCTCCAGTCTCATCCATTTTCCTGTCATTCTTTGCAGCAGAACAATACTCCGCCGCACACACACACTTCCTTTATCCACTCACCCAGTGGTGGGCATCTAGGTGGGTTTCCTATCTTGGTTGTTGTGACTTCTGTATGCACAAATTTTAAATAAAATATTTTGATAGAATTTTCATCCATTTAATATTTATTCATTCAACAAATATTTATTTTCTTTTTATTTATTTAGTTTTTTTTTTTTTTGAGACAGGATCTTGCTGTGTAGTCCAGGTTGGCCTTGGACTTACTGCATAGTCCAGGCTGACCCTGAACTCACAGTGATCCTCCTGTCTCAGCCTCTTGAGCTCTGGGGAGTACTGGCAGGCACCACTGTGCCTAGCTCAACCAATAGTTCTTGACCCTAATGTGATTCAGGTGCTGTCCCGGCAGCTGCACAAGAAAGACAACGTTAATGTTAGTGCTAGTAATTCAGTTTGGACATATTGAGTCTCGGTTGCTGACATCTTAAGGAGAGATGTGAAATAGAAACCAAACATTGCTGCATAGGCCTGGCGGTGTGACCTAAATGCCTTAAATACACCAGAATGCCTCCAGTGGGGTACTGCTGGCTAGGAAGGGGTTAGTGAGGAAGAAATCAGAGGTGAGGAAGTGAAGACCATGTACTTTCCACATGGCCATTGACATTACAGGGGCAACATCTTTACATCAAAAAGTTGTTCTAGGGGCTGGTGAGATGGCTCAGTGGTCTAAAGCACCTACTTAGAACAAGCTAAGCTAAGCAAAGCACAGGGACTGCGGTTCAATCCCCCAGCACCACATGCCAGCCAGCCCTGCACCCTGGTGGGCTGAGCTGGCCACACACTAAATAAATAAATAAATAGATAAATAAATAAATAAATAAAGGTTGTTCTAAATATGGTAACGGCTCCACAGCCTTTCTGAATCGTACTTTTCTAATAATAAAATTATATTAAAGTATTGAAGGACCCAAAGTTTGGATTGTCTCCAACTGGCTTTTGTTTGTTTGTTTGTTTAGGTTGCACTTAGCCTTTTATGGCTCGCAGATTCCTGCAGACAGTGGTGGTACCTAGGGTGTACAGAGCCCCTCTGTCATCATTCCAGCCAAGCTGAGCATCTGATAACAGCTGTTTCTTCTAAACGAAAGCCTCAGTATTCAGGTTGAATTGCAGCGTTGGCACTTGGCAATAAGTGAGTGGGTGTTGGGTTGCAGCCTGGGCACTCCTCTCTAAAAGGCTCGCTGTCGCTGCCTTAGGGAATGTCTAGAAAAGCAAAGACTCACTCCTCAGGAAAATGTACATAAACTGATGCAAAGACATGTCAACAGCTTCAGAGTTACAGGCTGCGGTTAGCCGAGGGTAGGCAATCCCACTCTAAGTGGCATTTCTAGTCTGTGGTCAAAATTACTTCCCAAAATTGGCCCTTTCTTTCTTTGCTATTTATTTTTGTTAATGAAGTTAGTGGGTCGCTAAGGAGCACAGAGAAAAATGAAAATTCAAGAAAGCTGAAAGACCAGGTGCTTCGGAGGTATCTTTTGCCTTGTTTCTCATCCGATGACCTTCAGCCCCTGACAGTCCCGATTGGAGTAGATACAGTGAAGTAACGTGGTGATTCAGGGCACGGAGGCTGGGACTAGACGCGGCGTGGACCCTGCTTCTGCCCTTGGTAGGGGGTGATGTTGAGAGAGTCAGTTACCGCCTCACGTAGAGAAGAAGATGGCAGAAGCACCCACCTCTCTGGTGACTGCACAGGCTACTGAAGGTACTGGATGCAAATCACTTAGAGTGGCATCAGGAACCGAAAACGCACAGCCTCTGACAGATGATTCAGCTTCCTGAGTCTCCACTTCCTCATCTGTGGTGGAGGGATGATAAAACCAATCTTTCGAGGTGCACTGGGCGTGGCATAAATGTTTGCTGAGTGGATGCATGAATAGCTCTGCTCTGGCCCCTGCACAAGTTCCTGAAGGGTGGACACCGTGGACTTTCCCAACCTCGGGTCGCCTGTGCGTCCCTTCAACTGGTTTCCTTCTTCACATCCTGGCTCGAGCTGAGCTGAGCCTTAGCTGCGCGCCACCATCCTCTTGCTCCTCCTTCCTCAGTGGCTCTACCTGCTGCGCCCAGCCAGGACACCTAGGCACGCACGCCATTCCTTCATTCTCAAGCGCTGTCAGGAGCCCCCAGCAGTTCTGCTTGTCTCATCTTCGCTTGCTCATTGCACTTCCAGTTCCAGAGGACTTCAAGAGCACACGAGGATTTCACCTCGTGGATGCGGATGTGGAATTCTGAGTGGGCTTCTGGGTGGAGGTGCCGCCCACACTGAGGCCTGGAGGGAGACAGGAGTTGGCCAGGCGGGGAGGAGCGCGCGCCGATGGTGCTATCCGGCTTGATGAAGTGTAATCAAAGAATTATTGGGACGGCTCCCAGAGCTCTCCACATACAATGGCACTTCTTTTAATGAACTTAATTTGTTTTATGGTTTGGGGAAAGATGGCTGCATTTGCGTTTGTGTAAAGAAGATCTCCATGGTCATGTTTCTTTCTCAACGTGGACTTTGCAAATAGAAAGAAGATTTTGCCAAATGCTTTTGTTGGCGAACCACATTGTTGGCGAACAGAAAAGTCCGTGAACTGAGGTGTTACTGTGTATTCAGTGACAAGAATGACAAGTTTTGGGGCCGGGGAGATGGCTCAGTAGGATAAGCGCTTGCCTGGCAAATGCAAAGACCTGAGTTCAATCCCCGGTTCTGCAAAAAAAAAAAAAAAAGAAAAAAGAAAAAAAAAGAATGACAAGTTTTTGATGCTCAAGGAAGAAGCCTTAAAATTGATGCTTCCTCGTCTCTTATGTACCGTCCCTTGACCTGTGTGTCACATACCTCTGAGAACACAAAAGTGCATCATAAGAGAAGGAAAAGGAAAGCTACAGATGGGGAGGGAACTATTTTCAAAATAAAAATATCTCATAAAATACCCGTTCCTCAAATATGCAAAGAACTTTTAAAGCTCCAACAGTAAAAAGTTAAAAGCTGAGCACAAGAGCTAACCAGATACCTCCCTGAATGACATATACAATGTGATAAGATCGTCAATAGTTTATGCTATTGAGACCTGAAAATTCAGGCAACGTGATACCGCGGCATATTGCTGGAATAGCTGAGCTCCGAAATACTGATGACACAAAGTGCTAGGGAGGGCACAAAGCAGGAGAAACAGGTTCATCCTGGTATGAATGCAAGATGGACGGCTTTGGAAGACACTTCCAGGGTCTCACAGAGCTAACGATGGGCATACCATCGTGCCGGTATAGAGTTATACAAATGAATAAAAAACTTACATCCACACCAAAACCTGCATATAAATGTTTATGACTGAATATTCTTTTTTTAAAAGATGTGCTTAGTACAGGGTCTACTTGGTCTCACTACATAGATCAGACTTGTAGTGATCCTCTTGTTTTCAGCCTCTGAAGCGCTGGGATTATAGGTGCACGCCAGTCTCAGTTGCCATCTCAGTGCACCCCAGGGGCGGGGCCAGCAGGGCATGTTGGGGACCAAACTCCCGGTCCCTGCATCTGCCTAAGCAGGTGCTTTAATCTGCTGAGCTATCTGGCCCACCCTATAACAGCATTATTCTTAAAGATGTCCTCCAGTTAAGTGGATAAACAAACTATGGTACATCCCAACATAGGCTATAACTCTATTTACAAAAGGAATAAGCTTGCTGTCAGGCTGTTGCTAAGTGAAATAAGGCAATCTAAAATGATGACTGTAATGGTCCAATTAGGCAGGAGTTTAGAAAAGGCAAAACTATGGGGACGATAAAAAGATCAGAGGCTGCCTGAAGATGTGAGAGGAGGAAGGAAGGTGTTGTGTTTAGACTGGGTTCCTCCCAAAGCCAACACACTAAAGGCTCAGCAGCTGGCCTGTGGTGCTACTGGAGGGGGCAGAAGCCTTGAGACTGGGTGCCGGGGAAGGAACTGAGGGGTGAACAAGGGGATGCTGTCCCTTCCTGTCCCCCTCTCTTTTGCTTCCTACCCACCACACATTGAGCACTTTCTCCATGACAGTCTGGGCTACCACAGGCCTAAAGCAACAGGCTCAAGTGACTGCGGACCGAAACCACTAAGACTGCACCGAAACAAGCCTTTCCTCCTTATTGGTTGACTGTCTCAGGTGTTCTGTCACAGCGACAGAAGGGAGGGTCAGCATGGTGAACCTACACTGTCAGATACTGGAGTGGAAGCCGTGTGACTCACACAAGGTATAAATAATGGGGGGTGGGGGAGGTGAGTGGGGCACATGGGAACTCTGCTCATTTTTTTGTAAACTTAAGTCTCTAAAATTTATTAATATTTTGAAAAATTCATCCCCTTTACCAATCTTCCTATTAATTGGAAGTCCTTTGGAGAATATCCTAGCCTCCTGAGGTGGGACCGGAAGGACACCGTCCTGTTCTTGAACCCCCAGCGCCCCATGAGGAACTAGGGCCAGGATGGGAATCATGCGAACCTGGACTTGTCATCCAAGCTGACTGAGAAAGAAGCACATGTGCTTCCTTCAGAACAGTCGGAAAGCTATCACGGACTCAGGGAACCTTCACGGAGCTCTGCTGAGTGTCAGGCACTGGCCTCAGGGCTGAGGTTGCGGTGGTAAAAGCGCACAGTCCCTGCTCTTGTAAGGCTGTGTTCTAGTGCAGGGAGACTGAGGGGCGGCAGGTAAGTTCACAGACTGTCGTTGATTCCAGGCCATGGAGATAAATGTGCTTGATAGCGAGTGTACCAGAAAATGTTAATTAGTGTGCAGCATTTATTTTCCTTGTCATCTTTGAGGAGAAGAGCCCTCTGGGAAGCTCCAGTTGGCTGTGTGCCTGCACATTGTGGACCACATTTCCCCGGTGCCTGTCTTCCCATCTCCTGCCCCTTGTGTATAGGCATACCCTCGTGACCAGGTGCTGGCCAGTGAGATACAAGTAGAGGTGCATCACATCACTGCTGTGTCATTTGCTGGAGTGGGGCAGAAGCCTTGAGACTGGGCCCCAGGGAAGGAACTGTGGGCTGAACAAGGGGATGCTGCTCAAGTTGACTGGTTCATGGTCACTTGAGCCTGCTGTGTTAGGTCTGTGGAGCACAGAATCTCATGGAGAAAGTGTTCACCTTGTGATGGGTAGGAAGCAAAAGAGAGAGGAACAGGAAGGGTGCTGTCTTTGCACTCTGAAAAACAGAACAGAAAGTACAAAGTCCCCATACAGCCACCTTCCCTCTTTTGCATCATCATCATCATCATCATCATCATCATCATCATCATCATCATCATCATCATCATCATTATTATTTTGGTACTGGGGACCAAACTCAGTACCTTTGATGCCACTAAGCTATCTCCCCAGCCCAGCTCCCCCATTATTAATACCTTGCACTAATCACACATGTAATTCCAGTAACATATAGTTTCACCACCCTGAAAATACCCCACAGACTGAGAAATGTCCTTAAATGAAGCACCCTCGGGAGCCCAGCAGAAATGCTAGTGATGCCCTGATCTTACGACTCTTCATTTTCTACAGTAAACATGACAAGGAAATAAACTTCTACCCTACATAAACTACTCTGGTTTTGGATGTCTTTGTTATTGTAGCTTAGCTGGCACCAAATTTGGGGAGCATCGAGGCATGGTGGGGAGGAGCTTACTATGTCATAGAAGCTAGCCAAAGAAAGTAATATTTGAACAGGAACCTGAGGGACTGGGGAGATAGCTTGGCAGTCTAAGCGTCTGTCTGGCAAGCACAAAGACCTGGGTTTGATCCCTGATACCGCATGGTGTGCCAGCTCCGGAATCCCAGGCATACTGTGCTTCATAACAAGACTCTGTAATCAATCAATCAGTCAATAAGTAAATAAAGAGAATGGACCATGGAACCATCTAGGCAGAGGTAGTGTCACGGAAAGGGTTAGATGTATGAGAGTTGGTGAGATGCTGGTGTTGGCTGACATGAGCTTGGCCTTTTTATTTCCCCTAGAAACGCTATGCGCAGACAGCCTTGAGGGACTGGTGAATGTCCTTCGTTTTAGCCAGACCCAAGACTCTGCTTTAAGACATGCAGGCCTGTTAGCGTGGAGTCATTTTGTCTGAGCGCTACACTTAAGAAACTAACAAACTGGTTGCAATGCTGTGGTTTACTCTATTCCCTGTGGAAGGCTCAGTCTCACCAAGATCCTTTCCTGGAAGAGCCCCCTTCATCTTTGGTGCTGGCTCTTGTGTCACGGCATGGTCCTGTACTATTGGACTCTGCTTAGATCTGCAGTACTTTTATGATAAACTTCTATCTGTGTAAAATCATGATGTGGCTCTCTGCTGTAAGTGTGGATCTGAGCCTCAGCTTCCTGTGGCCACTGCCTTTGTGTAGCTCCTTGCTGCTACAGGCGGGCAGATGAGTGCAAAAGCCCTGGGGCAGGATTGCGCCAGGACACGTCCGACATGGTGAGTGAATGGAAGTCAGAGGGGCTTCTGCAGTTTTCTACGCCACCACAGAGAATTCCCAAAACAGCCTCTAGGAAAGAGCTGCCAGATGCCTTGGGGGACCCGACAGAGGAAAATTACTTTTCTCTCCAGAACATGGATGGGCTGAACTTCTTCTATTCACAGGGAAGTCCAGATACAGAGAGAGACACTGTGGGGTTCAACATATACATTCAAACATTTTCTCCTAATCAAATACTACATTTAATATCCAACGCTGTCTCTGAGGATATATTTTCTATACAGTGGCTCTTTGACCTAATGGATGACTAACCCCCCCTAAGAAGTGACTAGGCCTCCTCGTGCCTCAAACATCTCTGACACAAGATACACACTCCCAGGATTATAAGCATTTATTGTATTTCCACCTTACAGAAAAGAGAGAAGCCCAGAAGACTAAAACTACTCACCCACGATGATGCAGAAGATTGAAAACAGAACTGGGAAGTACAGTCCGCATATCCTGACCCCAGTGCTCTACCATCTCTGCTACGTTCAGCTTTAGTTTGTGCTACAAACCAAAGGTTGCAATGGATGTTTCAAGTCACAAAAAATCCTCCATGACTTGTGAAATTTTTTTGGGGGTGGGGAGAAATCCATCACTTCGCATAATAGTAGCTCTTCTTTCCCGATGACTCTGCCTAAAACAGTTTTGATAAAGAACCACCCTGATTACACACAAATCGTACATCATGGAGAGAGATAATTCACATTCATAGAAGACCCTTCATTCATAGGGCACGCTGAGCTTCCCAAACGACTCACCTCCCATCATCTCCTCTGATTTCTCAGGACAGCCCTACGAGATAAGTAGGGTGGACATAATGCCCATCACACTTTATACAGAGAAATAAAACAGTCCCAGAGACAATAAGTGACCTGGCTGACGTCATACACTTTTACTCGGTGTTGTCAACCTTTTCCGTGGCTGCTCTAGAGGTCTTGGCCCTGTAACACGTTCCCAGGTGCTCAACAGGTGGCCCTTCCTGGCGCTCGCTGTGTCCGAGGCGCTGGTCCCGGGGCTTTGCACGTGATGAGTCATTTTCTCTTCCTGCTAGGTAGACTCTGTTACTGTCCTTGTTAACTGATGGGCACGCTAAGCCATGGCGACACTGAGGAATGTGTCTAAGCCTGGACATCTCTTGAGGCACACAAGCCGGCCCCCAGCGCACCCGGGCTGTGTCTGGAGTCTGGGCTTAGTCTCCGACCTTTGCTACCTCTCCAATGAAGAGGATTTGGAAGGAATTTTCGGATTCAGGCATTCAAGCCTGAATCAAGTGTCTCTGAGATCAAGTTTGGTGACTCTAAGGGCTGTCACAAGTCCTGCATATAGCAATACAACTCTTGAGAGCCAAATCCTGGAAGTGGCCAACATGGCAATCAACAGATAAACTGCTTTTTAAAAAAATGTGATATTTATATACAATGGAGTACTACTCTGTAATAAAGAAGAATAAACCTGAGTCATTTGTAGGAATGTGGATGCACCTTGAACAGATGAATAAGTAAAGAACGTATGGTATTTATACACAATGGAATACTGCTGTGCTCTAAAGGAAGATACATTTGCATTATTTTTATTTTTTGGTGGAACCAGAGATTGAACTCAGGCCCTTGCACTTGCCAGGCAAGTGCTTATTCTACTGAGCCATCTCCCTGGCCCTGCATTATTTTTAGAAAAGTAGATGCACCCCAACCATAAAGTCAAGTTAAATAAATGAAAAAAACATAAGAGTAGATATTACATGAGCTCTCTTATATGGGAAGCCTAAAGTATACATTTAAAAACAAAATAGAATTTAGACAGTAGGAAAGATGTCTTTCAAATAGAAAGGGGAATCTAGAAATGGAAAGAGGGCCAGGGAAGGGGTGAGAGGAGTAAGACAAGGAAGATCCATTAAATAGTTATACGTACCCCATAAGGGACCTGAAAACATTATGTGTGGCAAATATGTACTAATAAAAATAAATAGGCATTATGTAAAAGAGGTGAGAATCCAGTACCTGATGGCAAATTTCAGGCATCTTGGTCCGGCTGCGTCTCTACTTGGAGTTTTCAATGACATAAGCCAATGAGCCCCTTCATATGTTTAAGCATGTTTGAGTTGGATTTCTGTCTCTTTCAATCTAGATAAATTTGTTTTGGTTAATTGCTTATTCTGATGAATGCAGGCATTACTCATCTATCAGACTTCCTACTTTGGCTGGAAATGTGAAAGTACACTCTACTAATTTTCTGTCTGCCACAGTAAATGTGCTTTAAATTAATAAGCCAAGTGGCATGTGAAGAGCGTTGGGCGGCAGGCAGGTCTGCTGCTGTGGGCTGCCCGCGGCCGCTCCTGCCCAGGCTTGTTAGCCATCAGCGCCTGGTCAGCTGGCAGACGGGCGGGCACTGGAGAACCCAGCCCAGCTGGCTCAGGCGTGCCTGCAGCCCAGCCCTGCTTCCCATAGCCGCTCGCCATCAAGTGGGACAGCCTGAGTGTCTCAGTCACTTTCTTTGTTTCTGAGACACAATGCCCAGTACCCACAGTTTAAAAAGGAAGAGGTTTATTTTGGCTTGTAGTTTGTAGAGGTGTCAGGCCTTGGTCAGCTGGTTCCCAGACAGAGCTGCCTGGCAGAGAGGGCCTGCGGGGAAGAAGCTGCTCAACCTCAGGGCCACCAGGAAGCAGAGAGAGAGAGGGGAGAGAGAGAAGGGAAGGGCCGAAGAGGGAGGTGAACCCTCCTCCAGGCCCAGCGACGGCCTCTTCCAACAGGCCCCGCCCCCTCCCTGCAGGTCAGTTATGAGGCCCCACAATCCACCCACTTTCCCACAGTCTATGAGGCTTTTAGGGGATGTTTAGGTAAAGCCATAACAATGGCCCTTTTTCCTAGTGAGATCGGTTTTTTGAGAGAGACTGGCAGAGTGCAGGGTGTAGACTGAGCTCTGGCGCCCCACCAGCTCCACAGCTTTCTGGTTGACCAAGCAAGTCACAGGGATAGCCCTTGGTCAAGAAATAGGGAAGGGGGTTCCTGCCTCGTTGGGAAGGGCAGGGAATTCCCGTTGTAAAGGGCCACTACAGGGAGGGATGGAGAGTTAGGGCCATTTGCAATCACTCTGTCATACTCATGCTTGTTCTTTGTGTTAAAGATGGAGATGAACAGATGAAACCAGCCAAGGGATGCTGGAACTAGCCAGGTGCTCACTAAGCCGCAGAGCCCTTCAGTACCTCAAGCAGAGCGTATCACTGCTCCGCTGTCTGAGACCCACCCATTACTGCGTGTGGTTTTGTTAAAGTCAGAAACAGACCTGCAAACCTTGTTCTGAAAGAAATGTTAAAGGTCATTTGGGCCTACCTTCACCTTTTCCTGAGGAAGAACCAGGTCCCAGAGTTAGGGGACTTTCCAGGACCATGCAATGAGTTGGTGGCAGCGATAGAGGCCCAGTCTCTCCCCTGTCACTTCCCATGCACCAGGCTTGCCATGATCTTTTATGACATTTTTTTGATATGGCTTATTCCTGTCTGCATGTAGTTTAGGAGATAATACCATAAGGCCTAGTGCTTGGATGGTGACAAATAAACCTTTTAAAATTACGACTTCACATTTCCTCATTGAAAAGATGTCTAATTTGTTTATTTATTAGCAGACATTTTTTCCCCTTTCATCTTTTGTTTATTTATATGGCACAGGCTCTCATTATGCAGCTTGGGCTCATAGTGATCCTCCCGTCTCAGCCTCCCCAGCGCTGGGATTACAGGTGTGCACCACCATGTCCAGTTTCGTACCAGGGATTGAACCTGGCTCCTTGCACTGTCCAGGCAGGCACTAAGACTGCTGAGCCATCTACCCAGCCTATTAGGGAAGCCTACTCATGCAGGCACTGAAGTGGTTTGGTTCTGGTGGAACAGATCACGGTACACTTGGTGGCTTAAAGCAGCTTGCGTTCTGGGGCTCAGAAGTCTAAATTGTAGGAGCTGGGTTAGGGCCTTGCGCAAGTCTGAAGGGCAATTGGTTCCCTTTGTTCCCTGGCTTGTAGAGGCTGCCAGCCCACATCACTCCATTCTACTCCCGGCCTCATAGCATCTCCAGTCCCTCTGCTTGCATGGCTTCATGGTCTTACCCGGCAGTGTTGTCTGACTCCTATAATCCTCTTCATATAACCTGTGCTTCCTTCCAACGCAGCAGCTGCTATAGTTTGGTGCTGAAATGTCTCCAAAGGCCCGTGTGTCATAGGCTTGGTCCCCAGCTTGGCACGGCTGGGAGATGGCAACAAGTTTAAGATGTGGAGCCTAGCAGGAGCTCTCAGGTCATTGGTGGTGTGGCCTTAGATAGGACTGTGGCTCACCAGCCTTCTCCTCTTTCTCCTTTTCACCCAGCCCCGGGTCAGATGGTTTCACTGCCGTGATATGCCACCAATGCAATCAATCACGGAGTGCCACCTCCCAGAACCAAGAACCAAACTACAACTTTTCTTTCTAGAAGTTTATTTGACCCAGGCATTTGTATAGGAACAGGAAGTTGACTAACATCATGACCCCAGGGCAGTGGCACAAGGCTCCTGGCTGGCCTGTGCTCAGCAAGCCAGGGAAAGTTCATGACTCTCATGTAGCGACCTTAGAAGTCCCATAGCTCCATCTCTGCCATGCTCTTGGGAAGAAGCAGCCATGGCTCACTCAGATACCAGGGCAAGGGTCGTAGATCACATCTTTTGAGTGACAGAGTTTTAAAGAATTTGGAGCTATGATTTTAGCATGTCCCTTTAGCATTGCTCAGACCTAAGAGTTTTGTCAGCAGTTCCTCCTTTCCTCCTGGCATTTTCCCTAGCATGGGACTGTGGACAGCTCCAGAGTTGGCCGTGGCTGTCTGCAGGCTTCTGAGTTGGATCGCAGCGGCTCTCTGGCTCTGAGACCATGGAGCTGAAAGCCACTGCAGGGGCTCCTCCCTGACTTTTGATTTCTCAGTGCTTTCCGCCAGTCCTATTGTTATGGGAAAGACTGAACATGAGAAGAAATGGCACAGGGCCTGCCAGACAGCTCAGCGGATTAAAGTGTCTGTTTAGGCAGACGCAGGGGCCAGGGGTTCTATCCCTGGCCTACCATGCTGGCCCCGCTCCCGGGGCACCCTGAGATGTTGACTGAGACTGGGCGTGGTGGTGCGTGCCTGTAATCCCAACACTTGGGAAGCTGAAAACAGGAGATTCACTACAAGTTTAATCTATATAGTGAGACCCTGGAAACCCTGTACACCTCCCTGCACTAAACACAAAAAAAGAAAAAAAGAAGAAGAAGAAATGGCACTGAGAAGGTTTAGGAAGCAGTTTGTTACATCAGAGGGCCTGACTGCGATCTCTCTCAAAGTGTCAGCGCCCTGCTTCGTTGGGTTTTGGTACATTTACACGTACCAAAACATATAAAAGTGTGGCTATATGGCTATGTATACCAATTTTTTTCTTTTGTCCACCTGAAAAGAAGAATCCATTAGTATTTCCAAGGGAGGCACAAAGGCAGATTTGGTGCACTGTGATTAGAGAGTTGGGTGACATCATGGGTTGCTAAGAAAGTTTGTACATCTCAAATTACACTGCAAGGCCATCAGTTAAACAAGCATGAGTTACACAAAGGAAGAAATTATCAGGCTTGTTGAACATGGCTATCTGGTTTTTGTGGTCATTCTTGGCAGGTTTTCCTTTAAAATTTTAATTTCCCTTCCACTGTGATCACCTAGCTTCCTGTATCAAACACTTTCTGCTTAAAGTACCTAACATGACACTGTCTTTCACACCTGGAACCTGACGGACCCCAGCTCGAGAGTCTGCTGTCCTAATGCTGCCTCTTGCTTATTCTAAGCCTTCCTCACCTTCCTTGTACACTCAGCCGGCTCCCTGAAAGCCACCCACGTGCTATAGGCCCAGTACCTCACTAGGAAGATGACATTGCCTCTGGTACTCAGAAAAAAGAGTGTATTAGGAACATAACCCTCACCTATCCTCAGCTGTCCCTTAACTGTAGCTATATACGCCCTTTTTTTCTTTTAGCACCTGAAAGGAAGAATTCATTAGTATTTTCAAGGGAGAAAACATCAATTTTTTTGACATGGCATGTGGCACTCTTCATTTATGTTTTTGTAATCTAATTACCTGTCTGTGAGGAATGGTTGAAAAAATATGGTGTGTTTTTAAATAAAAATGTGTTATAGGAGGAGATGGACTGTCACTCATCCCCGCTCGAATTCCTCCCCTCACGTTGAACATATCCCACCATTGGTGCCACTTTCTGGAGCAGTTCTGCGAGTCCTCTTTTGTGGGGGTCTTTAGTGGTACTGTCTCTGCTGCCTGGATGATCTAAACTGATTCGAAGCATTTCCCTTTTGTGGCCATTTTGACTCTGTGGAAAAGCCAGAAGTAGCCCAGTGCCAGGTCTGATGAAGACAGTGGGTGAGGACGCAGCGATATGGTTTACAAACCTGCCTTTCTGTTGGATGACACTGAACAGGAGCGTTCACCATGTTTTTGGTTATACCTGGGAAAGACACTCAAGAAAGAGGACTTCCAACTGTTCCAGAAAGTCCTGAGAACAATGGGATGGTGTTTTAGAAGCAACAGGGAGTGTTCTGAGGGGGGATTGACATCAATGTGTCATTTACTGTAATAATTTTTTACTTGTTTTTGAGACAGGGTCTCACCATGTAGTTCAGCCTGGTCTTGAATCACTATGGAGGCCAGGCTGGGCTCAAACTTGTGGCGATCCTCCTGCTTCAGCTCCTCAAATGCTAGAATTACAGGCATGAGCCACCAAGCCTGGCCAGTGCTGATTGATCTTGATCATCGGCTTGACTGGATACGGGGTGGCCGGAGAGATGACTGGATTACGTGGCCGCTAATCAATGAGGGAGAAAACCATTGGCGGGTTCAGAGCCGAGTGGGCTCTAGGGGGCAGGGCCTAGTCAGATGAGCGTGTCCTAGACTATGACATGGGGGCTGGGTCTGCTCTCTGCTTAGTGGATGCAATGAGCCGAACAGCTTTTTCCTGCCATACCCTTGCCCCAGGGTGTCTCTGCCTTAGAGCCACCCAGCCATGGGTGGAAGCCTGTGAAACCATAAGCCATGGTCAATGTGTATTCTTTAATTTGTGGGTGTCAGGTACTTTGTCCTAGCAACAGAGGAGCTGGACCGTACAAGGTTACAAGGATTAATTGTGTCAGTGCGGTCCCAGGCCTCTCAGCAGGAGGCTGTGTTCTGAGAAACGTGCCACTGGGCGTTTGTGTCATCGTGGGAAACAGGGTGTACCTACGCAAACCTGGGTGTGGGCCTGTTACTTGGCACCATCCCTGATCCAGCAGGAGAAGTTGTAGGAGGAGGGAAAATGTAGGAGGAGGAGGAAGAGGAGGGAAGCCATTCAGGGGTCAGCACGCTGCCAGCCTAACCTGGTGTGCTGTTTTATAGGAAACCCTTTTAATAAGTGGAAGTACATCCTAAAGCAATAAGAAGCACAGCATAGTAAGTACATAAAATGACAGCAGAGTCCCTTCTTATCATTAGCAAGCACTGTGTACGCTACATAATTGCACGTGCTGTGCTTTTGTATGACTGTCAGAGCAGCAGTAGCTTGGATTACACTGTCGGCACCATAAGCAGTTAAGATGCTGCGGCAGCCGCGACCTCACTCAGAGGCAGGAGCTTCTCCGCTCCATTGCAGTCTCATGGGACCCCCATCACATATGCGATTCATTGCTGGCTGACATGTTTTAATGCATGACTATATTGTAAAGCCCTTAGAGTATTGCCAGCCATATAGTAATTGTCCTGTTATCTGCTATTATCACAATTATAATCCATAGAGATTAACTTTAAATGTTATTTGTGTGATGAGAAATCTGTTCTCCCTGTCACTATTGTCTATCAGAGTTTATTTTGTATTGGACCTGTTTTCTGTCTCTCTCTCTCTCTCTCTCTCTCTCTCTCTCTCTCTCTCTCTCTCTCTTTCAGTACTGGGGATTGAACTCAGGACCTTGTGCTTGCCAGGCAAGTGCTTATGCTACTGAGCTATCTCTCTGGCCTTTTTTTTTTCTTTTTTGTATTTTTTAGGGAAGGGTCTACAGGGTGTTCAGGGTCTCACAACTAGATCAAACTCATAGTGATCCATCTGTTTATAGCCTCCCAAGAGCTGGGATTATAGGCATGTGCCACCATGCCAGTCTTAATTGCTATCTCACTGCGCCCCAGTGCTGGGGCAGGCACAGCAAGCCTGGGAATCAAATCCCCAGCCCCTGCACCTGCACCTGCTTGCAGGCAGTTTAATCCCCTGAACTATTTGGCTGTTTTTTTTTTTTTTTTTTTGGCCTGGCTCAGGATGCCTTAAGGGCATGTCTGGTAAGGCATGAGGATTTGGGGATTGAACCACAGAATCCTGAGCCTGACTGATTTGCTTAAGTGGGCACTTAATCAACTGAGACAATGGGCAGACCCCCATCTTCTCAACATCCTTTGTGTGTGTGTGTTTTATTCTTTTTTTTTTTTTTTTTTTTTTTGTGGAATCAGGGATTGAACTCAGATCCTTGCGCTTGCCAGGGAAGCACTTATTCTACTGAGCCATCTCCCCAGCCCCTGTGTGTGTATTTTTGAGACAGGGTTTCACTATGCAGTTCAGACTGGCCTTGAATTCACTATGTAGCCCAGGCTGGCCTCAGCAAATCACCCTCGGGACAAGAAAGCAAAGAGAAGAGGCTGATTGTCAGCCAGCAAGGGAGAGGCGCCTCTGCGGAGCCTCCACAGCCTCAGAACTGTGACCGGCTTTGTCTTGGTTACTCCCTTGGTGCTGGGCCGCAGCTCCCACGCCCACCAGGTAGCAAAGACCTTTATTTGGCGCAGTCTGCCCAGTCACAGGTGGTCCCACCTCCCGGGCACACTCAGCTGTCAGCTCATCTGAGGGCTCCCTCAGAGATGGGTGCCACACACTCGGTCACCTCCCCAGACCCCTGAGTGCAGGAGGCCTTGGGGGGCATCTAGGTATGAGTGCTAGCAGGCTTAAATCCCCCTCACCAAACTAAGGCCTTGGTGTGCAGGGGGGCAGCTTACACTAAACCCTAAAGTCCCTGCTCTTTGCTCTGCTGCTGCGAAGGACTCTCAGAGCCACTTGCCTCCGCCGGGCTACCCTTCTCTGACCCCTACCCAGGGGCATGAGGGAGGGAGGCACACGGAGTGACCAGTGCTGAGCAGGGGAACCCTGATTCCTAGGCTTGCCTCCCCTTCCTCAGTGCCGGAAGCTCAGTCAAGCGGAGGGAGGGCAGCCGCTGGGAACAGATGCGTTGGTTTAATCCTGGCTCTGCTTTGTTCCAGGTGTATGTGGCTGAGTCTGCACAGAAGCCATAAGCCTCACCTTTCCTTATCTGGAAAATGGGAATAACTTGCCATCCACTTCACAGGACCCCAGTGAGGGTGAGGTGAAAGGCAAAGACACAGGGTCTCTCAGGGCAAATACTGAATAAGTTTTTCTGCTATCTTCCTGTTTCCCCTTGTGTATCTTTTAGCTCATAAATGTATTTACACATTGAGTTTCTCATACAAGAGAAACCATGTGATATTTAAGCCCATGTGCCTGACCCTTTTCTCCTACCATTATGGTCTTGAGGTGCGTCCACTGTCCTGCAGATAACTCAAGCTTATCTTCTTCACGACAGACTAGTACTCCATTGCATGTCAACACCAATTTCTCTTTGTCCTTGCATCTGCTGATGGACATCTGGGCCTCTCCCAGGACGTAGCTACAAGAGTGGTGCTGCCGTCGGCACGAGGATGCGTGATCACCGCAATGTGGCGCCTTCACCTCTGGTCACGAAGCTACCCCGAACGGGGATGTCGGGGCTGGGTGGAATGCCTGTGTGGAGTTGTTTGAGCACACCCCGTGCTGATTTCCACCGTGGCTGCACCCGCTTACATTCCCAGCAGCAGCAGCAGCAGCAGCACAGGAGGGTCGTCCCCACCGCCGCGCCAGCACTGGCTTCTCGATGGTGCCATGTTTTTCTGGACTAAGACGGCATCCCAGTGTTGTTTTAATTTGCATTTCTCTAGTGACCAGTGAGTGATGTTGAACATTTTCTCATAGATTTATTGGCCATTTGTTTACTAATTTTTTTCACGTTTTTCTAGAGGCATTGAATGTAAGTACAATTTTTTTTTTTGTGTGTGTGTGTGTGTTTTGTATTTTAGGGAAGGGACTACAGGCTGTTCAGGGTCTCACTACTAGATCAGACTCGTAGTGATCCGCCTGTTAATAGCCTCCCAAGAGCTGGGATTACAGGCGCGCCGCCATCACACCTAGTCTCAATTGCTGTCTCAGCAAGCCCTGTGGGCGGGGCTGGTGTGGCAGGCCTAGGGATTGAGCCCCTGGCCCCTGCAGGCACTTTAATCTGCTGAGCTATTTGGCTGTCCGTAAGTACAATTTTGATACTTTGGAAAAACTGTAGCCCCTCTAGACTTTTTTTTTTTTTTTTTTGAGACAAGGCCCCACTATGTAGTCCAGGTTGGCCTCAAACCTATACTGGTCTTCTTGCCTCTGCCTCCCGAGTGCTGGGATTACAGGTATATACCACCACCCCTGGCTTCTCTCTTGTATTATTTTTATTTTTAAAAATTTTTTTTGTATTATTTTTACTAATACAAACATTTTGTGTCACTACAAAAGCAGTATATTTTTTGTGGCCCAAGAATTAGAATACTTAGACAAGTGAAAGAAAAACACAACACAATTCTAGTACAATACTTTGAGTGTGTTGTTCCAGGACATTTTTTGTACCTATGTGTACATGTATATTATTAAAATATAATTATACCCTATATCTTACTTTATGACCTGCTTTAAAAAATACAGCACATTATTTTTATTGTGGGAAAGTCTTTGAAAAATCTTTCGTGTCACAGTTGGTGACAATGGCTCCTTGTCATGGGAAGCACTTGAGATCCTCACACTAGGGCAATTATCTGTTGCTGATTAAGTAGGGTGACGCCAACATTTTTGTCTTGTTTTTCCAGAGAAAGGCCACATAGTTGCTATAGGGGACAAGAACAAGCAGTATTTTCAGTCCTCTTCTTGAACACATTTCTTTCTTTCCTTTCTTTTTCTGTATTTTAGGGAAGGGTCTACAGGGTGTTCAGGGTGTTCTATTCATTGTGTAGACTGGACTCATAGTGATCCTCCTGTCTACAGCCTCCTAAGAGCTGGGATTATAGGTACGCGCCACCACGCCCAGTCTCAATTGCCATCTCAGTGTGCCCCGGGGGCGGGACTGGCATGGCAGGCCCAGGGATTGAACCCCGGCCCCCTGAGCCTGCTTGCAGGCACTTTAATCCACTGAGCTATTTGGCTGGCCCTTGCACATTTCTTTAGAGATCATTATTTATTTATTTATTTATTTATTTTTATTATTTTTATTTTTTTATTTTCAAAGTTTTATTGATAAACATATAGCAATGAGACAGTTTCAAATCAAATCGAAAGTACAGTTTCAACAAATAATACACTGCATATATTCTTCTTAGTGGTTAATTGCTGTACAAGATGCAGACTTGTGATCCTATTTACAAACACCATTAGAAAAAATCATTCTATTCATTAAGAGAATGCAACTATATATCTATCCCAACCACTTTGAATACACAGATACAAAATGGGCATTCATAGTTATACCCCAATTTTTTTAAGTTCCGTTGTTGAATATTATAGGTGTGTAAACTCAGCAAAATATTTAAAAGAGTCCAGTAGCCCACAATAGCATTGGGTCTTCCACTTGACTGGCAATGTCAGAAATTATTGACCTGAGTCCCCCACAGCTCAACATAGCAACATGGCTTTACTTCCTATATTTCGTCTTCATACTTTTCTGCTGAATGGTTAAGCCCAAGGTAAAGCAGGACCTGTGCAACAAGAGTTGTAGCTTTTTGGTCTGAGAAGGTCAGTGAAATGCCCTCAGGATTTATCCTGAGATCCTGTACCTCAGTAGAGATCATTTTTAAAAAAATTTTATGTAAAAAAAAAAAATGAGAAGAAACTCATCTTTGTGTTCAAAACAAGGCGAAAGGAGATTTGGAGATTTGTGACTGCATGATATTATGGTCCCGTGACTTCTGCCCAGAGAAAGTGATAAAGGGGCAGAAATCTCTATCCTTTGAAGTCCATCTTGTTGGAGAAATTTACTAGACTAGCCCTTGAGCGACCTGAGTGAGTGAGCAGTTACTCCTTGGGGCTGTGGGCCCTGGCAGGGAAGTGGAAGCAGTCAGGTAGTGTCGTGTGCATGCGTCATTTCTGTCGCCTCGATGAGGTGCTTGGTAGGACCCAAAGGCAGTGGTGTGTGTTGCTCTGTCTGCTGTGCCCTGTGTCCTAACACTTTTCTCACTGAACTAAAGCAAGAACCAAAACAGAATCTTGCCAAGAGGGACTTCACCCCTAATCTAAGCAAAATTGAACCTCAACTATCTCCCCAGCCCATTTCTTGTAATGCTTGCGTGGTAGACAGAAGTAAAGATCTTTCTTCAATTTCTTGGGTGGATCTGGGAGCTAAAAAGTGATCCAACTGCTTCTAGAAAGCTTTCATTTTAGTGATTGTATCTCATTATCATTCAACAAGTATTTATTGAGCACCTACTATGTCCCAGATACTATTTTAAATGCTAATGATGTAGTGTGGTAAACAAGACAGACAAGATTTTTCTCCCCATGCAGTGTATATCCTACTACTCACTGAAGGAAAACACCCTAAAGGTGTCTTTAAACTCTTTGTCCATGACAAATTTTCCCCTTGGCAGTGCATCAGGAGCAAGGTGCAGGAAGCCATACAGAAACAGGGACTGTCTTTCTGCAGTATCAGTTTACTTAAAGATTTATGGGGGGATCACTTTAGAGGCTGCAAATACTCCATGGGGACAAAACCTACAACTCTAATAAAATTTATGGCTGAACTAGAATGCATCCAAACACTCCCTGTTTGCAGCTTCTGCTCACAGGGATGAACTCTATGGCGGCACAGGGCCGGAGCAGGAGAAAGTGTTTGAAAATTCTTTGTTTTCTTTTTTCCGGAACCGGGGATTGAACTCAGGCCCTTGCGCTTGCCAGGGAAGCACTTATTCCACTGAGCCATCTCCCCGGCCAAGAGAAAGCGCTTGAGAAGGATTGCTCCTGAGTTGCACCTCCTAGTGGAGCGGTCGGGGCGTGAGACAAGGTGACCGTCCAGGCACCGGCACTCAGGAAAGGCTCCAGGCATGCCCTGTGTTTCTTCTCTCCTGCCCCCGCCCTGCGCCTCACAGTGCTGTGTGGGAATCCTTAGTCTGTGGAGTCAGAGAGATGGGCTGTGCACAGTGTACTTGCTCGTGGATGGATCCCTCCAAGCATCTCTTTCGTGTGTCAGGCTTCTGTGTTCTGTCCCTCCACAGGACCTGTCCAGCATGCACTCCTGCCATGACATGCAGCCACTGGGGTCACACAGCCTTGTAGACATTGGTGTCACATGCTTGAAATGTCCAAAGTGTGAGGTAAATAAGCTTCTTTTCTTTACAAATTATCCAGTCTTGGGTATTCTGTTATAGCAATGGAAAATGAACTATATGGAGAGAAGACTTTGGTCGTGAGAGAAGGGAAAATTCAGATCACTGCGCAGCACAGCTTCAAAGTCCCGTGACAAGAAGAGGTCACAGTGTGGAGGTTTGCAGGAAAGCACTCTGTGCTTGAATGCTTCATCCTGCATGCAGGACCAACCCAGGGATGGCACCTGGCTTTGCCATGAGCAACACCAGATGCACCCGTGCTCCAGTCACCGATGTCACAGACTAAAAGAAAGTTGTGCCTTGGGGTGTGATAGGCAAGCAAAAAATTGAACTTGGGCAAAAGAGAAGAGGAAGTGGCAGAATATGGGGACTGTGATGTCCTATGGATAAGGCTGCCATGTGCAGGGAAGTCTCAGGGCATGCTGGATGGGGGCTCTGGTTGACAGGCAATGTAGAGGACACTCAGTGGATGGCCTTCCTCCACCTCTGCCTCCTTCCTTGAGCCCTAAAGGCTCAAGTCCCTTCAAGGTTTGAGCTCTATGCAAGCACTGGAGTTGTTCCACCCCGTCCCCAGCCCTGCTCGTGTAGCTGGGGCTGGTTAAAACACTTTCTAGCTGGCTCCAGGCTTTGGTAAATCCTGCAGTACTTCCTCTGAACAGAGTGCCTGCTTGCCTCAACCTGAGGTGTCCTTCCGCTCGTCCCTTGGGGACTCCTACTAACCCCCAAAGCCAGGTCAGGGGCCAGCTCCAGGAAACCTCTCTACCAGACCAAGGGTGTGTGCGGGAATCTGCTCCCATCATTCATCTTTTACCCCTGGGACGTAGGCAGATGCTGCCAAATAAATAACAGCCATTCTGATCATCGCACTCATCACCCCTTGCCTTTGGTCTACAAGGAGAGCGAAGCGTCTCCAGAGATGCGTGTTTGCAGAAGGGGCTTTCTGGGAAGTGGACTCCCAGGCAGGGAGGAAATTGGGGATGGAGTGGGCAACCAGATGGTTACAGGAAGCCTAAGGTGGCCCCTCGGGGACATCTGGGCCAGGAATGGCCCTGCAGTGAGGCAAAGGCCCCAACCTTTATCCTGCAGGATCAGGCTGTCGGCGTGTCCTGGCCACTCCTGGGAAGCAGGGGTGACCCTGGTGCCAAGGGGCGATCGTGCAGTCCCAGCCCTGCAGTCCGCATCCCATATCCGCTGCTGGGATCCGTCTGCCTCGTAGGAGGGGCTGTCCTGGACAGCAGGGGCGAGCACTCTTCCCCAAAGGCCGGCGTGTGCCTCAGCACTCGGAAGGAGCCCAGCACCCTGGCTGCCAGTCTCTCATCAGCTTGGCGAGCCCGAGTCCTGTCTGGGGTGATATCTGAACCCAACATTTGAAGAGCAGATTTGACACCTTCGAGAGATACTTAGAAAAACTTTGAAGGGTTTTAGGAAAAGTCTCCACTTCACTATCTTCTTGTAACTATGACATTCTTGAGTTATAGAGATACTGTCATGTGCAGAGCAAATGCCTGAGGTTTCAGGCAGTATTTAACTTCTGCACACTAGACCCTGAACTACAAATCCCTCTCTACCTTAGAGCATAAAAGCAATTTGTGAGGCCCTTCATGAACAGCAAGCTCACCTCCCTTTCCCTGATATCTTTTTAAAGTTTTAGGTAAGCGTGTGGCTGCAGCCCCGTCCTCTCAGCTAGTCTTGTCCTCTCAGCTAGTCTCGAGGCTGAGGCAGGACGATCACTAGCTCAAAATGAGCCTGGGCAAACAGCAGAACAAAAACGAAACAGGGAGGAACACTGTCTCAGTTTCTGTTCTTTCGTTGCTGGGACCAACACCCAACACTCAAAATGAAGGAAGGGTTTGTTTAGGTCACAGTTACTGGAGGCTTTCGTCCACGCTCAGCTGGCTCCAAGGCAGAGCAGCACTTGAGAGAGCAGCCTTTTGTGGTGGCAACAAAGAGCAGAGAGCAAAAGGGAGGAGCACCAGCAACAAGGGGAACAGACAAGTCTGTCTCCGTTAAGTTGCATTCAGAGTATTTCCCCACCCTAGGCTGGGCGTAGTACTCACACCCATAATCCCAGCAGCACTCACACTCATAATCCCAGCAGCACTCACACCCATAATCCCAGTGGATCATGAGTTAATCACAGACTCTAGAAGTCTGCCCCATGACTGCATGAGGCTTTGGGGGGACAAATACACACAAACCATAACAAACACACACATACAAACAAAAATCTGAAACCATACCCAACCGAAACAAAAAGCCAGAATTTTAAAGATTGAATGTGGTACAGTAGTTTTCTAGGGATGGCATAACAAAACACCACAGGCCTGGTGGATTAAACAAGCATCTATTCTTACAGTCCTGGGGGTTACAAGTCCAGGATCAGTATGTGGGCAGGTCTGGCTTTTCCTGAGCCTTTCTTGGGCGGGTGGCTGTGCCTTCTCACCGTCTCCCCGTGTGGCCTGCTCCTATATGCATGCCTCTCCGGTCTGCATGCTTAAATGTCCCGCTTTGAGGCGCAGCAGTCAGATTGGGCTAGGACCCAGCCTAGCAGCCTCAGTGTGGTGGAATCGCAGCCTGGACACTGTGTCTCCACAAGCCACCACACCATTTCAGCTTATGAATGTCAGGGGACCCAGATTCAGCCCAATGTCGATAAGGGCCCCAACAAAGTAAAACTTTATGAGTTCAGAAATGCAAAGTCTATGGTCTGAGGGGAAGGGCAACGACGTTTCATTGGGTGGGGACAGCGCTAAGAGGATGAAGCCATGTTCCTGTGTCTTTGGTGAAGTTAGAGTTGACATAGTTCACTTTGACCCCAAGTCCCAGCCAGTTTTCTCTCAAAAAGGCGGGGGTCATTGCCAAAAATAACTTACCCTTTGATTCCATATCAGTTGTGAAATATTAAGTTTTTTGCAAATATCATGGACTTCTAGTCTCAGCTCTCTTACAGTTATGGGCTAAATCTCATCCTTCCCCCAAAAGTGATTTTATTCTGGAAGGATCTTTACAGAGGTGATCTGGTTACAGTGGCATCTGAACCAATATGAATTGTGTGTGCACAAAAAGAGAAAGTATGGGGGCAGAGAGAAAGTTGGGCGAACAGGAAGGTGCCCTTCTACCAGACAAAGAGCAAGGTCTGGAAGGGATCTTTCCCTTACAGCCCTCAGAGGGAGCCAACCCTGCCAACATTTTGCTTTTGTGATTTTCTTATCTCCAGAACTGTGACATGGTGCGTTTCTTATGCTTAAGCCATGTAACTACTGTACCTTATTGAAGTAGCCCCAGTGGATGGATATCCTACTGGGATGAATGCTTTTCTATTCCTCACAGAGGCAATTATAAACTGACTTGGGTCTTCTGGGAGCAGGTAATATAGAGATCTTAAGTGAAACCAACTCTGGTTAGCTAACGTGAACAGTGGGTTCCTGTCAGGGCTCCTCCTGTCCCTCCCCATGACAGGCTGGCTTGAATCTGCGCCAGATACTTGGGCAGGAAAGACAGACGGGTTCCAGCTTGCATAGCTGAGTTCCAGTTACCAGAGAGTGACCGAAGCTCTCAGGATACCCAGCTTGGGAGAGGTCACTGGTTTTGCTTCTGTTCTCTCTGCCTCCAAACCATTATGTAGAGACCACAGTGGTGAGGGTCACCGAGGGCAAGGGTTAGGCCACTAGAATGGCTGTGACCAGTGACCACAGACTGGCTGGCTGATAGGACAGGAATCATTCCTCTCACAGTTCTGGAAAGTAGAAGTTGACATCAAGATGGCAGCAGGGCCCATGTGCCTTACAAACTTGTCCCCCTTCTAGCTGCTTGTAGTTCTCTGCCATCCTCGGCAGCTCCTGACGTGCAGCTGGATCACCTCAGCTTCCTCTTGCCTTCTCTTCTGCACACATGTCTCCTCTGTGTCTGGGTCCCATTTTCCCTTTTCTCATACGGACACTGGCCACTGGGTTAAAGCCCACCCCAGTGCGGCGCTGCCTGCTCTTACCTTGGCTGCACTAGCAGAGCCGCCACCTCAGTCCATCCCTGCTGCTATAAAAATGCCACAGCCTTGGTGATCCGTGAGCAACAGAAATACCTTTCCCGTAGTTGCGGAGGCTGGAAATTCAAGATCATGACAGTAGCAAACGTGTCCGATTCCACAGATGCATTATCCTGCGACAATTTTCCTTGGCAGAAAATGCAGAAGGGTACTTGAATCTAGGTCTTACCAGCCCATCATAGAGCAGTCTTCTCACTCACAAGAGTAAAACTTTCATGATCAAATATCTTCTGATGGCCTTATCTCTAATTCTGTTGCTTTGGGGGTTAAGTGACCCATGAATGTCAGAAGTAAACATTTAAACCATAGCAGATACTACTTGCAAATAAGGTCAGGTTGACAAACTAGGACTTGAATATAGGTTTGGCTACAGTCAACTGCAACTGCCTTCCACTCCACCAACTGAGCTATTGAAGGCCCTGCTGATATATCATTTTGGGAGGTCATAATTTAACCCACAGCAGATAGGCAGACATGCAAGTCGGAGCACAGCCTTTTGGACTCTGCTCGTTTTCATTTCTCTACCTCTTGACATCAAGTAGATACCTTCTGAGTTGACAGCCCAGCTTTGACTCCCCTGACTGTCACATGTCACTAGTCATCTTTACCTGCTCACTCTTAACTCTTAAGAGGTTCTCAGATTGATCTGCCAGATAAAATACCAGATAAATGGTTCAATTTTGGTTTCAGGTGAGCAGGGGATAATTTTGTAGCTAAATGTCCTGAATGATGCACGAAATGCATCAATTTTTATTTGCTAAATGTGGTTTTGGTTTGAATCTTAAATACTATCCGAGGGCCCATATGCTAAGGGCTTGCTTGTTGGATGGTGGCACGCTTGGGAGAAGTGGGACATTTGGAAGGTAAAGCCTGACCGGAGGAAGTTAATCACTGGGGTGTATGGCATTGAAGGGATGTGGACTCCAGCCTCTCTCTCTCTGTCTCTGTCTGTCTGTCTGTCTGTCTGTCTGTCTGTCTGTCTGTCTCTGTCTGCCTGTTTGTCTCTGTCTCTCTCTCTCTGTCTGTCTCTCTCTGTCTCTGTCTGTCTGTCTGTCTGTCTGTCTGTCTGTCTGTCTGTCTCTGTCTCTATCTCTCTCACTCTGTCGCTCTCTGTCTCTGTCTGTCTCTTTCTCTGTTTCTCTCTCTGTCTCTGTCGCTCTCTCTCACCTCCTTCTCTGTCTCTCTCTCTGTCACTCTCCCCTTTCTGTTTCTCTCTCTCTCTCTCTCCCTCCCTCCATCTCCCTCTCCCCCCCATAATTCCCAGCCCTCACAATGATGTTCTGACTCTAAAATAATGGAGCCAGTCATGAACTGAAACTTCTGAAACTAGAAGAACAAATCCTTTCCCCTTTCTGTTTGATTGCCTCAAGTATTTTGTCATAGCAATGGAAAACTGACACACACACCTGACAATCTAAGTTCTGCATCTTATTTAAAGAACTGGTAGTGCCTGGGATAAAACTCATCATGGTCTGTAAGATCTACTAGTTTATTCAGTTCCCTGTCTGCTCCTACAAACATTTCCTTCGACAAACTTAGTCTAGACTGGAGGCCCGTTAGAAGGTAGAACTAAGATGACCAAAGATTATACTAAGGCAAAAATAAATGCGTGGGAAAGTGGGGGAAGATTTGAGCTGCAGAATAAAGTACATGGTATCTGTCTCAATAATTCTAATTTTATCACCTGGGCTACCACGTGCAGCTACTAACCAAGCTAAGAAAACAGGAGAAAATGGAGCCACAGACAAAGGCAGTATCTCTGTTCTTGCACAGGTGGAGTTTGAGACGTTCTTTAGATGGTTGTGTGGTGCTCCGAGAAGACATAGAAGCTGCAAGTATAACATCAAGTTCAGAAGTATGCATGTAATAGTTCAGATATGAAAATGGTTGAGATTTCCTAAAGTGAAACTGTAGTTGATTAAAGGAAAATAAGCCATCCAGAAAACCGCTGTGTAAGGTGAAGCATAAAAGGGGCTCTTTAAGCTTTTTTTTTTTTTTGTATTTTAGGGAAGGATCTACAGGGTGTTCAGGGTCTCACTTCTAGAGCAGACTTGTAGTGATTCTCCTGTGTACAGCCTCTCAAGAGGTGGGATTACAGGTGCGCGCTGCCATGTCAACCTCAATCGGTGTCTCCGTGCACCCCGGGGGCGGGGCTGGTACAGCAGGCCCGGGATCAGACCCTCAGCCCCTGTGCCTGCTTGCAGGCACTTTAGTCCACTGAGCTATTAAAGTTGCTCTTTGAGGACACTGAGAGCCGGCTGAGCAAGGAGGAGGGCCAGGAGCCCCAGCTGGCCGACTGTATGAAGCTGTCGTTGCCCTGGCCTTGCCTGCACTCCTCTCTGTGGTCAACTGAGGCCAGTCAGGTGTTCGATCTCAAAGGGTCCTTTCAAACCATGCTGTGTCACATTTGCCAGTGTTGCTGGCCAATGTAGGTGACATGATTTGTTTCTCAAAGACTGGAGAAACAGATTTCACCTCCTGAAGGGAACATAAACCACGGTGCAGTGCAGAGCCGCAGACAGAGAGAAGAGAAGAGTTTACAGCCGCCTGCTACGGCTGAAATGCAGGGCACCCCCAACCCGGGTAGCCATTAATCTCCAAAATCCTATGCTAATATTATTAAGAGGATGGAGGCCTACTCTGCCTATAGCATTTACAGGAGGGGACTGTGAGGGGTGGTTGGATTAGAGAAGCTCCATAGATGGGGTCCCCATGATAGGGCCCTTAAGGCTTTAAAAGAAGAAGAGAGCCAGGGCTGGAGAACAGCGTGTGCCTGTAATTCCAAGGCTGGAAGGCCAAGGCAGGAGGACTGTGGGAAACTTAGACACAGCAAGACTGTCTCAAAGTAAAAATGGGAAAAGGCTGAGGATGCAGCTCAGTGTAAAGATCCTGGGTTCAATCCCCAGTGTGGGGGTTGGGGAAGATCTGCCTGCCTGCCTGCCTGCCTGTCTGTCTCCCTCTTTCTTCCTTGTTCTTGACAGGGTCGTGCAACCTAGACTTGAATGTGAGGTCCTCCTGCCTTGGCTCCCTGTGTGCTGGGATTACCAGTCTGCGCCACCACGGCAGGGGCTCATCAGACCCTTCGTCATGCTGTTCGGACCTTCAGCTTTAGAATTTTGAGCAAAATAACCCTCTCTGCCTTATAAAGTAGCCTATTGCAAATATTGTTCTACTAGTGAAAAATGGGGTAGTGCATCACCTTTGCAGTCATTAGATGGCTTAATTATCCCCATTTTATAGATGTGGAAATAGAAACACTGAGTGTTTAAAGAACTTGCTTATTATGTTCTCAGAGGTCGCAGTGGCAGAGCCAGGATTTAAATCCAGGTAATCAGTCTCAGGTCTGGACCCTTCACACCACCTCTTGAAAACTGTACCTTACACTACTAGGCACTTGCAAAAATTGGTCTTCTTTTTCCTGGAACATAAAATGTATCCTCAAGAAGGGCCTTGGAAACCACCCTTGTGTGTGTGTGTGTGTGTGTGTGTGTGTGTGTGTGTGTGTGTTTATGTGTTCTGGGGATCGAACTCAGGACCTTGCACTTGCCAGGCACACTTACGCTGCTGAACTATCTCCCCAGCCCTGGAACCATGACATTTAATCAAATGGCACTTGCGGGAACATACTCTTCATCTCTGTGAATGATGAGGACTGTTGAAACTGCTCTTTTTCATTTCGGCGGTTGGGTTGTAAGGTACATTGTAAAAGATGATTTTCTGCTTGAGCCTCTTGGTTGTTTCTTCCTTGAGTCTGCTCCTTCCTTCTCCTACTTGGTGAGACGCAGCTCTCTGTGCCAGGATCTCTTCAAGGTCTTTGTCTAGGTTTGGCCTGCTGCTAACCACCGTGCCGGTGTGAACGCCCACACTGCTGCTTGTACCTTTAGCTTTGGCCTGCTCTGCTTTTGAGGGCAATACGTTTCTTTCTGCAGACTCAGACAGTGTCACCCATCTGTTGTCCTTTGTGGTGTTCTCACACAACCCAACCTTCACTGTCCTTTCTGACAAACATAGGTCGAACCTGTACTTTTGTCTCAGCTTTTTGGAAATTGAGGAAACACAATTCCTGCATGTGTGGGACGCTGCTGGGAAATGCCCTTGGCAGCTGTCACTCTGGTCAGAAGCCGCAAAGGGACTGAACTTCAGCTTGAATGCACTCTCTCAGGATGGCTGCAGAGGGAAGAGCAAAACGGGTTTAGTTTTATTTTTAGGCAGAACTGGGGATTGAACTCAGGCCCTTGTGCTTGCTTGGGAAGCCCTTATTCCGCTGAGCCATCTCCCTGGCCCCAAGTGATTTTTAAAGAACCAGAGATAATTGTTAACTTTATTTGGCCCAAGTCACAGCCACCAGGGCTGCTCTCCCAGCCACAAAAGTTGGATAAAACACAGAGCAGAGATTAAAACTAACACCGGAATGAGGCCATCAAAGCCAGAAGCACACCTAGGTAAGTGGGTCATTTATTTTTCCAGTGATCATTTGTTAGATGTTCCTCATACATTAACCTGGAACCTGCAAACTGGCTGAATTGTAAATCAGTTTATGTGAAATTAAAACCTTAAGTAAACACCACATCCCGAAGCTGGCAGGGTAAGGCTCAGAGTTCAGGCATTCATTTCACTTGTGTGGAATCACGACACATGATGGGAGAAGGGGCGGGGCTCTGGACAAGTCTGTCTGGAGACTCCAAGGAGGGAGTCAGTGTTCCAAGGGGCCAAGGGGCATCGTGCACACAGTGGGTGCTCAAGCATGCGCAGGAAGTGCGAGTTGGTGATGGGGGGTGTCTCAAAATGCAGACGCTCAGGCCTTACACCATTGTGTTCTGATTCATCACCCATGGACTGTACCCTCCAACCATATTTTCTCCTATACACATTCATCCATGCAATTCTTTTTTTGTTTGTTTGAGACAGAGTCTCACTTTGTAGTTTAGGCTGGCCCCAAACTCACTATTAATACTAAAACATTGTGTAAAATAATGAAATATAAGATAGTTCTAAGTGTTGACCACAGCACGCTGGGTGCATTTACTTGGCAGCAAGCAGAGGGTGGGTGCTGCTTGGCTGCACAAAGGTGCTGGGGGCTCTGTGCGCACTGACTCAGGGCTTCAGGCAAACTGTTGGGGAAGGGAGTGGGGTGCAGAGGGCATCTGTGGCATGTGGCACATTTGGGTATAAAGAAGAGTTTTGCCTTGTATGTAAAGAGGATTTTTTTTTTTTTTTTTGGCTGCTTCAGGCTGCCTTAAGGGCAGGTCTGGTCCAGCTTCTGGAGCTGGGAATAGAACTGCGGTCCTACGTGCCTGCCTGCATTTACTCAAGCGACACTTTAAACAACTGAACTATCCCGCAAAGCCCCTGCCTTGTATGTAAAGAAAAAGAATCTGGAATCTCCATAAGGAACTGGTAAGAGTGGTTCTTTACTCAAGAAAAGAAAGGGCCAACTGGATAAGGTGAGAGAGAGACTTCGCTGTACTCATTTTGGGATTTGTGAACCAAGCAAGCATACAATAATATAATCTGAAATGTGGGATGAATGGAAGGGAGGGAGGAGGGAGGAGGGAGGGGAGGGAGGGAGGGAGAGACGGAGGGCTCACTGCTGCAGAGTGCTGGGAAGGTCACTGGGTCAGGGCATGCTGTGCAGGGAAGGTCTTGGAATTGCCCCTCGAAATGAGACACTACTCACATCAGCTGGAAAAATTTAATTTTCAGCATCAGGTCATATCATCTCTAGGATATTTTAATTTTGTTTTATTAATTTTGTTTTATTATTAGAAATTAGCTCATTCACTTGTAAATATTTAAGAAGGCCACACATCTTGTAACCACATGTGCGCATCTCTCTGTCTCTGTCTCTGTCTGTCTGTCTGTCTGTCTCTCTCTCTCTCTCTCTCTGCACTATTGGGGGTCACACTCAAAACCTTACACTTGCCAGGCAGGCGCTGATCTTACAGTGTTGGAAGTTAAGAGTCACTGTGGTAATGGCCGGGGCTTCTTCCCAGGGGCTCTGGACTGGGTAAGGACAGCACTCGGGGAGGCAGTCCGGCCTTCCTCAAGGTAACTTTGCATTTATTTTTGTGGGAGGCTTTCAAACCAAAGTCTGGTTCATGAACATCCATGTACGGGTTGGTGGCCTGCGAAGTGTGCATTTGCGAACTATTGCTTAGTTTCGGCTGTGAGGGTTTTCTTCGCAATCTAGCTGAAAGGGAGTACATCTTTTTGAGTTCTGTGGCCCCCAACTGGATAGAAAAAGAATGCAGGGTTTCACACTGCACTACTGTCACGGGACGTAGACATAGAATAGTTACCAAACACACGTGGCTAAGCACGTGTTTCAGCATCCCTTGAAGGGAGGGAGTGGTATAAACAGACCATTTCCTTCCAGTATTCCTGTGAGGCCATGTGGCTTAGCGTTTAAGACCACTAACTACACTGTTTGTCTGGACATGGTTTGGCTTCAGCAAGTGCTGGCTGGGCAGTATGGGGTAGGTTAATCTAGCTGCGCCTCTATTTTCTCATCTGTATAGTGGGAACAATGATTTCATGTAAATAACACATTTAGCTCACATAGTTGTTGCATAGGTTAAACAGTATTTTTAAAAAGTAATGTTTGCTGGATGTGGTGGTGCACAGCTGTCATCCCAGCTCTCAGGGGGCCAAGGTAGGAGGATCTCACGGTTGAGTCCAGTCTGGGGTACATAGTGAGTGGAAGGTCAGCCTGGCTCCGTAGAAACCTGGCCTAAAAAGAAGAAAACAGTGTCTTTAAAGCATGTATATAATGGGAACTATGTATGTGTTTGCTTCTGACTTCCTGTAAAGCCCTGATAGGCAGGTCACGCAGAACTGGGGTGACACTTTTAGGCTGTTTAGTATTCAGATAGTACAGGACATCCTGGATGCCTGTGTATGTCAGGCACCAGGTTGGCTCTGGGCATCTAGAAGCTCTGGGCAGCTTTGCTTAAAAAAGAAAAACTAAACAAGGGGGCAGTGACACATACTTGTAATCCTGGCTACTCTGGAAGCTGAGGCGGGAGGATTCCAAGTCTAAGTCCAACTTGGGCAACTTAGTAAGCTTTGTCTCAAAAATAATAAAATAATAAAAAAAATAAAATGGACTGTAATGAAATAAAACAGAGAAATATGGTCTAGGAATGTATCTCAGAGACAGAGCACTTGGCTAGCATGTGAGAAGGCCCCTGTTCAGTTCCTGGTACCATTAGTGAGTGAATGAATGAAGCAAGCTGGATGTGTGGCTCACTGGTCCGTGTTGGTCCTCAGTACCTGAATTGAACTGTAGAAGCTCCACGCGAGGGGTTTCCGGGCTCTCATCCACGGCAGGCCTCGGGAGGAGGAGCCTGCTGTGGATGACCCGTGAAGAGCTCGGCCACCCAGCAACAGCGAGTAATGTGGGGCAGCGGTCAGTCGGGAGCCTGAAGGCGGGGACTTCGGAACAGCGTGGTCAGTGTGCGAGGGCGCTGCTCTTGGAGTTTGCCCCATCGGCCCCACATGGGTGACTTTGTCCTGCTTTTCTGTCCTCCAACAAGTCTAGAGCCAGGATGACGAGGCTACAGATTGTTTACTCGGAATTCTGACTTTTCTAGAGTTAAGCCTTCTGTGTATGTTGGCGGCTTCGTGTTGCCAGCTCCTGGAGCACCCTGCGTTGCACATGCAAGGAATTCATGGGGCTCTTTGTCTTCGCAATGGGGATAAGATTATGCATTAACTGGACTGAATTTTTATTTTTTTGGTGGAACTAGGGATTGAACTCAGGCCCTTGCGCTTGCCAGGCAAGAGCTTATTCTGCTGAGCTATTCCCTGGCCCCTGGACTGAATTCTGAGAGGTTGGGGGCGTGTTTGATTCACCTTTTTGTCATGGCAACAGACAGCACACTGCTTTGTGCATAGCGAGCACCTTGAGTTGTGGAATTACACAAACATAAGCACACGGCTGTGTGCATAATCATTCCTGCTCTCTTCCTTTAGACAAGAATTCTTTTTTGAGACAGGATCTGAGGTAGTTCAGGCTGGGCTTGAGCTCGCTATGTAGCTGGCTTTGAATTTGCAGAGATCTTCCTGCTTTAGCCTCCTGAGTGCTGGGATTACAGGTGTGCACTACCATGCTGGGATTACAGGTGTGCACTACCATGCTGGGATTACAGGTGTGTACTACCATGCTGGGATTACAGGTGTGTACTACCATGCTGGGATTACAGGTGTGTACTACCATGCTGGGATTACAGGTGTGTACTGCCATGTCTGGCTAACCAAGATTTAATGTACGTTTATTCTTAATATGTGGAACATGTACTTAATAAATGATATTCATTAAGCCAGAGGAAAAGGAAGAATTTACATGAAGTTTTTTCATTTTTTAAAAAAATGACATTATCTCGAAATACAAAGGTGGAGTCTTGTTTTGTTTTGTTGGTATTGGGAATCAAACTCACGACCTTGTGCTTGCCAGGCAGGTGTTGTGCCACTGAGCTATCTCCTAGCCCACAAATGTGGATTCTTATCACTGAAAAAAATCTTTGAAGTGGTGTTTCTTCCTTTTAACTGTTTTTCCTTTTTTGTCTGCACCGGTAACAATTTTCTAAATCAGTCCATGGCTAACACTTCTACACCTTCATTCATGAGGCAAACTGGGTTTCTCTCTTTCACCTGCTGTCTAATCTTAGCTAAAGCTCATGGTGTTTGCAATTACAGATTTAACTGAGCAGGTGACACGATGGCAGCCCCGTGAGCTCCGCCAGGGGTCACCTCCCACAAGCAAACCAGTTTGAACAGTTGTTCACAAGCCCAATACCTGCACCAGGGCTAGGAAGCCAGAGGAGACACCGCAGCGCAGGCTCTGAGCATGGCATCACGTGAAGACGCATTGAGGAAGGCAGGCGAAGCTAACCGCATCTCTCTCTCTCTCTCTCTCTCTCTCTCTCTCTCTCTCTCTCTCTCTCTCTCTCTCTCTTTCCCTCACCCCTCAGTGAGAGAACACCTCTTCTGGGAGGAAGGCAGAGGAATACATCCAGGTCTTAGAGTTCAAGCCCAGCACAGGCCCAAGAGCCAGGCAAGCCACATAACCCCTGCCCCAGGGCGGGACAAAACTCCACTCACTGGGGAGCACAGCGCCAAAGCCCACACAGGACTTAGAGCTCAGTGCCAGGCCCAGAGCCAGGTGGATAGCACAGCTCTCTGCATGCAGGTGGGGCTCACAGGCAGAGGCCCCAGGCTTGGTCCAGCTTCAGGTGGTTGGACACGAGCTCTGGTGGGACAGACTCAAGTTTTGGCCTGCAAAAATGCCATCCTTGAATGGGCTGTGGAAGACCCCACCATCTCCTACAGATTGCATAGGTCTCTAAGTCAGTCCCTGCATCTGTGAGACTTGGGATAACCCAGCCTGGCATGAGTCTTGGTAGCCTAGGAACTATCTCTGAGACCCTTCCTCCAGTCTCCAGAAGCTCAGCTGTCCCTGGGACAGTGCCAGCACATGGAGCTCTCAACACCAGAAAATACATATGCCCTGATGAGATGGACTCATGTTTTAGCATGCATTGCTGTCTGCTGGGATGAAGCCCAGGTAAACCCCACTGAGATGCTGTGGGTCCTTGTGGCTGTGACTCAATGACTTCATTCACTGAAAATAGAAAGAGGTAGTGATCATAGGACTTTGTCTTGTAGCTCAGTGACCAGCTGGCAAAACCTACTACCAGGCAGAACCTAACGCCTCCACTGCTACAGGTCCTGATACGAGGCAGAGACACATGCAGCCAGTCTACCAGTCTTTTGTTCTGGCCAATACCTCCTGTGGCTAGTTATCACAGTCTTGGGCTGTGAGTCTACTACAGGAATAGGCAACCCATAGTGAGGTGAGCTTTGGTCCTACCATGTTGTACTGGTCTCTGTGGGATGTGGGCTCAGGGTGTGACAAGGCGATGTGACCCTGGTGGCCACAGGTATGGCATAGGAGTGTGGAGCTGGCTAGACCCTCCAGAATTCCTCATCACAGGCTGGGGACTGTGGTTGAGGTATCTGGATCTACTCTAGAGGATTCTGGGGCAGACAACCATTTGTGTTTTCCTAGCTCATGCTGAGTAACAATCAGTGCAGGTTTGGATAAATCTTGGCTTGGAGGACCCTCTATGGTTAAAATAGCAACAACAGCACACCAACGGTAGAGTTATAACAAAATCTGGACTAGAGCGATATCTAGTGCTGAAATAATAGAAATGGCTACAGATTCAGGGAGAGTAAATAAACTGCTTAGAGTTTCAGGAAATATAGGCAAAAACAAAGCCAATCATGATCAGTAGAAAAAAATACCCAATCCTTCAATGCATAGATGAGATTTTAAAATAGCTGTTTGAAGGACAATAAATATGGATTAATAAAACACAGAAACAATTCAATATTTTGAACAAAGAAACTTCACAGAGAGGTTGAAATAATTTTTAAAAAATCAAATGGAAATCTTGGTGTATCTTAAAAAACAAGTGAAATAAAAAAATGCAATAGAATGTATTGATAGTAGAACAGGTCGGATGGAAGAATTACTGTGTTCAAAGAAATACATACTAGTAGAAATAACCATAAGGGCTCTTTGTTTACTCATCAAGCAGAAAGCATAAGTAAGACATTGTTCTAAGATACTTGTAATTATTAACTAATTTCAATTTTAATAATGATGCTATAAGCATCTACTACTTGACTGTAAAAAATGTGTACTTTATTATGTTATCTCTAATCCTCACAATAATCCTTGAAGGCATTTAGGATTATTCTTGTGGTGACCACTTCTTGGAAACAGGAGGACCTTCTATCCAAACTTAGACTTGGATGTCAAGACTGAAGATGCGGACACACTCCCACCTCCATGAGGATACGAAAGGACACATGAAGGCTCAGTACCATAGAATGAAGCTTTCTGGGGATAGTGGCAGCAAACAGATTTTAAAAGCGTGGAGAGAGAAAACAAGGAAAGGAGATTGGTTTAGTGAGATATTCACTCCCCCCTACTGGGAATCGAACTCAGGACCTTGCACTTGCCATGTAGATGCTTGTGCCGCTGATCTACATACTTGGCAGGAGATTGTGTGTGTTTGTGTGTGTTTTGTTTTTAGCATTTGGTGATTGGGGATGTAGTCAGTGGCGTTAAGGTCCCCATATAGGTTTTGAACTTCATATGCAACTTCCCAGAAGCAGCAAAGGAGCAACCACCCTGGCTTTTTTGTGAGGCGAGTACTGGGAATTGAACTCAGGACCTCAAGCCTGCCAGGCAGGTACTGTGCCACGGAGCCCCAGCCCTCACACCGGCTTTTAAAAATGACCCATTTTACCAATGAGGAACTGAAATTTTATGGTATATTTTGTATTATGTAAGTATAATTTAGTTCCATAATGTTTTCAGGTGGTCTGGATTCTTTGGAGAAATGAAGCTAATTATAGCAAGTACAGTAAACACAGCAAATATCACACTATGTTACTGATACAGAAAGTCTGCATGCTATACTTATAAGGAATTCGTCTACCTTCCTGCCAAGCATGAAGTCTGAGATCTACAGTAGGTACGGAGACCCAGGGAAGCTGGTGGTGTGAATTCCAGTCTAAGTCCCGGGGAAGACTGGCGTCCAGCTCGGGCACGCACAGGGAGAGGGAAAGAGTCTTTTCTATTCAGCCTTCAACAGACCGAGCCCACCCACTTAGGGAGGGAACTGCCGTACATGGCCTACTTAACATAACCTCGTCCAGGAATGCTCAGACACTCAAAATAACCTTCAGCCAAATAGTCGGGCATCCTACGATCTGATTAAATTGAAAGATAAAATTAGCCTTCCTAATATCCCTCTTGAAAATTCACACCCCTGACTGTGGAAGGGGACCGAGAGGCAGAGGAAAGCCAAGCACGGCCGTCATTCTACCTGTCCTAGGACAGGCAGTGTGGTTTAGTTGGTGGAGGGGATACAGCCTTCAAGATCCAACAGACCGGATGTGCTGCCTTGGCCAATTTGCTCGGCCTTACTGAGTTTCAGCAATACAGAGCATCTCCAGCGTTCTGTATTCGTAGCGCTTTATGAAGCATCGCCTGTGCTGAGGCGCTCTGTTGGAAAGGCCACTCTTAAATGGCTTCATAGCCCTACCTTAAGTCTGGTCTGTGTGCAGTCCCCTGAATGCTGCCATACCAAAACTGGCCACCCGAAATTCAAACATGGAAGGACGAAACTGGAAAAATTAGAGGAAATCCAGGGACATAAGGTCAAGATCCTTAGCGTGAGGTGTCACCGTTATCCTCAGCCTTTTGGGAATCCAAAGGTCATTGTGAACTACCTCGAATCAAGAGACAGCTGAAGTACCCAGCGTGTCCCTGGACTCTGAGCACCAGTTGCTGGTTCTACATTTGAGTTTGCTGCTCCGGCCTTACCACCTCTCCAGGGCAGCTTAACTAACACTCAGGCTGCTCTGAGTCTTTTTGCATCTCAGTAAAGCCTAAAGCAGAAGTTCCTTCTGCAGTTGTTAGAAAAAGCCTCAGCGCTGATGCTTTCTCGTCCGACTTGGACGTCGGGTCCGTCCAGGAACCTGTTGCCTGACTCCGACGTAGCTCGAGTCTGCGCTTGCCTTACTGGAGCTGGGTCTTACTTAGCGAGGCTTCCGTCTGCTCCGAGCTACCACAATGCCTTTGGCTTCTGCGCAGATCAGGTTTTCGGCAGTGGCGGGGAGAGGGCTGGAAAGGTGAGATTCCAGAGGTCCACACCAGGTCTTCCGCTAGATCCTGCCCTCTGCGTCCCCGCACGTAGTGCAGTCTCTTGCTGCGGATGGATACAGCGTTTGTGTCCAGGCGTTCGAGCCTCCTCTGAGCCCGCAGGCGGTCCTGCGTCCTGACAAGGGCTCACATTGCCCATGCTCACTGCGCATGTGACGACCTGAGCGGACGCCTGCAGGTAACGCTTACGAGTGAGTGTGGGGGACGCTGGCCTCTCCTGAGCTTGAGCTTGTGCATTGGCGCTAGTTCCCAGCCGAATCCCAGCACTGGGAGGCTGAGACGCGCTAAACTGACCAGCACTAAGCTCACCCGGTGCGCCTACTGGCTACGGAGCAGCAGGACTTAAGGGTCTTCTCCTGCTGGAAGTCTCCAGCCTGCAATCACTCCACGGTGGGTGTAGAAGTCTCCCTAGGGCCGGCGAGATGGGTCAGAGGACTAAGCTCCTGTTTAGGCAAGTGCTGCGACCGGGATTCCATTCCCGGCACCACATGCTGCGCTGGCCCTGCCCCCGAGCATGCTAAACCGGTAACCGAGTTGGAGTGTGGTGGCGCAAGCCTGTAATCCCAGCGCTGGGAGGCTGAGACACGAGGATCACTATGAGTCTGAGGTGTGTAGAGAGCCCCTGTACCAAATACAGAAAAAACAAAACAAAACAAAACAAAACAAACAAAAAAAACCACCAACAAAGTCTTCTTCCTCCCGTCCCTTACCCTCAGCGGGTTGAAAATTGCCTCAAAGGTGAGAGAGAAAGAAAATAATTTATAAAGGAAAGGAAAAGAATGTTTATACTGTATGGTGCTTACATAGTTTATGTCCAATATGTTTAAAACTTAATTATTGATATATAATTATATATAATATATACAACTTATTTCTACAGAAGTGTACACGTTATAAAGAAAATCTTTGTTTCTTTCTTTTTCAGTGTTTAATTTGGAGTCTGAGCACCTGTGATATTAACTAATTCATCTTTCCTTTTCGGATGCTTGTTTAAGAAAAGATGGGAGGGGGGGGTCCAAACATATGATTAATGGAAACTGCTTGATGGACAATGTTCTTGTGCAAAACTCCCATAACATTTATGGTGCTCCTTTGACTTCTCAAGGTTTCTAGGGGACAGGGGTTTCTTACTACACAATGTGTTCTGCTTTTCCTGCAGATTTAACTTGATTCATTAGGCATCACTCCCAAGCCCCTCGACCTTCTCTTACCCCACCGCTCACCTGGTCCAGATGGACACTGACACCAGCCATGAATGCAGAACAGGCCAAAATGTGGGCCAGGCAGGCTGACAGTTTGCCATCTCTACAGATAGGTATTGCTTAGATTTGGACCATGGGACACTATGGTGGACAGAAGCTATCATGGCCTCGTGACCCGTGTCCCCCAAGAGTCACAGCCAGGAGTGATCTGTGTGCAGGCTGGCATGCAGCCTGCTCTAACTGCCATGCTGTGGCACAGGCATGCGTCACTGCCAAGATTACATTACCTAAGACTTGTGCTTCTGGCTTTCTAATAGACCCGTTCAAGCCTTCTCAGCTTGTACACTTTGATCAAATCAGAAACAAGGGTCTTCCCGCCAGTGGCCAGCAGGGGACTGGGCATGCAAGCTGGAAGCAGTCCTGACCCCATCAAGGCTTCCGATCAGATCCTGACCCCATCAAGGCTGGGCCCTGTCAGGACGCTGAAGCAGAGGTTCAAGCTACACCACGTTCAGGTTCTGGTTTAAAGAAACTGGGGATTAATAAACATGTGTGGTTTTAAGCTATTAAGTTAGTGGTGAGATATTCTGCAGTGACAGATTAGGAAGAATGCACAAGGCACCAACCAAAGCTCCAGGGTTCAGTGACGCTGCAGTGAGATGTGCCCCTACATTGATGTGTTGGAAGTCTGATCCCCGATATGATGGTCAGGTGGTGAGGGGTCAGGAGGGTGAAGCCCTCCAGGGTGGGTTCATGTTACTGGGGGAGTGGGTTAGTTTCTGTGACAGCGGGTTGTTGTCAAACAACTGTGCCCTGTGTACTTTGTCTCTGCAGGTACCTGTGACCACCCTCCACTTCCCTCATGAAATAGTTCAGAGTGAGTCCTCTCCAGATGCTGTTGTCGTGCCTGGGGACAGCCCCACCTGCAGAATGGTGAGCAGAATGTGCTTCTGTTCTTTGTCAGTCACCCAGTCTGTGGTATTTTGTGATGGTAACAGGAAGTGGGCCAGGACCTACAATCACATCACCCTCCTTAAAAGATAGTTTGTTCTGCAAAAGGGGGGCTGCTGTGGCCCACAGCTAGATGGCCCCTGCCAAAGCCTCAGTGCTCATAGGTGACTGGTCATGAGAGCTTGAGATTCATCGGCAGATGAGGCCCCTGATGAGGTACAGCTGACTGTGATGCCGGAAGTGAAGTCTGGTTGGAAGATACAGGGAGGTGAGGGAGCAAGGGGGCGTGGCCTGGACCGGTCTGTGTCTCTCCTCCTCCCTTGTCCCTTTCTGCTTTCTGCCACCACGCTATGAAACGTGGCTCCTCTGGGATGCCCCTGTCCCATGTCACCCTGCCTTGAAGCCAGTGGACCGTGGAGGGAAACCTCTACAAACTGTGAGCCAAAATAAACCTTTGCTCCTTTAGCTTGTGTGTCAGAGGTTGAACCCCAGCCATGAGGAAATAACTGAGACAAGGACCAAGAAACGGAGGAAGGGCTGCGGGAAAGGAAGGGGATGTGAAAAAATTAAGATGTATTATGTGTGTGTACCAGTTCCCCATGAGGACTGTGACCAGTAGGTACTGCACTCATGTACTAGTAAAAATAAAACTTAAATACAAGAAAAGGTGTCTCAGTAAGAACCTTCAATGACTTGAAAGCCATAGGATGTTTTTACCCTTCTGCTTTCAGACTCTGCAAAAACAAACAAACAAAAAAAGGAACTTTTCAAAGTTTTTTTGTAGTTGTCACAATGCAAATTTCAAAGCAGAAAAAAATGGCTTGGAGATCAACTGTGCAGGTGAACGTACCCTTCAGAGACCTTGCTTGGGTAGTCAGAGCCCTTTCAACTTTAAGCCACAAGGGCTGGCCAAATAGCTCAGTGAATTAAAGCACCTGCAAGCAGGCGCAGGGGCCAGAGGTTTGATCCCCCAGCCTGCCATGCCAGCCCTGCCCTTTGGGCATGCTGAAACAGCGATTGAGACTGGGCGTGGTGGCGCACACCTATAATCTCAGCTCTTGGGAGGTTGTGAACAGGCTGATCACTACGAGTCTGATCTAGTAGTGAGACCTTGACACCCTGTAGACCCTTCCCTAAAATACAAATAAATAAATAAATAAGCAAGCAAATTGCAAGCCACAGAAACCCTGTTCAACAAGCTTACCTGAAAATAAGATGTGTCGGTTGCCTTCCTGAGAGGCTAAGGGCACACCGAGAACACGGCCTTGGGTATAGGAGAAGTATTACTGGCCCTTTTGGGGACACATGCCAGTGTGAGGTCCGATCATGCACGTAGTGAGCAGGGCGCCTGCAGGGGAGGAGGGTGTTACACTCGAAAGCCTCGTGCTGTACAGTCTGTTATACAGAAGAAAATCAAGTTGGTTGTTTTTTTTTTTTTTTTTTTGTCTCCAAACTCTTTTTACAGGACCATCGAAACAATGGCTGTATTCTATTTTTCACCCCAGCATCTCATTAAGTCTTGCTTTCCCCTGTGTACAAAACTCTCTCCAAGAGAAATTCTTTTATTTATTTATTTATTTATTTATTTATTTATATTTTAGGGAAGGATCTACAGGGTGTTCAGGGTCTCACTACTAGATTGGACTAGTAGTGATCCACCTGTTCACAGCCTCTCAAGAGCTGGGACTTCAGGCATGTGCCACCATGCCCAGTCTGAATTACTGTCTCAGTGCGCCCCAGGGGCAGGGCTGGCATGGCAGGCTGGGGGATCAAACCTCCCGCCCCTGTGCCTGCTTACAGGTGCTTTAATCCACTGAGCTATGTGGCCATCCCTTCCAAGAGAAATTCTGATAAATATGGAATATGTAGATCTCTTAGTAATTTTGGTGATTTGAAAGTTTTAACATAACCTGCTCTAATACATGTGGGAGAGCACAGGAAGACAGCTTTTGAGGAGCTAAATGCACCTGTGACCAGAGTTCAGCTCTCGATTCTTGACCAGCAATGGAGCCCGGCTTTGTCCTCCTTCCCAGCTGCCAACTGCAGCCTCTGCCCCACCCAGGAGGCCCAGTGTTTTTGTCTTATTGATTTATAAATGTTCTGTACTTATTCCCTATTCTGAATTTGAGCCACTTATCCACTGTAGTTATTGAAAATATCCTTTTTAACTTTAAATTTGCTTTTTCTACTGTTATATTTTTTGGTAGACAGAGTTCTCAATTTTAACATGATCCATACATGTTTTGTCTTATTTTTAGTGGTGGGGGTGTGTGTTCTGTTTAAGAAATCACTGTCAGCTGGACACACCTAATTCCAGCCATGTTTATCATGTCTCCATGTGGTCTTAAGGGCCACATATCCAGTGACTTACCAGGCTGATACTTCAGTGACTTTTGACGGAACTGGGGATTGAACTCAGGCCCTTGCGCTTGCCAGGGAAGCACCTATTCCACTGAGCCATCTCCCCAGCCCAGTGACTTTTGAAAGAGATTCAACTTTTCAATTTGAGGACAGAACACAGTAGCCAACAAATGTGCCCTGGGATGCCACATTTCAGTAAAATATTTTTACCTTACTTAATTTTTAGAGTCACCTCTTAACCCCCAAGTTTGGAGGAAACAGATATTTTTATTATTATTTATTCATTTATTTGGTACAGGGTCTCGCTTCACAGCTCAGACTCATAGTGATCCTTCTGTCTAATAATAATTTATGAATGAGAGCCGCACGCTGTTCACAGGTGCATCCCTCCTCCGTGTTGGGATTACGGGTGTGTGCCACCATGCCTGGTTTCAGTGGCCAGCTCAGCCCAGGGCCAGCACAGCATGTGGCACTGGGGATCGAACCTGGGTCCTTGTGTTTGCCAGGCAGTTTCTTAGACTGCCGAGCTATCTCCCCATGCTGGAAACTGATATTCTTTACTCAACGCTTTTCTTTTCCAGAGATAGCTTAACCTCAAGGGTAAAAGCACTAGCTAGTCCAGTAGGCTTTTGTCTCATATTGTTTAGTAGCAAATTACGAATTCTCTCTGGTCCATTCTAGCTGTACTGTGAAAGTTGGAAACCAATTCCTGCCACACCAGCATAATGATGCTGTTGTGAAAGCCAGGCGACAACAATAATAGCAATTAGATGGTGGAGTGGTGACCACAATAACAATAGCAATTAGATGGTGGAGTGCCTATGCTTACCAGTATTTATGAAGTAGCCCATTGCCAAGACTTCAGCAACAAGATGGTGTAGTACAGAGAGCCCTACCCAGTCCTTGTTGAGGTCAGAGAAGTTTGTATTTGTAAGACCAAAGGAAAGTTATTGGAATCCTAGCAAGTTAATTCCAATCTACCACTCCCAGTGCAGCCTGTGGCGAGAATAAGGACACAATTGTATAGTATATCCTAGATGACGAGGAGCCAAGAGGTCCTAAGCTCAGCTAGAACGAGGCTAATGGGAACAAAGGCCACCACCCAGGCCTAAGCCTGGGTTTTTTTTTTTTTAAGTCTTGGAGAGGGGAGTGGCTCAAGGATGAGTGACTGAGAATGGTGGGAAACAGGTGAGTGGTGTGAGCTGGGTGGGTAGGCGGCCTGAAGTCGTCTCTGCGATACGCAGAGAAGGATATTCAGAAAGAGAACTCTGCATGACCCAGTTTGAGGCAGTATCTAACGTTTTGGGGTTGGTGCTTGAGATCTGATGTGTAATGTTTCATGCCCTGGGAAGTCATAGCCTCTTATCTTGAGTCTTGATCCCAGCCTACCGCAGGAGCATGGCTCTCTGTATCCCCCCGCCCCTTCTTGGGAGCAACAAGGTGGGTCAACACTGTCCTGTCACCTTGTCTCGAAGACTACACATCAGCACCTCCACTAGACCCATTTGCGTTGCTTACAGCCAGTTGAAGGGATAAGGAAAAGTCCCAGCCAGCTGGGTGCACATCAGTACATGGCAACAGGGCCAGGCCGAGCCAAAGTGAGGTAACGGCTTTTCCTTCAAGGAGAGTCGTTCAGGCGGTCCACAGTGTATAACAGACCACCTGCGGCTTCCTGTTCCTCAGAGGACACATGAAAATGTCACAAATGAACAAAACTTTTCATGAAGAAAATTAATTCACCAAGGAGTAAACACACTGGATTGTCTGGTGAAGCTGCTCTTCTCATACAGTTCTTCCAAAGCGCAGCAAAAGTTTTTATAAGGTCACACACAAATGATAAAACCAAGCCAGGGCTCAGAGCCAAATATGCAAAAGGTTCAGAGACCGAACGCCAGTCTTTAATGTGAGAGGAGTGTTTGATTCTACCCACAACCGATGGCCCTGTCTTGGTTCCTGCTCAGAATCTGACCACCTTCCTCACTGATTACTTTGGGAGGCTAATTGCACCTCCAAATCCTGCTTTTGACTAAAATTACTTTAGAGATCTGTGTAGGCAGTTTTGTCAGAGCCACTTTACAAGGCCTGTTGGGAAACCTGTCTGCTTTCTTCGTAATGTTTTTCTAAGCAAACGTGACTTTATCCTTCTTGGTATTGGACCATGGTATTGCACCATGAAAGATTTTAGATTGTATCTAAAGTCTCAACCACCCTCCAAGGAAGATTGGCATCGGTTAAGTTATTTACACAAAAGTACCTGGAGATAGGGTTTCCAGAGTTGGCAAAAACAGCAGCAACAACAATGGAATAGGGGGCCTAGTTAGATGTGAATTTTAGACAACAAAATTTTTTAGTTTAAGTAATTCTCATGCTTATATTAAATTCACTTTTAACTGGGCACCTGTATGTTGTCTGGCAAACCTACCCAAGTGCTGAAGGTTATTCTAGAAGCTTCTTTTGAAGATGTTTCAGAAACTTTTGCACAATGGCAGCATAATTGTCTTACAGTGGAATCTCTCCAGGAAAGCGCCTTGAAGGGGGTAACATTCTTTAAATGTTGAAATGATGAGATCCTGTTTCTAAAAGGATCACCTTATCTTACTGTCAGATTACACAGCAGAGCATTTTCCCTCGAAAAGCACAGCTCCATAGTTAACAAGCATAAAAAGTATGTGGATTTCAATAATGCTCATTTATTGAGCTTGATTCTGGTCTTTTAAGTTAGTGAATAAACAGTTCCTTGTAGCCTTTCCAAAATCAACCTGTGTTTATTTTATATAAGCCAATGTGTTATATAAGCCAACTGGTTTTACTCAAATACCGTAAGGAACAATTAGTTAAAAAAAACCCAGAAATTTCTGTTACTACAGTAAGAAACCAAAAGAGACTTCCTGTTGAAGATGGGTTCATGCGGCCTTGGCCTTCACTTTGTTTCCTAGCAAGGGTGGGAAAGGCAGAGGTGCGAGGATGTCTAAGGGAGCATGACTTGCTCCTCAAGTCTGGTTATTTAACCATTATCCAGGAATTTCAACCTGTCATAACAGAAGCCAAGCAGTAAAACATACCAGCACACACATGGCCCATGGGATGGAGAGGGCTGAGGCCGTGATGAGTGAGAACAGGTATTTTTGTTTCAAGTATCTTAATAATACTTATTACATAGTCTATTTTCCTGATGCAATATATCTTCTATATTCCTTGGACTCAGACTCAGTATCTCCCCATTTGTGTTCTTTCAGTTTCAGTTTTGTTTCAAAAAAGAAAAAAAATATTTTTTTTTCCATAGAAGAAAATTAATGGAAGGATTTTGTTAGACATCAGTAAAAGCAATAAGGAATATTTTTTTTCTCATTTTATCAATCAAAGATGTCTAAAACATTTAGACTTTTTATGTGTATGATACAAAGTCTCACTGTGCAGCTCGGACTCGCAGTAATCCTCCTGCTTTCAGACTCCCCAGTGCTGGGACTATAGGCATGTGCCACCACGCCCAGTCTCGGTGGCCAGCTCAGCTGGTGTGGCATATGGTGCAGGGGATCGAACCCCAGTCCTTGTGCTTGACTAAGCAGGTGCTTAGTCTACTGCGCTATCACTCCAGACCTAGACTATCATAATTAGCCCATTTTTTTCAAAAAAGAATTTTGTTTCATGGTTGAAAAATGAGATTAGGCTGAGAATTGTTACTGCATTTACAAACCTGAGTCATGGCCTGAGTGAGGATGGAGAATGACAGGAACGTTGTTTGATGAGAGGACTCCTAGGAATCTCAAAGAAAATCACAAACAAAAGTAATAGAAAGGAGAAGCAATTATTAACTCCAGGAAAGGCATAAAGTTACATGAGGATGTCAACTTCTTCTTTGTTCACTCTGTTACTTAGATATGAATGATATTTAGGAAGGCAAAATACAATGTGTGCCAAAGTGTTCTCTCACAGAAGTGATAGAACATCTCTGTCAGAGGGTGTATTAGTTACTCTTCTCTCATTGCTGGGACAAATACCTACACTCAAAATGAGGGAAGGAAAGGTTTATTTAGCTCACAGTCACTGGAGGTTTCAAGACACTGGAGGAGATGACTCTTTGGGGGGAGGATGTGATGTATGCTAAGTTCCCAAGACACTTTTAGGTGGGTGGACTTTAAGAGCATCACATGATGATAAAGATCAAAGGTTCTACATTTCCATCTCAGTGAAGACATGAGATGACTCTAGCTCCACCTTAGCTTGTGGTTCAGGCTGGCCCTTGAGCTCACCGTGTAGCCCGGGCTGGCCCCAAGCTCGCAGGGATCCTCCCGCCTCAACCTCTGAGTGCTAGCTCTAGGCGTGCCATCATGCCCAGCTAGGCATTACCCTTGGTGATTTTGAAGCAGTGGCCTTGACAGAACTAACATTTCCAGTCTATCTAGCTTGGTTTTCCTTGAGATAAACATGAGAATTAAATTTCAAGGTTTCCTGGCCAGGCCCTTTCCTGAACTGAGGACAGACTGGGATGTCCAGACTCCTTTTCTTTGGATGTCATCTTTCAAGGAAGTGAAGTGTCTTGGAATAGAGTATATTAGAGAGAGATTCGCCAGGGAAACACATGGGGTGCCAGGGAGGAGAAATTAGGTGGACAGCAGACAGCACAGTGAGTAGGACTTCGAAATATTCTCAATTCTGGAGAAAAGGCAAACTTAGTCCACTAATCTTCGGTTGGTCTGTCTGAGCTTTCTGTGTGGGAAACCTCTCCAAGTGCTGGAGTTTGGGAAGTAGCCAGGGATCACCTGGAAGCATTTCCTCTGTCTGTGCCAGTCCATGTTTCCCCAGGGATCAGTTTTCCTTTGGCATCCAAAACCCACTAACCAAGTAAAGTTCCAACCTATCACCTGACTCAGGCAGCTGCTCCTACAAGAACAGAGGGGCAGAAAGAGAGATCTGCAGGGGTGGTAGGAGGGACTCCTGCCCTGTGGGGGACAATTTCCTTTGCACTTTTGGAGGAAAGGCAATGCCAGGTGTTCATTGTCCACCACTGGCCCTTGCGGTCTTAGCAGCTCTGAGCCCATTTGCTATAGTAGAACCAAGGCAGGAGATTAGGGTGAGGTGGACTGGCTAGGGATGGGGGCATGACCTGTCAATTGCACAGTTTAGGGGTATGTGGGCAGAGCAGTCCCCAAAGCCCTGCATATGGACCCTTAGTTTGCACAGGATGGCCTGGACCCAGTGCCACCCTGAGGAGTGGGGTACCCAGAAAGAACAGTCAAGACTGAGCTGGCTGCTGCTATGTTCTATCACGGTGGTCCACTATACTTTTTTTTTTTTTTTTTTTTTTACTTTTGCTTGGCCCAGTCTTGTTCTGCAGAGCTTATTTTCTTCCTACCTTTTATAAATGTAAAACTGTGCCGCCCATTGCAGTTGTCAGTTGTCTCGACCAATTCTTTGTTCAGGACAGAAAGAAGCCGCCTCTAGAAGGAGACTCCAGCACCCGCAAGCCCGGTAACAAAACTAGCTCTCTCCTCTATTTCTGTCACAGAGAGAACTGGGCTGGCCCTTTGCCAGGCAGCAGCTCCTGGACATTTCTCAGCCTCAAGAGCAGTTAAGGCACAAATCATCTTAAACTTGAAACACAAAGTAACTCAATTCTGTGTCATAGTTAGGCATCGTAGCCAGCGACACCCATCACTGTTGTATTAGATGAATGCTGTTGTCATCTGCAGTACATCTTTTCCAGATGTGTATTATAAAGAAATAAAAATTCAGGGCTGGGGCTGGGCATATGTGCTAATTGCAACCAGATAAAATAAAAAACAATTTTATGGGTGATTTTCTGCTATTATAGTTAATTGCTTTTCACTCATTAACTCCAGTCTCTATTACTTGACTATAAGATTCCCAAAGTCAAGAATTGTGTATACAGAACATTTAAAAAATCTCAGCCTCTGGATAGAGCTTGTTCACTATGTACTATACATTGGTGATAACAGGTACACTTTCTTCTATTTATACAGAATATCAAGGAAAATCTACCACAAAAATCTGGGTTAAACGAAGGAAATATTTGTGATTTTTTTAAACAACAGTTTAGGCAAAAATCTCTGTCCTAAAAAATACTTTCCTCCCAGAGAGGGAAGATCC
>NW_004524580.1:29667510-29719532 GCF_000260255.1 Octodon degus | reverse complement strand
AGCCCACCAGGGGGTGGGGCTGGCTGGCATGTGGTGCTGGGGGATTGAACCGCGGTCCCTGATGCTTTGCCAAGCTTGTTCTAAGTAGGTGCCCCAGACCACTGAGCCATCTCTCCAGCCCAAGGGCGGCTTTCAATACCTAGCTTATGTTCCATCTAATCCTAAAGATGATTCTTCCAAACACAGACATCTCAACACTATTCTAAAATCTCATTTTGCACTCAAAATCTAGATTATTTTTACTGATTTAATAGAAATGGGTTGACATACAATCCTAGCCAGTGCATTGTATATTCATTCATAAGACTTTCAGGAAATAGTTGATTTACAGGAACAAAGGGATTGTGTCCTTATCACAAAATTGGGACTTCTATGTGTCAAAATTTGAAATGCAAATGACCTAAAGAAACTATTTCTTAGAATTTGAGATATTACACCAAGAGGCCACTGTGACATTAAAATAAATGTGTTCATTAGAGATGAATTCTTCAAGCCCTCCCCTGCCTAACTCACTTTTCATAGAAACATAGAACGCACGTGGACACACTCCAGTTGGCTCTGTTGTCAGTGAGCGCAGCCAATAACACACAGGCTTATTTGTGTGTGTGTGTGTGTGTGTGTGTGTTGTGTGTGTGTGTGTTTGTATTTTAGGACAGGGTGTACAGGGTGTACCGGGTCTCACTGTGTAGCTTGGACTTGTAGTGATCCTCCTGTTTAAAGCCTCCCAAGTGCTGGGATTACAGGTGCACATCAACACGCCCAGTCTCAATTGCCCTCTCAGCACACCCCAGAGGCGGGTCCGGCATAGTGGGCCCAGGGATCGGGGATTGGACTCGTGGCCCCTGCCCCCCCTGCATCTGCCTAAGAAGGTGCTTCTGACATTGCCAGTTAAGTGGAAGACTCAATACTATTATGGACTACTGGACTATTTTGGAATATTTTGCTGAGTTCACATACCTATAATGTTTAAATGATTGAGCTAAATGAAAAAGGGAATATAGATGAATGACTATTTTGTATCTGTGTATTCAAAGTGGTTAGGATAGATATGTAGCTACATTCTCTTAATTCAAGGAATAGAGGATTTGTTGTAATAGTGTTTATAAATAGGATATCATGTCTGCATCTTGTACTACAAATGACCACTAGGAAGGCAGTATGCAATGTGTTAATTATTGGAACTGTCCTACCAATTTGATTTGAAACTGTCTCATTGATATTTATTTCTCAATAAAATTATGGAAAAAAACCCCATCATATTGTCTCACCAGTGGTAGAAGCTGAAAGAATAAATAAGATCAGAAATGTACAATAAATGTTGGGAAATGGGAACAAACTGTTAAAAAGAAAAGAGAGGGGCTAGGGAGATGGCTCAGTGGAGTAAGCGCTTCCCTGGCAAGTGCAAGGGCCTGAGTCCAAGCCAGAGAGAGAGAGAGAGAGAGAGGGAGAGGGAGAGGGAGAGGGAGAGGGAGAGGGAGAGAGAAACTGGAGGAAAGGAGTAAAGAAGAAAGAGAAATAATATATATTCAAGATACTAAAGATATCTGTACAACTAATTTCTGTTCATTGAAAAAGAAAAGTGTGTGCTTACATTGTCTGCTCAGTTTTTCATGCCTGTATCTTGTGATCTGAGCGCTGCTTTGAATATCACAATTATCATGGTACTAACCATTGTTACTCTTCTACCATCCAGTTTTTAAATTTTATATCATTGTTTTTATTGGGGTTTTCTCTTTAAAATAAAAAAATACCAAAATAAATCTAAGAAAAAAGAAGACGACGCTTCAACCCGCTGAGCCATGTGGCCGGCCCACACTCAGGCTCACTGCGTGGCTGGCCTGGCCTTCTAGCTGCGGGGACGCACTGATCAGGGCAGCAGAAGCTTGCCTCAACATTCTCCAGCCTTCCCTGGAAACAAAGGTGACACACAGCGAAAGACAGAAGACAGCTCCAGCCAGCGCCGCCCGTCGCTCCACCCAAGCCAGACGGGCAGGAGCCAGATGCCACAGAAGGGATGTGCTGTGTTTCTTCTTCCCATGGCCAGACTCAGGGCCTTCTGTGTGGCCCAGGAGCCTCGAGCCAATGGGATCCAGAGACCCGGTCTCTCCACATCACCAGGACATAGAGCAGTCCCTGGGAGGAGGACAACAGAGGTTGGCACTGTAGAGAAGATGACCAACCAAAGACTACTAGTGATGCCAACAGTCCCACCCACTTAGATGGGATTCCTGACATGCTACAATGATTTTACCTTCTGGCCCAGAGGGAAGAAAAGAAGCTACAGGGAAAAGGATTGGGAGCAACTGACATTGGCAGAAAGGAGAATCAGGATTCTGGAACGAAGAAATCCTGACTTTCCATTTATGATAGGTATGAAAATTCAGAGTCTTACTGAGGGTTACACAGCAGTCAGTACTGGAATCCAGCACTGTTTTAGCAAAACAGTTCATAATCACAACCTTCCAATAACCACTATAATTTTTGTCTTTCTTCCCAATGTTTATTTTCATACCTTTCCTACAACCATGGCCATTCAGCATACATGTTTCTGTTCTTCCAAAACATGTCTTCCTGTGCCAAGATCTGTTCTAAATAGCACAGTGTCACTACCCTAACAGGACTCATATTCTGGTGGCGTGGGAGAGGATAAACCAATAATGTATAATATATTCTTGTTAATGAAGGTAATCTACTTTTTTTTTTTTACGTTTAAAAGAAAATAAGAAGAATTAAAACCCATTAGAAAGGATACAGAATTTCACTAAACAAAACAATAAGGATTCAACAGTGATTGTTTTATTGCATAATGCTGTCAAAGCTCCGGCTGCCAGGGGTTCAGTGTGGCTTCTGTGGAGTGGTGGTGGCAGGGGAGGGGAGGCAGGTAGGAACTCTGCACAGTTCCTGAGAAGGTGAAGGGCAGGGTAGTTCTCACTGAGGCTCCCGCAACTTGTGTGTGGGGGCCACAGCTCAGCGAGGGTGCCACGACGGTGGGCTGGGGGGGAGGTGTTGGGGCAGGGCTCACTGAATCCCCGAAGCTGGCCAGGGCTCAGCCTGCCTTCTGTGATGGTAGTGGTGGTGGTGGTAGCGGCGGTAGGGCGCAGTTTCTATCTTCTCATTCTATATGTTGCTAGGGATTATCATACTGGGGTTAGGTTAACCTTGGAGAAAATTTAGCTCACAGTCTGCAGAGGTTTCAGTCCATAATTGGCTGCTTCCAAGGCAGGGTGGTTTCACAGAGGAATTCATAGCTGGCAGAAGACAGCAAAAGCAACAAGGACAAATAGAGTCTGCTTCTCAAGCAGGCCCTTTTAGGATGGATTATCATAGGCTGAAGTGTACTTTATATTCATTTCACCAGGAGAAACCTCTTTTCCTTTTATGACCCCAAATTAACACCCACTTGTGTTAAAAAAGCATCAATCATATCAAAACAGACACAATTATCCCCTGGGTGAGTAGCTATCCCTGTACTCATGGGTCTTCCATATGCTACTCAGCATATGTGCATAATTAAAGGCTTAATACAAAAACAAAAGACAGACAATGAAGACACTGATGAAAATGATGCATGTGATTATGTCCTGAGTACTTCAGAGGAGAAACTCAAGCCTGCCAAGATGATGCTTGTGAGCTTATGCTGAAGGCGTTCAATGGCTTCCTACAGGAGGCCAGGGAGATGGCTCAGTGGAATAAGCGCTTCCCTGGCAAGTGCAACGGCCTGAGTTCAATCCCTGGTTCCACCAAAAAAAAAAAGGACTCAATGGTTTCCCAGGCTCAGAAAATCCAAATCCACCCTCTTCAGAGAGAACCATACTTACTAGGCTAGAGCTGGAGTGTGGATGCGGCCTCCATATTCCTATCCAGAGCAGAACTGAACACTGCAGGGCAGGCTGTGGCCATGGAAGGAAAGATGACTGGACAAAGACCAGGGAGTGCTGGACGTGGGAGGAGGGGTAGGGTGAGAGGCAGCCGGTCCCGTGTGAGAGCCCTTTTATAATCTCTACAGCTCTGCTTATCTCGGCAGAGTTGACACACAGATGGCTCCTCGATGCACACAGCTTTCCCCCTTGTCTATGAGCATATTTTCTTCTCTTCTGAAGACGTTGCCGGTTTACTGTCCGCAGTGTTGTCCTCAGGGCTGAGGTTGCTTTGCTTGGTAACAGTGAGTCAGAATGTGACAGGGGATGTGACGGAAGACTAGAATCACCATCCTAAAACACTTTTTTTTTTCCCACCAAATATAAGCAATACCAGAGATTTAGAAAGAGTGGCCGTTAGGCTGAGCTTACCTAGGGTCCACTGTCAGACTTAATCCTTCCTTATTGTGTGGTCAGCACCCTCGTACCTTAGAACTTCGACAGTCAGTTACAAAGCTTACAAACATAAAACAACAAACATAGACCACGCCCCAAAGAGCAAAGCAAATACAATCGGTACAGTGGATGAACTATACTATTCTAAACCAGGACAGTCACATTTTCAAAGGGAAAATCACATAATAAATAGATTATGTAACTCATAAAACTTTATAATAGTTGTATATTTAAATGAACTTGCTGAGAGTTAATTGTCTTATACATTTAAACCTAACAAGGCCGTAGAGAACAGAAGAAATTATTGTGACAGACTCACAACCTTTTTTAAGGTTGGGTGTGGTGGTGCGTGCCTGTAATCCCAGCTCTCGGGAGGCTGAGGTGCAAGGAGCACAGTGAGCTCGAGGCCAGCCCACACTGCAGAGTGAAACCCTGCCTCAAAAGACAAGGAAAACATAAAGCCAAAACCTCCAGTCAAGCCTTTTTTAAAGTTTTGTTGTCAATTTCACTAAGAATAGATCAACATCTTAAGCATTATTGTTTTAAGGGAAGACTCCATCATTATCTCTGTGTACTACCTTTTAAATTCTTTATAAAATATTTTTCTTAGAACAACCATCACTAATTAAAAATGATTCACTCAAGTTATACTGTTAATATATATGATCAATTTACAATCAAAATGTCACCTTTGCATGATTAAAAATTGTCATCCCACATGTAGGTTATTAGTAGTCTTAAAACCCAAATTATTATTATTGTTATTGCTTTTCTGGCCAGCTCATCCCACCCTGAGGGTGGGACTGGTGCAGAAGGTGGTGCTGGGGATGGAACCGCGGTGCCCTGCGCCTGCCTAAGCTTGCCTAAGCAAGTGCGTTAGACTGCTGAGCTATCTCGCCGGCCCCGGAACTCAAATTATTGACTCAGATGAATATCCAAAACTGTATCATATATAAATGTAAGCACTGTACATCTAGAAGAAATATATAACACACTTGAGGTGAAAAAAACCCAACTGCTTTGTTTCTGAATTCTTGAAGGTTTTTCTGTAAAAATAATTTTTTTTTTCAATTTGGTAACTGGCTGAGTCATTTATTCAGGTACAGTGCAAATATTTGTGCACAGCAGCCTGAAGAGATTGGCATACATAATTCTCAGGGCTCAGTATCTCTTACTTGAGTTAATCCAGCAGCAATAAAAATCCAATGCAAATCTCACTGAGCATGATTCAAGGAATGACTCTGGGAAGCAAGGGCTGTCTGCGGGCGCCTGAGGAATCATCTCTTTACACGGAATAGACGGTGATGCGCCCCCGCTCCTCAGTCTTGTTGCTTTCGTCACTGGGAACAGGTGGGCTGCTTTGAAATTGTTTCAGAATCTGGAGCCAGACTTTGCATTTCTTCTGCAGGGGGCCTTCTTCACTGAGGAACATGGCGAAGGAAATAGGGACTGTCATTCTCGTGCCGATTCCCTTGTCGCTGGTGCCCCCCATGTGCTTCATGACCTTGGGCATTGCTTTCCGGAGAGCCTCATCCATGGGCTTATCTGTCACTTCACAGTGGCAAACTTGCCTCCTTTGCAGGCTGCTTCCCCGTAGGAGACGTCTTCCTTGGCCCCAGTGCTCAGGACCTGCCCCGGCCACGTGTCCACGCCCCCGAGCAGCGAGCTCCTGGTCATGCCCAACACGTCGCTGGGCAGTTGGAGCCCACAGCCGCGGACTCCGGGTGCAGGCAGCTCTATAAAAATAATTTGAAGAACACAATGCTAAGTTGAGAATTTACGCAAAGGCTAGATAGTAAAATAATAGTTTATCTATTACAGCAGAGGAAGCAAGCATTTTAGCATTCCTTAAAATTATTACTATTAGGCTGCATAAATAAGCCCAATCAACAAGCCAGCAGTTACTACAATATTAAATAAGTTGTGCTTCTACAAATTATTAGCTTTAGCACATCTTAAAATCATGAACAGATACAACCTTCAGTCACTTTGAGAATTATGATTTAAAGCTATTTTTAAACTTGATGTTTAATTTGATAAAAATCTTCATTTTCAGATATTCATTATCACTCTAGAATTGTTTCTCTGAAACTTACTAAAGGATCAGATATCTTTTGATCTTAGTCAGTGTTATTCACACATGACAATCTATTAAATACATTTAATAGAGCCATATACATCATTTATGCATTTTAAGAAGCAAAGAATACACTTAGCAAATGTCTTTAGCATTTTTACTTAATTACAAGTAGCTCAGGTGTTCATTGATGTATTTATCTAATTTTTAACAATTATCTTTACACTGTTCAGAAAATGTAAAATATCTGACAAGTTAATTCCCCAAAACAATTTTTATTTTTAGTTGAAGAAAAACTTTCAAAAGTTGTAGTCAATACTGGAAAATTGTATCTACAAGTACTACAACAGAATATTATTTAAAAACTCCTTCAGTGGGTTTCTGGGGTTATGGAACCTGAATACTTACATTGAACCCAGAAATTATTTTTTAACCAAAATCTCATGTCACCAAAGGCAAACTGTTCTGGATCATAAGGATGCCTGTAAGTGCCTCTACTTGCAGGACCAGTAAGAAATTTACTAGTCATAGGCATTGTCTTGGTCCCTTTTTTCATTGTTGAGACAAAATACCCAGCACCCAAAGTTAAAGGAAGACAGGTTTTATTACTGCCCATGGCTTGTAGAATTTTCAGTCTGTAGTCAGCAGGGTGGCCTGGAAGAACGGTATCCCAGGAAGGAAACAGCTCATGGCAGGGCAAGCAGGAAGCAGCAGTGAGCAGTGCAGCTCCAGCAGCAGCCTTCCTTTCCCTTTTATCCCGCCCAGGCTACAAACTTCTTGGATGGTGTCGCCCACAGAGTTGTAGAAGCAATTTCCCATGTATGTATAGACACAGGTCTTCCAGAAAATTAGGAAGAAGTACAGCACGACTAGACAAATGTTTACTTGCTACGAGTTAATGCACAAGACAACACTATCTACGCTTCTCAGACATAGCAGGAAAGCTGTCCGGTGGACTTACATTAGATGATGTCTCAGAAACTTTGAATTGCTCTACTTCTTTCCTCTAATAAGCCACACTGGATTACCTAGCTCAGCATCCGCTGAGTAGAATAACCGAGAAGAAGCAGCTGCCAGTCACTAGAAATGACTCTTGTTTGAGAAAGCAGTCCTGAGGACACTTGGGGCTGAACCAGTCCTGAAACTGATACAGTCGTGAGATGCCATAGGGCTGGGCAATAGGAAGACTGGGACCTTTTCCTGCTACTCAGTAAAACCAGGATTTGCATTTTCTTTTGACAGTCAGGAATTTAAAAGTCACTTTTGCTATGAACTGTAACTCTTTTAACCAATATCTAACAAAATGCTGCCTCTTAGGACAATTTTTACAAATATAAAAGCAGCCTTGATGCATAACATTCTGAGAAACTAAACAATTTAAGCTTTTAAATGAAAGAATGCCAGCCAGTGTTATATTAATAAGTGCCACATCATCTCAGTGTTCACCAACTCTGATTTCCAAGAGTTTTTATGGTTCTAACGAATTCTTGCTGGGCGTGGTGGTGCATGCATATAATCCCAGCACTCGGGAAGTTGAGGCAGGAGGATTGTTGTGAGTTTAAGGCAGTCTGAATTTTTTTTTTAACCTTGGTAAACTACTCTTCTAAAAGTCAAACATGCAAAATGTAGTTCTGATCAGCTAACACAGGCAAAATTCATGCTAACACTTTTGAGGACATGTTACAGCTTTCAAAATGTTTTCTTAAGTTATGTGAACAAAAAGTCATTTGAGTTTATGCTTTCTTAAGGTTTTTTCTTTTTCTTTTCTTCTTTCTTTCTTTCCTTCTTTCTTTCTTTCTTTCTTTCTTTCTTTCTTTCTTTCTTTCTTTCTTTCTTTCTTTCTTTTTTTGAGACAGAGCCTCATTGTGCAGTTTGCTCCTGGCCTTGAACTCACTATGTAGCCACAGCTGGCCTCCAACTTGAGGCGATCCTCTTGCCTCAGCCTCTGTGCTGGGATTTCAGGCATGCACTACCATGCCCAGTGATGTTTTCTTGATTACTGAGAGCCCTTGTTTTTAAGTTAATCTAGTACCATCTGAACAATATATAATGTATGTGTACAGGTAGACATATTTAATACACACATGTGCACCAACACAAAACAAAGACAAATTTATCACTCATGCACTTTTAAAAAGTTAATTGGGGTGGTTTTTCTTCTACCATCCTATGCAATACTTAATCTTAAATTAGCCCATGTGAAGGTAGGATTTCTAGTTGTAGTAAGATAAGAAATACATAATCTCAAAGGAAATTGCTTGCCCTGTTAATCTGTTTGAATTTCTTGAAGATTTGTTTCCTGCCTTCTTACAGGTCCTAGTCAATGTAAAAACCCTTGCCCCAGGTTTTTAAGACATTTTTCACGTGTTAAAATTTAGACATAGCTGGTCAGAAGTTTACATACCTTATCCTGGGGCTCTATGGCTCAAGGCCTCGAGTACGAAAAAAAGAAACCAGTTTAGGAACAGTACTCCCCCCAGAGGAAAATTCTCCACAGATTCAAATTTCTCCATTTTTCTAGTTGGAAGGAAATGGAAATAGGAGACAAAAATTAACTTCCAGTAAACAGAAGCTTTGAAAAATACTTGGAAACACAACTGGCTTAGAATGAACTGAGGACTGTTAAGCAAATGAGCAGAAATTAAGACCTCAGTGATCTCACCAGTACTAGCTAAGGAGCTGCATGGCCAGTGGTACAGAACATTCCCGCTTGCCCATGTCATGGTTCCAGAAAAAAGCAGGGAAAGCAGGGACAGATGTCATGCTGGCCTTGGCGACTCCAGAAAAATCTTCCCAAGGCTGGCTATGAAATCAAGGTGTGCTTTCAGTTCCGCAGGGGCCTGTCATCTCACAAGGAAATTACTCTTGTAAAAAGCTCAGACTGCCTTAAACTCACGGGTCACTAACACCTCACCAGGGACTTGCCAAGTAGCACAAGCGCTTTGGTTCCTGAGCAGTTTACACCAGAAGTCCTCAAACACCGGAGGTGTCTCTAGCCTTTTAAGCGCTCTTAATCTACGCTTTTTTTCCCCTGGGTCAACAAGTGGTTTGAGAACCTTGAACTCCATATTGGCCCACAAGGCAGCCTCGAGACAGCCAGAAGCCTCAAATGACTCTCATAATTCTACATGGTACAGGAAGCCTGTGGCTCATCCTAGGGTAGAGGACTGTTTTGTGAAGAGAAAAAAGAACAAAAGCACCCCAAAGCAGACCCAGACAAATGAGTGCTCCTAAGCAAAATGCTTTTGTTTTTCTAGCTCGAAATCTGTTTTGCACACTAGCGAATGCTCCCAATATGACCTGTAGCAGGTCCAAAATGTTCCCAACCAGTGATGGTCCTTCTTTCACCTGAATGACACTGGCGAGTAACCTAAGAGAAGCCCCAGGATCCCTGGAGTGCACGTTCTAGCAGGAAACCAGGACAAGCTGTCAGCTCCCCACAGCACCTTTTCCTTCTACTAACAAAAGTGTTCACAGAGGGCCAGTGATATAGCTCAGGGGAACAAATACCTGCCTTGCAAGCACAAGGTCCTGAGTTCAATTCCTGGTAACAGGAAAAAAAATTAAAAAGCGCTTATAGGCAGCAGGCAGCAGATGCCACTAGCAGGGTTGGAGGGTCATGCTCAGGTGCAAAAGTGTCCCTAGCAGCTGCTAGAGTGACCCTGGAGTCCTCACCATTGGTTCAGCTAACCACAAGCAGTCAATCCCTCTTCCCAAGTGACTGTCAGGATACAGGGCTCTTGGGAGCAGGGACTTCTGTCCCTCAGTGCTTGTCCAAACTGTCACCTGCCATTCAGGTTCACATTCTCAGGGTCGTCTTGTCACCACTGACCAAATCAAAGGAGGCCATACATTCTGATGAAAAGGAAAGAATGGATTTATTCAAAGCTCACTTTGAGGAGACGAGGGGTCTATTGGCCCGGAATCACTGGGCACAGGTGGGCAAGGGTCTTTCATAGTAAGGAAGGAGAGGGAACGCAGGGGGACGGCGGTCCTATCCAGGATCCTTCCACCACTTCCAGAACTGAATGTCCCCTTCCTTGCCCAGGAGATGAACATGGCCTTGATCTCCCAGGTCAGCATTGGTCTAGGCCTTTCTTCTGGCCCAGGAGAAGCAGGGGAGCCGATTATGCCCTGGGCCTGAAGACATTTGGAAGCCACTTGCCTCTAGAGGAAAAAACCAAACTTTTCAAGTTTATATTCTTCACTTGAAGAAGGGAGCTAATTCCTATCTCAAGGACGATGGTACCCACACCAGTTAAGGGGAAAGGCGCTGGCCCCAGACCCTTTGTGGCTGTTGTTATCAATACCGCAGCAACTACGTCTATTCCACGCCATCTGGGGCCACACAAGCTGCGGGTCATGGAAAAAGCCAGGCTCCTACCTATCCTGTAATCGCTTCCCTGTAAGGACTATGATCTCAGCTCACCCATTAACCTGTTGAATGAGACAACCCGAACGCTCCGGGCATATCTGCCAGTGAGGACCTGGACTGTTGAACTGAAGAGCTTCCCTCACAGGCGTGACAACTGCCCTTCGACCCACCCTGCTACTTTAAATGCTGCTCCCCCTGGGGGGGTGTCAGTGGATAAAATCCACCTGGCGCTCTCCAGGCTCCGCTGCCTGCGCTGGAGGCTCCTCCGGCCGCACCTGCCTAAGCGCTCCGGAGCGGGGCCACTCCAGTCCGGCACTTGGCGAGCGCCGGGGCGCGGGTCGGGATACTCCTCTATAAGTCCCAGGCTTTGAAGTCCCAGAGCGCCTGCAGGTGTTAGGGCTGCCACCTCGCGGGGATCCGCGGCTGCAGGCCGCGGGTGAGGGTGCGGGCGCCCCTGATCCGGACGCGTCGGGGCGCAGGGCCCGGCCAGCGCGCCATGGGAGCGCAGCGCGCGCTGGGCAGCTTCGCCGTCGGCGACTACCTGGTGTTCGCGGGCGTGCTGCTTGTCTCGGCGGCCATCGGCGTCTACTATGCCTTCGCCGGCGGAGGCCAGCAGACCTCCACGGACTTCCTGATGGGTGGCCGCAGGATGACCGCCGTGCCCGTGGCGCTGTCCCTCACCGCCAGCTTCATGTCGGCCGTCACCGTGCTGGGCACTCCCGCTGAGGTCTACCGCTTCGGGGCCATCTTCAGCATCTTCGGCATCACCTACTTCTTGATGGTGTTTCTCAGCGCCGAGGTCTTCCTTCCCGTGTTCTACAAACTGGGGATAACCAGCACCTACGAGGTGAGGGTGGGCAGGTTGTCACCCCCACATGGGACGCTCCTGGTGCCCTCCCCTGGGAGAGACAAAAACTTGCAAAGAGAGCTTTCCGAAGGAAACTGGGAGGATGGGACTCCTGCTCTCTGAGGTTCTTGCTGCAGTTGACATCTTCGTTAGTCAAGCGGAAAGGTTTTTAAACTTTCCGGAGAGCTGGGCCGGTGTGGGTGCACCACTGAAGCCTCAGATCTTCCGTTTTGGAAGGAGCGCCCTCCTCAGGGCCCTCAGCACCACGCGCTCTCCAGGGAGACTGTTGGAGAATCCGCGCCACTGGGTCCTCTGAGAGCCAGGTACACAAGAGGTTAAGGAGCAGGGCTCTTGTCCGGGGAGGCCAGGTTTTACTCTTACTACCTGAATGACTTGGCCACTTATTTAGTTAACCTTTTCTAGCTATTTCCTCCTCCCCGAAAGAAAAAATAATAGCGAGTTGGGGGAGACAGCTTGGCGGTCTAAGTGCCTGCCTGGCAAGTGCAAGGTCCTGAGTTTGATCCCCAGTACCACATGCCATGCTGGTCCCAGAACTGCGTGGGTCCCCAAACAGGCGGTGGTGGAGCATACCTGTAATCCCAGCACTGGGGAGACTCTGTATCAAAAAAAGAAAAGAAAAGAAAAGAAAAGAAAAGAAAAGAATACAGCCCGCTTCATTGGGTGGTTGGGGAGGATTATGGGTTGGCGCAAGGCACTGCACTTAGAGTGATGTTCAGTACAGACTTGCGTGCAGGATACATGGTGATGGGAGAGGTCACCTTGTGATCCTTAGAAAAACTCAGCAGTAGCGTCTTTAAACACCTCTGTCATTTCTCCATGGCAAGGTGGTGGAGGAAAACCATGTTTTTTCTCCCACACAGAACCCTGCATGTAGCTTCTCTGTAGCAGAGAGCTCTGTGTGGTTGGCGACTGGTTTCCTTAAGGAGCTGTCCTGTGGGAACGCAGGTCTTAGCTCAGGCTCCGGGGGAGGAGTGGGGCTGCTCAGTTCTCTCCCCACCCCTGCCCCCTGTCTTCCTTGTTCCAGGCTGCAGCTGTCACCTCTCCCTGGGCTGGGGTGTGGAGTCCCCGGAGTCTCAGCTCAGTGGCTCTCTCTGGCCTCAAGTTTATCTAATGCCTGCTCCATGCTCGAAGCTGGTTTCCCAGAGAAGCTGGTTCAGCTGGTGCTGGGGACAATGGCACAATGAACCTTGGTGACAAATTTGGCTCAGGAACTTGTGATGGCGTGCAGGACAAGGCATCCCTGGGGGCAGCACTGCTTCCTCTCCTTCTGGCTGTCAGTGCCTGGGAAGAGTTCAGCCATCACCCAGAAGTGAGCAACAGGGAATTTGGGCTGTGTTTCCAGATGATGAATTGTTGGCCCGAAGCTGAAATCATTACTCACCTCTTTCTAAACATGATAGTGTTGAAGAAAATAATTAATTTATCATTTAACAATGAGAAGACAGCAAGGCTGGGCATGGTGGCATGCACTTGTAATCCCAGCACTTGGCAGGCTGAGGCAGGAGGATTGTTATGTAGCTGAGCCAGCCTGGGCTACAAAGTGAGTTTAAAGCCAGGCTGAACTGCATGGTGAAACCCTGTCTCAAAAAGACAATAAATAAATAAATGAATAAATAAATAAATAAAATGAATAAAAGAAAGCAAATAAAATTCCAGATCCTAACTTCTTTTGAAAACTCAGAAAATAGGTGACATTAGACCCACGTTCTCATGGCCACGGGAATACCACTGTACAGTGATGGCTCCCACGCTGTTATTTTCTTTTCTGAGATTCTCATGGTGTTCGCAGTTGTTTTCTTATAGTGGAGAAATCCTTTTCTGCACTTATGTCTTTATCAGAAATGCAAAAAGGAAAATACATCACTGTGAAGGGATCGCTTGTTTCAAAGGAGAAGCAAGAACACCTGTTTTCCAGAGGGCACATGGGCCCACGCACGTGCCTCATTGTGCCACTCTCACGTGCCCCCTGCTGGCCCTGTAGGAAGTTGAGCCTGTGAGGTTTTTCTTTTTTTTTTCTTTTTTTTGGCGGAACTGTGGATTGAACTCAAGCCCCTGTGCGCCAGGAAAGCAAGCCTGTGAGTTCTGATCTGTACTTAACCAACCCCAAGACTTAGAAAGTGTTTGAATAACCCAACAAGAGACTCCCAGTCCCTAGAGAGGAATGCTGCTCCCTAGCCACTGCACTACCTTGGGCGCCAACGTGACCCAGATGCCACCAGCTTTCTCACTCATTTTTAGAGAGGGCAGCTAGGTTGGCAGGGATTCTAGCTGACGGTGGCAGGAAGCTAACTTTTATGGAAAGCTGGGAACCCTGAACAATGCTGTATATGCATTAGCTGCCTCAGGGCTCAAGTACTCCTTACAAGGGAGCATCCCTCAGAACCAGCTGTGCAGACAAAGAGGCTCAGAGCATGTTAAGCTAGCAAGAGAGCTGGTGGCAAGGTGGACACCTGTGTGGCAGCACCCTGGCCACCCTAGAAGCTGTGCCATAGTATAATCCTGAGCGGGGCTTAATGCCCACGCAGTGAGAAGCAAGGAGGCAATGCATGGTGCGCAGGCCTGTGAGCCATGCCCAGACCTGGGTCATCAGGCAGTCGGGGACAGGCAAGGTGGGCCACACCCTGAGCCCCTTGCAGCCCTTCATGGCAAAGGCTTTCTTGTAGAATATCCTGCCAGTGTGCCGAGAGGTAGAGCCGCCTCCGTGGAGCGTGAGGTCTACCATTGTTGCTCAAGTGTAGCTCTCTTCCTATTGACGTTTTGCACAGCTTGAGTCCCTCCATGAGCATCGTAAGCATCTGCTTCTCCCTGCCCCAAGACGTGGGCGTGACAGGTGTCCAGCAGCTTCCAGAACGCGTTCAATTCCTTGCGTCTTCAGAATGTACTTGGATCCAGCTGAATCTGTATGTTTGAGCTGAGTTTCTCAGGGTCTTTTTACTTTTTAATTCTTTTATTTGTTTTCTCAACGGAAGCTGAAGTGTCCCTCAGTTATTCAAAGTTTCGAGGACTATGAATGGTCTTGAATGACTGTAGGTGCTTATAGTTGCTGTGTGATTTTGTCCGGACATCCTAAAACTACTTTTTGAAGTTTACTACAGTGACGTGGGCCTCTAATTTAGCCTCTAGGTTATTTCCTCTGCAGCTTACGGGACCATGGATAGCTGAAAGAGCAATAGATTTCTTGGTTGTATGTTGAGTTGGTCTCGTGTGTGCCTTAACACACTGCTTTTCCAGATCAGTGGGTCTTGGAAAACAACGTATGGCATGTCAATACGCCTTCCAAGCTGTTAGGTTCAAGTTTCTCCGTTCTCACCTGTGCCACATCCTGCTCTTGTTTTCTTTACTCTCCAGCAGTTGCCTGGAGAAAGCACAGAGCCTCCTTGTCTGTTCACGACCACTCGTGTGCAATAGAGCCTCACTGAAAAGAATTCTGCAGAAATAACTTTACCTGTGTCCAAGCTTCAGAAACTTTTCCAGGCTTCTAGAACGCCTTCCAAAATGGCCTTCAGTGATTTTGATATAAGGAATTCATGAGGTTCTCAGAGTTACATCCTACCAGCTTTTTGGTGGTGTATTTTACTTTTTAAAAGTATTATATATTTATTTATTTGGTACAGGGTCTTGCTACACAGCTTGGATTCATAGTGAGCCTCCATTCTCTGCCTCCCCAGTGCTGGGATTACAGGTATGCTCCACCACGCCTGGTTTCAGTGGCTGGCATGGTGTGGGGTTGGAATGTCCTGCAGTACCGGGGTTTGAACCTTGGTCCTTGAGCTTGCCAAGCAGGTGCTTAGACCACTAAGCTATTTCCCTGGCCTCAGTATTTTACTTTTGAATGTACAATTGCAACATTTCCCCCATCAACCTGTATCATTGGAGGATCTATAAAACCCTGCAAAAGAAGAGGCACAAGAACTTTGGCTGGGATCCTCATTTTCAAGAGAGAGAATGAACGTAAGATGTGGAGAGCAGTTGGTTCAGGCCCTGAGTCAGGAGGGGTGTGTGTGCTGTGTATTTGCCACCCTGAGTTATTTTTGGAGGCCCTACTATGTGTCAGTGTCATCTACTCATAATAGGGTCTTACATACATGGTTGAATTGTTTGCTTATTAATCTGGGTATGCGCATGGACTGGGGCACTGAAGATTCTAAATGTGTGTCATAGCCCCAACCCTTGTGAGGTCTCTAGCTGGGTGTCTTTTCGGAGCTCTAGGGTCCTTGTCACTAGCCCAGGCTTCTACATAGCCCCTGCCTTCTGGAGGTATTGGGAGGACCCCGTACCCAGCAGGGACTCTGAATGTGTTCTCCAGCACTCTGGAGAAAGCTATTAAGTGTCTTTTCCTCTAATTATTACCTAATGCCAGCTTTTCATTCCTCTGTTTCCTGCAATATAATAAGACTGTTGTCAGCCTGAAGCTTCTCTCTACGTGCAGACCGTGTGTGCAAGCTGGACTTGCACATGGCTGCAACTCTGTACCACGTACACTGGATCTACACTGTAGAAAATGAGCAGGCCATGCTAAAAGACACCACAGGTCTTAAGGAAATGTGGTAGGATGGTTGATTGGCTCCAACAGAAACTGACTTGGGAGATTTATGTTTTAAAAAGTTGTATATATACATATGAAAGCCAGGAGTGTAGTTCGGAGAATGGATCTGAGAAGTGGAGGCAGCAGATTTTGGAGGAGACAGAGCCAGGCCGGCTTCTTCAGGCTCTGAGGTCATGGTCACTCTGCATACTCTGCAGTCACTTTCTGTTCCTGACCTTTCCCCCAACCCCCAACCCCGGCAGAGGTGCTGATTGGCTGCACTGGGTCATGTGACTTCTTGCTCCAAAGCTGCAAGGCACTTGAAGACAATTGCCTCCCAGTTGCTGGATTTGGAAAGCGTTGGTTGTCCACCTGAGTCAAGGGAACTGCTCAGAGTGGATGCTAAGCAGAAGGGAAGAACACAGAACACTTGCTCTGCAGCACATGAGCATTCCACTGATGTGACAGTTTTCCAATCTTTCCAGGTCAAACTGGGGATAAAGAACAGATTGGGTTCTAGACCAGCCTGGGCTACAAAGTGAGCTCAAGGACAGCCTGATCCGCATAGCGGGAACTTCCTGTCTCAAACAACAAAACAGAACAGCAGATTGGCTACGGGAGGGCTTAGGGTGAGAGCAGGCACAGCACTGGAGAGCACTGGGGGCAGCAGAGCTACTATGCCACACATGTTGTGCGGGTTGAAAACCACTGAATTGTGCTCTCCACTGAGTCAACTTTGCCATCTATAAATAGAATAATAGTAAACAAAGAGTGCCAATGGGTTATGAACTTGCCTTTAGTTTCTAGTCCTTTATTTCTAAAGCTACTGATAAAAACAACATGCAGAGGATTCACATAATCATTTTTTTCCCCCTTTCTATTGGCCACAGTACTTAGAACTTCGGTTTAACAGATACATCCGTCTCTGTGGAACAGTCCTCTTCATTGTGCAGACAGTAAGTAGCTCTGCATTTGTTTATCTTCTCTCTTGTCACCAAAATATTTTAATCCATGGCATCTGAATGAACATCACTTGGGAAACACATGGAGGATAGAAAAGGTGCTGAAAATATGAGGAAATGAAACAGAAAACATCGGTTGCTACCCACTAGGGTATTAAGCCTTGAGATCATTAAACAGTGTTTCGGCAAAAGCTTTACTTCCTGGAAAAATAGAATGATTCAAGTGAGTTTAAATACTGTATTGATCAAGCAAGAGGTATGTTGCTTTAGGGAAATATGCTTTCTCCAGCCCCACCTCGACCAAGGTGACAATGAAGGCATTACTAGGTGACAAATAGATTCGAGGGAGCTACACTACCTGGAAGTAAGAATTCTAAGAAAGGGAAGACAAGCTGGATATTTTTCACTTCCTTTCTTGGGACCAGGTTGAGTAATAAATATGAAAAATCTGACAGGACATCAGGGGGCAGTTCAATTTGCCAGAAAGCATACTTACAAAATGAATTTGTGCTCTTAAAAAATTGGACTATAAGAACCAATTGAAGCAGTCCCTTAGAGTGTAAAATGAAAGATGGATAAGCTCTGGAGGAGTTTTTAAAGACAAACACACAAGTCAGTAATTTCAGAAGAATACGCGAGTAGCAAGTGCCAGGGACCTGTGATCCCAGCAGTCCGGGAGGTCTAGGCAGGAGGATGATAAATTCCAACCTGGGGAACTGAGCAACGTTGTGAGACCCTATTTCAAAATAAAAGATAAAATAAACAGAAGGGGTGGAGATGTAACTTACAGGCTCTGGGTTCAAGAGTACTTGAACTACCAAGATAAGAAAGAATGAGAGAGGGAGAGAGAGAGAGTGAGAGAGAGAGTGAGAGAGAGAGAGAGAGAGAGAGAGAGAGAGAGAGAGAGAGGAAGAGAGAGAGAGATAGAGATAGGAATATGCAGGTGTAGATGGAGAGATTGTCACAAATGTAAAGCATGTGACAAGTGACTGAAAATGTTTCTGTGGTTGTCTGGGCCACTGGGGGTTTTCTATGACAGTTGTCACTACATTGTAGCCTGCTTCCTTCTGGCATTAAGCGTGTAAAACTGGGGATGACAGTCTTTTTCTCTCCAAAGCTGCTTGAGCACAGACTCCAGTGAGACAGAGTGCCTTTGGAAAACTTTGAACTCAAGTCCATTTTTTACTCTTTGCAAAACACATCAAAGGAAGGTGGCTTCTGAGGTCTGCTAAAGACTTTGACATAAAGCTGAGGTAGATTGTGTTGTTTAAACCTTCCTTGGTGGGTTTATGCTAGAGACGGCCCCAGAGAAGAAAAGTGGGGACAATTGTTAGGAAGACAGCCTGTTGCATTCTCAAATTCTCAACCTGGGCGGAATAATGATGGTGAAAGGCTAGCTCTTTTGTTTTTTTTCCCCCAAAGAAAGGAGTTTTAGCATTTCCCTCCTTGCAGTATAACCAGGTATTCAAATAGTACACAATATGTTTGTAATCGTAACTTGTTTTTTATGGAATAACTTTAGAATTAGCTTCTGTGTGGCGTCTTTGAAGGTAATGCAGTGAAAATGGTATTTTGAAATACATTCTAAAAGAGAAAATTATATATATATATATGTATATATATATATATATTTTTTTCTTTTCATTTATGTATTTGGTACAGGGTCTCACTATGCAGCTCAGACTCATAGTGATCCTCCTGTTTTCAGCCTCCCCAGTGCTGGGATTACAGGCGTGCGCCACCTTGTCCTGACTTGGTGGCCAGCTTAATGTGCCTGGGGGTGGGGCTGGCGCGGCATGCGAGAAAGTGATATTTTGAGAAACAGACTATAGCTTACTAGGAAACTGAGGATCAGTAAATATTTATTGATCCTATGAGTGAAAAATTAAATAAATGATATAAAAGAGATGGATTATAGTTTTTGTTGACTTTCAGGATTTTAAGTGGATGGTCACATTTTTGTCTAATAGACACACAAACATTTAAAAACATGTTTTTAAAAATTTTGCATTAGCAATTATTGATGATCAGCAGTAGTTTGAAGTCAGGAATAAGGTCCCAGCCCTTTCCAAATTTGTATTTCTTATCGTTATATGTTTCAAACCCAGGAAAATTAATTTCAGGCTCGAGCGGGCGAATCATTGGCCATTTGCACTAATCAGCACAGAGAAAAGTATCCAGAGTTTTACAAAAAGTTGGTCATAAAAGATTTTTGTAACCTGTGACCACACTAATAAATATGAATTAATTTTACTTAACATTTTTCAAGATTTTTCTTAAGTGTACTAAAACTGCTGTCTTAATTTCTTGCTGGTTTATATTTGATAATTTAGACCTCACATTCATGAATTTTATAACTCATAGAGTCCATTTGGCTTTCCCTCCTTAGATTCTGTACACTGGAATTGTCATCTATGCCCCTGCGCTGGCTCTGAATCAAGGTACATTTTCTTGTTCTCTCTTTTTTTTTTATTACTGCATGTCTGTGACCCATAACAAACACATTCCTTTGGGGGAATCGGTACCTAGACGCGTTCCCTCTCTGTCCTTTCTATTGCCCCTTTCCCTTCTCTCCCTCCCCTCCCTTCTCCCCCATGCCCCGTTTTGATTCCATTCTCCACATAGTCTATTTAATTTCCTATCGTCTATCTTTTACTTTGCTCTTTATTTATACTCTGGATTTCTCATATAAAAGGTAGACCATGCGACGTGTAAGTCTGTGCATCTGACTGATTTCACCTAACCTTACAGTCTAAAGGTGCATTCCGGGCTGGTGAGATGGCTCAGTGGCCTAGAGCACCTACTTGGAACAAGCCTAAGCAAAGCACAGGGACCACGGTTCAATCCCCCAGCACCACATGCCAGCCAGCCCCGCCCCCTGGTGGGCTGAGCTGGCCACACACACAAAAAAATAAATAAATAAAATAAATTAATTAAAAAAATTTATAGGCTTTAAAAAAATAAATAAAGGTGCATCCCCTTTTCCTACAAATGGCTCAAGTTTATCCTTTATGGCATAGTCATATGCTATGGTGTGTAGTTTTCCACATTTTCTTTATCCATTCATCTGGTGATAGACATATAAGCCTCTTGCATGATCTAGCTGTGAAGGTATATTTTTGAAGTGGCAAATCATGTAATTCAGTTTGGGGTTCAGTTTCAGTGAGCCTGATTCTCTTCATGGGGCGACAGAGATAGATGCATGTGCCTGTCACCCACATCAGGGTTATGCAGGGTGGGTGGCTTCCAGGTCTGCACTGGCATCTTCGGGTTTCTGGATTGACAGCCAGGGGGCTGCAGGTCCTGGCAGGGCAGACCCTGATGGTCTGCTTCTGCAGGCTGTGTCTGCCAGCCATCCTCCAGTCCTGAGCAAACACCCCCATCACCGCAATCATGAATAACTGTACCCTGTCTTTTGTGACTGTTCCCTGGAATCCAACCCCAAGGACTCAGGTACATTGAGGAGGCTGCCCTCAGTGAGAGCAGCCCCTCTTCCCTCTACCTCTGATAGTTCCAAGAGGAAGAGAAGAGTCGTGCAAGTTATCTGAAATGCCAGCTTACTTTTGTGCTGGCAAGGCAGTGGCAGTAGGGTCCGTGCTCCTTGGTGACCTCAGGAGGATTGTGCAGACCCCTAAAGTACCTCGAGTTGGCAGATGACGGCAGTGAGGCTGGGCTCATTCATCCAGCAAATGTTCATGCTGGGCCTGCCTTCCAAAGGCTTCAGGGAAAGTGCCCTCTCATTGAATTCTTATCAGTCGGAAGTGAGTTTATCTCTAAAGCTTCCTGGTAAAATGGACAAGTGGAGTCTGATGGGAAGGAGTGTGGTGCACTTCCTGGAGTCAACATGCCATGGGGAATACCTGCTCACCTGCACCTTACTTTCTTGATTTTATAAATGGTAATGTAGTCATTCTCACTGTCTGCAAAGCATGACAGGATCTTTACAAAGATCTCCTCGGCATGATGCACCCTAAGCCCTGAGTGCCAGCTGTGCAGCACACTCCTGTACGCTCCCAACATCAGGAGCGGCTCATTGCATATGTGAAGAACTGGCTAGCAATGAACTTCCTAAGGTACCTATTTGTCTTAAGCATAACTGAAGAGGACAGAGTTTTAAAGTGTGCTGGCCTTAACCTGAGTCTAAGAAGAACAGAAATCAGATTCTGTTCTTCTTAGACTCAAGGTACTGTGCAGGAGTAGTTAGGGCCTCAGGGACTGCACCGTGACTACTGGATTGTCACTTGTGTACTCACTGTGCCTGCGACAGTGGGTACGGGAATAGTCGCAGTGTTTGGTGTGCAGCTGATGCTAAATAAGCACTTATTTAACTCACTGTGAATTTGACATTCTCTAGGTTCAATATCTTTTTAAATTTTCCTTCTTTTGTCATAGAAAACTTCAGACGTACTCTAAAGTGGAGAACAGTGTACTGACTCCTGAGGTAGCATCATTCTGCATCATAATGATCAATTTATGGTCAATTTCAAGTCACGCCTGACTTCTCCCAGTAGATTGTTTTGTTGTAAATTTGAAATATGGGGGGTCAGGGAGATAGCTCAGCGGCATAAGTGCCTGCCTGGCAAGCAAGCACAAGGTCCCACGTTCGATCCCTGGTACCGCAAAGAAATAGAAATAAAAATGGAGCTTCACAATTGAAATGTGTTATGTCATCTGCCTTTCAGTATGTTCTTAGATTTTATGTAATTGGGAGCATGGAGTGCCTTTGTGTATCTGGTTTCTTTGGTTAACAAAACATTTTTGACTTGTATTCATTTCGCAATACGTGTCAGTAATTCTTTCCTCTTGGGAGCTGGAAGAATTTCATGTACACATTGTTCAGAATCTCTTTAGCTCCTCTTGTCCACGAACGTTGGATTCTTTCCAGTTTTAGGTTCTCCTGAAATAAGGCCGCTAAGAGCATCCTGCTGCAGTCTTTTTGTTTTGTTTTTCTTTGTGACACTTGTTTGTTTTTCTACTTGAAATGAAATACACGAACATAGCATAAAATTAAATATTGGTGTATTGTGATGGAGATCCGGATAGTCGTATGCATAAAATTTAATAGAAATTGCCAAATACTTTGATTGTTTGGGCCATTTACACACCCATTTCACAATGTAAGAATTCTATTGTAAACGCATCTTTGCTAAAACATTTGACGTTAGGGTGTGTTTTGTCATTCTAGTGGGTATTATAGATTTTTGTATTATGGCTTCAATCTGCATTTCCTGTTGACTTTTTTTTTTTTTTTTTTTTTTTCGGTACGGGGATCCAAATCAGGACCTTGCGCTCGCAAGGCAGGCACTTGCTCTGCTGAGCTATGTCCCTGCTCCTTGCTGTTCACTATTGGCTTGTAAAATCATGAAGGTGAATTTATTTTGTTTATTTTTTCCAGTACCAGGGACCGAACTCAGGGTCTTGTGCTCACCAGGCAGGCACTTACGCCGCTGAGCTATCTCCCCAGCATGAAGGTGGATTGAAAAATACAAGTAATTTAGTACAAAGTGGGCAAACGGCTTGGAGATGCTGTTTACAAAAGCAGCACTCTTGCAGCGCACGCAGCACGGGGGTACCAGTGCGTTTCCTCACGTCTTCAGCGTTTCTCTCAGTAATGTTTTGCAGCTTTTGATGCTCAAGCCTTGCGTATGTGTCTTAGACTTATTTCTATATAGCTGATCTTCTCTCTTGTTCCAAATGCTAGCCCTTTATAACATTTTCCAGTTATTCACTGCACTTACATACAAATATAATTGAGTTTTGTAAGTTGGTCTTCTGTCCTGAGTGCTTGCTAAATTTGTTTTTAATTCAATTTGGTTTCAGGGAGCTACGCAAGATGTCGTGTTGCTTGTGAATAAGCCACTTTTGCCTTTCTTTTGCCCTTTGTGTCTCTCGTTCTCTCTCTTGCCAGGCTGCATGCTGATGTGGGAACATGCATTGGTTGGGTTTGCAATGCTAGCTACATGTTGCAGTCTTGGGATGAAGCTCTCTTGATGAGAGTAGGTTCACCCTCTTGCACAGCAGTACATCTGGGTTGGGAATCTCTTGTTAAGGAATTTTATAGATCATGAGGAATATTGCTCTGAAGTCTCCTTTTCATGAATTGTCTCTGTCAGATTTTTTTTTTTAATCAGCTACACTGGCTTCACAAAGTAGGAAAGTGTTTTCTCTTCTGTTTTTTTGAAAGAATTTGTATTAAATTATGTATTTCTTTTTTAAATGCTTGCTAGAATTAAAACTAAAGGCACCTGGGTCTGATAGTTTTTGTTTTTGTGGAAAGATTTTGGTTTATCAATTCAATTTTTAAAATAAATTTAGTTACTAATATCTTTAACTTTTTGGTGTCAATTTTGATAATTATGTTTTCTCAGGGAATTTATCTATTTTCCTAACTTACAAACTTCCTTGCCACGAAGTTGTTTATAATGTGCTCTTTATACTTACGTCTTTAGTCATGTCCCTTCCACTTCTTCCTAATACTGATAAGGTGTCTTTTTTCCCCTGTTCTTGCTACACCTTCTAGTTTATTTATTTACTTATTTAGTGTTTTTGAGACAGGATCTTGCTGTGTAGCTCAGGCTGGCCTTGAACTAGTGGTGATTCTCTTGCCTCAGCCTTCTGAGTGCTGGGATTACAGGTGTGAACCACCATGTCCAGTTTATTGATTTTTCAATTGTTTGTAAGAGCCATTTAAAAAAAAATTAAACCGCTGCTTTTATTGAAAAGAATAAAATACTTGACCAACTTCAAATCACAAAATTTGAACCAATCAGTCCTGCTCACCAACTCCATGAGGTAGGTATCCGCGAGCCACAGGGGGGTCATCACCGTGAGTCCTGCCCCTGCTCCTCTCAAACATGGACAAATGCAGGCATAAATCAAAACAACTATTTCAACTTAAAAAAATGTTAACTTTCAAAGACATAGAGTCCAACCCCAGGAGCAGCTCAGGTAAGAACCAATTTTGAGTCTTGTTAATTTTCCTTTTCTACTTCATTAATTTGTACTGTTTCACTAATTTCTTCTACTTATTCTGTGTTCAAATTTTCTAGCTTAAAGGTAGAAGTTTAGATCAGTAATTTTAAATACTTCTTATTTTAGAACACACATTCTTGAAGTTGTATGTTTTTCTTTAAGTAGTGCATTGTCTTTACTACATTTTGCAAGCTTACATTTTTATTGTGCTTCAGTTCAAAATATTTTCCAGTTTCTTTTGTGATTTGCTTTGTCTGTGGGTTATTTAGAAGGGTGTTGCCTAATTTTCAAATATTTGGAGATTTTCTAGCATATAATTTTAGTACTGATTTCTAAATGAATGCTGTTTTGGCAGACAACTGCCACCACTATGACTTTAATCCTTAACATTCATTAGCAGAGGCCCAGGGTATGATTTGCCTCTCTGAACACCTCATGTGCTGCTAAAAGGAACATGGATTATGTGGTTGTTGAGTGTAATGTTTTGTATAAATGTCAAACATTAGTTTGGTGAATGGGGTTGTTCAAATGTCCTATCTTTCTCTTTTTCTGGCGGTGGGGCTGGGGATTGCACTCAGGGCCGATGCTTGCTAGGCAAGCCCTCAACCACTGAGCTACATCACCAGCCCCCAGATGGTCAATCCCTCTGCTGAGTTTTAAACTTGTTCTATCAATCACCAAGAAAGAAATGTTGAAATCTGCACAGGTAACTACTAGTTTTCTACTTCTTCCATTCTGTCTGTTTTTAAGTATAGGTAGTTTGAAGCTCTTTTAAAGTTTCTTTTAATTGATAATCTCCCTTCTCTTTTTCTCTGCCTTTAAATTGCATTTCTTTGTTGAAGAAGCTGCACTGGGCTGGGGAGATAGTTCAGTGGCATAAATACCTGCCGGGCAAGTATAAGGCGCTGAGTTTGATTGCCAGTTTAAAAAAAAAAAAATGGAGTCATTCAACATGTCCCCAGCCCTCTCCGTCTCTTGTGAAGTCGTGGTTACAGCTAGGTTTCCAGGCTTCGGTTGAGCATTTTAGAGATAGCATCTCCTCACTGATGCTTGTAGGTTTAGAGCTGTAAGTTAATTAAGGCATATAGGACGGGATCTTCTAATTCTTTGACTCTTTTTTCATTAATTAGATGGAGCGCGTCAATAGAGAAGCTTGTTGATTCCTTGGTTCCTCTGGAAAAATAGATTGTATCAGAAAGGCCTGGGAAGCAGCTGATTGCCCCCATTTACTTATAAGTTTTCTAGGCAGTGAGTCACAGGCTGGGGCTGGAGCTCGGTGGCAGAGCGCATGTCCATTGCGCAGCCCTCGGCCTTGGCTTTGGGCTCCAGCATCTAAAATAAGCAAATAAAACAATAAATAAATTGCTTTTCTATTATCTCCTAAATCAACTGAGATTTTATTGTTTAAAAATGCATCCTTATGGGTTTCTGATTTAGACATGTGATGCTGTGTCCCATCATAAGGCTGAGTTATGATCCGTGCTCAAGTTGGCCCCCTTGATCCAGCAGGGGGCTCCTTGGGGTCTCTTGATTTCTCCACCTGGCCTGCACAGTAGATTCACTTGAGATCCTTTAAGAAATCCTGGGCTAGGGAGATAGCTCACTAGGATAAGCATCTGCCTGGTGAGCACAGGGTCCTGAGTTCAATCCCTGGTACCAGGAGAAAAAAACCTAAGAAACATAAAACTCCTCATTTCAAGAAAGACTGACACTGGTGGGTGTGCCCCTTGCTGCAAGCTAGTGCACCCCCTGAGCGGTCAAGTCATCAGGCATGGCTGTACGGACGGCTGTACGGACGGCTGAGGCAGGAGGATCGCCACGAGCTCAAGGCAGCCTGGGCTACACAATGAGTTCAAGGCTGGCCTGAACTATACAGAGAGATCCTGTCTCAATACCCTCCCCCAATAGTTTCAGGATAAGTTATTCTAGTATTTTCATTCATACTATGGCAGTTGAAAACAGTTATAAATTTTTTTCTTTCTAGTTCTCTTTTTCTTAGGGTATGTCCCAGTAGGGATATCTATTAAATTGTTGTTCTATCTTTTGACTACTTTTTGGAGGCTTTTTTGAGCAGCATCTCGCATAGTTCAGGCTGGCCTCAAGTTCACGGTGACCCTCCTGCCTCAGCCTCCTGAATGCTAGAATTATTGGCATGTGCCATATGCCTAGCTAAATTGCTATGCTTTGTGGCACATTTTTATCTGTTGATGTCACAACTTGATACACAGTTGGTTTGATTTATTTCAATTTACTTTTGATTTTAAGATCTTTTAATGTTTTAATAATTATGTACAATATGTGCATGATTCCAAAGTAAAATCTGAAAGTATGTTTAGAGAAGTTTAACTTACCTTCTTGTCACCCTCACTTTGCTTTCTTCTTCTTTAGGTGACTGCTTTCTTGGTTTGATTTTCATTTATCATTCCTTTTAAAAAATATAACCCACCTGTCCACTTTTTTGATCGATGGCCACCAGGTACCCAGACTTCTCCATCTAAGTTCTGTTTCCATAGCGTGCGTCCTAGCACCGCATCTTTCGGGGATGGCTGACAGTGTGTGCTCTTCTGAACCGAGTCTCGCGGGCCCGACGGAGGCGTCTTCTGACCAGTCAGCAGCCGGAGTGGGTACCTCGCGCTCTCCAGCTGCGTCTCGGCCTGGTTGCCAGAGCGGCGCTGTCCCTTGCTTTCGCTTAGCGGTGTTGGTCTGTGCAGAGACCGATGGCAGCCCACGCGTGGTGCTTGAACTCACCAAATACCATTCTAAACTCTGTTTTGGTGACATTCGTGAGATTAGGAAGTCGATGTAGGAAGATGCTCAGTGAACGAGACCGCCTCCCTCTCTGGTGAGTCCTGAGGCAGGCTTTGGACCTCTTTCGCAGCTGCGCCTGTCCTTTCTTTCCGTCTGCAGTTACGGGATTTGATCGGTGGGGCGCCGTGGTGGCGACCGGCGTGGTCTGCACGTTCTACTGCACACTGGTAAGTATGGCGAGGACACCGTTCCCCTTTGCTCTGCCTGGAACTTGGCAGCAGACTTTTCAGTTGCGCTGAGCTGTAAAATGGCTTGTTCACACCTAGTTTCCTGTCCCCAACCTGCCACCATATGACTTTATTTGGCAGGGGTATTTGGTTTGGGGTCAAATTGGATCCTTGTTAGAACACAAATCACAGTCGAACTTTGTTTCTTCTGTCTAAATCACTGCATCAGGGAGCCGGGGAGATGGCTCAGTAGAATAAGCGCTTGCCTGACAAGCTCAAGGGCCTGAGTTCAACCCCCGGTTCTGCAAAAAATAAAAAATAAATAAATAAAAATAAAAATCACCGCATCGGTGCAGGTTTCATCCCTTGGTCCACCCAGGCTGTCCTGAGATTACAGGAGCTGTGCCCAAGATAATTCCTCAGGTTTTTTTTTTTTTTTTTTTTTTTTTTGTATTTTAGGGAAGGGTCTACAGGGTGTTCAGGGTGTCACTACTGGATTGGACTTGTAGTGATCCAGACTGTTTACACCCTTCCCAGAGCTGGGATTGTAGGCGTGCACCACCACGCCCAGTCTCAATCACCATTTTAGTGCGCTCCGGGGGCTGGGCTGGCACGGCTGGCCGGGATTGAACCTCTGACCCATGCACCTGTTTGCAGGCACTTTAATCCACTGAGCTACTTGGCCAGCCCTTACTCCTCAGTTTTTGAGCCTGTGATTGCTCCCTGGGCTCCATAGCCAAAGTCTGTCAAAACCACGTGGCAGGACACCGGCAGTACTATGGGTGTAAATATTTTTTAGCACCAGTATGTATCTTCTGGGATCTTTGATAGTCTAGATCCTAACTCTTTAGTTGCCAGATTTTATAGAATAGAGGGACCCCAGTCATAAGGAAGAAAGGAGGACACTTGAGGATTCTGTGGAGCAACACTGGAATCTGAACAACCACCGTGACAGACCAGGTGCACTAATTGACTACCAGCCCCGCTAAAGGACAAAATCTGACACTGAGCTGTGCAATCTGATCTGAAACATTCTTCTTAGCACTGTTCCCACACCCCTCTACATCCCTTCTGTATTACCTATGTGGCCACATCAACTGGCCGCAGAATCCAGCCCCAGGAACATTGGGCCAGGCTGGTTTCCTTTGTTGCCTTTGACGATGCTCCCCAACCTGTCATCTCTGTTGACTGCATTTCTTGGCCAAGCCCGTTTTTTTTTCCCAGTACGGGGATCAAACTCAGTACTTCACAGGCAGGTGCTTATTCTACTGAGCTGCCTCCCCAGCCCCCAAGGCCTGGGTTTTTATCACTGTCACCCAGCACAGTGTATCAGCCTGTGGATGCTCAGTCCTGGCTGACAGATGCACTAATCCCAATGTTCTCTCCTTAAAGGGCGGCCTCAAGGCGGTTGTCTGGACAGATGTTTTTCAAGTTGGCATCATGGTGGCTGGATTTGCATCTGTGATTATACAGGCAGTGGTAGTTCAAGGTGGCATCGAGACGATTTTAAATGATGCTTACGAAGGGGGAAGATTAAACTTCTGGAAGTAAGTTGCTCTTCACCTCCTGGTGAAGGGGATACAAATTCCATTTTCTCTATGCAAATAAACCATTTTGCAATAGTGCGTTCATGTGAGAAAATAACTAGCTGCAGAGCCTAGGATTTAGCTCAGTGGTGTAGCATCTGCCTGGCAAGTGTGAGGTCCTGTGATAGGTTCCTTGTACCCTCACCCCAAACAGCAAAAAACTAGCCTCAAAGGATGAAGCTGGCAGGCCCACATGGAAGGGGTTCCTGCCAGGTCCTCTAAGGGGTCCGAGAACTAGATGATTCCTAGCTACATGGCTTTAGGATGATGTTGTCTCCTGGGAAGGGTTTTTTCCAAAGTTAAAGTCTGGAGCAGGTTAGAAGAGAAGAGATTTAAAGTCTGGAACAGGTTAAAGAGAGATTGTAGAAAAATAACAAAATAAAGCCTCTTAAGAGAAAAATATGAGGGCTGGAGAGATGGCTTAGTAGTCTAAAGCACCTACTTAGAACAAGCTTAGCAAAGCACAGGGACTGCAGTTCAATCCCCCAGCACCACATGCCAGCCGGCCCCGCCCCCTGGTGGGCTGAGCTGGCCACACACACACAAAAATAAATAAATAAATAAAATAAATAAATTAAAAATTAAAAAAAGAGAGAAAAATATGAAAAGACACTTGATTCTCATACTTCATGGGAAAAAGCATAAACATTCCTGAGACTCTTGCACTTCAATACAAATGTTAGGCAACGGGGTAGTATCTCTAGCTTTTCTGTAGAAATGTTGTACTTAAATACATGCAGATCAGAATGCTTTACAAAAATCTCCAAATGCAAGATTTGGAGAAATTTATAATTCTTAGAAAGTATATTACTCATCAGCTTTTCTGTCACCAAGACACAGCTCCTGATAACTGCGACTTAAAGGAGGACAGGCTTTGCGTGGCTCATGTTTTAAGGGGATGAGTCTGTGGTCAGCTGGATCCAAGGCCGTGGCAGCATCCTGCAGAAGGACCTGTGGAGCGTGTGCTGGATTCGTGGCAGCTGGGAAGCAGAGCAGGGGGACAGTGCCAGAGGGGAAGGGTGCAGGACCAGCACCCAAGCTCGCAGCTCACGACCCACCCAGGCCCACCCAGAAGCGCCCCACCGATCCTCTACAGGGCCCCCCAGCCAGTCAGATTAGCGCAGTCAAGATTGACCACCACAATGCTCATAACTGCTAATTTTGGAGCGAGTTTTCAAGTTCCTATTTGATTTCAGAGATGAACAGAGTCCTTCTGAGGTAGTGTGCTAGAAAAAAGGTCCAGCGTTCTGTTGAACATGGAAGTTGAGCTTTCTCTGTAACAACATTTTGGACTTGTGTTTGTGTTACAAGGTGGTTTTAAGCCACTAGTATTCAGCTTGTGCATGCAGCATTTTAGGAAAACATGATTAGAAGAACATATGGTAATTTTAGCAAGTAAAATGTGTTTAAACTGTGCTAATTGACTCACTTCTTCAGCTTGAATTTGAATTAGAACTAGGGCTGTGCATGTGCTAGGAGGGCAAGTGCAGACATAAACCATGTTAATTCGGTGTTCCCTTCAGTACCATGTTGGCTGCTGTGATGAGCTTGGGACTCTGTGTCTCTCCCTCCTTTCCCGCATTTCAGCCTCACGGGTCACTTACCAACAGTTTCCAAAAGCACGGGAGAACAGTTTCCCCAAATGCTCAGAATCATTAAACATGACTTTCCCCTTAGTCCCAACTGGAATTTCCAGATCTCTGAAAATAACGATTGTCATTTCGTTGATCTTGAGTTAGAAGTAGTCTCTTACACTACTTTCATTTTTACGCAGACTTATATGTCTGTAGGTATGTAATGCTTACACTGAAAAATATTCTGGGACGATTTTCTCCAGTGTTGGGTCAGTAATTCTGGCTTGTCTTCTGTGTCTTTTCATTTAGCTTTAACCCGAACCCTCTGCAAAGACACACATTCTGGACGATTATCATAGGAGGGACCTTCACGTGGACCAGCATCTATGGAGTCAACCAGTCGCAAGTGCAGAGATACAGCGCCTGCAAAAGCAGGTTCCAGGCAAAACTGTAAGCCACGCCACGGCTGCGAATCACGAGCAGCTGTCAGCGGGCTTTGTGAGAGCTTCCTGTCAGGCTTAGCTCAAGTTTGTCTTTTGACAAAATGGTATACCTGGCTAAAAGAGACAGAGTACAGCAAAGTAATACTGTATGCTTTAAATCAGGTATTTGAAAATGTTTGTATAAATTATTAAGCAAAACAACCTCATTAAATAGATAAGCAGTTGAAGGATCTATGGGAGATTAAAATACACATGGAGCCTGGGCGTTAGCTGAATGGCAGAGCACTTGCCTAATATCCACGAGGGTATCAACACCTCAAGAATATAAATGGGGAACTGGTGAGATAGCTCAGAGGACTAAGCACCTGCTTAGGCAAGGGCAGGGACCAGGTTCGATCCCCAGTACCTCATGCTGTACTGGCCCCTCTTCCAGGTGCCCTGAGCTGGCCACCGAGATCTGGTGTGGTGGCGCACGCCTGTAATCCCAGTGCTGGGAGGCTGAAAGCAGGAGGAGCACTAGGAGTTTGAGCTGCATAGTGAGACCTTGTACCAAATTATCTATCTATCTATCTATCTATCTATCTATCTATCTATCTGTATAGATAGATATATAGATATATAGATACATAGATATATAGATATCTCATTGTGACAGAACTTTATATCAAATTAGGAAAAATATGCAAGAGTACAAAAAGAGAAACAGTGCTGGAGAGAGGCAGCAGTCCCATGAAGTAATAGAGGAAGCGTACCCAAGCAGCACAATGACCTGAACTTTATTTTCTGCCTCAGTTGTGAGTCTGTGACACTGCTCTCATGCTTGGTGCTTTCATTAGCCTGGACAAAATATCTGTCTTCCCAAACCCCACTTTCTAAACTTGTGAACTGAATGTGAGAAAGACCATACATCTTAGAAGTTCTGGAAGACACTGTACGTGGCACACGTGCAGTAGAGGCCTACTGCATGGGAGTCCCTTTCTTCTTTTTCAGTGTGTGTCCTGAAGGCAGAGTCCCACTTATGGGGCAAGAGACCCAGAAAGAACCAGCGTTATGTGGGCCAGTGTGTGGAAGGGTGATTTGGAGGAAGGCAAGGATAGTGAGGCCAGCGTGGACAGGGACACTCAGGCCCTGCTTGGCTTGAGAACAGTGTCTGGGGCAGTCGGTGGCTGTGTGGTTTTCCTTTGGAAGCCTCAGAGCAGCTTGGTGACTTCTGTCCTTGCGGTGATAGGTAAGGCTGACTTCCTTGTATGCATTGTGGGATTTAAAGCTTTGAATAGATGGAACCAGAGTGGGTAGGGTGGGAGGAAGAGCATCAATTCTGTCCCTGGTCAAAGGGAAACATGAAAATATTGTGATTTTTCTATATCAGAACTCAGAATAGTGAGTGTAAATTGGTTCTGAAGCCAATTCTTTAGAAAAGGCCACAGTGGAAGGTCCTTATGAATTTGGTTATAATTGCTGGCTATAGAATTACACAAACATTGTAAAATATTTTGAAGGGCTGTAATTTACATAAACAGGGATCTTTAAATCTGTATGAGTCTGGCTTCTACCAAAGTAATCGGGTACAGATTCTTCAGTCTCATTGAGAACATGAAACTCAAACCTCATCTCAATTTTGTGGCAAAATCAGTTCCTTTAGAATGGCCTAACATGACTCTAGAACAAGACAGACTTCCTGAGCCTGGGAGACCTGCCTGACTTGGCAACTCCCTTGTGGGTCCTACGGAAACCACGAGTCCCTGCCAAGTGCCAAAACTTGCTGCAGTCTGTTGACAAGCAACGGTACCAGATGTTTATAAGGGATCTACCTGAATATCACTGAAGTCAAATAAAACAGTATGATTTTAGAGTGTAAAACTTAGACATCAGTGGTAGAATGAGAGAGTACCCGGGCATGCTTTTCTTATCTGGAGATGAGATACCGTTACACCAGCTTTAGGTAAGAAAAAAATGTGGTGATATTAGTGAATGCGGAGGAAGAGGCTGGCAGTCTGTCCTTTGGCATCTGCTGCAGGGTGCGGGTGTGGTTCTCCAAGAAACAGACTCTGAGATGGAGGTCAGCATGAAAGAGCTTATTAGGGAATGAGCGCCCAACAAAACAGAGGAAGGAAGCAGGATAGGCCAGAGGGAGACGTTGGATCTAATGCAGTCTCAGTAGAGCCTGAAGGGGGCGCTCTAGAGCTGGGTAACTTCAGACTGACCCCAAGTTGAGGCGAAGGGAATGGGCCTTTAGACCCGAATCTGCTAGGTAGTGGGCCAGACTGCACTAAGGGAAGGAGGCGCGAACTTGGGACACTATACATCTTCCCAGCTCGTCTTGGGATCCCCATAGCACCACTGATAGACAGAGCCACTTTTGTGACAGATATGCTTGCTGCTCTGTTGATTAAATCAAAGTGACTTTGACATTGACACTGAATGTCAAATAGCATCTAGCCAGTTGGTTGGCTGCCGAGCATGGCACTAGGTGAGGTGCTGTTCTCTTTGGTCTTGTACCTCTGTGACTTGGGCATTTTTATCCCTGAGCGTAAGTGAAGAAACAGGATCAGAGGGTCTGAGTACTTGGTCACAGCCACAGCGTGGGAGAGGCAGGATTTCTGCCCAGGGTGGATTCGAGTACTTTGATGTACACACGCATACTCTACAAAAGCGTGGGGTGATGTCACACTGAACGAGGTTGAGAAAAAACCTGCCCAGGGCATACAGACCTGAGTCTTACACTCTCTGGGTGGTCTTATAAACGACACTAACCTTGTTGTTGAGTTGCTATGTAGACAATGGTAATTATGATTAGCAGTGTATGATTGTATTAATTTAATTTATTTTTTGTATGGGGAATCCACCTCAAGACCTCGCACTTTCCAGGCAGGTGCTATATCCCATACTCTCATATTAAGTTTTAAAAGGAAAATGAATAATAGCTGCTGCTCCATTGCTTGTGAAAATACTTATTTCCTGATACAAAGATCGAAAGCAGTGTAATTAGATGCCATGATAAACTACTATGCCTGTGGGATTCTAGCCAGAAGGATGCACACATTTAATAGGAAAACACCATCTGTTATAAATATCAAATACATTATCGACCGACATCATAAGCAGATTAGAAGAGAATGAAAAATAGCATTTTTGATAGCCACAAGATAATGCGCCTTTATCAGATATAATCCTGAAGCTCTCTTCTGCTCCCGTAACAGGCTTCCTTGCTGTCTCCTCCTCTCCAGGTCTCTCTACATCAATCTTCTGGGACTCTGGGTGATCCTCACCTGCTCGGTGTTTTGTGGGCTGTCCCTGTATTCCAGGTACCGTGACTGCGACCCCTGGACAGCCAAGAAGGTGTCTGCAGAAGACCAGGTCTGGTACCGCGGCTTAGTTACACAGTGTTCATGATTTTCAGAGCCCCCCGGGAGAGCAAGAGGAAACTCGGCTCGTGTAGAGACAGCAAATGGGCCTGAGCTGGTCACGCTCGCTTCTGGAAAGTCTGTGGCAGAAATTTATTTCAGCAGGTAGCGCAAGGATGAAGGATGCTGTGTCAAGTCAAAATATTGGAACACCTAGGAAAACTTCTAGGCGAATGTTAAGTAGAAATCACACAGTGCTGGAGGCAGAAAGGTAAACATGATTTGAAAATCCTACACACAAATGATGAGCACCTTTTAGCTTATAAATGGCAGAGAGACGGATCTAACAAGGGAACACGGACCACGTATCAACTACACGAGGAGATTCTGTGCCGAGAGCTCTGTGTGCTTCTTCACATTGCCTTGACCCTACAGCCCTAACTTAGAGATGAAGAACTGAATCCCATAGGTTTTCCATTGGGCCCTGGGGCCACTTTGCAAGTTATACAATGATTGCGAGCTTTCACCAAATCCTTACCGCGGGCCAGGCACTGTCCCGTGGATTGATTTTTAATTTTTAGTTTTCACAGCTGCATTCACAGGCACTAAGTAAGCAACTAGTCAGGAGTGCAGCATCCGGGATCAGATCCACCTGTGGCAGGCTGCCCCTCGTCGCAGGGACCCGTGAACTGTGCGTTGTCTTCTGAGAAGTGTAGCTAGGATTCGGATCCAGGGCTGCCCAACTCCAAAACCTGCAATCTCCCCAGAACTAGTCTCTAAGAGCTGCTCGTCGATCAAACAATCAAAGACCTCAAAAACAAAGACAGGCTAATCTTTATGCAAGGACATCTCAGACTCACCCCACCCCATGCAATTTTGTGGGTTAGGAAATGAAGTTTTCTGCACAGACTGCGGCGATCACGCCCAGAAGGCAGAGCTGGGGTCTCGATAGCATTCGGCTCCCACCATGCCTGCCAGTGTTCCTCGTTGACACTGCCTGTGCCCGAGGGACTTGTTCAAAGCGTGAGCTCATCACACTAAAAATTGTTTCCATGCCAGGTTCTCCTTGTTGCTAACTTATTTTGATGTGGTACATTTGTTGCAACTGATAAACCGACAATGATACATTATCATGAAGTACGGTTTACATTAAGATAGATGCTAAGAATTTTTCCAAATGCATGACGCTAGGGACCCACTTTACTGAATCATACAGCATCATTTCTGTATGATGCTTCACCTATTTCTCCTCCTACACTGATTTTCTACCAATCAGTGATCTTTTACTGTCTCTCTGGTTTTGTGTTTTTCAGAATGACAGATAGCCTCTTAGGCTATCTACAAGCTACTTTTTCCATGTATTCCCATAGTTTGATAGTTCATTCTCAATGCATAAACATTGTTTAGTTCAAAAATTTTAACTTGACACAGAATAAGTATACATTCTCATCGGATACAGTTTCAAAAGTTGCATACTGAAGGTTTTTGAGAAAGCTGTTTGATAATAGGGTAGATTTGGGATCTTATTATAATGTAATTCTGGAAGCTTTACTTTTGATTAGGTTCGACAAGCTGTTCACTTTTTTATTTAATTAATTTTATTGAGAAAGAAATAGCAATGAGACATTTTCAAAACAGGTTAGTAGGACAGTTACAATAATCAATGCATTGCATATTGTTGTCTTTTAGTAGTTATTCAGAGTACAAGATATCTTGTCTAAACACTATTAGTACAAATCTTTTTTCTCATTGAACTAAGAGGAAGTAGCTGTATATCTATAACTATTTTAGCTTATTTGAAAAGCCCCCTTCCCCCTCTTCTTCCCCTTTTCCCCCCATTTTCAGTTGAGACCGAGGAGCTCTGAAGGCTGACAGGACAGAGCTGTCATCCCCTTTGTGGTGGGAGATGCACTCAATAACTTCTCTATGCAAAGAAGAGTAGACTTCCCAGGAGGACTTGTCCACTTGGGATTCTTTTTACTCAAAAATTAACACTGTAGAAAGATTTCTGGATGATGTAGTCCAGAGTCACTTACATGCCCATTATTATTTAGTATTTATTTAAAAAATGTAAATCCTACAAACCAAGTTGGTATCAGGAACTTTGCAAAGACAGGACAATTTCTAGGACTTCTGAGGTCTATTTCCAACCATTGCTGTGTTTGTAGTTCCCCATAGTGTTCCCACACTATGGGGAACTACATCTTTATGGGGAATTACATCTTTATTCTTGGATAGTGCTTGAAAATTTTAAAATATCCTAGAGTCATAAGGAGAGAGAGAGAGAGAGAGAGAGCGAGAGCTGCTTATTTAAGCAAAAGAGTCTGTAGATACTCCCTTAAAAATGCCCTACTATTGCATAGCATGAGAGCTGCTTTTATTGAGTATTCACTATACTGCATGTTCTATGCTGAAAGCTTTTCATAGATCAGATGAGGAAACTAAAGCTCAGAGAAGTTAAGCAACCAAAGCTGTCTCTGTCTGAATCCAAAACCTGGTTCCTTTGCTATTGTGCTTTTTTGTTGAAATGTTGGCAGTTGTAGACGTCACTTTTGGGTATTCTAAAATTTCCTTTGGGTGGAGTAATTCCTTTACTTTCTGGAAGAACAAAAGCTTTAGGTGCTCAGGAATTGGTTGGTTTTGTTTAATTACCAGTGGAGCTTAGGGCTACATTTTGGAATTTTTCAGCTCATGCCTTATCTGGTTCTGGACATCTTGCAAGATTATCCCGGAGTTCCTGGGCTTTTTGTGGCCTGTGCTTACAGTGGAACCTTAAGGTATGCACTGTTAACTCTGATAAACTGCACAATGTTATTTCATAAACATGGTATCTGTAAAAAAAATCTTTACATTTTAAAGCAGCAGTCAGTTTAAGACACACATGTGGCAAAAGCATGATCAACTGAAACATTAGAATTAAATCTCTTTACATGTTGAGAGATGCCCTTTCGTCTAAAGCATTTTGTATTTTGTCATTGCCCTTCTTCCAGTGTTTGTCCTGAGTGACATTATCGGCATGAACACCAGACATTAGTGAGGATTCTGGAAAGGAATATTTGCAGCACATGTTACCGAGGGCTTATGACTATCCTTTCAATGCACAAAGAAGAATATGTCTTGCAGTCATGGAATAATGTAATATAATACAATAATACAATAATGGACACAGAGGACTGGCTGGAAAATAGAGGTGATGCTGGGGCATCCTTTACCTTTACCATCCAGCCATGCCCTGGATCATTCTTAGATGATAACCAGTTTTAAAGAGGCTTTGGCTATGAAAAATAGCAAAATCTAGTTACAGTTCAGGAGTGTCACTTTGCTTCCTTCTTTCTCACTCCCACAAAAAATACTGTTATAGTTGACATATTATTAATCAAAGCATTTTTTCTTCTTTTTTCTGTATAGCACTGTGTCCTCCAGTATTAACGCATTAGCAGCGGTGACTGTGGAAGATCTCATCAAACCTCGTTTCAGGTCCCTCTCAGAGAGGTCTCTCTCTTGGATTTCCCAAGGAATGAGTAAGCTTCCATCTCCCCAGCTCCCTTTTAGCTCCGGAGAGGTGACTTCTTTTGAGACACTAGAAATCCTTTTTCCCTAACAAAGCATTAAGCACATCTCGGTGTGAATATATACCACATCCAAGTGCCTACAACTTAATGCAGACATAGTCATCATATTTGCAACCAAGATTTGGATGATACTTTAAATATTTCAGGCCAGGCATGATGGTGCACACCCATCATCCCAGCACTTGAGAGGCTGAGGCAGGAGGTTGCTATGGGTTTGAGGCCAGCTGGGCTGCATAGTGAGCTCAAGGCCAGCCTGAGCTGCTCAAGAAGACCTGTCTCCAAGGACAATTTCATTGTCAGTGGACCACAAAGGACCGTTTTCAGTAGTTGATAATATAGCCACAGTTTTCTTTCATTTGACGCTTTCTGTGAAGTCACTGTCTCGAAATATATGAAGCAAGGACTTCATAGATAAGAAGAACATGATAAATTGTTCCAGTGTTTTGTCCACTAATTTTGAGTACTGAAACTATAACAGTGACTGTTTACGACCTCCCATATGGGGACGAATCAGGCTAAATGCAGCAAGAAACAATGTCAAGCTTCTACAAAATTCAGGTGTAATAGATTATTTATGCATTACACTTAACAAAGGGTATGAATGCTAGTGTAAATAAAATAAGTAACATAATTTAAGAACCACACTAAGTTCATGAGGAGGACTTTCTTGTATTTTTAATTTTGGGGATTGGAAAGCCTCTTGACTGATCTAAAATGATTTTTTTCTGGATGAATTTTTTCAAAAAATAAAAGATAGTAGATAATGTTTACTTAATTTAAAAAAGTAAATGCATGTACCTGGAGAAAAAAAAATGGAAAAAAATGAGTCACAGGAGGAAATGAAAATCTCTCAATCTGACAAACATTGGTGGCTTAAGAACTTCTCTGGAAAAGTTTGGGGAAACACTTCAGCAGAGCCGGGAGTAGGAAGCTTATCTTCACGTTTCCTTTCTTACTAGTTTATCAGGAAAGGCTTGGGCTGCTGCAGGCTGCCCTCAGTGTGGGTTGCCAGGTCTGGCGAGGGCCCAATGCTGAAGTCAAAAGGCTCCAATTTCTGGTGTTTATTCCTCTCCTCTCCCTCCTTTTCCCCTGTGGTGGCTGAGCACGAAGTCCTGAGCCTTCCTTTATACACACATTGACAGCAGATTAAATTTATAACACAATACAGTAGTTCTTAGTTTTAAGATTCCTGTTGTTAATTCCAGGGATTCTTTCCTTACATAACCTGCCATTGTTATACCTAATTCTGGGCACAATACATGTGGGCTCTGTTTGTCCTCCTAGCACGCAGCCAGTTTGGGAGGGAAACACCTCTTTCTTTGTTTAGCTGCCTCTGATGTGTGTGGTATTCATCTCAGTTGTATAATCTCTCTGACCCAAAAGAACAGGCACCCCTTCTACTGGGAATTCCAGTTCTCTGGGTCTCGATCTCACAGAGCCTGTTGTGTCGCCCACCTAGGTGTGCTGTTCGGCATGTTGTGCATCGGAATGGCTGCGCTGGCCTCGCTAATGGGAGCTTTGCTACAGGTGAGAGCGGGCAGGGCTGTGAGTCATAGCCGCTAGATTCTTTCTTTGATGTCCATGTACTGTGCTTCCAGACTTCTCTCTATGGGTATCTGCACATAGATCTATCACAGGACAGAGATGACTATATGTTTAAAAGGTTTTTAAAAACTCACTAGTTACAGATTGACATGCAATCGCAAGAACAAATGCAGATTGCACATATGGGTTCCACCCACTGGCAACGTCTCGCAGAAGCATCTTGGAGTGGAAACCGTTTGCTAAGACAGTATCACAACCAGAATGCTGACCTGAAGGCAGTAAGATGCAGAACCATTGTACCACTGGCAGGGTCCTTCCCGATGTCCTTCATTGTCACACCTGCTTCTCTCCTGTCCTGCTCCTTTGGCCTTTGGTGACCATGAATCTGTTCTCTATTCTGATAATTTTGTTATGTCAAGAGCATTACATAGGGCTGGGGACATAGCTCAGTAGCACAAGCACCTACCAGGCAAGAACAAGGTCCTGAGTTTGATCCCTGGTACTGCAAAAAGAAAATAAAAGTTCTACAAGAGTGTTAGATAAATGAAATGGGGTTGTATATAGTCATGAGATCTCCCTGGCTCCTTCTATGAAAAATGAGTTTCAATGGAACCTGGGCTTTTTTTCTTACTTGATCTTATACCTGCTATTTTAGCTGGCTTTCTTTGACACCACTGTCACAGGGCCAGGGTGATGACTACGTCATTACTGCTGTGCAGAGGCAGAAGGCCAGCTTCCTCACCTGGCCTCAGTTGACACCTGAGGAGAGCTGTTTGCCTTTCCGGCTGTGGCTGTGGAGTGCCGCTGAAGACAGTGTGACAGTGGGATCAGTAGTGTAGTTATAGCCACACACTTGCTCAGGGGTTCTGCAGGCTGCCACGGTATGTCCCTTGCAGTGCAATGCAAATTGACGCTAGGGATCACCAAGTTTACGCCGCAGAGTTCCAGGAGACAAAGCCACCTCTATACAGACGCAACGGTCCTACACTTCAGAGCAAAGCTTACCCTGCAAAAATAGCTTCTTCTCTGTGAGAGAAACATCTGGCAACTGACCCAGGCTGTGCACAGATGTGACCAAGCGGAAGGAGCCCCAGACTCTGAGCGTGGTCTCTGGGTGGAGACCCTCCCCGTCCTTCAGCCATGTGACCCCCACCCATATCTGGACCTGGCCTATTTATTTGGGATAACTTGGAGCTTGGGTTGCTGCCACCCTCATTTCTGCTTCCTATCAGATGGCCCAGAGTCAGCCCTCTGAGTGTGTCCTTATTGGTCCTTTGTCACTTGTCCAGGATTTACAACAAAGTCCTGATCACTATTTTAAAAATTTTGGTATTGATGCTTGAACCGAGGGCCTTTGCAATGAGCTGTGTCCCCAGCCCCTTTATTTTTTATTGTTTATTTTGAGACAGAGTCTCCCTAAGTCACTAAGCTTGTCAGGCTGGGCTTGAACTTGCTATCCTCCTGCCTCAGCCTCCCAGAGTGTACCACAGTACCTGGCTCTGATAGCCACTTTTGAACCACTCCTCTCTCACCATGCGTGAATCTGCCCTAGCTCCACAGCCTAACCTGCTCCCACTCACTCCCTTTAGTGGTCAGTGGGGCCCCAGCCTACTCCACCCTCACTGCAAAAGACGCAGTTCAGCTCCCAGCAGAGGGTTCTGGGGGTGGTCCGGCTCCTCACCCTGCCAAGAGGATCTGCTCAACATCTGGCTGACTGTGGAGAGCAGAGTCCTCTAAGCACCCAAGCCCAGTTCCTGCAATTAGGTCGTCAGATGAATTGGTCGCTAAATAAGGAGTTACATAGCGTGTGCAATATTACAATATTCAGAACAAACACATGATCAAAGAAAACTCCAACTCAGTGACTTTGCTTTTGTTCACATAACTCTTACATGAAGTACTGTGATGCATAACGGAACATAAAATTACAAAACTGTACTGTTCAGAACAATCAGCCAAAATCAGAGGACTGCGTAAACAAGGTGTACTGTGCAAGAAAAGACACGGAAGCTCTATGAACAGGATGTACAGTCCTGTGCAAGAAAAGGAGGCAGGTTATCACGCCGCAGAGCTGTTAGGTAGGTCATTAAGTGGAGAATATCTGTACTGTATACTGTCAGGCTTCGGCAGCCTCTTAGCTCTAGAGCTCCCAGAGCTCGAGGTGGAGTGTGGATCCTACAAGATCTGAGACTAATGTCCATCACGGGCCCGTTCAAGTGTCTTGCAGGGCTGGCTCTGTGTTGCTTAGCACCATGACGCAAGATTTCCAAGCCTGGTCAGGGATTTCCTGGCCACCCCAGCATCATTACTACTAGCACTTAGTCTGAGTCTCTTTTTAAAATTCTGTCCTGGCTGATTATACATCGTGACATTTCCCAGCAAATCCATGCTACTCCGAGCCAGCTCTTCCTTGTTTCTTTGCTAATCAAGATCTTATTCCTCTAACACAGTCGTGGCGAATCTTTTAGAGCTTTCAGCGATAAGGAACAGCCAGCTGCAGTGCACGTGCAGAGGTTCCCTACCGCTGCTCTACCTAACAGGTGCATTTCTTGGTGTCTTCCTCCTCTCTCCAAAACTGGATCCTGATCCTGCTTGTCACCACTGGACTCACGGGCCACGTGCTACTGGTCACACCTTGCACAGGGCCCGTCTCCTGTCCTCCTGGATTCTGTGACAGCTGACTTCTGATCACGTCCTTCTTCAGCAGTTATTTGCCATTCCTTGTTCTTCATGTCACAGAGCCTCCTCTCTCTTGTGCTTTATATCTCTGTGTCAAAGCAAGTCTTGGATCTCCTTCCACGCCACGTGCGCACATCCACCTCGGTGCTGGCCTGCTCGCAGGATCCTCTGTCTCTGCACTTTGGTGCCTCTTTGGACAGAACCTGATGGAGCAGGTGGACCCTCGTGATTGGGAACAGGAGTTGCCAGGTTCTAATGACCTCTTTGTAAATGACAGGGCTGCCACAAGAAGAAGAGGACTCGAATCTTTTGATCTTACCCTGATGGGAGCACCTCGATCTACAGTTTGTGTCGAGTTGCTCACTGTAATTTTGCATTCCTTTTGTCTTCTTAGGCGGCTCTCAGCATATTTGGCATGGTCGGAGGACCTCTTCTAGGCCTGTTCTCCTTGGGCATTTTGGTTCCCTTTGCCAACTCCGTTGTAAGTATAAAGACTCAATGTGGATCCAAGTTATTTCCCCAGCTGCAGCAGCATCTCTACATCTTTCACTCTGTTGTAAAGCTGCGGTTGCTCTGAGGTGTGCTGTTCATTCGTTGCTTCCCCTGATCATTTCACTACTCATTTTGACTGTGACGGAGGTTGTAAGGAAGTAGTTGCTGTAGCCTTGGGGACTGCAGTCCTGAAGCTCAATGCAAATGGCCAGCTCCATAGAGAACAACTGTAAAGATTTGTAATGTGACTAAAGGAGCCACGTTCCTGTGCCCTTCTGAGGGGTGAATAATCGCTAGTTTGAAGAGATCAGCACCCTCAGATCTGAGCAATTTAAGGACAGTAAAGCTGAGGATGCCTGTGAAGAGTCACAGCACAGCAAGAAGTAGTAAGAGCCTCACCATCTTGGCCCAAAAGCTTGTGCTTCTGATATTTAAGGCTGTGGCCCCCAGAACATGACTCCTGCTCTGAGGAGGTGATTGCATATGGGAACATTACCCAGGAAGAGTTGGCAGCTCTGGTCTTCTAGGCAAACCCATCTGTCAATGTAGTATTCAGAATGAGAAATGCTGAATTTTGCTTGGGATAAATAAAATCCAAGTTATTTCTCTGAAAGCCAAGAGAAAAGTCCACTAGTTCTGTGCTGCTAGGATGACATTCAGGAAAAACTGCTAGTGTACGTGTGTTTCTTCCAGACATTTGTAGAATAACTGTAGGACTGTAATTTAATATACAATAATATATTAATGTAATATAATTTCCTTTCTCCTTCCAAGGCATGGGAAACTGGAAAGGCAGATTCTAGTAGGGACTAATATTTCTATTATTACTAACAAGTCTGAACAAGGTTTTATGAGAGGCTAGTTGGGTTGGGTAGAAATTAATTGCAGCAAAGCATATTAGTCGAACCCCTGATTGGCCTTTGCATTTGGAAATGCATGGTGGTTTGTTTGTTGAGGGAAAAGAATTAGCTTTTGCTTTCCTTTTTTTTTTTTTAAATTTCGTACATTTTGTTTTATTTTTATTTTTTCAAGTCCAAATTATTTGTCTATTTGTAATATTGTTGAATTTATAATTTTTTGTGTTTATTTTTAATTTTTATTTTTAAAATAATTTTATTGAGAAACAAATAGCAATGAGACAGCTTCAAAGCCGATTATTAGCACAGTTTCAATAATTAATACACTGCACATTGTTGTCTTAGTGGGGACTAATATTTCTATTATTACTAACAAGTCTGAACAAGGTTTTATGAGAGGCTAGTTGGGTTGGGTAGAAATTAATTGCAGCAAAGCATATTAATCGAACCCCTGATTGGCCTTTGCATTTACAAGATGCAGACATGATATCCTGCCCACAAACACTATTAGAACAAATCTCTCTATTCCTTGAGTTAAGAGAATGCAGTTGTATATCTATCCTATTTTGAATATACAAAATGGTCGTTCATTTGTATCTCCCTTTTTTGTTTAGTTTTGTCAGAGAAGGGTGTTCTATTGTCATTTAAATAGTGTAGGTGTGTGAATTCTGCAAAATATTCCAGTATAGCCCAGTAATACATAATATTAGTGGGTTTTTTGTAAGACTGGCAGTGTTAGAAGTTGTTGACTTGAGCCTCTTACAGCTCAGCATATTAATATGGCTTTACTTTTTATACTTCGTTTTTATACTTTTCTGCTGGATGGTTAAGACCTAGATAAAGAAAGACCTATGTAACAAGAAATGTAACTTTTGTATATGACAAGGTCAGTCAAATCCCCTTAGGATTTGTCCTGAAACCCTGTACCGCAGTTTGCAGATCCTGTGTCAGTGTCAGTCATGTGGATGAGTCACGGCCATTGCCTGACCAATGTGCTCTCTGTGAAAGCCAGAGAGAATGTTTTCTCTCCATGTGAGTCTCCTTAGGCACACTAATCGTCGATCATTTTCCTCTGTGGCCCCATATGACTCATGTTGCCATCACGAACAGCCTTTGGGAGGGCTGTAGCTGGTATCCCGGATACTATTATTTTTTGCCATAGAAAGTACTTTTTTTTTTTTTTTTACACCATTTCCACATTTATCACCCCAGATTATCTCCCTTCCTTTGGAGTGGCCTCTTGTCTCCCTCCCCTCTTTCCTCCTATTCTCCTTCACGTTCTCTCCCAGACAGAATGGATATTTATGTTTATGGGCTGAGCACTATTTTAGGAACAGACAGCTGAGCATCTCTGCCCTTGGGTTGTGGGTTTTATAATTTTGTGGACTCTCGATGAAGCCTGCACCACGTTGAGGGAGCTAGGTCTGCCCCATCAACAGCTGGCCACTGGAGCTGACTACTCCAGCCAGGATTGTTGCGATCCTACTTTGTGTCCCATACCACAATGTCTGCAGGGGCACTGAAAAGGAAGAGCTTGGAGTCAGCTCCCAAGAAGGTGACAACTTCTGAAAGATCTCCCAGTCCTTGTCCCCGACACAAATCCCACGACCTGGCCAGTGACGTTTTTGCTCTCCCTTGGACACATAGTTCTTCCCTGCCCCCCGCCCCCCCCCATGATTTCACTTAGAGTTGCCCTTGCCTCAATACTCTCCCTTTTTCTCCGAGGGCAGCGCCTGGTGGAGGCTCAGCCACCCTGACTCACCATTGCTCCTAGAGTCCACCACAGGGGCGGGGCTTCCCAGCTCAAGGTGTACGTCTGCTCGGCCTTTGCAACTGGGGCTTACAAGCTCTTGAGTGCAAGGACTGATGGAGCGGCTGGGGTTCTGGTGTAAAGTGGAGACCCAAATCTTGCAAAAGACAAGAAACCCAGCATCTTCAGAGGACACTGGCCAGGATCTCCCTCTCTGTTTCTGTCTTGTTCTGGGATGTGATCTGACTCCTGGCTTGGCTGCAGCCATGTGTCACGAGGCCCGTTCATTCCCCCCTAGCGATCCTGCAGCTCACTTGTCATCCCTTGTGCTGTGCACTGCAAGGATGACACGGATGTGCTCCCGTACACATACTCTGTCCCATATGTGGAGTGCCATTTGTTTGCAGATGAAATGAACAGCGGGCCAGCTGGCCTATTGTCAGCTAGCTTCGTGACTGTTGAAGTTTTGGGGGTATGAAGGGATGGGGAGATCAGAGCCCAGGGCTGGCCAGGAAAACAGAGCTGAAAAATTGGAAGCATTCAACATTGCAAAGAAAAGTGGGCTGGAGTTAGTGAGACATTAGACAAGGCCATGAAAAAGTGGTCTGGTCTGGTAGCTCTGGCATTCTAGGCTGAGGGGCCGGGCCTGTAGGTGGGAGTCAGAGCTCCTACAAGGGACAGCAGGTTCAGAAGGGAGCTTGCGAAGGCAGCACTGACCCAGTAGAATTGAACTCTCCAAGGGTTTCATCCCAAAGCCAACAGCATTTTCATTCTGTGAAAAGGGGTCTTGTTTTCCAGGGAGCATTTGTTGGTTTGTTGGCTGGATTTGTCACGTCCTTGTGGATTGGAATTGGGGCTCAACTTTATCCCCCACTTCCTGAGAGAACGATGCCTCTGCACCTTGCCACGTACGGCTGCAACAGCACCTACAATGCGACCGATGTGGTGACCGCCACGGAAATGCCGTTTTCTACTAGCGCTTTTCAAATCCACAATGTGGAAAGGTATTCGGTTTTATAATCTACCTTTAAGACTTATGCAACACGTGGAGAAATCCAGTTGCTTATTATTGTCTTGCCCATGTCAAGACAACATGATGTATTCCTGATTCTGAACCTGGTAGAGCCCTTGTGGGTCTTTGGCTAGCCCATATTATTCAGTGATAGCACTAGGGACATATTTTCTGAATTTCTATAGAAATTTCTGCCTTAGCTTCAGGTCTAATGGAAACTTGAATGTTATTTTAAAAATCTGTTATGGATAAACTACCAAACACTTAACTCTAGTTGCATGAAAAACTACCTGTCTGTGAGGCTTGGGAGATAGCTCAGTGGAATAAGTGCTTGCCTGGCAAGTGCAAAGTCCTGAGTTTGATCCCTGGTACCACCAAAAAAACAAACAACAAGAACAGCAACAACAACAACAAAATGAAGAAGCAAAACCAAACCAAAGCTGTTTGCGTCCTCATCTGTTCCAGCCTGTGCCTTGCTCGGCTGGTGTTTCCCCCTCTCTGGGAAGCTTGCAGTTACTCAGATTTTGGTTCAAATGTCATTTCTTGTCAAGCGTTTTTTTCTGAGCGCTTGTGGTAATTTAGCCCCTCTCTCTACCCTGCTGAGGTTACATCATCTTGCTCTAGTTGCCTCATAGGACTTCCCAAGAGTGAAACTTACGTTCATTAGGGCTGGCCATATAGCTCAGTGGATTAAAGTGCCTGCAAGCAGGTGCAGGGGCCAGGGGTTTGATCCCTGGGCCTGCCATACCAGCCCCACCTTTGGGGCGTGCTGAGATGATAATTGATACTGTGTGTGGTGGCATGTGCCTGTAATTCCAGCTCTTGGGAGGCTGTAAACAGGAGGATCATTTCAAGTTCAATCTAGTAGTGAGACCCTGAATATCCTGTAGACCCTTCCCTAAAATACAAAAAAGAAATTATGTTCATTTGCTTGCTTACTTGTTTGTTGTATTTCTCTGCCCATTGGGATATAAATGTTAGTGGACAGGAACTTTATTTGCCTCACCCATGGCTGGTTCCCATGATGAGAACAATGCCTTGGACAAAGCAAAGGGAAAAAGCTAAGTTAGGCTCAGGATTCCAGAGGATGCAGTCCGTGGCTGCTTGGCCGTATGCCTTTGGGTCTGTTGTGGTGCAGTACATCATGGTGGGAGAGCACAGCAGGAGTGGTGTAGAGGAGCCAGAAAGGAAGGGCCGAGGTCCCCGGTATCTCCTCTGAGGGCCCTGTGCCCCAAGACTCCCCATGACTAGCCTTTTTCTGCCCTGCTCTGCCTCTTATGGGCTCTACCACTTCCCAGTAGCACCATGGGCTGGTGACCACACCCTTAACACTGGGCCTTTAGAAGACATCAACTCCAACCCTAGCAGTGTGTGACCTAGAAATGCAAGTTGAGTCACACTGAGTGAGAGAGCTGAGCTCACTTGGGTAAAAACGAGGGTCCTTGCTGCAGAGGTAACACGTATGTTAGGTGTCCAGAGGAGGCGTTGCAAAGACGGCATCTGAGAGAGCTCCCGTTTCATAGACTGAAAATGACAACCACAACAAGGTGGCAGGGGCTTGGTTGGTGCAGCTGGTGGGAATGGCACAGCACGTGGCCATTCTTTGGCCACGTGTATTTTACCTCCTGCTGAAGAGTTATAATAAGCATGGACGGCTTCCACTGGGGTTGTTATTATTTTTATGGTGCTAAAAAGTCCACAGGACCTTGCCCCACAGTGACCTGGGTGACGGGGTTTTAGATCCTTTTCCAAGTTTACGGTCAGGGCCATATTTTTAATTTGTGGCCCAGTAGATAAATATTAGAACAGAAGATTATGACATTATAGACATTATTAAATGTTGTATTTTTACCATTATGAAAATCTTTAATCTAAATATGTAGTTGCTAGTAGCACTGCACTAAATCTTACTGCTCTGTTTGTGCTTTTAGGACTCCACTGATGAATAACTGGTACTCTTTGTCCTACCTGTACTTCAGCACTATTGGGACTTTGACAACATTTTTTATCGGGATGTTTCTCAGTTTATTAACAGGCAAGTATCTTAACAATATTGTTGTTTGTACAGTGGTTTTTACTATACCTGTCCTATAGCTTTCTATGTTCTTTTAATATGATCGTGTTAACATCCAGTTTAATTATTTCTTCCTTTTCACTCATGGGAATTTGAGAGCATGGATTTGATATCACCTCTATTTGAACCTCAGTTCTCTATTGGCATATGCATAAATCTAAGTAAGTCATGCAGAGACTCTGAGTCTTAGCTTCCGGAAGAGTAAGGTGAGGGTGATAAGTGACCCGCCTCCCTCACAGGTTCTGCAAAAGTAAGATGTTTGCAGAAACTGCCGATAGCTGCTGTAAAGGTCTCACACACCAACCTTATTCCAGGATCTTTCTATTGTTCCATGTTGGCTCTTTGTAAACTGTAAATAGGTGAATAATAATTGTGACATTTGTGTCTAAGCATAATATAGAAGTTTTTAAAAATGTTAATAAATCTTAAAAATAAGTATCTGTAGAAAAATTAAACTGAGAGTACCCATAGTGCTGATTGGCATATGGGATTGCTGTGCAGCTTTTATCCTTGGACATTATTTTATTTTCCTTGTGAGAACTCTCTTATCCTCTGTCCAGTGTAGGGTTCCCTGCTGCCTGTACCCCTTAGTCCTTATTTTTGTTTATGATCTAATTGAATGACAACATCCTACAACACTTCCTTGAAAACCAGGAGACAAGAGGAGGAGTTTTGGAAACTTTGCATGTCTGAACAGTTATTTAATCCGCCTTGCACTTGATCCGTAACTTGGTCAGGAGTCTTAGGCTGAAACTCACCTGCCCATTTTTCTGAGCAGATTCTTAATTTTCTCCTGGCTGCTGTGCTGCACTTGTGCACTACAACCGTGCTACCTGCTGGCCCTTTCCTGTGCCCCACAGTCACAGGGACCGCCTTGGCTTGGGCTTTCTGGAGGGCTCTTTTATTTTTATTTTTATTTTTGGAGGGCTCTTTCAATCTGAAGACTCATGTTCTTCAGCCCTGCTTTCCTTATGTTATTTCTCTTGTAATTTCTGCTATTTTCTGTCATCTCTTTATGGAAGCTTCTGTAAGTCAAATGTTTGAGTCGCAGATAGTTTCTCTAATCTTTTTGTCTCTTCTCTCCTATTTTCCATTTCTGTGTCTTTTAGGTCTCATGTATGGATATTTTTTCATTTGCTCTCTCAAAGCATCTCAAAGGAGCCCTTGATCCTGTTTTGAGCGTAGTCTGTAGGGACTGAGGGCGGGTAGCTGGCCATGACTGGGGTCCAGGAAAGAGATCACAGTGGCTTGGCCTGGGACAGAGGTGCAGGCCGCTGAGGTACTGGATTCCCTAATCCCCACAGCACACACCCCTTCCCACCCATGAGCAGCAGCGGCTCTGGCAGCTGCTATGATGTGTTATGGTCACTCAGCAACGCAGCACCCAAGTGTTTCGGGTCTTCATTTGCTTTATGCTACAAAGCTACCCGTGCAGCCCTGCTGCATAGAATCCTATTACCAGTGATTGGTTTTGGCTCTTAGATAGCCCTGTCTTTCAACCTTACTAGCATATTACAGTGATCCAGGCATATATATATATATATATATATATATATATATATATATATATATGAACCACCACAATTAATGATAGCTCTACTCTGTCATAAGGAATAACTGAGAGTCATTCATAAGAAAATAGATGCACCTTGAGACCAAAACATTAAGGGAAATACATCAGGCACACAAGCTGAAGTATTGCGTGTTTTCCTTATATGAGAAACCCAAAGTATAAATAAAGAGCAACATAAAAAATAGACAGCAAGAAGTAGTGAGATAGAGCCTTCTCAAGCAGGAGGGAGGTTGAGAGATGGAGGGAGGGAAAGAGAGGAAGGAGAGTGGGTGAACAAGGAATGCGTGTGTGCTGTGTAAACATACCGCTTAGACACAAGGGATGTAACATATACTGCAAACATGGGACAATAAAAATAAATTTTATAACTGGTAATTTTAAACTTTATAGGTATTTTTTCCATAATTTTATTGAGAAACAAATAGCAATGAGACAGTTTCAAACCAAATGGGTAGGACAGTTTCAATAATTAACACATTGCATACTCTCTTCCTAGTGGTTAATTGCTGTACAAGATGCGGACTTGATATCCTATTTACAAACACTATTACAACAAATCCCTCTATCCATTAAGAGAATGTTACTTTATATCTATCCTAACCACTTTGAATACACAAATACAAAATGGACATTCATCTGTATCCCCTTTTTTTGTTAAGTTCCATCATTTAAATATTATAGGTGTGTAAACTCAGCAAAATATTCTAAAAGAGTTCAGTAGTCCATAATAGTATTGAGTCTTCTGCTTGATGGGCAATGTCAGAAATTGTTGACCTGAGTCCTTAAAGCTCAACATAACAGCATGGCTTTACTTCTTATACTTTGCTTTTATACTTTGCTGCTGAATGGTTAAGACCAAGGTAAAGCAAGACCTATGCAACAAGAGTTGTAGCTTTTGGGTCTGAAAAGGCCAGTCAAATCCCCTCAGGATTTATCCTGAGATCCTGTACCTCAGATTGTAGAAACTTTGTCAGTGTCAGCCATGTGGATGAGTCACGGCCATTGCTTGATCAATGTGCTCTCTGTGAAAGCCTGAGAGAGTGTTTTCTCTCCATGTGACTCTCCTCAGGGACACTCTACATCATTGATCACTTTCCTCTTTGGTTCCATAATCTCCTTGATCAGAAAATTTGGGACACTACTGAGTTACATGACATTACAGTACAAGTTCTCATATGTCCTGAGTCTTAATTGACCTTGGAAGGCTAGGGCCAAAATGTTGGCTTTCCTTGTGGCCCTCCTTTTTCTCTAATTTTTGGTCTGCAAACTTAGATTGTTAACCATCCAGAAGAGAAGCTTATTGTTATTACCATACAACTTAGGCTGTTAACCTCACTGTCTGTCTGAATATGAAACATCTTTGGCATAACATGGAACAGGTATTTTTCATCAATTATTGATATGTTGAACTTTAAGTCCCTACAGAATATGATGAAAAAACATTTAAAAATTAGAACATATTTTTAAAAATAGGCATAAGGAATTATATAATTCTTATGTTTACACATAAGTCCAAAATTCTAACCATATACAACCTTGAAGCAGGACAGTCCCACAACATCCCTTTTCCTGTCTCCTGCCTTCATTCACCACCCTCTTCTTTTTAAACAATCATCTACCTGAGGAACAGCACAGCAGCAACTGGCATGTCATGACAAGCAGCCCATATTGAGAAGACCAGAATGACAGGCACTCCAAGCATGAAACTACTATTACAGATTACCATCTTCAGTGCAGTTGCTTAGTTCACAGGTGTCAGTATATACAGTTAGTCAGGGTGAGAATCTTTCCAATTAACTGCTAGATTCAAAAATCTTCTGGAGATTCTCAGGATCATTGCCTTGCTTATCTTCTACATATAACTGTATGGCTTGACATTGTCATGTTTCCTAGCTCTTCTCCTTTCCCTCTCTTAATTAGTTAGTTCACAAGTTCTTGCCTTCCTTTTACTTGTATTATATCTTTCTATTTGTATTTCTTCTTTTGAGTCTTATGCTAGGGACACTATATGACATTTACACATGTGCGTCTGTTTTATTTCACTTATGAGTATATCTTCAAGTGGCATCCGCTTCAATATAAAGGTTTCGAGTTTACCATTCTTTACAGCTGAGTAAAACTCCATTGTATAAAAATACCACATCTTTTTCATCCATTCCTCAGGTGATGGACATCGTGGTTGTTTCCAAGATTTGGCTATCACAAATTGTGCTGCTATAAACATAGGCACACATATATCATTATGATATGATGTTTTCAGATCCTCCGGAAAAATTCCCAGTAGAGGAATAGCTGGTTTAAAGGGGATTTCCAGTCCAACTTTTCTAAGGAGTCTCCACATTGATTTCCATAATGGTTGCACTAGTCTACACTCCCACAAGCAGTGGAGAAGGGTTCGTTTTTCCCCACAGCCTCTCCAACATTTGTTGTTGGTTGATTTCTTTATGATAGCCA
>NW_004524580.1:29662549-29666673 GCF_000260255.1 Octodon degus | reverse complement strand
TTCCAGTGAGTATTTTTTGCCCCTTTGTCAAAGATAAGGTGGCTGAGTGTGTTCATAGGGACTTCAGCATCTTCTAATCTATTCCATTGATCCTCGGGTCTATTTTGTTGCCAGTACCATGCTGATTTTATCACAGTAGCCTTGTAGTATAATTTCAAGTTAGGAATTGTAATGCCTCCTGCTTTGGCTTTATTGCCCAGGATTGCCTGTGCTATTCTAGGTCTTTTCTGCTTCCAAATAAATTTTAGGAATGATTTCTCTACCTCTGTGATGTATTTTGGTGGTAGTTTGATAGAGATTGCATTAAATGTGTACAGCACTTTTGGGAGTATGGCCATCTTCACAATGTTGGTTCTTCCTATCCAGGAGCATGGAATATCTTTCCATTTTCTGAAATCCTCTACGATATCTTTTTTCAGAGTACTGTAATTTTCCTTGAAAATATCTTTGACTTCTTTAGTTAGATGAATTTCAAGGTATTTCGTTGTCCTTAGTGCTGTTCTAAAACGTATTGTTTCTATAATTTCCCTCAGTGTGTTTGTTGTCTGTGTAGAGGAATGCTATTGACTGTTGGGTATTGACTTTATAACCTGCTATGCTACTGAATATCTGTATTAATTCTAGTAGCTTCTTGGTGGAGATTTTTGGGTCTTCCAAGTAAAGTATTAGGTCATCTGCAAATAATGATAATTTAACTTCTTCTTTAACTATTCTTATTCCTTTTATTTCTTTCTCTTGTCTGATGGCTGTAGCTAATGATTCCAGAACTATATTGAATAGGAGTGGTGAGAGAGGACAACCTTGTCTTGTACCAGATCTAAGAGTAAAATATGTCAGTTTTTCCCAATTTAGGATTATGTTAGCCGTTGGGTTTTCATAAATAGCTTTTACCAGGTTGAAGTGGAGACCATCTATTCCAATTTTCTGTAGGACTTTGAAGATGAATGAGGGTTGGGCTTTGTCAAAAGTTTTTTGTGCATCAATGGAGATGATCATGTGGTTTTTAGTTTTTGCTCTATTGATATAGTGTATTACATTTATAGATTTTTGAATATTGAACCATCCTTGCATCCCTGGGATGAGTCCTACCTGGTCATGGTGTATGATCTTTTTGATGATTTGCTGTATTCTATTTATTAGGAATTTATTGAGGATTTTGGTATCTATATTCATGAGGGAGATTGGCTTGTAGTTCTCTTTCTTAGTTGCGTCTTTCCCTGGTTTTGATATCAGTATAAAACTTGCCTCCAAGAACAATTTTGGGAGGATTGCTTCCTTTTCAATTTCATGGAAGAGTTTGAGGAGTATAGGGACTACATCTTCTGTAAATGTCTTGTAGAATTCAGCTATGAATCCATTCGGACCTGGGCTTTTCTTTGCCGGTAGGTTTTTAATTACATCTCATATTTCATTGACTGTTATTGGGCTATTGAGAGTGGTTATGTCTTGTCGATTCAGTTGTGGTAATTTGTACCTTTCTAGGAATCTGTCCATTCTTCTATGTCTTTTATCCTGTGAGAGTAAAGATTCTCAAAGTAGCTACTGATAATCTTCTGAGTTTCTACTGGGTCTGTGGTCATTACACCCTTTTCATTCTTTATTGCTTGTATTTGAATTTTTTCTTTCCTCTTTTTGATGAGGTTAGCTAGGGGCTTACTGATTTCATTTAATCTTTCAAAAACCAGCTCTTTGCTTTTTTAATTCTTTAAATTGTTTTCTTTGTCTCAATTGAATTAATTTCGGCTCTAATTTTTATGATTTTTTCCCGTCTTTGGGCTCTGGGTTTGGTTTGCTCTTCCTTTTCTAGTTGTTGAAGGTGCAGCATTAGGGTCTTTATTTGTTCCTGTTCTGTTTTCCTAATGTGTGAGTTCACAGCTATTAATTTCCCTCTGAGAACTGCTTTCATCGTATCCCATAAATTCCGATAAGTTGTGCTTGAATTTTCGTTGAATTGTAGATATTGTTGAATTTCTTGTTTAATTTCATCTGTGACCCATTGGTTGCTGAATAGGGTGTCATCTAATTTCCATGTATTTAGAATTTTTTTTCTGGTTTCTTTTGTCATTTATTTCCAGTTTCATTGCACTGTGGTCAGATAATATGCACAGGATAATTTTTTGTTTTCTTGCATATACTTAAGCATGACCTATGGACCAGTATGTGGTCTATTTTAGAAAATTACCCATGTGCAGCTGTTATGGGTGGGTTTGGGTCTGAGATTGCATTTTGGTCCTTCTTGTTGTCATTTTGTGTAGCACTGTCTTCTGACCTTTTTTATAGATTGTTTTTGCAGTTATAACCTTAGCACCTATTGAAGTTCAGGTGCAAATCTTCAAATTTTGGATTTATCTAGTTGTGCCTGGCTCGGGTCTGGCTGCTGTGCTCAGCTCCTTCCTGCTGCTGCCCTTGGGAGTGAAGTTGTTGTGCCCCTCTGGCAAGATGTTCTGCTCCTGGACTAGCTGGGTGGTTCTATCCCCTATACTCTCTGCATGGATTGCAGCTGCAGGGTTTCACCTCTGGCCTTTATGCCAGGACTGATCTAAGCCTGGAGGGGACAAGGTGAAGTAAGGGGGAGAGGCAGCTCTCCCACTCACTTACCGGGCCTGGGCTAGGACTGGATCTGGGGGTCCACAGAACGCAGCAGAAATTTTCACTGGGCAGGGAGGGTGGGGTGCTGTGGAGTGGTGGTGGTGGGGGACACCAAGAGGGTGGAGAGGGTCTCACCCACACTGTGCCTGGGGTGGGACAAGCAGGTCCCACTGGCGCAGGGTAGCCAGAAGCTCTCCCACACACTCACCGGGCCTGGGATAGGACTGGATCTGGGAGTCTCTAGAATGAGGTGGAAATTCTCACATGGTGGGCGGGTTGGGAGGGGTGCTGCAGACTGTTGAGGGGTGTCCCAAGGGGGTGGAAGAGGGTCTCACCCATGATGTGCCTGGGCTGGGACCAGCAAGTCCCGCTGGTGCAGGGTAGCTGGAAGCTCTCCCACACACTCACTGGGCCTGGGCTAGGACTGGATCTGGGGGTTTCCGGGACGCAGCAGAATTTCCTACCGGAGGGGTGGGGGGCGTCCCAAGGGGGTGGAAAAGGGTCTCACCCACGCTGCACCTCTTTATAGGTATTTGTTGCTCTTCAGTTATTTTAAACTATTTTACTTCTTTTTCAAAAAGTCTGCTTTTTCTCATAAATAAAATTACTGACCTGATAGGTTTATTACTTTATTTGTTTTAATATATTGTGAGACAGATTTTAAGCTTTTCTCACTAGTTAGCCAATTGTTTAGATCTGGAATATACTTAACCACCTCCCTGTCCTAGTTAACATCCCCTTTTTCATTTTTAAAGAAATTGGGATGTCAGGTTAATTCCTTTGAGCATTCCCTTTTTCTTTCTTAAATTCTATGATTCTGATGTGTGTTGTTTTGGTCACTTTCCATCACTTGGACAAACATCTGATGCCACAACTTAAAAGAGAGGTTTAACTTGGCTCATGGTTTCGGGAGCTGAGTCCATGGCACCCTGGCTCCAAAGTAGAAGCCACATTGTGGAGGGCAGGGAGAGGACAGCTGCTGTCCTCATGAGATCCAGGAAGCAGAAATGCAGGGGCCAGGACTCCACCAGGAGACGGTCCACCTTCCACGGCTTGAGCCCCGTGGCCCACCTCGTCTAGCCAGGCCCCACCTCCTGACGACGTGCTTGGCTGTGGATGAACCCACCAAGGAGTATGGAGGCCCACGGTCCGGGTGCCTTCCAGGAACCCCTCTGTGGGACGGGAGACTGTTGGAGAGCACGGCAGCACTTAACCATAGCATCCATGCATTGCTGTTGCTTTTTACTGTAAAAGGTAACATTCTATGCAGATGAGACTATTCTTTCATTACTAAAATAAATACATAGTAAAGAATACTTCAACTTTATTCATTTCATAAACAACATACTCCTACTGCAAAGCAGCAGTGAATACTCGGATAAAAACTCGAGAAACATGCAATTCTGGTATTCTTTGCTCCAGGAACCTTTTTTCCTTTTTCTTTCTTTCTTTCTTTCTTTCTTTCTTTCTTTCTTTCTTTCTTTCTTTCTTTCTTTCTTTCTTTCTTTCTTTCTTTCTTTCTTTCTTTCTTTCTT
>NW_004524580.1:29649463-29662449 GCF_000260255.1 Octodon degus | reverse complement strand
TCTTCTTCTTCTTCTTCTTCTTCTTCTTCTTCTTCTTCTTCTTCTTCTTCTTCTTCTTCTTCTTCTTCTTCTTCTTTCTTTCTTTCTTCTTTCTTTTTTTTTTAATTTCATGTATTTGGTAAAGCATCTCACTACACAGCTCGGACTCCAAGTGATCCTCTTGTTTTCGGCCTCCCCAGTGCTGGGATTACAGACATGTGCCACCACACCCAGACTCGATCTACAGCTCAGCAGGCCCCAGGGGTGGGACTGGTTCAGCATGTGGGACTGGGATTTGAACCTTGGTCCCTGCGCTTGCCAAAGCAGGTGCTTAGTTCACTGAGCTGTGTCGCCAGCCCAAGAGCCTGTTTCCTTATCAGTAAAATGGGAGCAAATATTTTCTAAAGTTGATCAACAGCTGTTATTTCAGCAACAATCTTATTCATTTTTTGTCTCTGCAATGTCTACTGGAGCCTTTAGCATGTGGTGGGCACTCAGTAATGCTGAATGAATTTAAGGTAGATCTTATCTCCAGAGCTGCCGAGATTCCCACAACTAAAAGCCTATTATTTGTGCCAAGATAATGGTTCTCAGATTTTAGAGGGCAACAGAATCCTCTTGGGAAATTTCCCCAAGGTAGGACCCAGTGGTCCCACTTACAGGGGTCCTGATTTGCTTGGTTTGGGCAGAGCTCAGAAACCTGTGTGTCAAGCACCTCATAACATGATTTGGAGAGACGTGGTTTGAGGACTGCACGCATACTTTACAAAAGCATCCTCTTTGGCCCATAAATAAAATGCCAAACCAATGAAATTACCCCAAACCAAGGGGTAATTTTTTTTGTAAATAAAACCTTAGGGAAGAGGATGTGGATCAATGCCAGTAAGCACATTGATTTGCACTGAATGCACTGAATGTATGTATTCAACAGTTCATAGTCCCTTATATTTCTTTACATATAAATATTCAAAGCCACCCAACTTGGGAAAGGCAGCTCTATTACCAGATATAGAAGCAAGTTGTTTAAAATTTTATTGGTGGATCACAGAGAATGCTTCCCAATCAGTTTTCCTGCCAGCATGGAAGGGAGTGAGCAATTGCAACTGAGCCCCGGGTGCAGCAGCTGGCTTGTGCTTGCGTGAACTCACAGCTGTATCCTCTCCTTCTCTCTCCCTCTGTCTGTCTGTCTGTCTGTCTGTCTGTCTGTCTGTCTGTCTCCCTATCTCTATCTCTATACTTGTATCAATCTATATAATCTATATCTATCTCTCTCTATATATCTGTATCATCTATATCTGTCTGTATCATCTGTCTATACCATCTATATCTACATATCTGTGTCATCTGTATCTATCTTTATCTACCTGCTTAATTTTATATTATGAGGCTCCTATTTCTCATAGTGAGGCTTGCAGATTCTGAAAGTGAAGGAAGGTGTGTAGTGGGCCAAGCCTTCAGTGCTATTTAAGTTTCTCTTTCTGTGTTTTATGTGTGTGTAGAGGAAAATGTGCAATGGATTTCATGGTACAGTACAGGTATCTTCTTAACAATGTCAATATTGTATTTTTTTCAGGAGGAAGAAAACAGAAATTAGACCCCAGATTCTTACTAACCAAAGAGGACTTTTTATCTAATTTTGCTATTTTTAAGAAAGTAAGTTGGCCTTCATTTACCTTAAATAGGGAATCTGAGTTTTCTCACCTGAATCATGCACTAACCAGTTCTCCACCTCTCCCTTGACTAGGATGGGCAGGACGGTACACACCCCATCCTCTGGTCATCTGATCTGTTGTACATCACTCTAATCCCTGCGAATCTACAATTCATTGTACAGCTCTTTTGCTCATTGGCTTACAAAGCTGTCCTAAAGAAAATGAAACAGTAGTAGCAATTGTTTAGTGTTTCATTTTTCCAATCACTCTGTTAACATTTTCTTTTAGAAGGACCGAGTTTTAAGCTACAAATCTCATATGGTGGAAGATGGAGGAACTGATAACCCTGCCTTCAACCACGTGGAATTGAACTTCACAGATCAAAGTGACAAGGTCAATGGAACGCGGCTGTGAAGCAGCTCTATGCGAGATTTTAAATCATGTCTTAGTTTTGTATGTTTTTTAGGATAATGGGATCAGAATTAGATTTTTTTTCTGTCTAACATGTATGTTTTGGGGTCCTCATTTTTGTTCAAGTCAAGTCCCAACTTTCTTCCCTTCCTACAGTGATTTATTATGTTCCTCAAGAGTCAGGAGCTTGAGCCTCAGCCGTCCCCTCTCTCTTATTTCAGTGGGGTGAAGTTGTGACTACGTATGTGCCGAAAGGCTAACACATATCAGCATGTGATACTTGATGGTCAGAGGCATGTTCTTCACTTTGGGCATTATTGAAAATATTTTCCATGCCTCTGCTGCTGGCACAAAACTTTCAGCATTTGCGAAAGTCATAATCAATGTTGAAAAGAGCTTTGTCCCTCCCACCACATACTCTGTTTGTAGGGAGACGTGAAATGACAGATTCATGTTGTGGGGGGCTTCCCTTCTTATCCTGGCTCGGCCCAGGCCAGAGAGGGACCTTGGAACTGATTCCAGGGCGGGAAGGTGGGAATCAGGAAACAGAGACCCAAGCGACCGTAGATTCCTGGATTATTTCTTGTGCCTTTGTGCGAGGAGCCGGGCCGTTGGTTGCCTGTATTACTTAAGACTGTGGTTCTGATCTGCATTCCTAGTATCTGGACCACTAATTTGCCTTCCTAGTCTCCCATTTCCCCTACTGCCCCGGCTTGGGTATGTCTTCAGACGCCCACTATGAATCATGCCACACAGACTTCACCGAGTTCACCCAGCCTGGAAATGACAAACTCTCACGAGCCTGGTACTGATTGGTGCACACTGATGTGGGTTCTTTCAGATTTGGTGACCCTACCACACTGTATTTTAAAACATGTTGAAGTTCAAGGTTGGGGCTGTAGCTCAGTGGTAGCGCACTTGCCAGGCATGTGGAAGGCCCCGGGTTCCATCCCCAGCGCTAGAAAAGAAAGTTAATTTGCATGGACTTAGCTGGCTTTACTTAATACTATTGAGTGAAACAATGGAATGTTAACTCATTTGTAGTCATTTGAATTGGCTGATGGTAGCTATGCTTAGAAATGTTGAAATTTTAGCATATTCAAGTAGTTAAGCATCTAAATTAAATATCAGGTTGTACTATATATTTTAATGTACAACACTTACTAAATATCTGCTTTGATGTTTTAAAATTTTGTATATCAGTCTCAAAGTTGCTTAGTTGTTTATATTGCTGTTCTTAGCTAAGAGTTAAGTATGATATTTCATCAATAACTTATTTTTCTATAATAACCACATTGGATACTTTAAAAAGTTTTAATATTATAAAAAATTATAAAAAGATGAAAGAAGTATTTAGAAGTATAAAACATACACCTATTTTATAATTCAGTAATTTTATGCCTATTATCTGATCCACTTTCTTTGGGAAACCATGCTCTGTCCCCAGAGAGGTTTCGGACATTAAGAAATAAATAAAAGAGGAAGTAGCATATCTCTAGAGAAAGAGATTTACAAAGTATTTAAATTCACTATATATTCATATATTTCTTATGCGTATAAGTGCTATTTTTAATCACTATATTTGTAAACAAACATCACATTTTGTGAATCTTCCCACAGAGGTTTCATGACGTATAATCTTGTGTGTTTTATGGTACTGTGATTTGAACTACAGTTATTTATTTAAGAATTCTAAATGCATAAGTTTTGTAGTGATTTAATTTTGGAATCAAAATCAGGCTTTTTAAATGACTTTTTCTCTTAGCTGACTGCCTAGAAGTTAGGCAATGTGTAATTATAATTTTCTTTTTGGCCTGGAAAGTGAACTCAGGACCTCAAGCCTGCCAAGCAGGTACCATGCCACTGAGCTATACCTCTGGCCCACGCAGTGTGTTTTTAATGAGAAATATAATGCTTTTATTCTTGTTCATATTCCTTAATGAAAAGTACATCTTTGTGCCAATTGAAGCTATCAGTGTTTTACATTTATGAACACACAGTGCCAGATAGATTTCTTCACAAAGCAAAGTAATATTGTTACCAATTAAAAATCATTTATCTGAATTTCCAAATTTTGGGGTAAAATGTTAAAATAGTATAGTGGAAAGTAAGTAAAATGTTTATTTTTATTTTGAATCACACTAACTCCATGGGAGAAAAGAAATCACTCAAATTGTCTTTTTTTTTTTGCCATTGATGAGTTCTGTCCCCTTGAATTGACCCTTAAGTTCCTCTAATTATGGCGTACGGCATTAGCCCTTGTCTAGCTGACAAGAGTAATATGAATATATAAGATCAGATTAGGCGCTATCGTGACTATCGCTATGTTAACTCAATCATGTTACTAGTATTTCAGTAAGATTGAGAATCCAAGCCTGAGACAAAAGCCACTTTCCAGCTTTTTAAAAGATGAGCTGCTAATAAGTTGTAACATAATGATGTAGAAATAGAACCTGCTCCCCGAGGAATAATAAAATATATTAAGGTAAGGGCCGGTGAGACAGCTCAGAGGACTAGGTGCCTGTCTAGGCAAGCGCAGGGAGTGGGGTTTGATCCCTGGCACCGCGTGCTATGCCAGCCCCACCCCAGGGATGTGCTGAGCCAGCGACTGAGTCTGAGCATGGTGGTGCATGTCTGTAATCCCAGTGCTGGGGAGGCTGAAAACAGGGGGATCGCTACAAGTTGGAACTGTGTAGTGAGACACTGTACCAAATACATAAAAAGAAAGACTATATATATATATATATATATATATGCAAGATCATTCCAACTGAATAAATATTAACTTTAAAAAAAGATAAAGCTCAATCTTACTCATTTTACAGAGAATTGAAAATTTTATGGGTAAGTTGTGAAGTGGCATAAATTTGTGTTCATCTATTTAGTTGCTTCAACAGTCATTTCTCTGTAGACCAGTGGTTTCCAACAGGGCCTGTTATACTCCTTGAGGGACATTTTTGGTGGCTCCAGTGGAGAGTATGTGGCACTGGCCTCTGGTGAGTAGAATTCAGGCAAGCTGCATGCAGCTAAGTAGCCTAGGAGGCAGGTCAGCTAACCTCTCTCCCAACAGACATGATGCAACCCAGATACCAGTAGTGTGCCATCTAAGAAACTTTGCCCTGTGATTAGTGGTTTCCTGAAGTCACACAGCCTGGTGGTCTTTAGGGACGCACCTGACACTCATATATAAACATTATCATCTGAGGGTAGCAACGAAGATACCAGGGTCCTATGGAATGTTAGGATGCAAATAGTGAGCACATATTTTCATAGTATTTGGAAAATACTCAAGTCTGCAGCCTTGTGAGCGCTTCATGCAAACCACTCTTAGAATGCTTAGCTTCTCTACTCGAGGTGGATGCTAATAATGACACAGATTAGGATAAAGGAAATATTAAATGTACAAATGCAAAAGTTTCATAATTTCATTTATTAATAAAAACCACAGAGAGCGTAAACAATGAAACACACCATAATGTAGCCATATGGGGCAGGGTTGAGGTTGAAATGGTGCAAGGAGCTCTTTGAATTGATGCTTACAGGAGTTTCTGAGGTTTTTTCATGAATATTGTTAGTAAAGAGTCAACTAAGGGTTTTGGGGAATAGCTCAAGGACAGAGCCCTTGCCTGGCATGCTCAAGGCTCTGGGTTCCATCTTTCACACTGCCAAAGCAAATAGATGGATGGATGGACGGACAGATGGACGGATGGATGAACAGACAGACAGACATATAGACAGACAGAGAGATAGACATATATACATATAGACAGACAGACAGACAGATAAACCAACCAAAGTCAGTGTATGACCTTTTAGTTACTTAAGATTCATTGTATGCTTTTAGCTTTCAGCACTGGGCCCCTTGTTTATGAAAAGCTGGAGAGTTGAACGTGACATTGTGAAATCTGATTGGAAGCCTGGTTTTTCAAGTTGCTGATCAAACTACAAAAAACTTTGCAGTGGTCTGTTCTCTTGTAGACTTTAAACTTCTTTCTCTGTCCTATGCTTTTGATAGGCTGTAATATGCCCCCAGGGCGAGGATCTTTTCTGGTCATGCCTATTTGAGGATTTGTAGGTTGGATATCCATGTCTTGCTTCAAATTGGGAGAATTTCTGCTATTATTTCATTGAATAGGCCTAGTCCCATGACCTTTACTTCTTCCCTTTAGGTTATCTCAATGATGTGGACATGCGATCTTCTAAAAGTACCCTTAAGATCATGTGTGTGCTATTCATTTCCCCTCTTATTTCTATCTGAGTGTAGTATTGTGAAAGACCAGTCTTTAAACTCTGATATTCTTTCTTCCACTTGACCTAGATTGTTGCTGGATTTTCATTTGAAATCTCTTACTAGAGAGTTATGATCATTGGTATTTCTTGCACCGCTGTTTGAGACGGGCACATCTAGTGGAGTGGGTATTTCTGCTACTTTTGTGGAATGGCTTTCTCAGTGAGTGACTTCCCTCTGAAGGTGTGTCTCAAGATATGGAACATATACTTCCAGCTGGGTGTCATGCTGCAGTCTTGTAGTTTCTTTGGCTGTGATCAGTGAGTCTGAACACATTATGGACCATACTGCCTCGGAGAGATCACTGCTTCTGTGGGTTGGACAGACTGGGGATGGCTGAGCCGCTCGGGCAGGTGTCGTATAGATAGCGATGTGTGAGGTGCACCTGTGTGGCTATTCCTGCAGTGGAAGTGGGGCCTCTACTGGGTGATGCCTGTTTCTTTAGAAACTGTGAGTGTTGCCTGACTGGAACGACCTCTCTAGTGGTGAAGGGCTTGAAGCCCTCGTAGACATTATTAGCCTAGGCTCCAGGTATTTGGGGGGAGAGAGGGGCAGGAATCACAGCATCCCTTCTGTGACACTCACACCTACTCTGACAGTAGTGTGTGATCAGGCAAGATGTGGGGGTGACTCGTGGAGGGGACCAGTGTAAATGCAGTGGCATAAAAGTGCAATTATTCTTCTGTGCTTCTGCTGTGGCTGTCCCCAGGAGCTCTCTTGCTCTGTGTGTCTAATAGCAGGGTCTTGGCTGGGGGTTCCCTTACCTTTTGATTATAGTTTCCCATAAGGGGAAGAGCAGGGAGGGTCTTGTTTGGAGCCAGGTAAAATTCTCAGCTGAGGTGCTCACAGGCATGTGGGAGCATGGAACACTTTCTCAGGGGTTTGTGTCAAGGTCACCCCGTCAGGCCAGCTGAAATGGCATCTGTGGGGTCCTTGGATGGGAATATATAAACCTTTTAGCCCAATTTGGACAAGAGTTCCTTCTCCAGATGGTGCCCCTGAGTTCAGTGGAAGATGAATTCCTTCTCCAAAGCCAGCCAGCTGTGCAGATTTCTGGCCTGTCTGTTTAGGCTGCCGAGACCACAGACTGTCCAGTAGCTGGGAGGGCCAGTGTCTGTGCTGATAGCATTCGCAGTGACTCTCTTGTGCCTTTTCCACCATGGTAAGGTGTGATCAGGGCCAGGTGAGGGTGAGGGTAAGGTGGTGTGCATGTCCTGGCCAAGGAGCTGCTGTGGCAGATGCTGGGAAGTGTTGCTTCTCTTGCTATGTTGTGGTTTCTGAATGGACAAGATTTCTGTTCTCTATGACTGAACTCCAGTGTTTTCCTGTGGCCACTCAACTCACAGCTGCCCGCCTGCTGCTTTGTTTCTTCTTTAATACTTGGCCACCTTGTCAACCCCTTGACCACCCCAGGCTCTGGCCACTTCTTTCCAAACTTGATGGTAAACATCTCTGCTGTTCTCAAACATTCTTCCAGGATTCCATCCATCTGGTCTCCTTAGCTTGTGAAGGTACTTTGGGGCGTGCGTAGCGATCCGCCTTGGCATCCCCATGGGGGGACCGTCCCTGGAGGCTCTTATGCAGTCCCCGTCTTGCTCAACTGTCCCACTTACCAAAGGGCCCCAGCTCTTAATGGTCCTATCACTGCCCAGTGGTGCCAGATAGAGGAGTGAGCCTTTAGCACATGGGCCTTTGGGGGACACTCCAGGTCCAAGCAAAGGCATTCACTCTTATTATTGAGCATGGTATTGTTTATTTCACTCTCCTCCATAAAAATATCAGCTCCGAGAGGGCAGAAGTTTTGCTGGTTCTTTTTAGTGGTTTCTTTGGTAGCTGAACAGTGTGGAACATAGAAGACACCTGCTGTGATTTAGAATGAATGCTTTTGGCCATGTGGTAATAGAAAGGACTTGCTTCTATCGGGGTGCATTGGGTTTTCACATCAGCCTTGAAAACGGATGTTTCCTAATTCCAAGATTCAGTATTATGAAAACTTTATTTCCTGTCACAGTTAGCTGGGTCATCCAACCATTCTTCAGCCATTCATAATGTCAGTGACATCACAATAAAGGAAAGCCCCATTCTCAACCACCACAGAGGGTATAGTCTAATAAAGAAAGTAGACCAAAAAGAAAATGCCAAGTAATTTCAGTCAAATGTGCTGGTCATTGCAGCCAGAACTCTGCAGCAAGACGGCCACATGAGGTATTGTGGAGGGACACACTAGGAACTCAGCCCCTTCCTGCAATGCCTTCCTGACCGACAGAGGCAGAAGCTGAGATCTGAAAAGAGTAAGTTATAGCCAAGCAAAGGAGAGAAAGAGAGAGCGCTAGACAAAGGGAACCAGCACATTCAAAAGGCCAGAGGGCAGAGAGACCCTGGTGCCTGGAGTGGGTTTGGACGAAAGGCAGGGATCTAAGAGAAAAATAATACCATGGGTAGCGAAATAATAACATGGTGTGTCGTGTTGAAGATTTCCGGATTGTAGCCAAATGGAAATAAGAAGCCAGTGAAAAGTTTTAAGTAGTAAACCTGGTTAGGAAAGCTGCATGAAAGTGCTTTGCACTCAGTGACATCATCATCAACTGACACGTAGGATGGTAGTTACCGTCGCAGGAACCGCTGTTTCTTTCTTCCAGAGATCATCTAACTGATTAGGCTTGGCTCAAATTGTGGAGTACATGAGAGTAATCCATATTCCAAGAAGCTATTGATTAGTTAGTGGTTTGCAGAATCCGCAGCCCCATCCAACAGGATCAACACAGCTGAATCGCTAGATTTAGAGACTCAGATGGACTTTAGGCACCTGCAGTCAGCAACATTGGCGGCACGGGCCAGGCGATTCCAGCGCATGGTAGGGCTTGACAGCCATGGGACCAGAGGCAGTGATCACTGGTGGGAAAAACAAACTGGGTGTATAGTTAGCCAGCACGCTGGCTGTGACTGAGTCCTCAAAAGTTGCACATCGCCTCTACTTTGTTGGCAGTGTTTCTTTTGCATACTGGACACCAGCCCTTTCAGATGATCACAGCTTCTTTTAAATAGTGAAGTCTGAATTAATGGAAGTTCAAGCTCGCCTCCTCAAAGGCTCACGTGTATGCACCAGCAGTGTAGCCGTGCAGAGTCCCATGGGCAACAGCTGTACCGTGTGTCCCCCACCCGGCCATTTAATGGAATCTGAATTCAGTTCTACTCATGTAATAAGACCAATGGAATAAAATATTGTTAGACAAGCCTCACTTATTTATTTATTTTGTTGAAAATATTATAAAATAACTAATCTAGACTATTAATGGGCAACCTGGAGAAATTACCCACTGGTTGGGAAGACAGCTTGGCATGGGAACGAAGCAGGTTTCACTCTTTTACTAGAGTAGAGGACTGTGTGAAGTTGAGGTCTTAGCTATTTTTCATGTTGAAATTCCTATTTCTGGGAAAGTGAGTTTACAACTGATGGCATGGCACATACAAAAGCGCACCTCCGCTTCAGGTTTAGGAAGTGCTGAGAACTCCAGTGGAGGCTCCACACTGTGCCAGGTGAGGGGGCGGTGAGGGTGGGCTTCTGACCTTTGTCCCTCCCACGTCATCTGGGGCTGTGAGGTCAGGTGGGCACACACTCAGTGCAGGATGGCAGAGCGCAGGGAACCATCGGTGCTTGGAGACTGGGGAGAAGGGAGTGCAGGGGCCAGAAGGGGGGAGTGGTAGCTGGACAGGGATGACACCGAATCACTGAAGCACAAGTGTTTCATTTTTCTTTGCTTAAGTACAAATACAGAAAGATTCCTATTCAAAAAATCAGCTGACATAAAAAATGTTGTCACTTCCAACACTTAACCCCCCCCTTAAAAACTATTTGGGTAACTTTATGTCCAGAATGAGTTCTTTCCTGACAGCTCAGGTTTTAAGGAAGAGTAGAGAGTAAAGTAGTGTATTTCTTACTCTATTCCTATTAAGACTCATAAGGTTTCACTACCACATCCTGAAATTATGGCCTACTCAGTTATGTCTTATTTTTAAAACGTTCAAACTAGAGACCCAGTCCTAGCCCAGGCTCAGTAAGTGTGTGGGACAGCTTCCGGCTACCCTGCACGGCGGGACCTACTGGTTCCAGCCCAGGCGCAGCATGGGTGAGACCCTCTTCCACCCCCTTGAGACGCCCCCTACCACTCCGCAGCACCTCCCCCACCCTGCCTGCCGAGTAGGAATTTCTGCCGCTTTCTGGGAACCCCCAGACCCAGTCCTAGCCCAGGCCCGGTGAGTCTGTGGGAGAGCTTCCAGCTACCCTGTGCAGGTGTGACCTACTGGTCCTAGCCCAGGTGCAGCGTGGGTGACACCCTCTTTCACCCTCTTCGGATGCCCCCCAACACTCCGTAGTACCCCCCCCACCCCACCCATAGAGTAGGAATTTCTGTCATTTTCCGGGAACCCTTAGATCCAGTCATAGTCCAGGCCCCGGTGAGTGGGTAGGAGAGCTGCCTCTCTCCCTACTCCAACGTGTCCCATCCAGACTCAGCTCAGGCCTGGCATACAGGCCAGAGGTGAAACCCTGCAGCTGCAATCCCTGCAGAGAGTGTAAGGGACAGAACCACCCAGCCACTCCAGGAGCAGAACATCTTGCCAGAGGGGCACAACAGGTTCACCCCCAAGGGAAGCAGCAGGAGGGAGCTGGACACAGCAGCCAGACCCAAGCCAGGCACACCTGTATAAATCCAAATTTTGTAGATCTGCACCTCAACTTCAGTAGGTGCTAAGGTTATAACTGCAACAAAGTTCTACAACAAAGGTCAGAAGACAGTGCTACACAGAATGACAATGAGAAGGAGCAAAATGCTATCTCAGACCCCAAACCCACCTATAACAAGTGCAGAGGACACTAACACAGAACAAATTGGGAATCACACAGCTGAAAGCAATGAATCACGGCTTCTGAAATAAAGAAACAGCTGCAGAAAGGTATAGAGGAACTCAGATTGGAAATGAAAACAGAAATCCCTGAATTAATAACATCTGCAGTAAAGAATCAAACGCAGAAACATATGGAGGAAACCCAATGCCCACCCAGAACAAGTGCAGAGTACACTAGCTCAGCTCAAATGTATGAATTAATAGAGTTGATAGTAAATAAGCAATAGCAGAAAGTCATAGAGGAACTCAGAGTGGAATTCTTTTCTAACAGCTCAGCTCAAATGTACGAATTAATAGCATCTATAGTAAATAAGCAGCAGCAGAAAGTTATAGAGGAACTCACAGCAGAATTCTTTTCTGAAATAAAAAAAGAATTCTCTGAATTCATAGCATCTGAAGTAAAGAATCAACTACAGAAACATAGGGAGGAAACCCAATCTGAAAAAAACACTCCAGTAAAGAATTTATAACTGCTTCTAAAGAAGACATTGATAAAAAAATACAGGAGATTAGAAAAATGACGGATTCCTTGAATGAGCAATACAGGAAAGCAATAGATCGCATGAAGCAGAGTCAAAGAGATATAGAGGAAATTAAAATCTCAATCACAAGCTTGCAAAACCGTTTAAGTGAAAGTGAAGACAAAGTTTCAGATCTTGAAAATGCTGGTGCAGCCAGTGAAAAGGTAAGAAAGGATCTCTTAAAAACAACTAGGATGCAGGAAACAATAATCCATCACCTGCAAGATGATGCAAAGATGAACAATGTGAGACTAATAGGCATCAATGAGAAAGAAGGAGTCAATACAAATGACATTAAAACAATATGGGCAAAAGTAATAGCAGAAAACTTCCCAAATATGAGGAAACAATCTGACATTCAGGTAACTGAAGCATACAGGACGCCAAGTAACCTCAACCCAATTAAAAACACACTGAGACATATAATAGTCAAGATCCCAGAAATTAAGCACAAGAATAATATACTGAAAGCCACTAGAGGAAAGAAGCAGATCACATTCAAAGGAAAACCCATCAGAATTAGGGCCGACTTCTCTTCACAAACCATGCAGGCAAGAAGAGCATGAGCAGAGTACTTCAGGTCCTCCATGAAAACAAATTCTAGCCCAGACCACTATACCCTGCAAAACTCTCTTTCAAGTTTGATGGAGAAGTGAAATACTTCCATGACAAAGAACAACTAAAAAATTCCATGATGACAAAGCCAATCCTACACAGGCTACTGCAAGATGTTCTATAGAGGGACCAAAATGATCAGAACTCCACGAATGAGATCAGAAGCAACCGACTAAACAGGGCAAACAACTAAACACAGGACAAAAAGAGGTAAAAGACAATAAAGAAATAACATGTCAATCATAAGTCAATACATCTCAATTCTAACCATCAATGTAAATGAACTCAATTCACCAATTAAGAGAAATAGACTGGCACAGTGGATTAGGAAACAAAATCCAACAATATGCTGTATACAAGAAACACATTTAACTAAAAAAGACATTCATAGGATAAAAGTCAAAGGATGGAACACAATACTACATGCCCCAGCACCTCAGAAAAAAACATGGTAGCAATCCTATTCTCAGACAGTCTCAACTTCAAACCAAGAATGATCAGGTGAAATAAAGAAGGCCACTATTTACTGGTTAGGGGAAAAATTCAAGAGGAAGAGGTAACACTCATAAATATGTATGCACCAAACAGAGGAGCACCCAACTATATAAAGCAAAT
>NW_004524580.1:29647105-29647663 GCF_000260255.1 Octodon degus | reverse complement strand
TATCACCATGCACTAAGCTAAAGTCAAAATGGATTAAAGATCTAAACATTAAAGCAGAGACACTAAATCTCCTGGAAGAGAAAGTAGGAGGAACTTCTGAAGACATAGGGGTAGGCAAAGAGTTCATGAACAAAATTCAAATAGCACAGGAAACACTTAAAAAATTAAAAGCTGGGACCTGCTCTTACTGAGAAGTTTTTCACGTCAAAAGAAATTACCAACAAAGTGAAAAGACAACACACAAATTTGGAAAAAATTATGACAAATAAGTACTCAGATATAAATTCTGCTCTCTAGAGTTTATAAAAAACTAAAAAACACTAGGGCCCCAAAATTTAAAGACCTAATCCAGAAATGGGCATCTGAGATGAACACATGCTTCTCAAGGATGAAATTAAATAAGTGAAAAATATATGAAAAAATGCTCCACATCACTAGCCATCCGGGAAATGCAAATTAGAATAACATTGAGATATCATCTCACCCCAGAAAGAATGGCTATCATAAAGAAATCACCCAACAACAAATGTTGGAGAGGCTGTGTGGAAAAAGGAACCC
>NW_004524580.1:29613292-29645275 GCF_000260255.1 Octodon degus | reverse complement strand
GAAGAATGTATGCAATGTGTTAATTATTGAAACTGTCCTACCAATTTGGTTTGAAACTGTCTCATTGCTATTTGTTTCTCGATAAAATTATGGAAGATAAATAAACAAATAAAAATAAATAAATAAAAATGCAAAAAAATGTTCAAACTATCAAGATGGAGGGAAAAAAGTGAATCAGAAGTGTATGGTAATATTTTGCTGGCTTTTTTTTTGTATGCATTCATCCAGTAAAGCTGTTTTAAAAAGTTATTGCTTTAAGGGTCTAAATGTCTGAGGGCTGAAGTGGTAATTCAGTAGCCCACACAGTGCAGGACAGTCAGGTCTAGTTAGCATTCCATCTCCATATGCATTTCCTAAAAAGTTCTTGATGGGAGTGTAGGACTTGTGTGCATCTGTGAGCCACGCATGATGGTTCACAAATCAGCTGGTGTGTGTTCTACAAGTAGCTAGATGAGCGGAGCTTGAGGGCTCCAGACACAAAGGAGCCATGAGACAGAACACGCTTTACTCTGAGCTGACCATGCGCTAGGGGGCAGCAGAGCGGCTTGGCTGTGTGAGTCCAAGCGCGGGCTGTGCCTGGTGCAGGTGGACCATCGGGCACAGGAAGTGTGGGTTACTGCGGGGCACAGCAAGTCGTGGCCTTGAAGCATCACATTTTGAGATGCTCTTTGGGTAGTCTGCTCCTGGGGGCTGGTGTGAAATAGCCCACGGACTTCCTGTCCAGAGATCAAAGCTCCACAAATGCCCTCTGGCCTTTCAGCATCCATGAAGTGCATGCTTCTGGTCTGGGCCCTGCTAGCAGAGGTTAGTGTTTCACCCCTTGGACTGTCAGGTGAGAGGGAGCAAGGAAGATGAAGGGGAGCAACAGACACCGTGACTGTTCCTCTGTTGGGGAGCAACCGGGCCCTTGGGAATGGGCTCCCCTAAATCCACCCCCAAGTGAGCCGGTGCTGGATGGACACGGTCACAGGCGCTCTCAGATCTCAGCGGGTATGGTTAAGCTCACATACATACACACTCAGGGCTGACTGAGGAAGGTGACGCTTTGGTTCTTGTTTGTCTCCTTGGAAGTTCGTGTGCTCTAAGCTTCTCCAGCCGGTTGGTGTGGAATGGTAGGTTCTTTAAGAGGCGGGGCTTAGTGAAAGGTGTTGGGTGATCCAGGAGATAACAATGTATTTCCCATGAGACCCCTGGCATTGTGGGTGGGCTGGTATCCAGGGAGCACTCCTGATTCCTGAATCTCTCAGGTTTCCCATGAACTCTCTCCTCCTTCTGCATATGACTATTTGCCTTTTCTCTTCTCTGCCATGTCATATTGTAAACAGGGATCCATACAGTAACCAGAAGACATTACATCATATTGTAACGAGAGGATCAAAGGTGGGACTGCCACATCTTAACCTTTCTGCCTCCCAAGTTGTGAGCTAAACTTTTCTTTATAAAGTATCCAGCCTCGGGTATTTTGTTATGATTACAGAAAATGGACTAATAAGTATGCATGTACTTGATTTCAGTAATCATTTCACTATACATAAATGTACTTGACTATAACAGTCATTTCACTGTATGTATATGTAATTCACTATATATACACATTTCTCTGTATGTATACACACATTTTACTGTATATATACATTTCACTATATATGTATATATCTTGTTGCATACCTGATACATATTTTTTAAAAGACACATTCTGTCTCAGCAAGATTAATTACAACATACATGAACATACATGTCCCCTCTCCCAAGACCAAGAGAGCCTCCTCTGCAGAATGAGCAGAACATACCAACAGGCAGAGGCATAAAAGTGCTGTAAACCTCGATGATTATGCTGCACAGTACAGGCTGCGCTAATGACCCTTTGCAAGCTCTTCACAGTGATGTCTTATCACCTGCTTGGTTCCCCCAGGAAGGTAGCACGGAAGCCAGGAAAGGTGGGTGGGGAAGAAAAGCACAGTTTCTCTGCAGGGCGAAGTACTTTCTTGAGAGTGTGTGGGAGTGACAAACCTGGCATTAAAGGCCCCATGCTGCGATCATCCCCCTTATCCTATGGGATGAAAATGCAACCACATTTCAGGAGAGCCAGCTGAGAATATTTCATGTGCATAAATTTATTTTAAATTTTATTGCATCACATTATACAAGCATTAAACATGGCTTCATGTTGATGACTAAGTGTGAAAATTTGTCATTCATGTCAGTGCCTTTTGGCTATTTACAAGTAAGGAGTTTTTTATGTACTTTATATATCTCTGTATTTGTATGTACATATGTAAGAATACATGACTATACATATGTACACACAGAAATACATCTATGGCCATACGCATAGCTATAGACATGTCATACAGAATCATCTCCTCAGAAAGATCAGAAATTAAAAAAGAAAAGGAAAGAAAAGAGTCATTGTAAACAGGATCTTGTCTGTGTCATTTGGTGACATGGAGTTAGGACCATAAGATGACATTCCAGGAATGTGTGTCCAGGTGTCCAAAACTCTTTTTAGCCCAGTGTCTGTAAAATTCACATGGGACAGAATGCAAAAAAAGGTAGCAAACAGGCTGAAAAACAGGCCCAGTATACAAGTTCCCCTTAGTTTTAAAAACGTGAGAATGGAACTGCCCGTAACGTGCATGCTTGCTTGGTCAGGAGTGGTCTATGGATACATAGCGGTTGTGGGCCGGGCTGCCACGCATCTCCACAGCAGCGACTCCACCTCCAGCCCGGGCTGGGCGCTGACCTGCCTGCAGCTGCCTGAGTCTGCAACATGCACTGTGGTTGCATTTTTGTGTGTGTATCATTCACTTGAATGTGCTTTTTTGCACAGCCAGGAGAAGTAAACAAAATTCAGGTCCTTGGCCTGGACATGAGCTATTACCTGGAAAGAGAAAAGAAGGCATGAAGATCTTATGGTCAGAGGATGGCTTAACAGCTACTTACCAGGCATCGAAGGTATGCAGGAGTCGGTCAGGTAGGGCACCTAGAAACATTATTGTGCACACCTTATAGAGGAGCCGACCGAGTCAGAGAGGCACCCCGAAGCAATGAGACACTCTGCCAACTGTGGTGGGGACAGAGAAAGACAAATGCTACACTTCAACCAGAAACAAGAAGTGGTTCCTTTGGGAAGAAAGCCAGAAGGAACGCTGAAAATCAGGTGCCTGACTTGTAGCCAAGGAAGCCCCAAGGGTGGGCAAGGCCACCCAACTGCACCTTGGTCCCTGACCACTGGAGCTGTCAGGAGCAAATCCCTTTGGCGATGTTTGCATCCTCCTCCACCCAGTGCTGTCTGGATCCAGTCAGCCTTTCTCCTCCTGAGTGGCCACAGCCAGAGGCGAGGTGACCAGAAGAGGCAGGGGCCTACAGGCTTGGGTCAAACCCAGAATCCTAGAAGGTTAAAGCCAGCACATTGCCTACAGTGAGGCCTGGTACCACTTCTTTACTTTTGCAAATGCAAAGACGGAGTCTATGTGACTGCTCAGGGCCAGGTCACATAGATAGAGAGTGGAAACGCCAGGTACAGCGCCAGGCAAAGTGCAGCAAGACACTTTGCCATGATACAGAGCCCTTTACTGGTTAGTAAATGTCTCCCACACACTATCTTATTTGAGCTGCACATGAATTCTGTCCAATAGGCAGAAAAGTTAAGTACTTCCCCCATAGCCAAAGAGCAGCTCTGGGAAATGCTAAGATCACTAAGTAGCAACATATTTCTTGCTGTCAGTGAATCCAAAGCCTACTTGGACTTTGGATTAAGATTAAGACTGGATAAGGCTAGTGTTCAATACCTATCTCCCAGTTTTATTCCTGTGGGCTTGGGGTCTGGATTATTTCTTATTTCTAAAGATGTTTACAGCTGTGTTGAAGAAGCCTACTAACTATTTGAAGATCACACATTAAAAAAACAAATCAGAGCTAGGGAGATGGCTCAGTGGAATAAGCACTTCCCTGGCAAGCGCAAAGGCCTGAGTTCAATCCCCGGTTCTGCCCCCGCCCAAAAAAAAAAATTAATGAAACTCTTTAGGGGTCGGGGAGATAGCTCAGTAGAATAAGTGCTTGCCTGGCAAGCACAAGGGCCTGAGTTCAATCCTTGGTTATGAAAAGAAAAAAAAAACCTAAAAAACATTAAGCTATTAAAAAAACAAATCAGTATATTGCAATCTGCGTGGTTCTGCTGGCAGTAAACAGAGAAGCTTAGGAGTTAAGTCTCCCAGGGCGGTGAGCATGTGGGAGAGGACCTTCCGAGAGGCTGTGGCATGCCATGGACAGTGCTGGGAGGAAACAGGGTGGCAGAGGCCAGGCCACGTTGGGTGAGTGGAGAGAATGCTGACTTCCAAGCAAGAGCATAACGCCCTGGGTACTGAGGGCACTAAAGCAAGCAGCTTGGCTGGAGTAGAAGGGAGAGGGAGGGCCATTCCAGTGATACCTGGGCCTCCTCATGAAGACTCCACTCCGGGCTGCTGTCTGGCAGGGAGGCAGAGATGAGGGGCAGGAAGTGTGTGCAAGAGGGAGCAATTATTATTATTTTTTTATTTATTATTTTTGTTTTTATATTTTTTAGGGAAGGGTCTACAGGGTGTTCAGGGTCTCACTACTAGATCAGACTCATAGTGACCTGCCTGTTAACAGCCTCCCAAGAGCTGGGATTATAGGCGCGGGCCACCACAGGGAGCGATTATTAAAGAAGAAACCAGTCGGTTTTGGAGGGGAAGATCGAGATGCAATTTTTAAACACGAAAGCAGGGGAGGTAGCCCCATGGTCTAAGTGCCTGCCTGGCAAGTGCAAGGACCTGGGTTCAACTTCCAGTACCGCATGCTGTGTGGCCCCAGAATCCCAGGCATGCAGGGCTGGCCACAGAAACGGGGCGTGGTGGTACACATCTGTAATCTCAGCACTGGGGAGGCTGAGATAGGAGGATCACTCTAAGTCCTAGCTTCGAAGAGAGACCCTGTACCAAATAAATAAACAAAAGATTATTATTATTTTTTTTTAAAGAAGACATCAATTGGTTGTGGAAGCTTCTAAGGAATCTGTTTTGGTCCTACTACTGGAACAAAGCGGAGCCCTATTTTGGAGCGAGTAAAGTCGCAGCCCCAGCACGACGTGGCTGTGGGGTGGGCACACACCTCCCTACCTGATCATGGCCACTCATTGTGGTGTGCTTTTCCGTTCTTCTTCCTCTCCTTCCGCTCCTTCTGAAGGCGCTCCAGTTCGGCCTCGTACATCATCTCCTGAATCAAGTACTTCTCTCTCCTCATTCGGTCCCTTAGGTCTTTTGGGAGGTCAGGGATCAGGTAGGAAATGAGGTGTTTTATACAAAACACGAGGTGCTAAGGGCAGCAGAGGAGAAGAACAAAGTCAGGTCTGTCACCATCATTTGCCAAGGGACTTCGGGGGTTGGCAAGAGGGGAGACGTGGAGCCTCTGTGGTGCAAGGGGAACTGGATGGGGGTGCAAGTGACAAAACGACAGTGGGTGGCGAGAACTGAACAGGTCCAAGGTGCCACCCAGGGGAGAGGAAGACAAGATGGGTGAGGGTAAGCAGGGGGTGGCCAAGGATGCAGGGAGATGGCAAGGACCTGTGCCATGAAATCAGGAGCCCTCGTGCGAAGACCAGCTCCCTCGCTGCTACTTCTGGAGACCTGTGCTCCTGAGACTAAGTCATTAGCTCCTCTGAGCCCCAAATTCTCACCTAGAATGTGGGTATTACTGTGAAAATGCCAATAAAATCTGTTAAAATGCTTTGTAGATTGCTAAAGAATGATCAGTGGGCCTTTGGACACAGTCATCTGGGGAGAAGCATTTTCTTCTTGGTAAACTACTACAAATGCTGTACCTGAAATACAGATAGCTCGAAGTCTGTGATCATGGTCACTTTCATCCCTTTATATGCTGGTGACCAATAAAGTATCAGATGACAATCAGAAGCCTCTTACTTTATAAAGTATTTAATAAAGGTAAAATTGTGCTCAGTGATGTATCAAGCATTCCTTGTTTTATTTAAAGTAACCCAGGGAGGGGCAGATGAGACTGCCACTTAAGAGGCTTTTCTGCACATCACTAGTGCTTCATAGTCGTTAGAAGAGTCACTGAGAAGAAATGGGACATTCTACTTGAAAAACCCGATAATAACTTAATAGAGCCTCTTTTTGTCTGAAAAAATTTAATGCAGTGTTAAATGAAAAGTGTTTCTTTAAAGGGCACTGAGCCATTGTAAGCTAATCTCCAGGGAAGAACAGCTTAATATTATCTTCTCTGAGGTCCTCGGAATGAAGAAAAAAGCAACGACTAAATAGTGTCAGAGAGTTTTAAGGAACTTCTGGTCCAAGCCAAGAGGCCTCTTTGCTTGCAGTAATCTGGTTCCAATCCAGAGAGAATTTGCAAGTGTGATGAGTTATAGAAATGCAAACCAATTCATAGCAATTTTCTAAAAGAAAGGAAACAGATGATCTATTTTTGAATGACACAGTATAAGTAGCTGCTGGATAGATTTTATTTTATAAGTGTATTTTGAGTAATGGATTTACCTCTCTGTGTGCTTGACTATAAGTAAGGTCCCAACGATACACAAGTACAAGTAACTCTTGCAATATGCAATTTAGTGTTTTCCAAATTCTGGTCCTTGAGCACCCACATGAGAACCACATCAGGGGCCTTGTGCAAAGCACGTCACAAACAGGATGTGCAGTATCTTGAGGGGCAGGGAAGGGAAAGCTGCAGTTCCCATAGCATTTGAGCACCAGGGCTCTATGGTATTACACTGAGGACCAATGATTCCTGATTTGTCCATTAACACTCAACAGCAGACTTTCAAATATATTTATTTCCCCTCCTTTTGTTAGTATGTGTTTGTGATATACAATCAATACACTCCTTGCGGGGTAGTGATATGTATATGTAAATATCTCACCCTGATCTTTCTCACTTCCCTTTTGCATCCTACCCTCTGCTCTGTCTATACCTGTAGGCCTCCCAAGACCTCAAATGCTTCAGTTAAGGTGAAGGAAGACCAGACACCCGAGAGGTGACAACGTGGCCCTGTGCTTCCGCAAGCAGATTATCACAGCGGAAGTGCTCAACACTTGATTCTTAGTCGTTATTCCCAGTGACTCGATCATGTCAAAGGAAACAGAGGAAGTGGCTGAGGGGACTTACCTCGAACACGATGATGAAAGCCAGCCGGGCTGCAAGCACGTGCCAGAACTGCAGCGTGTAGCCGTAGGGCACCAGTGCGTGCGGAGAGTCGCGGTAGTCTCGGTATCTGCAAAGACACACGAGAATGTGGCAGGAGTTTTCTAACCCTCAGAGCTCTTCCAGTCCCAGCAGGCAGTCCATCTTTGTAGAATGAGGTTTGGGAAGTTCCGCTATGCTAGAGAGTGGTTGCTTGGTTTGCCCAGCATCTCTTCTTTCTGCTAACAGCAGCTCTTTCCTCTGGAGATTCCTCTGCAGGGGTTGGCGCTGGCTCACTTCCTCCCTGAACTTAGCTCCAAAGGTGAGCCAGACGTGACGCGTGAGGCTCACTGTCACAACACCTCATAGATTGCTAATGAACTATCACAAGCCCACAGAAGGGAAAAGCCTGGCAAAGCTGGTGGCCACTGAAAACTGGAGGCAGAGAGATCATGCGCTTGAGGACATGGAAGGGGACCCGACAGAGGTGGTAAAGAGATGGCGGGGTTGGGCTGACCCAGCTTCAGCCTTGGAAGGCACATTTTATGAAAACTCACATTGTCCCTTGGTTCACTTGAACCAGTACAGTTCTTTTCTTGTCTCTTTACAGTGGATGCCTGCCACTAAAGAGCGCTTGCTAGCATCTCCCCCGGCCGTGCGTGTGGAGTCAGCGTCCAGTTCAACAGAGGTTGGTTGAGCACTTACCTGGAGTCAGGCATTGTGCTAAGGACTTTAATCCCTGTCATTCCTTACCATGGTCACCAGTATTGTCACAGCTGAGAAAACTGAAAAGTGGCTTCCCAGTGTTTCCACAGAGTTTGAACCCAACATCCTTTTCATTAGGCCCAGAGATTTAGAATGCTGCATAACTACTAAGCGGGCTATTCAAATATTCTTGCTTTGTACATATATCAAATTCCCTTATCTAAATAAAGGTCATGACAATTCAGTAGAATAGCATCTAACCTCAAGGTCAGCACTGATTTGCATATGAGGACACAGAATAATTACCTCTGAGCGGCCCCTGGGATGTATCAAGGACTACAAAATGAGCTGACCTCATTACTAGCATCGGAACCCTCATCTTCATTAGGATTAGTGTCTACAGATGTGCAGTAAGGATGGATCGTCATTAGTCATTAGAGTGATATTTATGATTAATACCTGGCCCTGAGCTTAAGAATGAATCAGTGAGTGTGCTTTGCTACTCTGTCCTCTCTGTGGAGATGAGGGTTAGGCAGTCCGCCAAGACATGGCTCCGTCTATTAGATACAATCTGTTTCTGTCACAAATCCTATAATGATGCATAGAATTTAGGAAGAAGAATTTTGTTCAGCACTAACAGCTTCCAAGGATTATTCTACCTTTGTTCTCTTTCTGCAGAGAGCAGCTAGTCAATCACCAAGAATTGTGTTTTCTGCAAGCAAGATAAAAGTCATAATTCCTCTCCTCATCTTCATATATTTCAGATAGGGCTGTAGTGGGTTGCTAATTGGTGGTCCACTTGTTACACCCAGCTGAACTGAACTAGCGTGGTGCTGGGTGTGGGAGGCCCGGCTGAGGCTGGCTGCCAGCAGCCTAAGAGGCAGAATGGGAGAAGCTGCTGGGAGGCTGTAAGGGAAGCTGTTTGGAGAAGCTGGAGGAGCTGTTGGAGGCTACCGGTTCTCTTGGGCTATTCTGCTAAGGGACTTTGTCATGATGGCTTTCCTGGTGACCTTGGCTGTTCTTGCTAGAGGAGGGGCTCAGGACCTTGTTGTAGCTGTGAATGGCTAGGGATCATTTTGGGGGACCTCTGGTCCTCACCTTGAGCATCACAGAAGATCGTGCTCTGCTCAAAGGCTTGTCATGTTGGCTTTCCTGAAGGGAACTCAGCTGTCCTGATCATCAGGGGAGCTCAGGACCTCAGTGTTGCTGAGGATGGCTGTGGTACCCTTCCACGGAGCTCTGGATCTTAGACTGAGCATTGCTGCCTGGTTCCAGGGCAGATCCCACAGCCTGCTGGCACAGATCCTTCACCCCGCTGGCACAGACTTTCTAGCTTCCACCGCTGACCTTTGGGCCTTCCCAGCACAGATCCATGACATGGGCCTGCATGAGACGCTGTGGGCTCTAGGCCTCCAGCTGGACTTGTGGGAGGCATTGCTATGGGCTCTAGGTCTTCAGCTGGATTCATGCAGGACATTGGGATCCAGGCCCTCAGGTGGATTATGAGGTCTTTAGCACATGGACAGATTTCCTGCACTCTTGTATGATTCTTTGGGGGATTCATTATAAAATAATCTTATAAAATATGTGTCCATATTGTATTGGTCCTCTTGAAAAAACCTCAAACCACAACAATGGTCCACTTAAATATTCTAGAAGAAAACTAGTAATATGCTTTTATCATACATATGGCTGACTATTACATTGTACATTCATAATAGGAGGGACCTCAAACTACTTCCAGAGTCATCTTCACTTACTCCTTAAAATTTTCATAACACAGTGCTCACTGCAGCTGAAAATCCTTTTGCAGATACCAATTTTCCTCCTCAGCGACATCACAGTCTGTCTGTCTCACCTTCCTGTAAGACACTGGACTCCTGTTTTCTTCTGTTGGGGTCAGATGATCACTGCGATGCTCTCAGTTCTCCAGCCGCCCCTGGCCCTACTGGTCTCTTCCACGAGGGGAGGACTGGACAGGCTCACACCCTCACCATTGGTGGTGAGCGCCAGGGCTTGCGTGCAGGTCCTCCTGCAGGCTAAGCTCTCGCATTCCACCCTGAGCTGCACCCAGCCCCATTTCTCTGCCTTTGATGTGGTGCTGTTTATTTGCAAGATGACAGGCTGTTTGCTCTCTGACACTTGTACAGTGAAAACATTTCCTTTGCTACTGTAGAAACAGCCATGAAGCCCAGTCTTTAAGCCAATAAAAATCAAAGTTTCATTCCTCTAGTCTTCAAAGACATCATGTGGTCCAGTGACATCAGTGTTTGGAGGAAAATTTCCCAAGTGTCTCAGAGTTGTTTTCCGAAGGTGATACCTTTAAATTCTTGGCTTCAGTTGTACACATAGGAAGCCAGAATATTCATTTTGGCTTAAGGTAGTGTACTTCCTGAAGCTTCCTTGTTTCTTGAGCCTGCAAACATAATTTTTCTACCACCAGTTACAGTTACTTCATTGCCATTTTAAGCTGGGAAGTAAAAGTAGATGCACATTTGAAGGAGAGCTCGGCGAACATCACTAACCCTTACCCAAGTCAAGAACCAGAACACGATCAAGGGTGTCGAAGGACCGCGCTGTCATCCCCAGCCATTGCAAGTGGCCAGGCCTTCTATGGAAATGACCTTGCCTTTCTTTAGAGTTTTACCGCCTACTTGTTTTTAGAGTTTTCCACCTACTTTTTTTCCTAAATAAAAGGGCTTAGTTTTTATGCTTTGAACACTACACAAACAGAACCATATTGCATGTATTTTTCTATGATTGTGTCTTTAGTTATTGTGCAATTGATCATTGGGTCCTCAGTGCTATTCCATTTTCTTTGTCTGGTCATGTGCTATCTCCACCCTGGTTTCATCCTGTGTCCACCTGCCCCCCGCATGGTTCTTCCTCAAGGGCATGTTGATCGTTCTTTACCCCTTGCATTTCGACACATTGTTTTGGTTCTGGGGTGTAAGAATTGGTCTAATCATGGTTCTTTTATGACCATTGGATTGGCCACTCAAGATCCTGTTTTAACTAACCTTTATGTTATTTATTTAATACTTTCCTAATACAAAGAACTCTCACAAATCCAGTAAGAAGCTCAAGAATACTACTGGAAATTTATATCTCTTCGGTGTCCCTCCTAGCTCTCCATCTCCTGCATCCCCTCTCTCGAATTTAATTTTTATCACTAATACACTTATTCACATATACAGATATATACTTATCTGAATGCTCTAATGTATAGCTTTGGTTTCGAACTTGATGAAAGGTTCGACCTGGTCTTCTGGGGCTGGCTTTTCTTCAGTATCTTGTGAACTCCATTCATGCTCACCTGTGGTTAATCTAGTCTCACTGTGTACAACAGGCTCTGGTGTAGATATGGTATAGTTGGTTTATGTAGAACGTATTTAGATTTACTTATGCTCTATATTTTCTTTAAGCTTTTCTAACTTGGGAAGCCTTAAAAAACACAGCTGGAGCCCGTGTAGCGAAAGTTGGCTGCAAGCCTACGTACGACTCTGGGCTCTGCCTTCCTTTAGTTTGGCTTTGGAATGCCAACTCTCCTTCTCAGGCAGCTCATGCATTTGAGATGTTTTAAAAATTTTATCCAATACGTTCAGATGGAGCATATAGAAACTAACAAAGAGCATAATCCAGAAGGCAAGAGAAGTTGCTGTGTGGTCCTGGGTAAAGAATAAAGAGCTCTCAAAATGGTAGTTATGCAGGACTATGTAAAATATATTAGATGAACCCATTTAAAAGGTCATTAAAGATTTCTACAAAACAGTATCAATCTTGTGTTGGGTAATATACATATTTTTTCATATATATGTGTGTGTGGGTGGGTGTGGGTGTGGGTATGTGTAAAAGACAAGAAAGAAGTAATATAAAGTCAATGGAAAAAAGGAAATAAACTTCTAAAAGTTTCTAATACTAGGAGAAAATATCATACCATGTCTTATAAGTAGACTGTAAGTCAAGGTACAGTATGAACCTTAAAACAAAAATTAAGATTAAGGGCCCGGGAGCTGGCTCAGTGAAATAAGCACTTCCCTGGCAAGCACAAGGGCTTGAGTTCAATCCCTGGTTCCCCCCCAAAAAAATTAAGATTAAACAATATTCAGAAAATTAATTAAATATTAATTAATTAAAAATTAAGTATTTCAAAATAATTTACCTAAGAAAAAGTTTTCATGATAGTAAAGAATTACTAAGAATAAAACATAACATAAATACTGGAATGGCAAATATATAATCAACACTTCTTTACAATGTGCAATCTATTTTTAATCTCATGCTATGTATTCATTTCAGAAATATTTCTCTAAAATTCACTGTCTACATCTTATATCTTTTACATTTCAGTATTTGTCCACAATTTTTAATATGCTATATAATTATTGATTTTCAATGAAGTTAATGAGAAATAAAAAAAAAATTTATCCAGTGCTGAGATTCCAGCTCACTTAGGAGAGAGTGGCTATCAGCAAGAAAACAACTGACAATGAATGCTGGAGGGCTGGAGGGGAAAAGAAACCCTTCTCCACTGTTGGTGGGAATGTAGGTTGGTGTGACCACCGTGGAAATCAGCGTGGAGAGTCTTCAAAACACTAGGACTTTAGAGTCTCCATTGAACCCAGCTGTTCCCTTTCTTGGTTTATTCCCCAAACAATTAAAAGCATCATGCCACAGTGACATACGCGCACCCACATCTATAGCAGCACAATTTGTCATAGCTAAATCTTGGAAACAGCCCAAATGCCCATCAACCAAGGAATCAATAAAAAAAGAATATGTTTGCTTTTATATAATGAAGTACTACTCAGCCATAAAGAAAGATGGATTTGGGACATTTATAACTAAATGGATGGAGCTTGAGATCATAATTGTAAGTGACACAAATCAGACACACCTGTGTAAATGTCACATTATCTCCTTGGTGTGAGAAACTGAAAGTGTAAATAAGAACTAAAATATACAATAGCTGTTGTGAAACAGGAAGAAATCATTCAAAAGGAGAAGGGAACTAGGGAGGGAGGAGGGGGAAAGGGAGGAAAGCAAAAGAAAAAAATGGAAACAAAGTTTGTGAATAAGGAGGGGCAGAGAGATTAAAGGGAGGGGAGAGGCCTGGGGAAAAGAACAGCAGGATGTGTCACATACAGGTACAAATTCCCTGTGATGGATGTGATCATTATGGGTATCTAAAATGTAGCAATAAAATTAATTGAATTTAAAAATTAAAAGTCCACTGCATTTTTAAATGCCGACCAATATGAAGACATATTATGTAAAGTTTATCACAATAGTTATTATTTTATACACATTCAAAATGTATTTACTATTACTCTAGCTGAGGGAATTATTTCAAATTACCAGGCCCATTATTTGCCTTGGGGGCAGCATCAGGTGGCAAAATAGATGTCTTAGATGAAAATAGGTTAATTATATGTATTTGTTCAAAAAATGCAAAACAAAATTTGTAAAGCACCTACAAAAATAACTTTAGCAAAAACTAAATAAAACAATTTCAACGAATGACAAGCACCAACAGTTCCACTAGCATTAATAAGCTTTGGAATGGGCCTTTATGCTATTGTTTGGGGCAAGTAGAATTATGAGTCAGAAAGCAAATGATGAAAAAGGCCCCGTACTGTATTTTTAATGGCTAAATTTTTTGTTTGTTTGTTTTTTTGCAAAACTGAGGATTGAACTCAGGCCCTTGTGCTTGCCAGGCAAGCACTTATTCTACTGAGCTATCTCCTCAGCCCCTAGAAATGTTTTAAACCACAGAGAAAATTTGTTTTGCAACGACTTTGTACGGGTTGGCCAGTGTGCCTCCTGCGGTGCTTGCACAAGGGACGAAGGGCTGAGTGTGTCACGTGGTTGCTTAGCAGCCCTGAGCCTCCCTGGGGCTCTGTGGGCTGCACTCTCCTCATCTGACTGCATGTCCTCGTGGAGGAAGTGAGCCACCTGACGAGCCTGGCCCTCTATGGACATGGTCACGGGGCGGACAGTGGGCCCCTGCCTTCTGGGAGCTGGGTGTGTCCGGGGGCGTGGAGGGGGCTCCCACAGCTCTGTCCTCACCACCCAGCCAGCTTCTGCTGTCAAGGGCCTCACTTCTCAGCCTGGGGCTAAGCGAGCGGGCCTGAGCCTCTGTCATTCATTGAGTTTCTACTCCACGGCTCACTTCTCTGAAGAAACAAAGACAGGGGCGAAGTGAAAGGGGCGCTCTGTTGTTGTGTAGTGAGTAGCTAAGAGGTGAACTTTTTTTTTTTTTTTTTAGTACTGGGGATTGAACTCAGGACCTTGCACTCACCAGGCAGGTGCTTACGCCGCTGAGCTATATTTCTGGCAAAGTTAACTTAAACAGCACGATCTGGTTTTGGCTCAGCTGAAAATTCCTATCTGCAGGCATCGCTCACCAATGCCAGAGAGCACCTGCTGGGGTTCCAGAGCCACTGTGGCCAGCCTCTCCGAGTGAAGCTACTTCCAAGGACACGGATGGAAGCTGGAGTCTTGAAGTCCGCGTCTGCTCCTGCCTGTCTCTTTAGTGGAAGGAACGACTGCATCAGGCCCACGTCTTGTACACAGTAACTTCACTGAGCTCTGGTGAATGGTTTTAGCTGTCAGATGGGATAAACTGCCCACCTTAGAAGGCTGCTGTGATTGTTGCATAAAGTAGCATTTCCTGCCAGACACTAGCCCTTCTTCATAAACTGCTTATTTATTCATTTATTGATTTGGTACAGGGTCTTGCTACGCAGCTTGGACTCGTAGTGATCCTCCAGTCTCAGCCTCCCTGGTGCTGGGATTGCAGGTGTGCGCTCCCCTACCTGGATTTGTTGGTGGACCTGGGGCTCCCAGGGCTCCGGGGCTGGCACGGCATGTGGTACCAGGGATCGAACTCGGGTCCTTGCTCTTGCCAGGCAGCTGCTTAGACTGCTGAGCTATCTCTCCAGCCCTTCATAAACTATTAAACATCCAGAAGCAGGTGAAATTCCCCCTCGGAGGGAGGGACAACTGAAGTCAAGCGAAGGCTGTGGAGGCCAGTGGGGTAGAATCCGAGGCACTTGGGGCTCAGCCCATCTCTGAGTTGCTGAACACGTGGAGAGGGATGGGCAAAAGAGGGGAGTAGGACCATGACAGCTGCCTTCAACCACTGTCACTCGGGCTGCCTGAACCCCTGAGCCACGCGTATGACCCTTGGTCATGGCGTTCTCAGTTTTCTCTCTCAGCCAGTGGCTGTCAACTTTGTACCTGGGGCTCTTGAGCCATACTGCTGTCTGAGAGTCTGTCTTCGCTGGTCTGGGTTGTTCTTCCCAAGTAGAAGAACACTGTAAAATTCCCCACTGTCAAGGTTGAAAATCACTACTTTAAACCCAGTCAGCAGGAGCCACTGTCAGCAAAACCTCCCCATGATAGAGCTGGCAGAACCACCCTTAGAGACCCGATCTTACCTGCAGTACTTGAGGGGAGTCCCGGAGAACTCGCTGCCATCAGACTCAGGTTCCGACCGGTTCTCAAAGTCAGAAATTCGGAACACCGACAAGCTGGCATTCACGTAGCCAACCATGCACCTGTCGGAGAGCACAGATTCTGTAGCGGGCCCTCTGACCACCTTTTTGGCACCGGTTCCTGGAAGACGCCCCTTCCTAGCAGTGCCTTCAGCGAGCCCTACCTTGTCATGGGAATGTAAGTTGGGAAACAGAGGGGCGCTGAGCGTGCTGAGTCTGGAGCAAGCCACTTCCTTTGCTCCAGTTCTTTCTGTGCGCAGCCCCGCACAGAGCATCACTTCCCCCAGTGAGGCTTTGGTGAACTAGGTGGAGGACAGCACTGCTTGGTGGGCATGGGTTATGAGCCTGTCACAGTCCCTTTCATCACACACACACACACACACACACACACACACACACACACACCCCACACACAATATTCCTTCATTAGATTTTTTAAAATGTATTTTGCACAGGCTCTCACTATGCAACTTGAACTCACAGTGATCCTCCTGTTTTCAGCCTTCCCAGTGCAGGAATTACAGGCATGCGCCACCACGCCTGGCCTTGGTGGTCAGCCCAGTGCACTCAGGGACAGGGCCGGCGCGGCATGTGGTGCTGGGAACCGAACCCCGATCCCTGCACTTGCTTATGCAGGCACTTAGTCTGCTGAGCAGCTTGCTGGCCCTATTCCTCCGTTAGAAACCAAGAAACTTTCAAAATGCCTGAATATGATTCAAGCCCCCTCCTCAGCCTGTATCTCAGGCTCACTCATGCTGCACCGGGATTGTGCCGTGTGCTTCCTGTCTCTGCTCAGCCTCTATTCATTTGCTCTTCTTTGCACAGGTGCATCGGGGCCGCACTCCTGGTGGGGGCCGGAGCGTGCACGGTGCTCATCTTCCTCCTTCCGTCCCCTTCCCCTCCTGCCTCCTCCTCCTCCTCCTATCTCTTGCTTTCCTTCCTTCTTGCAAAACGCTGTATCTAGGTGCCTACTTCCTGCTGTCCTTGGGACCGTAGCTTCTGGGGAACAGAGCAGGTTTCCTAGCTGCTGCTGCATTCCAAGACCTTTAAAGTCCCGGGCCATGGAGGAGCCCAGTTACACGGATCTTGGCTGACTGGCTTGGGGGAAAGTGAAGGCATCAGCGATGCTGCCCTCTAAGCTGAAATGCAGACAGAATCATTGATTGCAGCCTCCACTCTGGCAGCGCACCTGTTCAATACATAGCACGTGTCAGAAGTCTGACACGAAGCAGCACTCTTGGAAATCTTTATGCATGTGATTTAAAAAGTGATTTACAAATTAGTTGCTCAGATTACCAGATATAAATGTGTAAAATTCATTTAAAGAAAAGACAATAACAAAGAAATTATAAGAAATTCAAGTTCAGTGAAATCTTGTCTTATTTTTAATGCTGGTCTTTTTTTTATCATTATATTATATTCTTTGAAAAAAGATCTACAAGGGTCAACACATCCAGTTAGCGAAATGATGTCACACACAGCACTTCCAGAGCTGTCTCTTTTACGTTTCCATGTACGCCGTGTTTTCTATGCAGAGCATCCTGCTGAATAGGCCAGGAGCGCACAGGCGCCACCCCAGGGGTCAAGCATTGTGAGCAGCGGATTGCCCCATGGGAGGACGTATAGCAGACTACTACAAGCTTAGACTCCGGGTTAAATCTTAGATCTTGCACTTTCTCACTTACAATCTTGGCAAGTTATGCAACTACTGTTCCTTTGATGGTGCTGGGGATCAAACCCAGGGCCTCGCACTTGCTGGGTAAGTGCTCTGCCATTAAGCTGCGCCCCCAGCCCTAAGTGACTGCTTTAAGCCACAATGGCACCTGCTTCCTGAGGTCCTCACTGTAGGCTGACGTGAGGCATTCACAGCATGCAATCAGTACTTAGCCTATCCCAAGATACATCTGAATGGAATTACTCATTTTATTTTTTCCTCGCATCTAGCAGGAGGGCCGTATAATAATTACTGACTGAGTCAAGAAGCCACAACTTCCAATTCCCTTCCTTCATATCTCTGACAGGCCAACCCCAGGCTGTGGGACATTAAGCCAAAATGATAGTGCCAATAGTTCTGAGGGCACAGGGACCCTGCTGGGCTGAAGGCAGATCCCAGGCCTTGCCCTGGCCTTGAGATAGTTAAAACAAGAACGGAGCCACTGAGCCACTGGTCCAGTCACTGCTAGTTGAGCAAAGGCCTGGACCCTTCTCCCTGTCCTGGATAGGGCAACTGGGGACAACAGAATATCATCTATGGACCAAGGGAACGTGACAAAGACCAAATCACCACCATGGTGACTGTCACTTGTCACACCCTGGGACCCTGTATCCATGACATACTGATTCCTGAGGAAGCCTCACAGGACTGCAACAGAAGGAAAAGAGAAAGCCTGCAGCCCGATGGAAGAAGTAGCAGGAAGTGTGATCCTTGTGATAGTGCGGCCCCGAGGTCTGCGTACCATCAAGCCATGATCCATTAGTTGCTGTGTTCAGAAACTCCATGGGCAAAATCTAAAATGCATCACATGCCTGCTTTGTTGGCTCCACTCACCGTGCCCCACAACAATGATGCAGGATAACTCTGTGAACCTGCTTTTTAAGCATTCCATGTAATTCCAGCCATAGATCCACATGGCCAGAGTCTTCGTGGTCGCTACACCATCTGGATGCAAAGAAGTAAGTACGGACCTCGTACACAGAGCCAGAGGGCTGCGAGAGTCTTCTCTCCATAGCGTTTCCAAGGGCAGTGACGGAGCACTGTGATGCCGACCTTCCCAGGGGTCCCACGCACTCTTTTCACTGTGGTAGGACCCTGGCTTTTGGCAACATCTGACCTCTGATTTAGGAAAATGGGGGTTCCTGTGCTTCACAGCAGAGGGGCATCTGCATGTCCACGTCCTGAGCGACTGCTGCAGGAGGAGGGCACATCCAGCAGCAGATCTCAGGTCTACCCCTTGGTTTAATGACAAAGGCTCTATGTACTCCCCTTCCGCTCTGCCACCTCCAAAGGACACAGAGGGAAGATGGGGCTGCCTGAGAATTAAGGAGAACGGAGAGGGAGAAAGTATCAGGCAGAGGGCGGGTGGCCTGTGAGCATAATGTTTTAGTCAATTTGACTTTAAAGCCAAGGTGGCCTCTGGAGGTATCACCAAGAAAGAAGATTCAGAAAGTGTCTCGTGGAAGAGTAACACTATTTGGGTCAGGAAATATATTTATTTTAAGTAACTTCTGGGACTGTCACATTCATCTAAGTGTTCTGATTTTATTCTATGTTTTTAGAGTATTCCATTATGTATGTATTTATTTATTTGGTACAAGGTCTCATTGTGAAGTTCAGACTTGTAGTGAGCCTCCTGTCTCAGCCTCCCCAGTGATGGGATTACAGGTGTGCACCACCGCACCCAGTCTCAGTGGCCAGCATGGCATGTGGTACCAGAGATGGAACCCAGGTCCTTGAGCTTGCCAGACAGGTGCTTAGACTGCCGAACTGTCTCCTCAGCTCATGTGTTCTGATTTTAAAAAGAGTCATAACTACTTATTGTTCCTAATCCTTTAAACACAAGAGAAAGGGACAGACCAATGATAACTGTCACCAGGTTGAAGAGAAAGAGCAGACCGGAAGTAATGTCTGAGATTGTGGATTTCAAATCAAACTCACTGCAGAATGTCTTTGGATTATGTCACGAAATTTGCCACTGAATTTTAGGTATTGTGTGGTCAACAGCCTTGGGGAAGGAACAAAGGCTGACAAAAACACTAGTGGAAGAAAGACTGGGTTTATGCATGTAAAGTCCAATGTAGATTGATCAGGTTTTCCAGGGTAGTGAATGAGGACAGAAAAAAGTGGGCTTCTGACTTGTTGCAAGAAAAGTGTCAAGTATTACGACCCATTGCTGGGACCTCAGGACAGTGCACTTTGTATTTTATTATTTTATTTTATTTTGGGGTGTTCTGGGGATTGGACCCAAAAGGCCCTTGTACTGAGCTACATCCATACCCCTTCTTAGCTTTTATTCTGAGATAGTCTTCTTAAGTTGGCCAGGCTGGGCTGGAGCTAGGAATTGGCCTGCCTTAGGCTTCAGAGTGCTCGCGTTACAGGCATGTGCCACCAGGCTCAGCCGTCAACTTTAGTTTTTAGAATGCAACTTTGCAAGCCATGATGTGACCACCCTAATTAGGTGATTTGGAGTAGGTACAAATACACTGATTATTATTCATTAAGCAAGGTATTTGTGTTTAGTCCTATGGAAATTTGAGCACAGGTCCTTCCTTGTCAAGGCTCTAACTCTTTAGGATACCACAGGAAATCAGTGTTCATTTGTATCACTAACCAAGGGCACAGTTTTAGCTGTATACCTCATGATAGTTCTAAGACTAGCATATAACCTTCTAGAAGGTTCCACAAGACTCCAGCCTGCGTCTCCTTCATAAGAAGTAATGAGTGTATCATATGGGGAGGGGAATCAAACTGACTATTTGTGCAGATTGCAGAATATTTAGTCTGTTGAAATTAAAACTTAAATCCAGAGAGGGAGAGTGACTGCATAGTATACATTTTCAGGTATATTTCCTCTTTTTTGTCTGTTGATGCCTGTCCAGTTTCCAAGCTCATATCCAAGCCTGCAACTGTGAAGGCACCTTGAAAAAAGAGGTGACCTCCTTTTGCGAACAATGATCAGCCTAAGGTCCAGGATTTACGCTGTCAAGCTACAGCTGCAGAAAAGACAGGAGCTCCAAGAATAAAAACACATGAAAAGTCTTGTGCATGAGTGTGTAGAAAACATTGCCCCCCGCCATTTCTTCTATTTTGGAGCTGGATGAAAAATGAGGTTGCCTCCTGCGGTGCGCCATGAAGAGCCGGGTACATGCAGGAGTACAGAATTCCTGAGTATAAGAGGGGTGCTCCTGTGCCTCACGTGGCTTGCCCTCTGGTTGGGGGAAACGTGTGTGGCAGCCACGAGGGGTGTGAGGCAGGCTGAATGTGCCCAGGGGGTGTGGACGGTGCTTGGCATTGTCATTCACGAAGAAGCAGGGACAGCTGCAAGGACAGTAGGGAGACGGCGCTGACACAGCCTGGACTCCTGGAGAGAGGCGGGGTGGTTGGTTTGGACGGCCACTTCCGTTTTTGCTTTGCTTGAAATTGTAGTATGGTGCTGCCACCGCTGGATTCAGTCCTAACTAGGGTTTGACCACAACCACACATCCTACTCCAAAAGCCTCTGACCTTCTCAGACCGGACGAGGCTACTGCTCCACAAGTTCAATCATCTCTAAGGCATTTCTGAATTGGAAAAACAAGAAAAGAACCCTGCAAAGTAATAGAGCTGTTACTGGGGCAGAAAATAAGATTCATGAAAAAACTTACTTTTTCTTTGAAAGTAAGAAAAAAAAGACAAGTGGATTAAAATACAAGAGGCAGATCTATAAGCAGAAAGTAGCGGAGGACTCTCAAGTCAGAGAAAGGCTTATGAAGAACATAACTGTTCCAAAGTTCATCAGACTAAATTAATGAGGCTAGTGGATGCATTTTAAACACCATGAACACTGTCTTAAACCTAGCAGGCTGCCAAAACTCTAAAGCTTTGATTCCTTATCATGTGTGCAGTAATAAAAGCAAGACAGCTTGCACCACAATTGGAGTTGGGAAAGAGCTGAAAGAGCTGTGGGGACTCGCAGCCCAGGCGTCTGACCCGTCCTGCATCAGGCCTGAGCAGCCCTTGGGGTTGGCGTGAGCGCTGGGCTCGCTCGCTGTGAGCGCTGCTGTCTTTCTTTCCTCTGGGCTCCTCTCCCTCCTCAGATTCAGGATTTACCCTGCTGAATCCTCTCCTGCTCCACCTCAAAGTGAGGGTGATACTGCTCGTCCCACTCCAGGGGGGTTTGAGAATCAACTGGAACATCTGTGGAAGTGGCGCAAGCGCAAGCGGCTTGCAAAGGTGAAGACAAGCGGAGGGTGTTGACCTTGGCAGCAGCCAGAATGAAATGCTTGGGTGGAATAAGCCACGTCTGCACGTTCCTTACTTGTGGTGTGCGGGGTTCTCACCTAAAGTTGCCAGGTGATGGGAAAGAATGTCATAGAGGCTTCTTTGTCTTGGTGCGTTTGCACAGGATTAGTAATGAAAGTAGATGCAGGCAGCGTTTGCTTAACCCATCCAACTAGATTTACTTTCCTCTTTGAGCCTGTTATAGGTGACAAATGAACTCAGCTCAGAGCAGTTAAACCAGGGGCAGGACTGTTTGGTAACAACCGCTATGATTGGATAGCTAGGCCAGCGTTGTGATCCCCAGTTGGACCCCTAGATACCTAAATCTAAATCTAAATGTAAACCTAAATCCAAATCCAAATCCAAATCTAAATTTAGATCCCATTCCATCTTTAGACATCTAAGTCTTCAAACGAAGACAACTCTGAGATTCCATCTCACCCCAGAAAGAACAGCTATTATCAAGAAAACAACCAATAACATGCTGGAGAGGCTGTGGGAAAAAGGAATCCTTCTCCACTGTCGGTGAGAGCGTGAACAGGTACAACCTTGGGGGAAATCAGTGTGGAGACCCCTTCAAAAACTAAAATTAGAGGTTTTATTTGATCCAGTTACTCCTCTTCTGGGTATATTCCCAGAAAAATGGAAAGCATCATACCACAGTGATACACGCATTCCCATGTTTATACGGGAACAGTTTGTAAAAGTAAAATCTTGGAAGCAGCCCACGTGTCCATCAACCAAAGAATGGAGTTAAAAAATGTGTTTTTTTTCTATATGTGGAGTTCTATTCAGCCATAAAGAAAGATAAACATGAGACATTTCTGGATAAAAAGATGTACCTTGAGAACATATTCTTAAGTGAGATAGTGGGACACACAGGTGTAAATATTGCGCTGTTTCCCTCCTTGCACTGAGAAGCTGAAAGAGTAAATAAGGACCAAAATATATAACAGATGCTGTGAAATACAAAGAAATTGTTCAAAAGGAAAGAGGAACTAGGGAAGGGGGGAGGAAGGACGGAAGGAAGGAAGGAAGGAAGGAAGGAAGGAAGGAAGGAAGGAAGGAAGGGGAAAAGCACAAAAGACTAAAGAAGGATAAAATGGAAACAAAGTTTTATAAATAAAAAGGTGAAGAGAGGCTGAAGCAGGGGAGGGGATTGGGCAAAAATGAGGAATCAAGACCTCTCATCTAGGGCTGGCAAGATAGCTTAGTGGACTCAGCTGCTTAAGCAAAAGTAGAGACGGGTTCGATGCCTGGTACCACATGCCGGGCTGGCCCTACCCCTGGACGCGCTCAGGACATTAGGGGCTGACAGTGTGCAATCCTTACAGGCTTGAGAGCTACACGCCCAGGGCAAGGGCTTCTCTCTCCGTGGCCGGCACAGGGGATTTCCCAGCTGTTTCACAGAAAAAACTTACTTTTGCCCCGCTTCTCCTTGGCCGGCGCAAGGGCCGTACTTGTAGGCGTACACCAAGCGAGGGATGAAGTCGGATGTGATGGCTATGACGAACGCATTGGTGATAACAGAGAGAATTCCGATGCCTTCAAGAATCCCGTACCAAATTCCTGTGCAGATACAAGTGTGGAATTAGTTCTGTGCACAGCCTCAGAGGCAATCAGAACGACATCAGTATGGGTAGCTCGTTTCTGATAGCTCCTCCTACGGCTTGTTCCTCTTTCCAAATACAGAGCCTTGCAACCAGTGCTTCCAGGCTCCTTGGCATCGAAGGAGACTCTGCCACAGGCCAGTGTGCATATGGCTAAATGGCCGGGGTCACACAGGACTCAGAGAAGGCTGCCCAGCGGTAAGGCTGCAGAGCAGCACCTAGTGACAGGCACTCTCTGTCAAGCCGCCACCAGACCAGACTGTGTAAGGCTCTGCAGGGATCCGACCAGCCCCAGCCTGCTTGCCAGCAGAAGCGCTGCCCTCGGCAGTGGACTTCACTGAGATCCCCGCCATGGCACAGGAAAGGAGATAAGATAGGACAGCACATTTTGCAGCTGCTAGGACAACCGAGGATATTTAGAGTTACCCTAAAATTTACATCAGACACGTCAAAGGTCTCTGCCCAGTGAGATGCAAGATTGACAAAAAGCCCCGACCACAGATGTGCATTGGAATCTTCCTGCACAGCACCCCGTCTTCTCAATGTCTCTGTAAAAGAGACAGTTCTTTTTGGTGGGGGAAGATGGTCTTATTGCGCTCTCTGCCTGCACCCACGCACAATAAATTCCATGCTGCACTGCCTTTTCACAAGCCTGGTGATCTCTGCTGGCTCCCCGTCACCCCTGTGTGTTACAGGCTCCCCTAAAGGGTATGGACAGCATCCTCCTTATCCTCCTGGCTCGTTTCACCTGGGAGCTCACAGTCACTAGGGAAGGACCCCATCACTCCTCCTTGACACACGCTGAGCACACACTGAGCACCGCCTGCTCTGCCCTCAGCACCGGCCCACATGGGTCAACGACCAGCCTTGACCTCAGCAAGCTTTCCGAGGGGCCCGCGTCTGACTCACTGACCCCAGAGCACTCTCCACTCTTAGGACAACTGACTTCTGCTTCGTGTGAACCAGGGACACATTTAGGACAGTGCAAAGCAAAGGTAAGCCAAGTGGAAGATCTATTTCAAAAAGCAATAATACAACAAATATTTAGATTCAAACGTCTTAGACAGCAATAACCACATTGAGAAGCTACTGAAGCACAAATTTCCTTGTACTGGAGATTATAAATTTCCTCATAGACAGCTTTACTTGTAGACTAATATTATTTTAAAATTAATAGAATTACTTGTTGCATAAATTAGTTGCACTATCTTACAAGGAAATGATAAGAAAAACTTACAGCTGGTATTTTCTGAAATTTTACCCACAGAATGGCTAACAAACAGATCCAAATCCAGCTTACCTATGTCTTTGGCCCTTGAAGCTAGCGGTCTCCTCCACTGTGTGACAAATTTGTAAGCATCAAGTCGAATCTCAATTATGTTATTCAGTAAGGCCAGAAGTGGTGCTAGGGGAAAAGCTGCCACAAAGATAGTTGTGAATCCAAACTGGAGAACTAAGGAATTAAAAAGGAAAGAACAAAAAAGAAGTTGGTTTTCCATGACTGTTTTCATAAGGATGATAATCTACATATGTCATTGTCAACACAGAATTGCAGAGACTTCTCTTGTGAAAAGATGGCTGACCCACTGGTCAAAGGGGACTCCCTGGACCAGAGGCAGGGGCATTCTGGGAACAATGAGCCTCAGGCAACAACGTAGGACCCGGATGTTGTTTTCTGGTTACCGTTCTCTCACAGGTTATACTTCCATGGTGAGTCTCATTCCAATGTGGGGTAATGAAGCACAGGACGAGACCGGAATGTTTTGTGGTGTCAGAAAATAAGGAAGTAAGGCTTAAGAGTTCTGGGCACATGTGACAGGACAGAGGACAAACTTGAGCACACTCCTAATGGCCAGAGCTGGAGTGATCTGTACAGCAAAATAAGTACTGAGAACATCAGCTCGTAACTGCAAGGCTAAGTTAAACCCATGCTGATATAAACACGGATACAAAAATAGAGACACAAGTAGATGACAGGTAGGTGGAGGAGAAGGCCTAGCTCTTCCTCATGGTAGACTTCTAATTCACAAACATAGAAGGCACGATGGAAGTGGGGAATTACTACTAGATATCACAGCAGGGAAGAACTATGGAGGAACGCTCCAATGAGTAGGGGGAGGAACACTGCAGAAAGCTGGGTATTTGTGCATTCTGTGTTCTCCCATGACACTTACTAACTGCATGGGGCGGACCATATCTTTACATTGGAAAACCTGCTAGACATCGCCTCACCCAAGGGCTCAGCGTTAGCACCTGCAGTCATAAGTCATTCTGATGCCACAAAGCCCTAGCAAAGCTCTTTTCCCTCCACGTCCTTCCTCTCTTTGCTCCTCTCGCACCCACACAAGACCTGGGCTGGCCCAGCCTCCAGAACCCTTAAGGTTCCAGGTCTCCCCGCCACCTTCTCGTCTCCCTCTGTCTCCACTGCCCCGACGTCAGCTCAGGCTCTGATTTCCTGCCTGGCTCTCCCCCTCGGGGCCTCACACACTCGGCTGTCAGTGTGCGAAGCTGTGCTCCAGCCCACTCACCGCTCCTCATCTCCGGACCCACAGCGTCCTCTGCAGTAAATGCCAACCCACCACGCCGTTCAAGGATCTCAGTGGCTTCATTCCATGCAAGCTGCCAAGCCTCGTGTCCACATACCCACTGTTCTCCAGCTAGGGCTCCCAAGCAAGCCTTTACTGTGGCCTTACTAGACTTCAGGTTTGACTCACACAGCTCTTAAAGTCTCAGTAGATACCCCGATGAAACGCTCTTCTTCCTCCCAAGGCCGGCTCAAACGCGCCCTCTTCTGGAGCCTTCCGGCAGTGCTGCCCCGTCTCTGGTCCTCTCAACTCTCAACCACCTTAGAACTAGCCCTATCTGCCTGAATATCAAACATCTTAGACATAACATTGCCAGTCCTACGGATAACCCACTACTATTATGGACTACTGGACTATATTGGATTATTTTGCTGAATTCACGCACCTATGATATTTAAATGGCAAAGGAATATCCATCTCTGACAAAACTAAACAAAAAAGGGGGATATAAATGAAGGACCATTTTGTATATACAAAATAGGATAGATATACAGCTACTTTTTCTTAATTCAATGAGAAGAAAGATTTGTACTGTTTGGACAGAATATTATGTCTGCATCTCATACTATGAATAATTACTACAAAGACAACAATATGCAATGTATTAATTATTGTAACTGTCCTACTAACCTGTTTTGAAACTGTCTCATTGCTATTTGTTTCTCAACAAAATTAATAATAAAAAGAACCAACCCTGGCTTGATTGGAAGGCTGAACGCCTTTCCCTACTGCTGAGGGCTTCCAGCAGGCAGGAAGGCAGATTCTTTCTGCTTCTACTTTCTACACCCTCACTACAGTGATTGTGTCACGGAAGCAACTTGGTCAGAGACCGAACAAGATGGTCCAGTGACTGATATGTAATTACGAGGAAAGTAAGACCAGAAAAGCGAAGAGAACCTATCAGGTGGAAACAAAACTGGTAGGGATAATTTTCACAGTCACTGAGCATACTGGGCGCTATAGATGGACAAACTCAAGACTCACTGACATGGAGTTTGTAATGCAAACATCTGCAAGACAAAAAGGAAAAAAGAAAACGTGTTTGGGTCCTTTTAAAGGTTTTGCGTATCTGGTATCTAACAGACTTAATCTTGCAGCTCAATATCCTGCTCTATGCTGAGGCCAACCGGTGGCTTTCCTACAGCGCAGATGTGACCGGAAGTTACTGGTCTTGCTGTGATGCCCTCCGGCTGCTGCTTTCGTGCGTCCAGGGAGGGGTTGTCATGGTGCGCGGAGGGACAGACCTGAGGAAGCGCAGGCACGAGCGCCTCTTGAGGCCGTGCTGCCGACTGGAACAAGTCAGACACGCAGCTTAGCTCTCATTTGCTTTCTCCCAGGGGGAGGGGACCAAGAGGTGGAGGGAAGGAAGGCGGGGAAGAGGGGAAGGAAGGTCACTTGTGTCCGTGCCCCGCTCACACAGAAACGTGCCAGTATGCCCTGCGCACGTGACTAATAAATAAAAACAGAAAAAAGTTGGAAAAACTTAAAGGTATGAAAGAGCACAGAGAGCCGGCTGACAGATTTCCACATACCTGTGGAAAAATTACTACCAGGCCTCATGTCATTTTGTCATACTTGCCGCATACGTTTTAGAGATGAGCAAAGTACAGAGAGGGTACTGAAGGCTCTGTACCTCTTCTCTTGAGGGGTCTCCTGCCCGCCACAGATGCCCACCGCCGTGAGCGTGGCAAGCCCTTCTGGCTCACCTGTTTATGTTCGTTGCACACGTCGTAATAAATGACCCTTGATGTGCATGGAATGCAAGTAATATCACTCTAACGGTTTTGCCCTTCTCAGTTGATGCTTGCAAGCCATTTCAGTCCACAGATTAACTGAGTCCTTTGAATTGCTTTATCTTTAAATACATTGATGCGCTTTCTTTCTATTTACTGTTTCTCAGATGTAATCTCTTCCACTCACGCCTTTCCTTATTCTTTCTCTATTCTTTTCTACTAGAAAATACAAAAAGTTGAAAATCAGCAATTTAAGCTTCCATCTCAAGATGATGAAAAAAGGAGAAAATTAAGCTCAAAGAAAGTAAATTAAGGAGATAAAGATAAGAAATTAATGAACCAGAAAGCAAATGTATAACAGAGAGAAGTTACCAATGCTTGAAGTTGTTTTCTTGAAAAGATTAATAGACTTCTACCCAGAAGGTTAAAGAGAAGAGAGACAAACACAACATAATAAAATTATGAGTAAAACCTTATGCTGTACACCTTATGTCCACTGGGATTAATAAGAGGATGTTATAAGCAATTTCATGCTTCTAGATTTGGAAATTTAGATATAATAAGCAAGTTTACTGCAAAACACAGCTTTACAAAATAAGCACTAGAACAAAAATAAAATCTGGATATAAGTAAAGAGTATAATACTGCTAAATATACTACTTAAAACCTTTTCATAAAGAAAATTTCACTCTAATTTACTTGGCTGGTGAATTGTTCTATATATGTAAGAAATATCAGTAGCTGTACCTAAACTTAGAAAATAAAAATGGGGACAGGTTACCCAAAGAAGTCTATCATAATAATCAAACTTTGAAACAAATGTTGCAAGAAAGAAAAGCTATAGTATAGCATCCATAAAATTATATATAAATATAATTGGCAATAGATCAGCAAGTTCGATGGCAATTAAAGAAAGCAAATGTATATGTCACTACTAAGTGAAATGATTTTTCCAGTTGGCTAGGTTTGTTTAGTAACTTTGACATCCAAAACAATCAGTGACAAGCCACATTATTATTTAAATAGAAATGAAAAATATATTTGATAGAATTTATTAGCTATTCAGGATAAAACTGTCAGCCTATTAGAGACATAAGGAAATTTCTTTTACCTAATAAAACATGTATACCCACACACAGGTAGCACCACACACTTTCTGCAACATATTGGACACTCTCTCCCTCACATCAGGAGGAGGACTGTCTAGTGTAACCAATTTTATTCACTATATGGATGATCTTGGCAACTAGACAAGAAATAAAAAAAGTTGTAATGATTAGAAAAGAAAATGTAAAGTAAGTATTTGTAGATGACAGGATTAGAGATATAAAAAATCTAGAAAGAATTATTATTAATATTGACTTCAGCAGATTTGTGTGATACAAGGACAACATAAAAACCAATAATAGTTCACCCTTGCAACTCCAGCACTTGGGGGGCTGAGGCAGGAGGATTGCTTTGAGTTTGAGACTGGCCTGGGCTACAAAGTGAGCTCAAGGCCAGCATGAACTGAATAGTGAGACCCTGTCTCAAAAAGACAACAAAATACAAAACAAAACTAAAAAAAATATAATTTTATACACTAACAACAACATTAGGAAATAAAATTGGAGTGGGAGTAGCTCAGTGTAGAGGGTGTGTGCAGAATATCTTAGACCCCAGGTTCATTCCTGGCACAAAAAACAAAAAAAAACAGCAAACACCTTTCTTAAAAAAAAAAAAAAAATCCAGCGTGATAGCTCAGTGGTCTAAGCACCTGCTGAGGCAAGTGTGGGACCCGGTTTCCATTCTGGGCACCACATGCTGCACTGTGCCCCCCATCCTGGGGCGTGCTGAGCCAGCCACGAAGACCCGGCATGGTGGCGCACACCTGTAATCCCAGTGCTGGGGAGGTTGAAACAGGAGGATCACTACAAGTCTGAGCTGCGTAGTAAGACCCTGTGCAAATACATTAAAACAAAAAAGCCCCTTATGAACAAACATAAAAAGTACCTCAGAATAAATCTAAATTACCAAAATTTCTGGCTTAAAAAATCTACAAAATGCTGCTGAGAGGAACGCAGGAAGGCAAGTGCAGGAACGTACCATGTTCATGCAGTGAAACTGTAGCGGTTTTCCTTAAGTTGCTCTAAGAGTTCAATCTCATTCCAACTAAGATCTCAGTAAGAGTTTTTCAGACTTGGAAATCCTATCCCAAATTTATCTAGAACCAATCTTAAAGAAGATCCAAGTTGAAACTTCTGTTCAAGATACCGTTAAGAGAGTGAGAGACTAAGCCAGAGAGCAGGCAAGGCTACTAGCAATGTAAGAATCCTACAAGGACACACCCTGACCGCGGGAGTCACTTCTGTAGTTCATAAGAGAAAGAAACACTACAAGAGCGTGGCAACTCACCACAGACAGCATCCTAATGAGCATAGGCATAGGAAAACGGGATCAGCTGTCATGAGATTGCAAATTAAAGCCACAATTAAACACTACTGTATACCAACTAGAATGATTAAAATTTAAACACACTGTAACAGTTTTTGAAAGTATATGGCATTGGGGGCCCGGCCCTGGCTCAGTTCTTTAAGTGGCTGCTTCCACAAAGCTGTCAGCCTCAGGTTGCTGGAGTTCGATCCCCACAACTCCAGCCAGCCAAACCTGCCCTGAAGGCATTCGGAGCAAAAAAAAAAAAAAAAAAAAAAAAAAAAAAAAAAACCTTATTCCATTAAAAAAAAAAAAAAAGAAAGTATATGGCATTAAAAATTGTTTTCACAATTAACCACTAAGAAGAATATATGCAGTGTATTATTTGTTGAAACTGTACTTCCGATTGGATTTGAAACTGTCTCATTGCTATCTGTTTATCAATAAAACTTAGAAAAAACAACAAAAAAAATTGTTTCCAGTTCTCTACAGCACATGAACCAACACACATCGCGTGGCCTTGTAACTCCACTGCTACATAAGTTCCTCATAGCAATATGTGTACGTCATTGGCAACTTAGGGATTGAATAAAATCCTGTTTCAAAATCAAAAATAACAAAGGGCTGGAGTTGTGGCTCACAGCAAAGGCCCTAGGTTCAACTCCTGGCATCAGAAACAAAACAGCAATGAATCTACCACCAACCAAAAATAAATTTACCAAAATGTTCAAAGCAGTTACTTAAAGAGCCCACACCTGGGAACAGCCCCAGCGTCTCTCACCAGTAGGAAGACCACAAACACTGGTGCTCTCCTGCTATAGGCAGCTGGCCTCGGAGGAGCACCTCTGCTGCGGTACCGATGCCTGCATCTTCACAACTAAATTTGCCTTTTTCTGAGTCCAGCTTCCTAGAGGGTTTGACTTTAGGTAAAATGCACGTGTCTAGTGCACTAAACCTGACAGGTGCTCAGGAACGTACTTCATGCTGTGGGGGCGGTGCAGCAACTGGGAGTGGTGGCGGGGAGGGGAGAAAGTTGAAGCACATCTCGGGATGGAAATATAAAACGCCTACATGACTAAAAGGAGAACTAGGGATCGATACCGAGGACAGGCTGCACATGCCTCGTAAGCTGGCTTCAGGTTTACATTCTAGGAGCATTAGACAGCAATGAAAGGGCAATGCTACTACCAGTGGCAACACAGAAGAGTGGCATAAGCATGCTATTGAATGAAAGCGATCAGCTTCCAAAGTACACGCGCGACAATTCCAGTTACATAGATGCCCAAGAGGCAAATCAGTCTAGAGTGCTGGAAGCCAGCACGGTGACCAGAGAGGGAATGACAAATGGGACAACCTTGAATGGGACTCGTGATATTCTGCTGCTTGATCTAGCTCACAGGGCAGCGCACTTTTTCTGTGTGTGTCAACAGGGAGTATTTCAGGCCCTGCAAGCCACAAGATCTCTATCACAGCTACTCAACTTGCTGTTATAGTGCAAAAGCAGTGACAGACACTATGCAAATAAATGAGCGTTGTCGTGTTCCAATAACATATTCTGTATCAAGCCACATATTGGACTGAATTTGCCCTGTGGGCGGAGGTTTACAGTCCCTCATCTGCACACTCAGCTTTGGGTGTGGATTTGTGAAGACCTGTTGATCTGCACACTTGTGATTCCTACAGCTTTTGTCGCTTTGTTATTTCATGAATTATATTTTAGAAATATAGCAAGTAGGGAGGTAATGTGGAAACTACAACTGACGAGAACAGAAGTGAGTAGTTAGAACCCAGTTGTCTGCTTGCGCTGCTTCTCGTTGCTTGTTTTGTGGGGCCGAGACAGTGCGGTGCGTGGGGCGCTGCCAGCTCCAGCCATGGAGCTGCTTCCTTCAAGCACTCAATATACCGGTGTTGTGGCTCATTTTCTTCTCTATGGGATAAGAGCCCACTAAGAGAACTAAAGTGCTTAGTACCCTTAGTGAATTCTCTTTATTAGGTTTTATTATTAATGGTGAAATAGATTTCTAAGTTCTATCATTCTGCCATTCTATAATTGAACTCCAAAAACATTAGCAGATACTTAGGACATAAGCAATTCATGAAACATCACACATCAATTCTACTACTTTTGTAATGTTCATATTTTCCCAGAAGAAAACTGTTTTCATCAGAAATAATGTACCTTACATACCTCTACTACCACTTCTATCCTTATGCTATAGAGTTTGAACATAATTTTGAAACAGAAAATAACATTTTGAAACAGAAAATAACAGAAAAAATATATATAAC
>NW_004524580.1:29606927-29613192 GCF_000260255.1 Octodon degus | reverse complement strand
AGAGAGAGAGAGAGAGAGAGAGAGAGAGAGAGAGAGAGAGAGAGAATATCACTGGCCAATTATATGACCCCCAGGAGATAAGAATAGAAGAATAATAAGCACAGTATAGCTAACACTACCAAGTGCATATGATAAGCCAAGCATTCGTTGCTCTAAGTAAAGATGAAGTGAAGTAGTTGCTCTTGTTATCATTCCCACTTTAGAAATGGGAAAACTGAGGCAGAGAAATTCAGTGATGACCCAATATTTCATGGCTAATAAATGATACACTGGGATTTGAACCCTGGAAATTTTCTTCAAAATGACATACTCTTACATACATAAGAGAATTCATCTGGGTTTGAATCTAGAGAAATCTAATTCCTTAAATATATTATAGTTTATACCTAAATGTCTCTCTAAAGCCTCATGTACTCATAGGTGGGGCTTTTGGAAGGTGATGGATTATGGGAGCTCATAGCTGACTTGCTGTTAGGAGTTGAGGCCTATTGGAAGAGGTGTGGTCTGTTAAAGAGGCGGGGCCTGTCAGAAGAGGCAGGACCTATTGGAAGAGGTGTGGCCTGCTGGGAGAGGCGTGGCCTTCTGGGAGAGGCGAGGCTTGCTGGGAGAGGCATAGTCTGTCGGAAGAGGTGGACCTCAGTGCGCATGGCCCGGAAAGGTTCATCTCCCTCCTCGGTCCTCCCTTGACTCTCTGCTCCTGTCCACCATGCCCTGAGCAGCTGTCCTCTGCCAGGCCCCTGTGCCATGCCACCCTTCTGTGGAGCCGGCTGGCTATGGACTGAAACCCCTAAAACTCTGCACCAAACAAATCTGTCCTCCTGAAAGTTACAGGTGTTGGCTACTTGGGTCTAGCAATAGAGAAAGTGACTAAGACCTAAGAGTCACCTGGATTAAGCATTTCTAGCTTCCTGATGCACACCACCCTCCGCTTTACAGCCTCTCAGCTCATCACGGAGCACAGTGACACTTCACTGCGTGCATTCTTTCTATCTCTGGTTCTCCCACTAGTCTAGGTGCTCTTTGAAAACTGGTGCTGCTACAGCGTCTCCTGGCGTCAGCTGAGAAAGTGAATAATCCTGTGCGAAGGAGAACTCCTCTTTTGGGTGCACACCAACTTTCCCATCTCATTTCGTTTTCTGATGAGTCAGTGGGAGGGACATGACATGAGGTCGTGGAGGGTGGGCAGTGACGTGGGCACCATTCCCAAAGGCTAGGCGAGGTCGTGGGAGTGGGCAGTGATGTGGGCACCATTCCCAGAGACTAGGTGAGGTTGTGGGGGTGGGCAGTGATGTGGGCACCATTCCCAGAGACGAGGCGCCTTGAAGGCAGACGTTCTTTCCTCTGTGTGTAGCTCAGGAATTTCCACCCCTGGGATGATCTTGATGATGGGTCTACTTTTCTGAATGGAGCTAGAGATCTAAAATTGACCTTTATAATAAAAGGAGCAAGGCAGAACATTTCCATACTCATTTCCAAGTATTCGTCGAAGAGGCCATAGGCGTTCATTGGCTGAAGGTTGTAGTCCTTTTCCCACTGTGGGAAGTTTATTTTCCTCTCAGGTCCATGTTCTTGCCGTACTTTTCTTCTAGTCCACCAGTTCTGAATTAACCTGTGGGACAAGACCATTTTCTTACACCAACAGCAAAATAGCAATTATTCATGAGATTGAAAAACTGAGAAAAAGAATTAGGATTGGGAGCTTTAGCTTAAAAAAACACAATTCAGGACAGGCAAGAAACAAAGCCTTGAATGAGGAAGAAAGTCACCCTGCTGCCACACTTCACGCCTTCCTACTTGGGAGCAGACAGAATGAGTGAGGAGCTTATTTCCTCAGGGTTGGTGTGGCTTTAGGGGCTGGGCAGAGGACTGAGAGGTCGAGAAGCTGACCAGGGGGTCCCAGCGCAACACCCGGACGTGGAGGTCTTGCGTGGGTGGCTTAACGTGGGAGCCAAGAGCAGCCTTACCATATGGGTGGTGACCTGCACATTCTCGTGTCCAGGACCTAGGACATCTGCAACCCCACAACGTGCTTGGCTCCTGGCCCGTGCATGCCTACAGTTCTACACCTGAACTTAGCTGCTGCGGGCTTAAGCTTGTCTGGGTCTTGCACTTCCCTGCTAACACACGGCACACGGGGGAAGGAGGTAACGCACCTACCCTCCTTGGCGCACCACAGTGTAGTTTATAATAAGATGGAGTGGGAAGAAGACATGCAGCCAGTTGAGGAGGATTTGGGCGACCCGAAAGTGGGATGGCACAGGAGAAATGTGGGAAATGAGGGGACGAGGACCAACGACAGACTCCGCTTACTTCATAATTTTGTTCTCTGTCCCCATTGCTAGAGGTGACAATAGATCTCTTTAGATGTTCATGACATTTTGTTTAATTACGGTGTATGACATTCTTTTAGAATGTCATGCTTCTAAGTACTTATTTCATGTTTTTAAAATTTTTTAAAAATTAATTAATTAATAATTTGATACAGGGTCTGACTGTGCAGCCCAGACTGGTAGTGATCCCCAGCTCAGCCTCCCCCATGCTGGGATTACAGGCATGCACCACCACACCTGGTTCTGGGGCCAGCATGGCACCCAGTACTGGGGATCAAATCCAGGTCCTTGCCCTTGCCAGGCAGGTGCTTAGACTGCTGAGCTATCACCCCAGCCTCTTTATTTTAGATTTTTAAAAAAATTATAGAAAGCATCAAATACTTGGAATAAGATCTCTAAAGATCAATCTAAGAAGAGGAAAGTACTGGCCAGCTGGTCATCTTAGCTGCATGGTTTGCTCTCCCCGCTGAAGGCTCCCAAGTCCTGGGGACCCTGAGCTGAGAGGGAAACCTGTAGCGCAGAACTAAAGCAGATATGGAAGAGCTGTTTCGAAACTACACTGACCAGAACTGAGCAAACCAGCAGAACTCACAGTTATCCTCACAATGAGGATGCAAGTTTTACCCAAAATCATCAACGAAAACATATATCCACACCAGGTGAGAATGCTTCTCTGGGCTAAAACACGCTGATGGGGAGAAACTGCTGTTCCTTTTTTGAACTCCTGAACTTTCCTCCTTTCCATAAACTCTTTCCATAGTCTGAACTCAGGACAGTCTTTTTTATTTTAAATTAGCATCTGATTTACCACAGGAATAGGGAAGTGGGGATCTTGTTACTAAATCAATAGCAAGAGACTTGCAATTTGATGCCAAAGGGTCAAAGGCATCATTTCAAGCAGCTTGTAAGCAAGTATTGATATTTAGGGTCCACAGAGATTCATAAAGAATGCCCGGTTTCATTCACCTGAGTTGCGCTAAATCTGCCCAACAGCCAACATCTGCTATTTTCCCGGCTGCCCTGGAACATTAGTTGCTGAGTCTGCGCTGCTTATCTTGCCGCGCCTAGAAACGCCAAGACAGAGCAACAGCGCCTCTGCGTGGTAGCCGCTCGGGTACTTACGGGTAGCCAAGTTCCATGAAATTGTTCCAGGTCTGCTTTAGCACCATGATAATACCCATTTGCATACAGAGATCAATAAGGCATCCACTAGGGTGGCACTGCAAGGTAAGCAGACACAGAGATTCGGGATCAATGGCGAGGCGCGAGGGGAGTCTGGGTGCCAGGGAAACGGAAAGTGGGAGGGGGAGGATACAGACCTCTTCCAGTCTCCACCTGTTTATCAGCCTCAAGTAGGCACCTGGGTGTCCTGTAAATCTTCAACACACACAGAGAAACAGGGCATTAGCATTCAGTCATCAGCAGGCTGGGCTTGCAGTTTGGCACATCGCCCCAGATCGCCAAAACGCCGAAGCAGCCCTCCTGCTTCCTGATGCGGGGACGCTTGGGACCTCGGCACCAAACACGGAATCCTCCCACCCTCAGAGGTGCTGGCCCCACGGCACCCAGGACCTGCTGTGTCTGTTCCTCCCTGTTCCTGCTGGGATATCATTTGTCTTTCTGTGGAGTTGGGGTGCTGGGATGAGCTGCTCCCCTATGCCACACATTTGCTCCAGTGAGACCCCGGGCCTCACTCAGGACACTTTCAAGTCGTCGTTCTCTTGTGAGAGCTGTTGCTCCACTCACTTAGCAGTGAAGGTGCACCGGGACCTTTGAGGGTTCGGAGACTGCTTCCTGGATCCCCATCAAGGTGGTTGTGTGATTGGGAAGCTCCCCTTTGGGTAGATCACCCTACAGGACGGGATTCCCATCCCCTTTGGCCAGTCCCTTTGGAGCAGTCTGTTCCTACCTGGTTTCAGGTGAGAGGGGTCAGATTCTTACCTTCCGAGGAAGAACGCAATGTAGAATGTGGAGCTGTTCAGATTGACAAACTGAAAAAGAAACATTTTCAGGGTGAAGCTGTTCTCCCACTCGGATTCTGTGCGAGGCTGTTCTGTGGACAAGAGCAGAGTTTGAGAGCCTGGCTCGGACCCCTCCCAACTCCCTCTGTCCCCCCTGCTGCCCCCCATCGCATCCCCCCCCCCAGGCTGGCATCTGGAAGACTTCAGCCATCTAGGGATGGACGTGGTAGGACAGATCATCTGGGGGCAGATCCTGAGCTCCTAGGCCAAGCCTATGGGAGCCTGGTGGAGTGGCTCTGCGTGTGTGAGGGAACCGGATCTCCCACTGCTTCCAGGTTGAGGATCCCCAGAGAAGCTGGGGCACAGCCAGACAGACTGGAGGCCCCATGCAAGCTGCTGGCTCTCTGCAGTGGCCTTGCAGATTTCCTGTTAGCTTCTGTCTGCATGGAATCAGGGTCTCTTGTAGCTCCCAGGGACACCCTGGTCCTGACTTAGATCTAGCAGGGTGCTGGATATCACAGAACACCAAGTGTGTTCTGCTTTGTCCTCAGCCCACGAGTGAGCAGGCTCAGGACAGACGGCCTCCCCTTCGGAGATTTTCCTATGGATTGTCCTCTGAGTCTTTCAACTTCCCGACTGGACTGGGACTCAGTTCTCATCTTCTCATAGTTCAGCTCCATCAAGCAGATGTTCTTTGGACACTGCGACAGGAACTTCAGCAGGGCTCTAGCTGCCCTCAAGTTCCACCTCCAACTTGAAAGCTCCCATCAGGTGCAGCTGTCCTTCCCTGGGAGCGGAACCCTCACCTCCAGAAGGTCAAAGACAAAAGATTTACAGTAGCAGCATTTGCCCTCTCCCCACACTCCCCGGGCTTCTACTTGCTTACTTAACACTTCCCCCGTGATCCTTTGTCCGTGAATTTAATTAGAATGCTTCCCGGGGACAGATCTGAGAGGGCGAAGGAAAAAGCGAAAGAATCTGAATTACAGTGCTTCCAAAGTCAGTTCCACTAGAAGGCTGCGGTGCTTCGAGGACAAAAGACAGAGGATTGCTAAAGGGTTTTAGTTTTATTTCACTTCTACCAGCTGAACTGGTGTTCCAGGCTGCTGGCCAGCTGGGTCCCAGGTGTCCGGCACAGGGAAGGACAAGGCTATGTCTCTGCTGGCATCTTGAGCAGCCCAGGTCAAGGGGCTGCTGGACTCAGCCTGCCCACGGGCAGTTAGCTCTTCTCTGGACACAAACCTCTCCCTGAGGGAAGGGATGTGGTGACAGAGATGTCAGTGACAGGAAGGAGACAGTGAGAGCCAGCTCTGGGTATGGCACCCAGCCCAGTGAATGGCATCTGTTAGTGCAGTGGTGATGCTCAGTAGAATGCTTTGGACCCTGCCCCGATAAGCTGCATGTGGGGTGCAGCGAAGCAAGCCACCTGCAGTTTGATCAAACTGCTTAGTGACCCTGCCGCATTCACGAAGCTGAGACCAGCTCCATGTCTGAAAGTGCGGCGAAGGCAGAGCTTGCCTCAGGTCAGCAGCTTGTTCTGACCCGGGTGATACTCTCCTAGGTCACAAGGCCAGAGAATGCTGCATCCACACGCATCAGTGGAAGTCAGCTTGTCTGCAGTCCTGACTGCAAGGCTCGCAGTTTTCAATGGAGCTAACTTCGTGGTGATTTTTATAGACCGAGAGAACTTGATGCTTTGTCTTCTGAGACAGGGTCTCGCTGCGTTGTCCAGGTTGGCCTCAAATTCCTGGGCTTGCTTGATCTCTCTATTTGAGCCTCCCGAGAAGCGGAGACTACAGGAGTGGGCTGCCGTGCTGGTCTCTGTCTCTGTCTGTCTGTCTCTGTCTCTGTTTCTGTCTCTGTCTGTCTATCTGTCTGTCTGCCTGCCTGTCTTTTTTCTGTCTGTCTGTCTGTCTGTCTGTCTGTCTGTCTGTCTGTCTGTCTCTGTTTCTGTTTCTGTCTCTGTCTCTGTCT
>NW_004524580.1:29545382-29606827 GCF_000260255.1 Octodon degus | reverse complement strand
CTCTCTCTCTCTCTCTCTCTCTCTCTCTCTCTCTCTCTCTCTCCTCATATACATGGTCTGTTTTGAGGCCATGTCTTACTATGCAGTTCAGGCTGGCCTTGAAATTACTTCTAAACTCAGCCTGGCCTTGAACTTGCAGTAATCTTCCTGCCTCAGCCTCCCAAGTGCTGGGATTACAGGGGCGCACCACCATGTCAGCTCCCAATATATTTTTAATTCACCAAAATTTGTAGTTAAATGCAAATAAACACTTTGCTAAATGATGCTGGATGCTGCAGATCAGGTATGTTCATGATATCATTTTGTATGTGTGAGCTTGAAGAGCAAAACCAATTTTAATTTATAGCAGGTCATGCCAGATAATGTTTGTGTCAGTTTTTATTAGAAGAAAGAGCCTCCTGTTACTAGACATAGAGTGGTGTGCCAAAAGCGAAGATGCTGTGGGCATTTCTAAATAAAGGGAATAATATTTCTTTCCAGCAGTGTTGGAGAAAGGAATTTGCAAAAACCTACTTTTAGACTGTACTGAAATAGTACCCTACTGAAATCAAAAGGGTTCCACTTACCTAAATTTGTCAGAAGCAGTGCAACTTTTTCATAGAGCTGTAAAATAAATTTCATGCATTTAATGGATGAACTGCAGATATTCTAGAATCTGTAATTATAAATATACAATATGCAACTGAATATATCTATAATTATAAGGGAAATCCATGATCAAGCCACATGTGTAAATAATTTCATTGCTCAAATCCTGAGAACACTGTAAACAACAGCACCCTTTTGTGGCCAGTCAGAAATACGCCAGGTACAATTTTACTATTTCTGAAAATCTCACTCCTGATTGTGGTTGGATAACTCTGTAGTCAGGAGAAGAGTTGCCACTAATTTCCAGTTTCTCAAGAAAGGCTGGGCAGCCACAGTGCCCTGAGGCTCAGCATTCCGGGTGTAAAATCTCTCAGGCTGTTTCAGCTGACTGGCGCCTGCAGCCTTGCTGTTCATAGAGGGCATTGCATGGGTCAGCGCTGAGTCCCTCGGACATTATCAGGGACTCCTGAGGCCCCAGGCACTCGGCTCTTCCATAGTGCACAGGGTGTGTCCCTAACTCACTCAGGCATCTAGCAAATGCATGTCCCAAGAGAGCTGTGCGGGTGCATGTGTGCGCATGTGCGGGGGGCAGGGGGACAAATCTAGCCAGAGGAGATTCCCTCAGAGAGGGCATAAATTGAGGGAAAGAGTAAGTGCTGCCTCTCTCAAAGAGAAAGATGATACATGCAAAGGAAAAAGGAAAATGGCTCTAATGGATTTGGACAGAGCAGAGATTACATCCAGAGAGTTAAAAGCCAGCTAGCATTGGCTGGGCTGGACTCCCAGCTCCGCACCCAGCGAGAGTAGGATGGTACAGTGCCTCAACCCCTCTTCGGTCACTGTTGTCTTTTGTGGAGGTGGATGGGCAGGAGGTTTCCTGGCCTTTTTCATTAATTCCTGAATTCTCTTATCCAGACTTTCTTCCAGCTACAGAGTTGGCAAAACACTTGGATTGTCTGACTCTAAACTTCCGGCAGTGGCTATTTTGCTGTATTAAGGTATATGGTTTTCCACATTAAGATAAAGTTCGTATTGCCATTAGATGAAGTGCTCTTCATAGACGCTCTTACAGCCTAATGTTAAAAGAGGTTGGTATACATTCTAGCAACACAATCTGCAGTATAGATTAGTTATAGTCATTTGAGCATAAACACGCAACCCCGTAAATAATAAAACAAATTAATCAAACTTATTTTAATATTATATTAAAATTCTTGTTTATGTAATTATCAAGGGTGATTAGCTTGGCTAGTGAGCTAATCACTTCTAGAAATGTTTTGGCTGTGGATATAGCTCAGTGGCATCAGTGCCTGCCTGGCAAACACAAGGTCCTGAGTTTGACCCCTAGTGCTGCCAAAAAAAAAATGTTTTGATCCCTGGTTTACCCTTTATATCTTTCATGTGACTCACTGACACTGGTATACCTATCTCAAATTTCTTGGAAGTTGAATATGTGTCATTGTCACTTGGGCATAAACACTGGAAAACTTGAAATTTAAAAAAGACCAGCACAGAGATCAATAGACGGTCAATATTAGCTTTTTGCTGGGGGGGGGGGGGCAGGTAAAATGTAATAGGAACACGGCAGGAAGCCACGTTATCAAGTAAATTCCTTCAATATATGTTAATATGCAAACGAAGAGACTCCAGGGAAGTGTCGCACACACAGGGGCTCCTGGCCAGCAGTCCGGGGGCAGCTCCAAAAGAGCAGTTCATGGCAAAGCACTGACTTCCCACCAGCAGCGGAGCTAAAAGCTAACGGTGCTTGTGTTAGATAAGAGAGGCAGAAAAGGTTAGCTTCCAAACGATATCACAAAATCTTTTTTTTTCTTTCTAAATTTAACCCTCACCATTATATAATGACTTTCCTTATCTCTTTTAACTGCTCTTTTTTTTTTTTTTTTCTCCTGTATTTTAGGGAAGTATCTACAGGATGTTCAGGGTCTTACTACTAGATTGGACTTGTAGTGATCCTCCTGTTTACAGCTTCCCAAGTGCTGGGATTACAGGTGCGCACCACCATTTCCGGTCTCAATTACAGTCTCAGTGAACTCCTGGGGGGCGGGGCCAGTACGGCAGGCCCAAGGATTGAACCCCGGCCCCTGTGCCTGCTTGCAGGTGCTTTAACCTGCTGAGCTATTTGGCCGGCCTTTAATTGCTCTTAACATGAAGATTAATTTATCTGATGAAAATGTGCTAACTCTTGCTTTCTTTTCAATTTCACTTGCATGGAATATCTTATTCCACTTCTTAACTTTGAGTCTGTGGGTACCCTTAGAGGTGAGGTGAGTTTCTTCTAAGAAACATAGAGTTGGATCTTGTTCTTTTTATCTATTTGGTCACTCTTTTTAATTAGATAATTTAATCCTAAGGTAATCATCCATAGTGAGGTGTTTCCTGCAACCATTTTGTAAGTTATTTTCTAATTTTATTGTTTATGTCACAAATTCCACTTGTTCACATCTATTATTGACAGAGAACCTTCTGACTTTAAGGGTATGTCTAAAACAAGCTATGAGCGGGGCTAGGGAGATAGCTCAGTAAAATAAGCACTTGCCTGGCAAGCACAGTGTCCTGAGTTCAATCCCTGGTGCTGCATAAATAAATAAAAAATATAAATAAAAAAGAAAACAAGCTAGGAGCACTTATAATTTGATCTTTTCATTCCAGTCAGTGTATGTATTTGTTCTGACATTAGCCATATTTTCAGATTTTTTTTTTTTTAACAAGACAGGGTTTTCACCACTTACAGCAGAATGACACCTGATTTATATTTGTATGGCTGAGCAAAAAGAATGATAATAGCTTTTATTCTTCTCCTGAGATATATGCTGTGCTGGCCTACCTCACGTGTAATCAGCATATTGAGTTGTTCTATGGTCACTAGTGAAGCATGACAGAGTTGAAACAGTATTAAAAAGAGCAAGAAACTTTCTTCACTCCTATTTACTCTGGCTCTGAAATACAGTGGTACCTCTGTTATAATTTGTTTTATAATTTTTGGGAAGATGGCCACACTTGTGTTTATCACCTGATGTAGAATTTGTGAATGGAAGCAAAATTTTGTGAATGGGATGCTTTTGTCTGAGAACCAAACTGCAAACAGAAGCATTTATGAATCGAGGTATTGCTGTATTTATTTTTTAGGATATAAAATAAAACGCAAACCAGTAAGTATCTCTTAACCAGTCATTAAGAGGCATAAGGTTTTTGTCAGGCCCAGAGAATTTCTGCAAAATACCAAGAATTTTATATTTAAGGCAATACTACTTAAAGTAAATATATTTCATCAAATCCAGAAAGTAAACATCGCACACACATTTGATTCTTCAATTAAGATTGGAAAAGTATAGGAAAGACTCAGAAACAGGATGTGCGATTGATTCTCCTAGTAGAGACTTCTGGGTGAGTGGTTTAAGCTAAACAAGTGTTGCTCCAACACCATCGGGGAGGCCCTGGAGGGTGGGGAAAGGACACAGCAGGTGTTGATTCACCACATCCCGCCTGGCCAGGGACCTTTCAACTTCCGGACTATTTGGGAGATTTCGCAGGGAATCAATCTTCCTCCCACCATGTTTTCACAATTAACTCCAAGACCTGCTGAGCTGCTGAGCACAAGGTGGGGGTGGGGGAGGGTAAGGTCCAGAAAGTAAACATCACGTGGTCATCACTTCCAAGAGATCACAACCATTTTTCTTTTCTTTTTCATCACTTCTGATTTTGAAACTTTGTTTCTCAAACAAGAAAGAAGCTCCTGTGCATACCATCACTACTCCTAACAAACTGTCTGAGTTTCATCATCTTGGCCCCCCCTTGCTCACCCAGCAATCAGAACGAAAGCTCTTATATCATTGGGTAGGTTGAATTCTCTTAGGGCTCCAGATTTATTGGCTACAGGATTATGGTTTGTTTAACGAGCTGGATGTGACAATCTATGCAGGTAAAACTGTGCTGAGTTTTATTTTGCATGACATTATTTGGCCTTGGAAAGTCCTAGTCCTAGTCCTAGTGGCATGAACATTTTGGTAACATGGCTTAAATTTAGGACACAATACGCTATAAATGAGAGGGATCTATCACAAATGGAATGTTGCCTCTACGCCTGACACTACTTCACACATGCATCATCCCATTTATCCTCGACTACAAGCCTTAAAGTTTGGCACTTACGTGCGCTTGACCTCCAAGTCTAAGCCTATCAGCCATTGCCTCTTCCTCTACAGAAAATAACAATGATCTATGGAGTACCTACTATGTGCTAGTGCCCTCCAAGAAAGCTGGGATTCTGGCATTAGGAATAGCAAGACAAGGAAAGGTTCACCTACACAGGCCCTCCTCCCAGTGGAGAAGACAGATAATAAACAAAACAGGGACAACAGATGGCGTCATGCGTAGATGGCAATCAATGTGATAGGGAAACAGAGCAGGCAAGGACGTAGGGAGCTGTCAGATGGTGGGGTGGGGTCTTACTATGGTGGAGGGGAGCCTTTATTTGTAAAATAACATCTGAATAGAGATTGAAGGAGGTGAGGGAGGACAGGGACTCAGTCCTGAGGAGAGTGTGCTTGGCACATCCGGGGACTAGGGCACACAAAGAAGGGTGAACTAGGATAAACGAGGAGGAGAAAAGATCTGAGACATCCCAGCAACCAGTGAGGGTCAGCCTGTGAGGCCACTGTGGAGACGTAAATGTTTTTTTGGTGGCAGTACTACTGGGGATTGAACCCAGGGCCTTTGCTACCTCCCTAGCCCCTTTTTAATTTTTACTGGAGACAGGGTCTCTCTAGGTCACCAAGTTGCCCAGCCTGGGCTTAAACTTGCAGTCTTCCTGCCTCAGCCTCTCGAAGTTCTGGGATTCTATATGTGCATCACTATACCCAGTTGAAGACACAAACTTCTACTGCCTGGAGAAGAAAGCCATGGGCTTTGGGAATGGAGGGCCTAAGAGGTCTGGGGGGCATATGCAATGAAAAGAAGCCTGACCTCAGCACAAGCACCACAGCTCCCCCTGCTGTTCTCTTTGCAGGGTTATCTACTTTGGGTACTGATTACCTTCCTATCCTTCAGAACCAAAGAGAAATGGAGGGAACACCGAGCTGTGTCACAGGATCTGAGCTGGGTCTTCTAAAGGCAGTGTTTCTCTAAGGTTCTCAAAGGAAATATCCCATGTTATCTGACTGCAAAAACAAGGCCACTAGTGTTCAGAGAGGTCGATGCCTTTTCCCAAGTTTATACTGCAGGAAATCCTCGTGTCCAGAGCTGAATCGAGCCTTTTATAGCTCCAGATGTGGGTGTGTCTTCACGCCAGGCACCTTGGTGCACAGCCCTCAGTACCGCATGACCAACCTGCCTCTTGGAGGCCTGGGCTCTGTACTGACAGAGAAAGCTCTCGGGGCAGCTCTGCCTGTCCCCCTCGGCTCGTTAGCTTGCAGCTTGCTTACCACGTTCAGCAGCATGATGATACAGAAGTTGATGCACACGGCAGTTCCTGTGGTTGCGACCTGAGAGTTATTCCTGATTAGTGCCCACTTAAAGGCTGCGAAAGTGCTGACGGTCACCACCCGGTAAATGACGATCCCGAACACGGCTGCGATCACCACGCAGATCTGGCGGGGAGACAGAGGAGACCTAGTGAACTGTTGGGTGGGCAGCATGGGGGATTCCCACTCCCGGGTGCAGAAGGTGACACAAAGCCAAGGTGGTACAGACTGCAGAGACCACACCTGTGCATGTGTGATACTTTCTATTTTCTTGTTTTTCAAAACAAGCACTGCTGGAGGGTTGAAGCTATGAGCGCTTTCTAAAGGAAAATACCTACTTGAGAAGACCAACCCACACTTATTATTCAATCTAGCCTCGCTCCTGCTCACAACTGTTTGCCAGTTTCCCATTACTCCAGGATAAAAGCAAAGCCCTTCTCGTGGTCTGCAAGGCTCCCTTGAGCCCCGGGCACACCCTGCTTTCTGAGGACCCCATTTCTTTCTCACTCCTTCAGATAGGCCGAGTGCCCTTAGGCTCGACATCACTCCCTTCGCCCACCTGCCATACACATTCACACGCATGTGCACAAACACACACATGACCTAGTGAACACCTTCATCCTTCTTCGCTCGGTAGCTCCAGAACCGCTTCATAACGAGTCTTTGGCGGCCCCTAGATGATTTCCATATTGTCGATCCATGGTACCTCTACCTCAGGCATGGACCCTCTTCCAGGAGATCACTCACAATTTCTAGCACTTGGTCTAATCATTGTCAGCCCACCCACTGGAAAGTAAGCCCTGGAGGGCAGGTGCAGGGCCTGTGTGCTGTCATGGTCTCTGAGGCCCCCTGGCTTGAAGGCAGGTGCAAGCCTGTGTCCCGTTACTTGCTATTGGTGGAACCAAGCCGTGGCAGACCCCTAATGTCTTAGCACACATCTTTCCCTGAAGACTTCGGGGTGTTGGAGAACAATATGGCAGGTCTCCTATTTCGGGAAAAGATTGGGAATCCAAGACTCCTCTAATGTGTCTCAGAGGCCCGAGCTACTTAATTATTGAGCTCCACTTAATTAAAGCCAGCTGGCCGGGTGGTGCTGACTTAGTCCTTTCGTTCAGGTCTGTTTTGCATCAGTTTTATTTTCTGCTTACTTCTAAGGGCACATGCTCTGAAACCTGAGCACCAGCCCTGGTTGGAGCTTTGCTAAAGTTATGCAGCAAAGAAACAAACCCTGCTCACATCTTCATCCAAAGCTATCGGCAGGGAGATGGGAACCTATGCCTGTCGGTCTTGTGGGAGAAATAAGATAAGAGGTATGAATGTGGCAAAGAGTGACGCAGTGGCTTACCAAGCAGCACCTGCTGCAGGGTGTGGGATTGAGTCTCCAGAGCCGAGGACTCTAGAGACACCTGGCCTGGCCTCTGAACTCCCCAGGCTTTGATGGCAGAGAGGGCAGAGAGTCTGGACTTACAGGCGTTTTGTCCTTCCCACTCTAGGGGTCTTGGTCATCTACTTGTACATTTATCATTTGAAAGGAGGAAAAGAGGCTTCTAACCATCCCTGTTGTCTATGCTTTGCTCGGTAACTGAGATGTGTATATATGTGATGTAATAATTGATTTGCATACACGTTGTTCAATAGTTGATAGTATTAAAGTTGATCGCAGAACAACTTTGTTTTAGGAAAAGCTAAGACAGCTGTCAGTGCTTTTCAAGCTAATACGACCCTGGGTGGAGCAGGAAGCCCATTTGAGGAGGTTCTGTCTGGCATTTTAAAGATGGGCTGTAATAAAGCGGAATAAATCAGTGTATTACATGTTTTAAAGGGAAACTTGTCGGTTTTATAAATGCAGTTGTGTAGAATACACTGGGTTATGTTGGAGAATATATTCCTTACTGTGCGGGCACGGGAAAGTCTGAAAACCGCTGTTGTAGATTCTACTGCACACTCTTCATTCCTTTCAGCAGGGCTGGTTGGGACATGCATGACGAGTGGCAAGAGCGTCCGATGGGCCCTGGCCACGCCCCTGCGCCTCTGGGTTCCAGCTCCTGTCTGTAACCTGGCAAGAGCCACAGCATCCCTGACCGCCAACCAGAGAAGCAGGGGTGAAGTAACAGCATGCAAAACTATTCTGTAGCCCTCTGCAGACATCTGATGTGACTGCTGCTGTTACTATAGGTTTGTACTTAGGAAACAGTTTTAGAAACAGCTACAAACCATAAAAAATATTCCCGATGCAGAAACAACAAGCCTGCTGCATTTATCGGCAAATGCTTGGTAAGGTTCTGGCTTTCCTGAAATCGGGTTCATCCGCTCTTTCTTCGAGTACTTGGCTTCAAATTGGGGTCGGATTTCTTCCTAAAGAACAAGCAGACACAGTTATGCCTGAAGGAGGGGCTTGCGCAGTAAGGAAAGAAAAGATACTGGGTCAGCAGCGGCCACACTCATGGGTCAGCTGAGAAGTGGGCTTGGAAATGTTGGGGAAAGTGACTGGAAATTGGCCACTGGAGGAGGAGCCAGCTACAGCAGCGATGGCAAACCTTCGGCGCTTTCGACGACGGGAAACAAAGCTGGCTGCGGCACGCGTGCCACAGGTTCGCCACCACTGAGAGGCTAGAGGCCAAGATTCACTGTTTCAAAAGCAACGTAACGCAGCCTAACAGTTACACTTCCTGTTATCTTCTCCGACCAGGCTTGAGGGAAGGAGCAGAGTATTTTAAGAGACCCTAGCAGTCTTCAGTGATGTGGAGTAATTACTACACTTTTATTTCTAGACAGTGACATGGACACCAGGACAAAAAGGCCTCAGAACAAGAGGTTGTTCAAAAGCTATTCTGCGAGGTGTAGTGACAATATAATTCTTAGTATCTTCCTAAGAAGTATTTTGGGTATTTTTAGATTTAGGTGACTAAAAAACATGGTGAACCTGTTTTGTAATAGCTCTTATAAGAATCACTCACCATTAACCAATAAGTCTTTTTGTTTATTGAGACAGGGTCTCGCTATTTATTTTCGGGCTGGTTCTAAACTCAGTATGTAGCCCAGGCTGGCATAGAACTTGTGGCGATCCTCCTGCCTCAGCCTCCCAAGTGCTGGGATGACAGGTATGCACCACCACACCAGCATAACGGATAGATTACAGAGATATTCTTAATTGCTGAAAACAAGGAAAAGCCTTTCACGTTCAGTTAGGATCAAGATTCCCATCTGACAAAAGCTACATTTCTTGTTATATAGGTCTTGCTTTATCTTGGTCTTAACCATCCAGCAGAACGGTATAAAAACGAAGTATAAAAAGTAAAGCCACATTAATATGCTGAGCTGCAAAAGGCTCAAGTCAACAACTTCTGACATTGCCAGTCCTACGGATGACCCACTACTATTATGGACTACTGGACTATACTGGATTATTTTGCTGAATTCACACACCTATGATATTTAAATGACAATGGAATACCCTTCTCTGACAAAACTAAACAGAAAAAGGGGATACAAATGAACAACCATTTTGTATTTGTATATTAAGAATAGTTACAACAGATATACAGCTACATTCTCTTAATTCAATGAATAGAAAGATATGTTCTAACAGTGTTTGGACAGGATATCATGTCTGCATCTTGTACTATGAGTAACCACTAAGAAGACAACAATATGCAGTGTATTAATTATTGAAACTCTCCTACTAATCAGTTTTGAAATTGTCTCATTGCTATATGTTTCTCAATAAAATTATTTTTTAAAAAAGGAAACAAAGAAAGACTCCTATCTGAGATTCCTGTCTCACTGAGCTAACCCCATCCCAATGTGATAAGCTTTGCAAAAAAGTAATGGTGAGGGGCTGGGGAGATAGCTTGGTGGTCTACGAGCCTACCTGGCACCCAGGTTTGATCCCCTGGGCCTGTTGTGAGGGCCCTGAAACCGGACATGGTGGCACATGCCTGTAATCTCAGTTCTGGGGAGGCTGAGACAGAAGGATCACACTACAAATTTTGTAGCTAGATCTTGTACTAATTAATTAATAATTAATTTAAGAAAAGCAACGGTGGGATTAGGAGAGGGTACATGGCCAAGGCACACAGGAGTGCTTTCCTAGTGCATGAAGTACAAGCTCTGCCTGAGTGCCTTGAAGCACAGCAGAACTGGGTGAAACAGGTGGAGTTTTTCCAGGCAGAGGTGCTCCAGACCTGGGCAATGGCGCCAACCGGAAGTAACGGGGTGGACAGCAGACAGGGCTGGGAGATGGAGGCTGGCTGGGAGCGGCCTCCCTGTGCAGGGGCCGAGCTTACAAGCAGGGCCTGCCTTCTTTGACATATTCTAGATGGTGACACTCAAGAACGTGACTAGGCCCAGAATCCTCTGCTTTGCCGGGAGCTCTTCCAGGGAGGCAGGTGCTGAGTGGTGCCGAGAGCCCTTGGGCAGCTGACGCGGGAATCGAGGCTGCGTGGGGCCAGAGCTGCCTCCGGAGTGATGGCAGTGCTGTTCTCCCCTTCCCTCCCCGCTGGCCCTCATAGTTCATCCCTTGAAGTCTGGGCATCCAACTGTGGCCACATTTGGGGTCAGGGGCTTCGCTGAGATAATTCAGCTAAAATGAGGTGAGTAGGGTGGACTGCAAGCCCACAGGACTGGTGTCATGAATGCAGGACTTTCCGCCTCTGCTGTCCGTGCCCACAGGTGAGGCGCTTCAGTACTTGTAGAAATTAATTCACTGAGGAACCAAAATGTCTTTAAGAACTTTGTCTTTTAAAATTCCCTGCATACTGATGGGTATGGAAAATGCCCTTGTGAAGACAATTCATAGGATATATTTCTTGATCTATTATTTTTTTTAAATACTGGGGTTGAAGCCACAACCGTCACAATCGGCTATCTTCCCAGCCATCTTCATTTCTTATTTTGAGACACTCCCTAGGTTGCTAAGCTGCCCAGGCTGAACTTGAACTTGCAGTCCCCTGGCCTCAGCCTCACAGAGTGTTGGGATTATAGACACGTCCCACCGCATCCCACGTGATTTATTTTTTAAAAAATTCTGAGGTAAATAATACAAACCTCCTCTTCTTCCCAGTCTATCAAATCCCAGTCATAAGCAATTACTGCTCGACGTCTTTTCCAAAATTCCAGGAAAACTGTTGCTGGAACAAGCAGAGAAAGACAAAGACATGTTCAAATAAAACAATGCTTTGTTACTGGATAATGATGCTGTTATGGTTTGTGTGTATTTGTCCCTCCCAAAGCCTCGTGCAGTCCTTGAGGTGCAGTTCTAGAGTTTGTGAATAATTCATGATCCAAGGCTGGGATTATGGGTCTAGGTACTGCTGGGATTATGGGTCTGAGTACAGCTGGGATTATGGGTGTGAGTGCTGCTGGGATTATGGGTGTGAGTACAGCTGGGATTATGGGTGTGAGTGCTGCTGGGATTATGGGTATGAGTGCTACCCTCAGCCTGGGGCAGAGAGCCTGAATGTAACGTAAGAGAGACAGAGGTGGACTTGCTCTCTGCTGCCGCTGTTGCTGCTGCTTTTCCAGTTTGTTCGCTGCTCTTTGCTGACGCCATGAACTGCTGCCTTCTGCCTTGTGCCACGCTGCCTCGGAGCCAGCTGAGCATGGACGGAAACCTCCACCAACTGTGAGCTACGTAAACCTTTCCTTCCTTCATTTCAAGTGTCGGGTATTTGTCTCAGCAGTGAGAGAAGAGTAACTGAGACAGACGCCATTGCAAAGAATGACAGCTGTTTGCATAAGCATCCATGAATATCAGAACTTCTAGCTACCATTAAATACAGAACCATTTCTCAGAATTCTTTCTTTTAAGCTTTATTTATTTTTTTTTTTTTTTGTTTTGTTCCCTTTCTTTGAGACAGGTCTCGGTATGTAGCTCAGGCTACCTTGACCTCACTGGGTGGCCTAGGCTGCCTCAGACTCGTGGCAGTCCCCCTGGCTTAATCTCCTGAGCTTTCCTGATGGGATTCCAGGCATGGCCACCACACCCAGCCTAAGGGCATTTGTTTTTTAAAAAGTGAAGCCTAGGAAGGGGTAGAAAAGAAAAATCAAATTCATCAGTTTGCATGGATTAGATGGGCATTGATTTCCTGGTCCATAAATCCTCCTCAGAGCAAATATCTCTATATAAACACATTTAATGCACACATTTAAATTTATTGACATTTTATATTTAATAGAAAAAATTTTAATATCCTTATATGCAATTAAAATATTTGGAGAACATGCAGCTGTATTTCCTGAATATTTTAAGTATTGGTGACAGACAAATGGTGACAATATTAAAGCTTAAGATATATTATGCTTGCCTCTTGTCATAAATCATGATACTGTGTCAACTGCCACTATGCTGGCAGACTGTGTGACAGAGACTATTGACTGTCCTCTCTGATATGTTCTTGGCTCCTCCATAGGGAAAGAGTGGCTGCCGGGAACGCAGGCTGGATCTCCCAGGCACTCTTGCGGCAAGAGGTAGCCAAAGGACACTCCCATCAGGGGAGCACGCACAGTAGTGAGGAGACCACGAAGGGACATGAAGAGATTGTGAATGGCGGTAAGGAGGCTGCGAAGGGAAGTGAGGAGCTTGATTAGTGGGTTCTAACTGGTGCTCAACTTGTTACACGCAGCTGAATTAAAGCCGCGTGGTTCTGGATGCTCGAGGCCCATGTGAGAGCTGTTGCCAGCAGCAGAAAAAGCAGAACAGGGGAAGCTGTGGGGATGCTTTAGGGATGCTGCTCGGGGAAGCTGTTGGAGCTGTTGGAAGCTGCTGGTTCTCTTGGGCTGTTCAGCTGCTGGAGGACCCTGTCATGCTGGCTTTCCCAGTGAACTGAGGAGGAGCTTGGGTCTCATCTTGAGCATCGCTTCCTGGCTCCAGAGGGGAAGGCAGCGCACTGCTCAGCCTCGTGGAGAAGCTTGCTGCATTTGCTTTCCTGAGGGGAGCTCAGCTTTCCTCATCACTGGAGGAGCCTGGGACCTCACTGTGGCTGAGGACGGCTGTGGCACCTTTGGGGGAGCTCTGGTGCTTACCTTGAGCGTCGCTTCCTAGCTCCAGTGCAGATCCCTCAGCCTGCTAGCATAGATTCTTTATCCCACTTTCCACCACTGACCTTTCCTCTTAGGGTGGGCAAAACCCAAGGGAACCAGTGAGAGCAGGTCAGTGGTGACAAGACCTGAAACGTGGCAAAGAGCCCCTGTAGGAACAGGAGCCCTTGACCTTCAAGGTGGAGAGCGGCCATGTTTCGGGTTGGAGGGTAGAGAGGAGCTCAACTCAGCTTTTTTTTTTGAACGAGGGATTGAACTCAGGCCCTTGCACTTGCCAAGCAAGCGCTTATTCAACTGAGCTATCTCCCCGGCCCCCAGTAAATTTACTTTTTTTTTTTTTTCCTTTTTCTGGCAGTACCAGGGATTGAACTCAGGACCCTGTGTTTGCCAGGAAGGTACTTATTCTACTGAGCTATCTACCTGCCCTTCAACTCAGCTTTTACATAAGGGAGAAGTAACTGCTGGGGTGTTTTATGCCGTAGAATGATGTTAGGCCTCTGTGTTAGAGAGGCCTGACCTTATCCTATCTAACGTGGATAAGAGAGAAGAGAATGCTCCACTTGGCCATTAACTCACTGCACTGAAGGAATGGAAACAAGTAACCTGTGTTTCACTGTCCTCACAGATCTTAGGATCTTAGAACAGTCGTTGGCCACCGAATCTAAATCTTTATTCATTTTACTTATGACAGAGTTATGCATACCCTTTCCTCCCCCTTTTCTATGCTTATCTCTCCCCTAACCACCCACCATGCGGGATGGTTGTTACCTAACCGTCCCACAGACGAAGTTCACCTGAGGTGCTAATACCGAGCCCAATCACAGTCATCTCCCATCTGTTGATACATTAGGAAAATCTGAGCCTTGTGCTCTTTCAGCACAAATAGGATGAAGGGCAGAGTTCAGGTAGATTGGGGTCTAAAGGCAGCACTCTACCCTTATCCCTGCGGTTTGCGGTCCATGACCCCCAGGAGAGGCCTCAAACCACAGTTAGCACCACCTCCTAGAAACACAGCCCTTGTTCCTGTTTATTATTCCTGGCTATCTAAACAAGCTCAGTGGACATTCTTTTGTCTTATTAAATCAAGGATTGTCACCTTTTATTTAAGGGAAGTACTTTACAGTACCTCTTCAGCACATTCAAATGGCCAGTTTCACTTCGCTTGTACTTTGAGGTCCTTATGAACGACGGTCATTAAGTAAAAGAAGGTCCACTTGGTCACATGCCCTGAGACACTGTGACAGTCACTCTGAGAACTGAGATGGTGCTTATGGGTAACAGGCAGTTAAGTAGCTAAGAGAATACTGTGGGGTTTAAAACTTAGAATTTACTTCTTGAATTCTCTAATTAATATTTTTGGACCATGGCTGGCCAGGGGCAGCCGGAGCAATGGGGAGCCACACCGGAGTCATGGGACTTCTGTCTCGGGACTCTGGACTGGGCAGCGGATGAAGCAGGGAAGCCTGTCTAACGTGCTGGTAAGAGACACAAGAAGGACACGAGACACACGCTCTGTAGGCTGCACTCCAGTTATTTTCTTAAACGGAACAATTATTGTCAATTTCAAATAAATTTATTACAGAGTGCTATGCATTAACTAAAACCAGTTCTTATCTCTCAAGTGCAATAACATCCGCTCATGTGAGATGGTTTGCTTAGCATGCCTGGGGCCTGGGCTTGATGTCTTCACCACCGAAAAAAGAAAAAGAAGAATACTCCAAAAACCATAAAAATAGCAAATGAAACCCAAAGTGTATACTATGAGAAAGAACATATAGCATAAGGAATCAATAAAAAATAAAAAATTATAAAATGAATAGAATTGATAAACTTCTAGATTGAATAAATAAAAAGAGGGGAGATACGAATTATTAATTTAAAGAATGAGCAGTGTTCAATAATAGGACTCAGAAATGACAAAGCATATAAGACAATATTATGAATAAATCAATGCTTATAAATTCAAAATTCACATGAAGCTATAGATTCCTTCTAAGACAAGAAACATCCTGAAAAACACTATATCCTTTAATTAAATTTGTGTAGAAATCTTCTTGCAAAGGCCTAGATGGCTACCCTGGGGAATTTTTATCATAAGTCCTTAAGAAAGAAGTAGTATCATTTCTACACAGACCTTATCAGAACCTTGAACACTTTCTGACTCGCTGTACAAGACCAGCATTACCACAACAATAAAAACATTACCACAGTAACAGACACTAGTCATAAAGACCACAGATCAAAAACTCCCATGAAGATATTTCAAGTATTCTAAAAATATTTTAGTAAATCAAATATAGCAACATATAAAACAATAACATATTGTTATGAAGAGGATCTTGTCCCTGGAAGATAAGATCATTGCATTAGTTAAAAATGAATGAGGGCCAGCCAGATAGCTCAGTGAATTAGAGCTCCTGCTTAGGCAGACTCAGGGACTGGGTTTCAGTCCCCAGTGTGCCATGCTTGTCCTGTCCCCAGGGTGTGCTAAGATGGCGACTGAGATTGAGTGTGGTTGGTGGTGCGCGCCTGTAATCCCAGTTCTTGGGAGGCTGAAAACAGAAGGATCACTATGAGTCCGATCTGTGTAGGGAGACCCTGTAGACCCGGTACTAAATACAAACAAAGAAACAAAAAACAACAATAAGAAAATAAATTCAACCAACATATTGATTCTCTTTAGAAATCTGGCTCATCTTAGTTTGTGCAGAAAAAAAGCTTTGGCAAAATTCAATGCCTGTTCATGCTGAATACCTTCAGTCCCTAGGAAAAGACGACAGTTCTTTACCTTGATAGAGGACACGTATGAACACCCATAGTTTTTCTCATACTTAATCATGAAAGGTTGACTGCTTTCTCCCAAAAAGAATAAAGCAATGATGCCTGGCATCACGAATTCTCAGTATAATCCTGGAAGGCTTAGCCAGTATAATACAGCAAGAAAAAGAAATAAAAGTCATACAGCTTATAAAGAAAATTTTCACTTAACTATGAATGTCATAAGTGTCTATGTTGCAAATTTTTCAGGCTCAAGAGAAAGCTTATAGTAGTAATTCAACTTTGATAGCCATAGAAAGCCAATACACAAAAATCAATTGTATTTCTACATAGTAGCAGTGAAGACTTGGAAATTGAAATTAGATAAAAAGTACTATTTGTAATAAGAACAAAATGTTAAATATAAAGGGATATATTTACCAAAACATATACAAGACCAAGACACTGAAAACAATATAATCCTTTTAAGAGAAATTACATTATGCCTAAATAAATGCTAAATAAAATTCATAGATAGAAGTATTTAATGTTAAAATTTCAAATTTTCTTAATTATTTTATTAGTCGAATTCAATCCCAATCAAAATACAAAAAATTATTTATAGAAATTGAAAAGCTGAAGCTAAAATGTATATAGAAATACAAAAGACCTGCTGGGCATGGTGATGCCTTCTTGTAAGTCTGGAGCTCTGGGAGGCTGGGCATGGTGGTGCCCCCTGTAAGCCTGGCACTCTGGGAGGCTGGGCACCGTGTTGCCCCCTGTAAGCCTAGAACTCTTGGAGGCTAAGTTTACACACACTACAGTGTGTCCTTGTCCACCTTATTTACTGGATATCTGAGTCAAGCCTTGGAAACTTGGCAAAAATCTGCTTTTAAATCAAGCAGCAGCTGGGGGTGTAGCTCAGTGCTGAGGCCCTGGGTTTCATCCCCAGTACCTTCCCCTCCAAAGCAAAGAACCTAAAATAGCCAAAATAAATTTTAAAAGTAGTCTTCAAGCATTAATCTTCTGCTCTAACAAACAACACAATGTATTATTGCCCAAAACATATGCCTGTAGATCAAACAATAAAAAGTACGGATAGAGACCCACCTGCAGACACACAATGTGACCCAAAGGTATGATGTTCAAAATAATGTATTACATTAAAGACACATTGCCATTAATCCCCCCAAAATATTCTTGCTTGCTTCATGCACACTTATCCCATCATTCTTGCCACTTTCTGCAGCAGTTCTGGAAGTCCTCTTTTATGAGTGTCGTTTCACAGCTGCTTCAATGTTCTGAATTCCAAATTAAGAACATTAAATTAAATTAAAGCAAGGTAAAGCAATTTCTATGAAATAAAAACATCACAGTGTGTCCTAATCCACCTTATTCCCCTGGTCTGGCACTGTGGAACTTCTGGCTTGTTCCCAAAGTCACGGTGACCATAAAAGGCAAATGCCTTTGAATCAACTCAGGACACGAAGGCAGCCAAGGAAGCACAACTAAAAACATTTACAAAAGCAGACTTCCGGAGGAGCTTCGTAAGTGGCAAGAATGATGAAATGAATAGGTTCAAAGTGAGGAGCAGGACCCTGCAGGAAACTCGTGGCAATTTAACTGCAATGACTTTTTCAAGTTTAAACATTACTGTATATTTCCATCACTCTTCAGACACCAATTGATTTCAACCAGAAAGAACCAAGGGAGACAGGAATCATTTCTGCAAAACAAGGTACTGGAACACTTGGATGTCTACATGGTGAGAAATAGACGCTTACCATATCTTAGATCGTGCTAGAAAATCAACTTGGAATAGCTCCTGGACATAGACATATGAGCTATAAATGCAAGATTTCCAGAAGAAAACAGAAAATCTCAGGGATTATGAGTTTGGCAAAAAATAGAGCAAAAAAGGCATGGGCAAAACCTTAGAATTGGAGTAAAAAACTCCTAATTTTTAAAAGATAAGATTAAGGAAAGAAAAATCAAGCCTCAAAAAAAATATTTGCAATTATATTTGTGAAGTGATTCCATGTAGGATATATAAAGAACCATTGTTTAAAAAGATAATCTACTAGAAACAGGCAAATGATGTAAACAAACACTTCATCAAGGAAAATATGCAGGTTATAAATAAGCTTACACAACGATGTTTAACACACACTATTCATTAAGAAGAACAAGTTAAGCCACAGTGAGGGGACATTTTACATCCACGAGAATGACTATAATTATCAAGACTGACGAGGCCAAGTGTCGTGTCAGGACACCTGGGATTCTCACACAATGCTGATTTGATGACAGAATAATTCGGCTACTTAGAAAAACAATGTCTTGTAAGTTAGACATTTACTCATCCTATTACTTGGCAATGCTTCACTTCACTTCATTATTTAAGAAAAAGAGCTACAAAAACTTTCATGAGAATATGCAAAAAGTCCCTAGAAAAGTCAATTACTTATTTTTTTTGCTTGTTTGTTTTTGATACAGGCTCTCGCGACGCAACTCAGACTCATAGTGATCCTCCTGTCTCAGCCTCTGCAGCACTGGGATTACAGGCGTGCTTCACCTCACCCAGTTTTGGTGGCTGGCACTGTGGGGCTGAATTTTCAGTGGCCAGCATGGCATGTGGCACTGGGAATCGAACCCAGTTCCTTGCACTTGCCAGGCAGGCACTTAGACCTCCAAGCTATGTCCCCAGCCCCATAAAGCCAATTACTTATAACGGCTAGAAGCTGAATCGAATACAAAGGTCTATTCATTGGGAAATACATGAACAAAATCTCACCTATCCAGGAAACAAGACTGTATTCCAAACTAAAAAGAACAAACGAGCCTCAGCAGCATCAATTGTAATGAAGGTAGCCAGACACAAATGGTACCTCTGAGCCCTCTATTGGCATAACATTCCAGAACAGGAGAATCTGTAGTAACAGAAGCGGGGCTGAGGCAGCCAGCCTACTCACTATAACAGTTACTCGCGAGGAAGCTTTCTACAGGATAAAAACGTTCTCATCATCATGATATTGAGAACCCCATGATCATGTCCACTTGGCATAACCTGTGCTCTATATCTAAAATTGCTGGGTTGTATTGTATGGAAAAGACACCTAAATAAAACTTACAGGGATGGCCAAGTAGTTCAGCAGATTGAAGCGCCTGCAAGCCTCGCTGGCACCTGCCAGCCCTCACTTCATAGAGAAGCCCTGGCCGACTCCTGTGACACACATGGCCTGTGATAAGCAGACTGAGGCTCCCAAAACGAACTCTGTCATAGGCTGAACTGTGTCTCCTCTAGACATATATGTCAATGTCCTAAGCCTCAGCATCTCTGAATGTGACCTTTTTGGAAGTGGGGCCAGTGCAGATTAAGCAAAAAAAGGTTGCAGCTGGTGTTCTGCTTGTGACCCATTGTAAGGCGGCGTGTGGTGTGAGGACACAGCACGCAGGCACCGGGATGTGAGCAGAGGAAGACGTGAGGCCGCTGCAGGCCAGTAGCTCTCCAGGGTCACTGGCCAGCCCAGCATCGAGGGGCAGGGCTGGGGCATTTTCTCTCCTCAGAGCCCTGAGGAGGAGCCTTCCCTGCTGAAACCTGAGCTGGGCTACTCCCGTCCCTCATGCTAAGATAATCTATTTCGGTTGTCTTGAGCCATCCAGTTGGTGTGGCTTTGTTACAGCAGCCCTCTGAAACTAGTCCGCGCTACGCCCCGTCACACTGAACGTCTCGCTCCTCCCTGTGGAGCTGTGCACGTGCTACTGGCAGCTGAGCACATTTTCCAAGCTTCCCCCGACCCACTCCTCTCCCTGGCAAAGCTGAGTCTCGTTTCCCATATCCGTTCTTGAGCGACGCTTCTCTGCTTTGCCTCCTGCCTCATGAAGCGCAGCGGAGCCACGCCGGCCTCTTACTCACGTACTGTAAGCACCACTTCCCCCTTAAAACATGGGGAGACTTTGGGAAGCAGGGAAGGCGCTGTGCTGTCTCCTCTTGCGCACTGACAGTGAGTAGGAAGCTGTGGCGATTGTCTTCTTTGTCGTTTTAATCTTATTTTTATTAGAATGCATTTGCAGTACCGGATGATTACATTCCTTGTGAGAGGCTGGTACACGGACAGGACAGTCTTCACTCCTTCCGTCCATCCCTTTCCCCTCCTCTTCCCCTCAGCCTCCTCCGCATCCTCATCCCCTTCCCGTCTGAGGAAGACCCATCTTCCTGCTGCGATTCCATCTCGTTCTAGAAGCAGCAGCTTCCATCAAGAAATCAAGCAATAATGACCGCAGCTGAGGCTGCTGGGGGAAAGGAACGCTCCCACATCACTGGTGGGAACGTACACGAGTGTAACCATTATGGGAATCAGTACAGTGATTCTTCAAGAAACCAGATGTAGAAATTCCGTTTGACCCAGCCATTCACCTCTGTCTTTCCCAAGGAGTCAAAGGCATCGTACGACAGTGACGTATGCAAAGCCACACTTATAGCAGTGTGACTCATAATAGTTAAGCCTCAGAAACCACCTACATGTCTGTCAACAGGTAAATGAATAAAGAACATGTGGCATTTACACGCAATGGAGCACTATTCCGCCATAAAGAAGGATAAACGTGCATCAAAGGCGGGAAAACGGATGCACGTTGAGACCATAATGTTAGCTGATATAAGTCAGACACACGAACTTCAGTATCACATGGCTTCTCTTACATGAGAAACTCAAGTAAAAATAAGGCGCAAAGTGAAAGACAGATAATAGGAAGATAATGAGGTCACCATGAACATACGCTCTAGATAGGGCCCAGGCAGACCCTGTCTAGTTTAAAATTCAGACTCCGCTACTTAGCAGATACTGAGTAATCTCACGGCTGCATAACTTCTCTAAGCCTCAATAGCTTCATCTATAAAATGGAAGTAAAAGGAGAAATTCCCTTTCGATGGGTTATGAGAGATTGTGAGGTGTCACATATGAATGTGTACCTAGTAGACATTTAATAGATGCACATCCTTTATTTTTTCATATAAAATCACTTTTCTGTTGACTTTATGATAAGATGATAAGAAATAAGATTAGCGTCTATACCTAGAAACAAAAGGCCAATTACTTTAAAATTATATATTGAAGGCTAAGACACATGTCATTTGCCAATTACTGACAGACTCTGAGTTTGCCCTGAAATACCACTATGCCATGATTTGGATTGGGGTGCTCTGAGGACCCCAGCTTGGTTGTCTCCTGGTCATAACTTAACTTTTGGTAATACTGCAAGGGAAGGAAAAACAATGAAGTAGAAAAAGAAAAGAAATGAAGAAAAGAAGAAGAGAGGGAGGTTTGTTTCCAGCCAGGTGTATGCCAATATCCACTTTCCTGGTGACTCGTCTGCAGCCGAGGGCAAGACGCTCCTTCTGCCCATTATTGTTCTGTCCCTCGGATCTTTCTGAACAGAAATGAGCATCAAGGAAAGGGCCAGGCTGCAGCTCAAGCCCAGAGCCCACATCCAGAGCAGGACGCATGGGTACCCAGAGAGCCCTGGGCCACACGCATGCCCACGAATGAAGGCAGCACACAGTCCTGCTGCTGCAGACGGCCTGCCAATGGGCTTCATTGCCCCTGTCCCTGCAGAATAGCACATCAGCCTGGCCCCACTGGAGGTCGGGAAACCACTGACATCTGCTCCCATCATCTCCACATCTAGCAATTTCCTGGAAAAGAAGAGCCTTTGTTTTCCTAAAAGCCCCAGCTTGTCACCATAAAAGATGATTTCGAGTCCAGTACACTGAGCTCCATTAGAACGGACATGCATTGGATACCACAGTCACGTCAAAGCAGCACAAATGGGGCTCGGGCTGGGCCTAGCAGCCTTTTATCAGCAAGCTCGCGTCCCTGAAGCACAGGCGGATGGTTACAAACCTATCTGATCCTAGGCCAGAGGACTTAAAGAGACTCATTTTAACTTCTGGTCGTGCCCGTTTCTGATTTCTGCCTCCATCTCGTCCTCATCACATGAGGATAGTCGCAAGTTTCCTTAAAGATTACTGCAGAGATAGAGCCAAGCAGAGTGTCCGGTGCTAGGACAGCACGAGCACAAGTGAGCCCCCAGTAAGCATGTGCTTCCAGCATCCCTGTTGTTATTGTTGGCTGCGTTAGACTCCTGCAAAAAGGCGTTTTTCTTTCTGCAAAGAATCACCTGGGTTAAATCATTCTTTTTTCTGAAAACAACCACATTTCTGGGCTTAGGATTTAAGCAATGAGTTGTCAACCAACACAAAACAATTCAGAGAGTGAATTATTCTGGGCTTGTTTTGCCTGGAGTGGCCCTAAAAGGTTCCCCTGTGCCCAAAGCTTATTGCAGATCGTTTATCAGAATCTTGCTGCATCTGCTCCCAAGCTCAGAGCTGTCAGCGCTCCAGCCCACCCGCTCACAACCTCCGAAGCGTCTCAGTTCCAAGCTCCAGGTCGAGCCCATTTGTCACCACAGCATAAAACATTCCAGCTTGCAGAGAAGGGATGCAATCTCTTTTCTAACAGTGGTGCTGCAGAGAAATCGGTAAGCTCTGTGTTACAGGCACATGTCGCTATACCAACACTTCACTTCTAGCAGTCTCAGCAGAAGAATAAGCAATCATTACAAAGTAATATCTAAACTCAGAGAAATTCTGAAGTGGGTAAGGAAGTTCTGTGTTTTAATTCTCCCCAAGTTTCACCAGGATACCACACAGTACCGAAACACTAACTCATTACAGTAGTTTAAGAGGCCAAAGAAGAGGATGGGCATGTTAGAAATAATCCCTGTAGCCTTTGGAACCATTAGGGTTGGGTACTTAGGGCAGCCCTATCCCTGCCTGGGAGAAGGCTTTTCCAGGCCTATCAGTATGCTGGGCAAATATTTTCATTTTCTATGTGTGTTATAATCTGAAAGAGTTTGAGGATCACTGTATATATTTTCTGCAGTTTCCTTAATTGTAGCACTGGTAAGATTAACCACTGGATGGCTTGTTATTGATACTAATATGTTCTTGAAAAACACGATACACATTCTTGATGTTCAAGCTCAGCCTTAAAGCCAAAGCCTTGTTAGGGTAAGCTTCATTTTCAAGGGACTACGCAAGGAAGGCTATCGCAAATGGGAGAGCTTTCACAAGGCCAGCAGAGGAGGCAGGGGTTCCCCAGGGCCAAAGACTGGGCCGGTTCAGAGAAAGGATATGGAAGCCAGCAACCTGAGAGACCTCAGTCATGTGAGAGGACTGGGTCTCCAGGACGATGCTCCGTGAACTGTCTCCCTTCCTCTCTCTCAGCCTCTGTGGATCTTTCCATGTCATTTCCTGCTGCAAACTCCCTGTACCATGCTGTACATCCCGGTTCAGATTCTGAAGAATAAGTGCCGGGGTGGCCCTAGCAGTCCCTGCCTGGGAAGAACCTCAGGCCTTCCTCTAAGAATGTCACAAAACTGCCATTTGACTGATCTTGGGGGAGACACCTACTTTACTGAAAGGAATGGGTGTCACAGAATCCAAAACTTGACTTTCAATAAGCTGTGATGGGCAGAACAATTCTTTTCAGATGGTTTCTTTTTTTTATTTCATGAAACATATTTTATTATTTTTGAAACATATTTTACTCTTATTAAAATATTTTCATCCAAAGCTTTTTTTTTTTAAGCAGGGTTTTTTTTTTTTTTTTTTTTTTTTTTTTTTGGTGGAACCAGGAATTGAGCTCAGACCCTTGCACTTCCCAGGCAAGCACTTATTCTATTGAGCCATCTCCCCAACCCCGGGATGGTTTCTAAATAGGGAGAATACAATATATCAGACTCACCCTCTTTCAAGAGCAAGTTTTTATATTTCCATTTAGGAAAAAAGACCATTTAAATGCATCTATTGTGTCATAAGTAAAGTATGGCAATGTCCTTCTCTTGTTCTTTATTTTCTTCTTTGCATCCATCAATCCATTGATCATTGAGCCATCCATCCATGTATCCATCTATCATCCACCCACTCAACATATATATATATATATATATATATATATATATATACCTTCGCTCTTCAAAAATGAGGTTTCCAATGACCACAGTAGTTCTCAAAGCCATAACCCTACGAAGGGGCCCTAAGTTGTGCGTGCAAGCCATGCTAAGCACCATAAAAACCCCATAAACAAAATATATTAGAAATTCAAAGGAGAGACATCTCAGTTCACTGGAGCAGGTGACATTTCTGCCGGGCCTGGAAGATGGGGGCGACTACAATTCACTCCTGATACAGGCAGCAAAATAAGCCTCGGCCTAAATTTAGCAGGATTTTGTAACAGAGACTTTGAGATTCTGGCATTGTAAACTGTGAGATAAATGTATAATTATTTCAAAAACTCACATGAAAATGAAAAGACATAGTATAAAAATTTATCTTTCATTAGCCTTCACTTACTCCTCTGAAAAACTGCCATTGCTTGTTTATTATGAATTTGTCCAGATATCTCCCCTTACTGTAAAATAAAATCAGTATGATTGTTTGACTACACAGATAATATTAATACCATTTTACTGAAATAAATGAACTATGTAGCCCCACACGCTGCAGCCTAGTAAGTGAAGGAGCTGCAATTTCAACCAAGCCCTGCTGCTGCCAAAGATCTGGATATTTCTGTGTGATCTGGGGAGATGGGCTGGTGGCTTGAATCACTGTCAAATGGCCCAGTGCAGTCCCAGGAATAGCTGTCATTTCTGGAGACCCATTTTGTCCTGGCCTGGAAGGAAGCCAGGGCGGGCTCTCACACACAACGTCTTTCCCATAGAATGTTGTGTGAATACTGAGATGGGTATTGGGCTCTCCCCAAACACTTTATTTATTTATTTATTAATTTTTTTTTTGGCCTTTTTGAGATAAGGTTTTACTATGCAGTTCAAGCTAGTCTTGAACCCACTTTGTAGCCCAGGCTGGCCTCAAATTTATAGTGATCCTCCTGCCTCAGCCTCTCAAATGTTGGGATTACAGGTATGCACCACCACACTCAGCCTTTTCATAAACTTTTGGGAGAAGCTCTTTTTCTTTTGTCTCCAACAGGAGATAAATTTTATTTTAATAATAGAGATAGATGAAGTGGCTGAAGATCTAAGAGGGGAAAATTGGACATGTCTCTCCTCTACAATATAACTTCAAATGAAGAACCAGTGACTAACTGACCCACTTGTTGGTGATGGAAAAGCCCACAGTTTACCTAAGCTTCTTCCCTCCCATCCAGAGAAAGTCCAAGGGAATGGGCCATCATGTGTAGGAGGGGACCTCAGGTGTGACAGTCGCAGGGCACTTACCCCAGACAGCCATGAACACAGCGAAGAAGACCGTGGCTCCGTTGTCAAAAAGGTGGGTCACCTGGAAATAGAAGGAGGACAGTTAGGCTAATTCGTGTGTGATGACGGTGACGTCGATTGTCAAGATCTGTAAAATGCTGCGGCGATGCAATCAGTTTCTCAGGGCGGCTCTTCGGTGAGCATTCCTCTCGGGCCCCCATCAGAAGGGATTCCTCCAGCTGGGAAGCGGGTCGGGAGCAGAAGGGAGAGTCAGAGGCCCCAGCGGCAGCGCTACGAATCCTGTTTGTGAGCGGCAGCGACCCACACATAGCTGTACACAGATACAGCTCTATGTAAGACCGGGGAGACATTGCTCAGAGGTCCCTAACTCCCACGGAGTTAGGAGTCTCTAACTCCCAGTTGTGAACCCCTCATTTATGCACCCTGGAAACATGGCTATTTCGTTTGTGGCTTCGAGCAGACATTTTCTGTGTTGCTCTCTGGACTCAGAATTATCAAGTCAGGAGACTGGAGCCATTAGCAGAGCGCACGCCCGCCCCTAGGAAGGCCCGGTACCCGCTGTACGCACGCACGGCGCATGGCCCAGGCGGGCAGCAGCCCCGGACCTCCAGAGTAACGCGCTCTGTTACAGACACTGCAGCGGAAGGTTGAAATATCTATTCTCACTGAAAATGCGTAAGTTTATCTCTGAGCCAAGTATGAATCACACCAAAGCCCATGCCAATCGAAGTGGTCCCTGATAGGTTCATAAATAAAGCATTATCCTTTTCTTGGACGTTTTACAGTTCTCTGTAAAATACATTTTATTGTCCCTCAGAGACGGTACCAAGTAAAAACTGGTCTTTCTCTGCTGTCTCAGAGTGTGCAATACTTCTGAATATTTCGGAAGTTCGTATCTTCTCCTTTGAACCTAGAAAAGGCACAGCATTCACACACCTAACCTGCGAGAAACCTCTGAAGTCGCTCATGCCTGCGCCGCAGGGAGCGGCGAGCTGCGCGATTGGTAGCCGCCTAACCCTAGCCCAGAGCTGGGCGCCCCGCGGGTGCTGTGTGCTCTCTGTCCGGGGAACCCGGTAACCGGCGGGGGACATTGCTACGGCATCGTCGTAGGGCCAGGGAGGGGCTGTGTTCTCGCTGTGCTTAGCCATCATCTCTCCTGCAGTCTCCTTTCTCCAGGCTACCACATCTCTCTTGTGCTGGCCCCAGCGAGCGTGGGATCAAAGCAGAACCATCACAGCGCTCCCCAGGGCCCTGTGTGGACCTTTGGAGAGAGACCATTTTCTGCAGCTAGCAATCTGGGGTGTGTAGTGACTAGGAAGAAGAACTTCCGGTCCCCAGCGGATGCTACGCTGATGGCCCCCTCTGCCAAAATCAACCACAGAGGCACAAGATGGTAGATTCCAGAGATTAACAAGAGCAAAACAAAGACCCTGTGAAGCCCCAGGGCAAATGGAAGGCTACGTGTCTCAGTTATCTTTCTCTCATTGCTGGGATAAAATACCTGACCCCCAAAGTCAAGGAAGAAAAGGTTTATTTAGCACACAGTGCAGGTTTCAGTCCATACTCGGCTGGCTCCAAGGCAGAGTGACACGTGGCACAGGGCAGCAGCTCATGGCGGCGGAAAACAGTGAAACAGCAAGAGTGAAAGGGAGGTGCAGAGGCAGAGAGCAAGCTTCTCTCCCTTCCTTCTATTGCACTCAGGCTATCCTCAGGTATAACACTCACATCCCAGCAGCACTCACACCAACAACCTTAGCATTGGGTTATGAATTAATCACAAACTCTGAAAGCTGCTTCATGACAGCACGAGGCTTTGGGGGGACACCTAGACACAAACCATAACACTACCTTAAATCAGTGTGTGCGTGCACATGTGGCCATGCGTGTGTGTTGGTGGTGGTGCTGGTGGTTGCAGATCCCAAGCAGGGTGAGAGCACAGATCAATCTGTAAACTCTGTTCTCTCCTCCCCATGATATGGTCCTTGGTCACTTAGCTTCTTATATACGAGAAATCAGCTACATTGAGCCATGCCACAGATGTTGGGGTCCATGGGTAACGTCAAGGGGACACTCTGTGTCGTGCCCAGTTGAGGCCTGGATAAAGCAGGCCCTGCCTGGCCAGCTGCCTGGGGCTTCCATGCCTTAGCTCATTCCCTCTTAAAAATGAGTTGACAGATTGTGGTCACTCAAGCAAAAGTGTCTTCTCCACTTCCCCTTTGTTTTAGGTAGGTTGAAAAATGAAATTTCAAGTGCCAGCCAGACAGCTCAGTGGACTAAAGCCCCTGCTATGTGTGTGGCTGGCAGAAGAGACTTTTTCCTCCAACCCTCTGTGCAACTTGGGAATTACTATACCACCTACCTCGACTGTGCTACAAGAAGTAGAAACTATACCTATAAGTTACTTAGCTATGAGTACAAGTGTAATCCAACTACTACAAAAATTATTTTTTCTGGCTCTCAGGTAGGTTAACTTCCAGTGGAAGGCCCTATAGATTCTTAATGTGTTACTCATGGTGATTTCTTTAAGGAATTGCAAACTCGAAGAAAGCATTTCACTTCAGGACATATTTTCCCATTAAAAACTAGAAAAGCAAAATATCTGAACTTCAAATCAACCAAAAAAAAAAAAAAATGGATTCTGTTTCTCTAAAGCAGAATTTCAAAACCTGAGTTGTCTGGGTTTATCTCACAACCTTTAAACAAAATTCTATTACAGACAAAACCCTCAGTCCTCACCAAATCGCTCTTTCTCAAGGCCACTGGTAAGTTTGTCCTCACGCACTCGGTCTGTCTGTCCGTTCTCCAAAGATAGGGAGAGCTGTTTGGTGCCTTCTTGGTCCCTTGTGACACACACCAAGAGCCCAGGCCTTTCTAAAGTCACAGCTGCCTGCTGCCCGCCCCCCCCCGCCCCCCCCCAGGCCACCTGCAGGGCTGAGGTGCCCTAGTGGGCAGGCTCCGAGGCTGTCCATCAAGTGTTCTCTCTTCAAATGAACGAGGCTGTTGGAAGCCAACAGCATAATTACACAGAACCAGGCTGCAGTAATCGCAGAGGTTCCGTGAAATCTGCCAGCTCCATTTATAGCTGGAATCTGGGCAAACGCATAGCGGTGGGGCTTGAAAAACATATTATCAACCCAGACTCCAGCTATTCGGCGTTGGTGATGTTGCCCCTAAACTAAAAGAAAAAGCACTCTACAACTGTGGTGATCACATTCAATATTTTAGTAAAGATATGCTGACAAAATCACATCTGCTAGAAATAACAGTGCCGTGGTTTTTACTTTTTTCCCAAAGCACTTTTACAGATTCTCTGTTCTTCAGCTACCACGATGGTGACCTGAGACAGAAAGGGGAGGGAAGGCCTGGAGTTTAGATACGAGGAAGGGCGCTCTCAGAAAGCCCGCATTGAGCAACGTCCGGGAGGCGAGCCCCGAACCTCTGCATCCAGATCCTGCCCATCGTGTGGACCAGGACGAAGCAACAGCGGCGTCACCGGCTGCCACCTTACTGCTTGCTCAGCCCTGTGCTCTGTCCACATTGGACCTCACTTTTTACAACCATCTCGTGAGACCAGCATCATGCGCTTCATCTTACAGCCAAAAAAAAAAAAAAAAGGGAGATGGGTAGGGAAGGCACGCTTATAATCCCAGCTCTTGGGAGGCTGAGGCAGGAGGATCGCCATGAGTTTGAGGCCAACTCAGGCTAAATAGTGAGGTCAAGACCAGCCTACACCATGTATTAAGACACTGTCTCAAAAAAGCAAAAGCAAAACAAAACAAAACAACAAAAACAATCTCAAAAGTCCCACAACCCCAGAACAAAAACCAAATGGCTCTGTGATTAAATAACTTGTTCTCAGACAAGTGCTAAAGACCCTAGTGCTGAAGACTCCAAACCTACGTCCAGCGTGAACACTGGGGAATGGGAGCGGGCTTCCTCCTGGAATTCCGCACCCAGGAGCAGTTTTTCTGCTGTGCACCGCCCGACAGTCTGGTGCACACTAAGCAGCCCTTCTCGGAATAATATTTTTAAATGTAAAAGATAAACTGCAGAGGATCACCAAAACCACGCGACACACTGGTTCTCACAGAACGCGAGAACATCCCTCAAGACCTGCGCAGTGACCCATGCAGCGTCAGCGATGAAAGTGAGCTGCTTTCACCAACAACGAAATGGTGAGCCTTTTTGTGACCCTTTCTTCCGATGATACCTGCAGCCACGGCTTTCTCTGCAGTAGTGTCCCGAGGGACAGCAGTAAGTCTGCGGTAGCCCTGAATTCACAGAGGGGATACAGCCGTGCACCACCCCGACAAAGGTCGTGCGTTACGTTCAATCCAGCCAGAACACTGCCTCTCTGGAATTACCTTGGCGTAGACACAGCTGTCAGATAGCCTCATGAACGGACAGTATTTGTCACACACGGGACACATGATGATGTCTGTAGCTTGGCAGACTTCTTTACTGGAAAGAAGAACAGATGAAGACCGCATTTTCGGGGACTTGGATCATTTCCTTCTCTGCAACTGTGTTGGAACGTTGGGCTGATAAGTAAGATCCAGTAGACCAAATTTTTGCTCTTAGGAGTTTCTTAGCTTTCTTTGTTATTAATGTAAATGAGTTCTTGTACATTTAAATACTTTGATAAGCCTACTTACTTATAAAGCTATTTCTTGGCTTTACATAATTTAAGCTCAGGAAAATACATGAAACAAAACATTTGCTATTGTATCTTAAATTATACAAAATCCTTCACAGCATTTCACAGGTCTGAAACAATTTCATAGAGAATTATGGAAACAGGATAACTAAAAATGTCTGCCTTGCTCCCTCTGTGCCTGATCAATTAAAAGTAAGAATGTAGGAATTAATAAAAATAGTGATTTTCGTTCTGGGGAAAAACCCCACATCTTATTGACAATTTCAGTCTCAGTACTCAGGAGGCCGAGGCAGGCGGATTACCACGAGTTCAAAGCCAGCCTGGGCTACATAGTAAGTTCAAGTCCAGCTGGAATTACAGAGCAAGTCTCGGTTCCAACTAAAAAAAATTCACCAGAAAATAAAATATTTTTTGTAGGCAGAGGCTCAATCCTAATTTTTATTTTTTGAGCCATTTATAAAGGGTACAAAGACTTTTAAGGTTGTGGTCCAGTTTTGCAATAAGATCTTTAGGAATATCTTAAAGTATATTTGGGTGAATATATTCAATTCTGGAGAACCGAGGGAAGAACTGTCACACTGACTTATCCGCAAGGCACTTGGTAAGATAGGCTTGTGGCCCAGGTTTGAAGAGTGCCTATAAAAACAGACTTTACAAAAAAGGCTGGTTAGTCAATGATTCTGCAAAATCTGACATTTGAGAAAGATGAAAAACCGAGAAAGAACAACTTTCAACCAGTGAGTGAAGGTGATTTGTCACATGGACGCAAAGAAGGTGTGGTCCTGGAAACGTAACTTCTGCTTCCTTGGTAGGTGAAGACCACAGCTTTAAGGGCAATGGAGAGAGACAGCTGTGAATTGGACTTAGACTTTCTGTCCTGAGGTTGCTAAGGAAGGTGGGGTGAAAAGCTAAGCGAGACCCCAGTCTGCGGACACCCCGAAGCACAAGCAGCCATCCCTATGCGAAGCAAAGGCAGGCTCCCTTGGGAGCTCCTGTACCTGACTTGGCAGTGGTCCAGGGTGGTGACACCATACAAAAAGACGAAGAGTCCAATGAAGGCAGCAGGGAAGAGCATGCCGGTGTACCAGCCCAGCCAGGCAAAATACAGCCCAATCTTCTCTCCAAAGTAGCGCCTGTTGGAGACAAGCACTTTGAACACACAGTGGCATATGAGGAGGTAGGCACTGGAGCACACTTCCTGCACTCCTGTGCTCTGTAGCAGCCTTGCTGGTGAGGGGAAGACAAGGTAGCCAGGAGTCAGGCACAGGGATCAAATCTGAACTTTGACTTCCAGTGTCTTCCTTATGACTTTCTATCCAAGGTAGAATTAGTCTTTCTATAAAAGAACATGATCAAACACAAGCTTTTCTGGACACAGAGTGGGGTGGAAAGGACAAGAGTGGGGAGAGGGAGGCTGAGTAGGGGGCTCTTCTTGTCACAACCCAGGCAGTGGGAGTGGCAGAGGAAATGCTAGGGTGTGCTTAGACTGGAGAGATCTGGAGGAAGTCAAATGAGCAGGACAAGAAATATTTACGAGATGAGGTTTCAGAGCTGCTCTCCAAGTGCATCGTGCTCCAGACTTGCTTACCCCTAATCACTGCCCTTCTTTCTGGCTCACCAAAAATCCAGCTGCTTTTCTAGGACTCAGCTCTATAGAAACTCCCTTGGGTGCGCTGGGCTACACCCACCCTTTGCATGTGTCTGAACTGTTGTAAAACCTACCACCTCTCTCACACATTTTACCTCTTCACGCAAGGGCGGGTGCTTTTTACTGGTTGTCTCAAGTATATGTGGCATGTTTTTCTGCAGGAAACTGATTTTCTCAATGCCGGAGACCATGGCTTTTGGTGTATCTGCCAACAGTACCAGCACAGTAGTTGAAATACAACAGGCAGTTAATGAACATGCATGGACAAACTACAGCATCACCTCGAAGCCCCACTGTGTGAATGGAGGCGGCGTGTCTGCGGCAGTGACCTAGGATTTCTAATCAATGTGATCCTGTAATGTGGGACTGATGCTGAAAAGACATTTGCTTTCTTTTTTTCCCCTCACTGTTTATCAAGCACTGGGTACTGCCAAAGGAAAGTGATTTCATCTCAGACAATGTTCTCTACTCACCCAGGTCATCTGGATCTTTTGTTATCTATACAAAGAGCAAAACATGATTCACCAGTGACTTTGCAACATCAGAGGATGCACTGGGTGACAAGAAACCAGGGCTCTGGCAGGAAAAAGGACTCCTTTGGGATGAAATCAAAAGTGATTTGTCTTTTTCTTCTCTTCTCTGGGCTCACTTCTTAGGGCCCAGGCACAAGAGAAACATAACCGGCTGGTGTAGGAAGTTAGACATGACTGTCCCTTTAAAGAGGACCCCGTGAAGTAGGGGCTGTCACTGCTCAACCTTCCCCTCCAGTCTAAATAAACAATAACATGCCAGAGGGCAGTGCTGCCATGCCAAGAGATTGGGCAGATGCAGACAGTTGAAAAAATACATTTGCACTGCACAAGTATCATAGGTTGAAAGCATGGACTCTTTGATTGGCAAATTAAAACAATCTTTAAAGGTTATTAGTTTTAAATTAGAATTAAAATAAGCCAGAAATGTGTTGGAATGACAGTACCTCATCTGTCTTATTTGTGTAATGTGGGATGAGAATTCGTTACCCAAAATGCTTGGGATCAGCAGCATTTCGAATTTCAGAGTTAAAAAAAAACTATTTGCAGTATCTACATACACATAAAGAAGTATCTTGTGGCTGGGACCCACGTCAAAATACAACATTCATCTATTTTCATCTACAATTTACCCACATAGCCCAGAGGTCGCTTTCTATAATATCTTTAGTTCACCTGCAGATTGACTTTGATCTGTCACATGGGCGTTAGGATTTTTGAAATTGTGGCATCAAATCAGCCCTCAAAAAGTGGAGAGTTTTGGAGCATTTTTGAGTTTTGGATTAGGGGGTTGTAAATAATATTTTGTTACGAGTGAATATAAATAATGTGCCCTTTCCCCAGGACATTCGTCACTGTCACATGGGTGACTTGTTCCTTATGGAGGCCTGGCTGATCTACTGGGTTCCTCCTAACCCTAACCCTAACCCTAACCCTAACCCTAACCCTAACCCTAACCCTAACTCTAATCCTAACCCTAACCCTAACCCTAACTCTAATCCTAACCATAATCCCAACCTTAAGGAAATGCCATCCCCATCAGAGAGGGTGGGTTTACCAAGGACACCAAAGTCCTCTGAGGAGCGCCTTCTCCGGGAAAAGCCAGATGAGGGCAGAGCTGGGCAGGTCACTGCTGTCCCCAGATGGCTTTGTACCTGCTGCAGATGTCACTTCGGCAGCTGGGTGAGCACTCACCTCACCAGATCCAGGGGCTGGTATTTGTACCACACGCCCCAGGAAGCCCAGCACTCATAGAGAAGATGTCGGTGGTTTACTGCTCCGTGTGTTCGGATGGAGTTTTTACTTCTGTAACTTCCCTGCAACAAAAACACCACTGCCAGTGAGGGAATACACAGAGAGCCGTAAGGAAGCACTGTGTCTTACATCAGGAGTCAGGAGAAAGGAGAAAAAGGGGTGCAAGTGGAGGCAGTCTGATTGGGGGTTTGGACATTGTCCTACTGACGGTACTACCTGATGAAGTGTGTGTGTTGCTTGCTAGAATCAGGCTCAAACTCAGCTCAAATTCAGTTCTGCTGGGGGACATCTTGGATGATGCCCCAGACACTCTTAGCTTGGGTTCCCTAATCCATCATGAAACTAATACTATTTGTCTCATTAACTTTCTCCTGTGGTTTGAATGCATGAAGTGTCTGGCACAGAGGCCATGCCCAACCCTGATTAGCTTTCCCCTACATTTCTCAAGAGAGGGTAGCTGGTTCCAGCGGCTGTGGCCAGAGAGTTATCGCATGATCTTATCAACAAGGTAATCCTAGAACATAAGAGCCAGAAGCCACCTCAAGACCTTCGTGTTTCAAATCTAATTCAACCTCCGCATTAAACAAATGAGGACACCAAGGGCCAGACAAGTGGGAGGTCAGATCCTGGCACTGCTGTTTCACAAACATAGAGGTACCTCTGGGAGGCAAGCTGGATGTTCCAGCTAACCCAGGAGTCCTTTCTCAAGGGAAAAAGCTAGAAAGAAAGAAACTCTGATGGTCTCAGCTCAACCGCCAATTCCCTGCGTGAGGCAGAGCAAAGTTAACCTTACTCTAACTGCTATTTAAAATTCCAGTACAACAACTCTAAAGGTTGTTTTGAGGTTAAGTAATACAATCAAGTTAAACTGAAAGTAAAATGTCAAGACAGCGAAGAGGTTATAACTGCTGCTGTCACCACTAATTTGGACATTCCCTTCACATAGATCCAAAGGTCTTGATGGGGAGATGAAAGCTGGAGAGAAGCCTGGGCGGCTCTGGGGGTTTTGCAGCTCTGTTCTATGCACCGACCACTCTGACACTGTCCTATATGGGCCAGCACTGAGCAGGAGTCCTTTTTCTAGACAATGATAACAAATAACTATCAGCAGCTACACCACCCTCTTCGGAGAAACCCTTCTTGACAGAGTTCAGCAATGTGTGTGTGTCTCCTAAAAACTTTTGGGTCAAAATGTTTACTTCTGTCAGACTCTAAGGAACATTCCAGAAATATCAGATGGTGGCCAGTAAGTCACACATCAGAACACAGTTTCCAGTATTCTTGATAAAAAAGCTGTGATGAATTCTGTCATGCCATTACTATTTTCTTGGTGTTTACAAATCAAGAGAAGAAATATTATAAGCCAAACAAAAATTAGGCTTTGGGAAAATTTTCCATTTGCAGAGAATGGGAGTTGTCCCCCAAAGTTTATGGGCAAACAGTTTCACCCTGGCTAGTTCGTGAGGTCCCAGATGGCAGGTGCTGTGCAAAGAACACAGTTATCTTTGCATTCTTTGTGTCACAGAGTAACTGTTAGAGAGTTGGGACTGGTCACCACAAAAATGACAATAATTATGAGGCTTATGCTCCTGCAAACCTACATGTATGATTCTGGGTTAAACCGAGCAAGATCAATAGGGGAAAATCAAGTTATGCACAGGGTGATGACAGTTACACTTATGAAAGTCATAATATATCATAAAGACCATGAAGTAAATGTCAACACTTACACATCTTACAATCATCAGTACAATAGTAGGAATTTCCATTTATCACCTTTTGGTTATTAGAAATTTGCCAAATAGCTTCCTCCCACTCTTTCAAGAATAACACTAAGTACATTTGTTGCAAAGAGTATCTATTTCAAGAATAGTGCTCCCTCATGCTGCTGCTTCAGACCTATCGTCAGTGTCTTTTTCACGACTTAGACACCGTGCCCACCTCCCCAGTTCTTCTGAATTCATGCTGGATGGCCTTGATTTAAATATTCTTTTGAGTATATTAAAAGATACAGAGAAACAAATCTGTGCTGAGGGAGAGATAGAAGAAGGCAAGCAGACTTTCCCTTAATACCCACTGAACAAATTAAATTCATTCTGAGCAAATGCCATATCAACAAATTCAACTGATGACTCTCTGTACCAGCTGGCTTTAGTAACAAGACATACAAGAATGCTGATAGGAAAGTACAGTACCTCGTGCAGGGGAAAAGCAGCTTCATAGGAGCCATTGGTAAGCAAGCGATTCAGACCTAAGGCAACAAATAAGCGCATCTGAATTAATACTGAGTTTGAGTCTTCACAACGCTCAGTGGGAGTGTAAGGGCTGTACTTTCTAGATAGACAACATAGGCTTCCACTAGTGATTCAACTCATGTAGGGACAGTAAGAGTTTCAAAATGCAGTTTTTCTCTCTGCTAGAACATTGGCATCCAGGGCTGGGAATTCAGGTTTTTCTTTTTTTTTTTTAAATTCAAGTTGTAAACTATGTAATTGTCAAAGATTGAATCGATTCAAAGCATACAATGTGATGAGTTGATATTCATATAATTACATCATGATTACCATAATGAAGTTAATTAATGCACCTGTTATGGGTTAGATGTAGAATGTGCCCCAAGGTCTCAAGTGTCCAGAAAGGGAGTTTTGGGAAGATGACTGGATCCTGGGGTGCTGATTCACCATAGATTCGCCCACTGATGGGGTCACAGCCTAGTGTGCTGTCGGAGGTGAGTTCCAATTGGAAGAGGCAGGTCGACCAGCAGGATTTCTTTTTTCCATGGCTGAATAATATCCACGGTGCATATGTATTTTAATTTACCATTTATTTGTTCACAGACACTTAAGTTGCTTCCTTAGCTTGGCTAATATAAATAACGCTTTTTAAAAATCTGACCTCTTTCAGCATAATCATTTTGAGATTCATCCATGGTGTGAATATCATGAGCCCATTTCTCTTTATTGCTACATACGATTCTGCGGTAGAGACATATACCAACTTGTTCATGGATTTTCCTCATGCTGGACATTTTGGTCGCTTCTACTTTAGGGTTGTTACAAATAAAGATGCTAATACTTAACGTATAAAGTTTTGCTGGACTACATGGCTTGTTTTATTTTTATTTTATTCTTTAGCAAATACATAGAGTGGAATATCTAGATTGTACAACAGGTGTGCATTTCACCTTTTGAGAAACTGTGGACTGTTTTCTTAAGGGGTTACACAATCTTACGTTTTCATGGTCAGTGTCCGACGACTCAGGTCCCTGCACCCCTCATCACCACGTGGTGTGGCCAGCCTTTCGCAGGAGGGCAGTGAGCTCTCCGTAGTTTCAGTTTGCACTTCCCTAATCAATAATGCTACCAAAGCCTCCCATGTGCTTGTTGGCCATTGGAATATCTTCTGTGAATCATCTGTTCAGGTTTTATGCCCAAAAAGAATTTGTTTATAACATTAAGTTTAGAGTTTTAATGCATGCTAGATATAAGAGCTGGACTAACATGCTTTGAAGACATTTCCTCTTGGTGCGTGGCTTCTCTTTGCATTCTCTTCCAAACTTTTTGTCAACTTCAAAGCTTTAATTTCGATTTTGTCCAACTTGTCTGTTTTTCTTTCATGAGTTGTGCTTTTAGTGTCATACCTGGGAAGTCCTCCACTGACTCAAGGCCACAAGCATTTTCTCCCATTTTCACTAACACTTTTATAATTTTAAGTTCTGCACTGTGATTCTTTTGAGTCGACATTTATGTAGGTCCACCAGAACTCACATTTTGCATATGGATATCAATCATTCCAGCATTGTGTTTTCAAAAGTAAAGCTTTTTGTTACTAGACATTCAACTAATTTGAAGATAATACCATGCAATACAGCTACCATTGTTGAATTCCAATTACTTTATTTAATGAAATTTTGCATAGCTTCTAATGCCTTTTGTTTTCTATTTCATATTCTTTAGAAAATGTCAAGTTTTTATCCTTTGAGTCTGTCAAAAAATACATTTTCATATGTATGTAGCTCCATCTCTGGGTATCTATCCTGTTCCATGATCCGTTTGAGCTTATGCTAGGGCAGCACTTCTTGATTACTACAAGTTTATAATAATTTGTGAAATCAAGTAGTAAGAGCCATTAACTGCTGTTCTTTTTCACAGTTGTTTTGGGTACTATGGTCCTTTCAGTTCTTTTGCATTTTTGAATTAGCTTGTCAATTTCTATGCACATGCAGAACATCTTTTTGGAGTCCGATGGTTTTGCATTGAATCTATATATCAAATTGGGAAGAAATGATATCTTAAAAATATTTTAAAAAGAATATTAAATCTTTTCATCTGCTAATGGGGTATATCTTTATATTTACTTAGCCCTTTTAAAATTTATTTGGCAGTGTTTTGGAGTTTTCAATGTACAGATCTTTCTTAAATATGTTTTGTCATTTTTCCTTCAGTATTTAATATTTTTTGCTGTTGTTATGAATGACATTGTTTATAAAATTCAAATTTTTTACTATTTACTGATTTTTTATAAAAATAAAATTAGTTTGGTTTACATCAGTCTTGCTTCCTGCGATCTAACTCATTTCATTTTTAGTTGTAGTGGCCTTTTTGTAGATTACATTGGAATATCTACATAAATGATCATGTCACCTGATAACACAATTGGTTTTACTTCTTTTTTAATACAAATGCTTCTTACTCTATTTTTTGTCTTATTTCGTTGTCCAGGAAAATGATGAACACAAGAGCAGAGATGCTGGTTTTGTTCATTATCTTAGAAGTAAAATATATCATTAAATATAATCTTAACTATAGTAAGCATTTTGTAAGTGCACTTTATGGGGTAGAGAAAGGTATTTGTAGTCTGTTAAGGTTTTATCAGGAATGGATACTGGACTTAAATCCATTTTCCCTGTGTACAGAAATGTTAATATCATTTTCCTTTTTCTGCTTGCTAGCATGGTCAGTCATACTGATTGTTCAGAGAGGAAACTGATCCTTTTCTTTTTTTTTTTTTTGGTTCTGGGGATTAAACCCTGGGCTTTGTGTGTGCAAGGCCAGAGCTCGACCACTGAGCCACACCCCCAGCCTGTGACCCTCTTTCCATGGGCTTGCAAGGCTCACCTTGAATAATCTCTCTTTCAAGGATTCAAAGTCAAACTGATTGAGGATCTCAGTTGCAGCTGCAAAATCCCTTCAACTTTATGTATCATAGTTCCAGGAGTATAATTCCTGGAACATGTATTATAGCATATAATTTCTGGAATTATATATAATAGTTCCAGGTATAATTGCCACTGTAGTATTCTGGTGGTGTGCGTATGTGGTGTGTGTGTGGGTAAGCCACAGGCCCCAACCACACTCAGGGAAAAGATGACACAAGGCCGTGGCTTCTTAGAGAGCCATTCTGTGGTGTGTGTACTGCAAGATTTGAGCATTTTATGATTTTTCCCCCAAAGAACCAGTTACTTGTTTCAGTGATTTTTCTCCTTCAATTAGCCATAATAGCATCTTGGATAACCTTCACTGGCTATGATACTGCTGCTGTGCAGAGCTTCTCCATTAGTTTTGCATTTATAGATTTCTGTTTTGATTTTCATTATTTTTAAGTTTAGATTTCAGTTCCTTTTCCAATTTCTTAAGCTGGTGATAAGATTATTAATTTGGGACATTTCTTTTTAATGTAGACATATCATGGGATGTATCTCTCTCCACTATTTACTGGTATTCCACACTTTTTGTTGTTGTTTTTCTGTTCATTCTTTTCAACATATTTTCCCTTTTAATTTCCTCTTTCCCCAGTTGCTTAGTAGTGCATTACTTCTTTGACATATATATGAACATATTTCCAGAATTGTTAGAATTTAATGCCACTATACTCAAATAACATATTCTTGATGGCCTGAATCCTTTTGGTTTGTCGCCCCCACCACCACCCCTGCCTGGTATGGGCTACTCTGTGGGCACTTGAAAAGAACAGCCAGAGCACTCTAGGGCCGGTGGGGCCAGGTTTATTGATAATGCTGTTTAGACCTTCTAAATCCAATTGAGTTTGTATTTACTTATTCTATCAATTATTGAGAAAGTGGTTAAAATTTCTGACTATAATTTTGGATTTGTGCATTTCTCCTTACATGTCTGTCAATTTTGGCTTCATGCAGTTTGAAATCCCACTGTTGGGTGCCTAGAGCAGCCGAGGCAAGATGGGTCAAAGTCAGAGTGGTGGCCACGGTCCTGGAGGTGGCAAGAAGGATGATGAGGATAAGAAAAAGAAATATGAACCTCCTGTACCAACTAGAGTGGGGAAAAAGAAGAAGAAAACAAAAGGACCAGATGCTGCCAGCACAGTGCCACTGGTGACACCTCACACTCAGTGCCGATTAAAACTACTCAAGTTAGAGAGAATTAAAGACTATCTTCTCATGAAGGAAGAATTTATTAGAAATCAGGAACAAATGAAACCATTAGAAGAAAAGCAAGAGGAGGAAAGGTCAAAGGTAGATGATCTGAGGGGGACCCCAATGTCAGTAGGAACCTTGGAAGAGATCATTGATGACAATCATGCCATCGTGTCTACATCTGTGGGCTCAGAACACTATGTCAGCATCCTTCATTTGTGGACAAGGATCTGCTGGAACCCGGCAGCTCAGTCCTACTCAATCACAAAGTGCATGCTGTGATTGGGGTACTGATGGATAACACAGATCCTTTGATCACAGTGATGAAGGTGGAAAAGGTCCCCCAGGAAACCTATGCTGACATTGGTGGGTTAGACAACCAAATCCAGAAAATAAAGGAATCTGTGAGCTTCCTCTCACCCACCCTGAATACTATGAAGAGATGGGTATAAAGCCCCCTAAGGGGGTCATTCTCTATGGTCTGCCTGGCACAGGTAAAACCTTGTTAGCCAAAGCAGTAGCAAATCAAACTTCAGCCACTTTCTTGAGAGTGGTTGGCTCTGAACTTATTCAGAAGTACCTGGGTGATGAGCTCAAACTTGTACGGGAATTATTTCGAGTTGCTGAAGAACATGCACCATCCATTGTGTTTACTGATGAAATTGACGCCATTGGGACCAAAAGATATGATTCAAACTCTGGAGGTGAGAGAGAAATTCAGCGAACTATGTTGGAACTGTTGAACCAGTTGGATGGATTTGACTCACGGGGAGACGTGAAAGTTATCATGGCCACAAACTGAATAGAAACTTTGGATCCAGCGCTGATTAGACCAGGGCGCATCGACAGGAAGATCGAGTTTCCCCTACCCGATGAAAAGACCAAGAAGCGCATCTTTCAGATTCACACCAGCAGGATGACACTGGCCGATGATGTAACCCTCGATGACCTGATCATGGCAAAGGATGATCTCTCTGGTGCTGATATCAAGGCAATCTGTACAGAAGCAGGTCTAATGGCGTTGAGAGAACATAGAATGAAAGTAACAAATGAAGACTTCAAGAAATCTAAAGAAAATGTTCTTTATAAGAAACAGGAAGGTACCCACGAGGGGCTGTATCTCTAGTGAACCACAGCTGCCTTCAGGCAAGTGGTTGGGACTTTGCTCAACCCCTGGGAAGGATGAGATTTGGGAAGGTGCCCTGAGGGAGACAGTTGATTTTTATCGGTAGCATGGCATGTCTTTTCCAATATGACATACAGGGTGCCTTTGTCTGTGGTCACTGTGCTGCTTGCTCTCTGCTTCCCAATAAAATGTGCTCTTTCACAAACAGTCAAAAAAAATCCTACTGTTTACTGCATAAAAGTTAAGATTTTATGCCCACCAGCAGATTAACCTCTGTCATTATAAGAGTGGGTTTCTTTATCACTGGTGACATTCCGTGCACTGCAATCTACTTTGTGTGATAGCAGTGCCTTCGCTCCAGTTGCCTTTTGATTACTGTTAATAAAGTTTGCTTTTATCCATCCTTTCATTTTTAACATTTTTGTCTCCTTATGTGTAAAGTGCATTTCTGAATAGGGGGCTACAAGTTGGGTTTTGCTTTTTATTCAATGCATCAACCTCTGACTTTTGGACTGAGAACCGTATCCCTTCTATAATATAATTATTTATGGATTTACATTAAGCCTGTGGCATCATGGTTTTCCATTCATCCCATTTGCTTTTCAGTTTTATGCTGTGGTGGGACAAATTCTATCTTATGATTCCATTCTGTGCCTGTTATTTTAGTATTTACAATTCTTTGCTTTTATTATTTTAATGGTTGTCTTAGAGTTTATAGCTTTCTCTTCCACTCATCTGAATCTACCCTCAAGTGGTTAAGAGTCTATTCCCCAGATAATCATACAGTAAAAGGACCTTCCTCAGGGGACCTTTGTCTCTCCTCCTGCCTGTTCTGCTATTTTCAACATACATATTACCTTTATATATCTTAAAAATTTCATACTATATAATGTTATTATTTTGGTTTAAGTGATCATTATCTATTACAGAGATTTAAATAACAAGAATAGTTACATATTTTATAAGAAGGACTGCCTTTAACCTCTATAAGTCTTCTGGTGATAAATCTTTCAGTTTTACTATATCTAAAAATTTGGTGTTTTGGCCTCCAGTTCTTGGAAATATGTTCACTGAGAGTCCTAGGTTGACTTTTTTTCTTTGACCTTAAAGACATCGCTCCATCGTTATCTAATTTGATTCTTTCCAGGGAGCAATCTCTATAAAAGTTATTTTTGCAATTTTGAGTGTAGCACATTTTTCTGCTTTTGCTGCTTTGAAGATTTTTTTTTTATTTCAGATTTTAGAAAAGCTGGTTATGTAGGCTTTAGTGTTACTTGCTTTTGATTTCTTACACTTAGTGTTTCTTGAGCTCATTAGAGCTGTAGGCCTATGGTTTTCATTCAATTTGGAAGATTTATAATCATTACTTTTAAAAAGGCTAACTGCTTTTGTGTTCCTTTTTTCTGATAATAACATCTGTTCTGAGTAGGTTCTGCTGGGTGGGTTTCTCTCCTCTTTATGGAGATTTCTCTTCTTATTTGTACGCCTGATAATCTTATTGGCTGTCCCACTGAGTTTTCCTTTGTTGCCAATATGTATTTTGTTCCTATAAATATCCTTGAGCTTTGTTTTGTGACACAGATACTCAGAAAGACTGATGCTATTGGGTGTCACCTTATACATGTGGTGGGTGAGACTTGCTTTGTCTAATGGAAAGTAGTCCTTGTCATTATTGATGCCAGGAAATAAGGACCCTCAATATTAAGACAATGAAAATGAGCACATTGCTTACTCTCCTGGGAATTCTGTGCTGTTTCAGTCTTGGGGAAATCCTTTTGGATGGTTCTCTCCCACCTTGGGTTAGTGTGTCACACTTGTGTGCTGACCAGCACTGTCTAAAAGTGGGGTGGGGAGCCCTCCACAGATCTTCAGCGTGGCCCTGTGCTACTCTCCACCTTCTGGAACTCTGCTCTGAGAGCTGCCTCGGTCTCCCTGAACCCTCAGCAATGTTTTCTCAACTCAGAGAATCCTCTGGGTTCTGCCCAAGTTCTCCCTCCTTGTGCTACTGCCAAGAACTAAGGTAATAACTGTGTCAACTGGAGCTGCATCCTGTTGCTTTTTTCCTTAAAGTTCTATTTTTGGTTTTCTGCTATTCAGTGGCTTCAAAATCATTATTTTATACATTTAATCTGTGGTTTTGTTCTCTCTCTCTCTCTCTCTCTCTCTCTCTCTCTCTCTCTCTCTCTCTCTCTCTCTCTCTCCTTTCTTGGCAGGAAGATAAATCTTGTGCCTATTCCTCTATCTTGGCTGGAAGTAGAAGTTTAATGTGTTGATCTTTAAAGTATCCTTCAGATTAAGATTTATGTTATTTCCTACCATAAACCTTGAAGAGGGCCATTGGATTGTTATCTCTCACATGGCTTATAAGTGGGACACTCTCTATACTTTAAATCTTCACCAGAATCCAGGGGTTTAGCCTAACCTGAAAGTGACAAATGCACCGATCTGTATTTTTAAGTGATGAGTGCAATCAGTGTTGAGATATTTTAAATGACAGTGACACTAATGTGCCTAAGCTGCTTGACACTGTCAGTGAATATATAAGAAAGGCATTTTAAATACAAATATAAGTAGGGATTTAAATTTTGTCTAGCATGCAGGAAACCATCAATAAATACCTTTAGAATGACTGGACAAATTACTGATTATGTAAAAACCTTTGATTTCTTGGAGTTTCTATTGACTAATCCATGTCAAAGTTTTCAGACATCCTGGACATTAGAAAAATATGATTTACAGGAACTTAATAAGAGATTCCGACAATGATCTTTGCAAGTATATCATAATTCATCAAAGTCCTGAAAAGTGAGAAAGTAGCTAATACTTAAAATCTGTCACTTCACTAACTTAACGTCGGAATACAAATTTGAAAATATAGATCAATGTCAATACACACGTACTGCTACATAAGTATTCACTGAGCTACTCGTTGCTCTGTTCTGAAGGTGAGTTTTATCAGGTTTGATGCTCACAGTTGTATTAAATTCAGAGTAAAGGTGGAAAACTTACATTGGCCATCTTACGTTCCACTAAAATACTCTTAGGGATCATGTCTAAACATCAATCTTTTTGTGATATTTCTAATCAATGCTGACACACTCGAGATGACACTTTCAGAACATGTCAGGCAGAAAGTGACATGGAGGAACATTAATTCTATCAATGAATTTTCTTCTTTGAAACTAAAGATGACACTGAAATATCAGATCAACATACAATTTATAGTGTTAGTCTATACTTTTCAGCAAAATACGTGACTGTGGGTTGATAATTTATTCTTTGATTTTTTTTTTCTAATTCGACATGTTGCCATTTCATGCTTACTAACTTCCAAAGCACGGACGACCTTGAATAGAATCCTCCTTTTTAGTTTGTCAATTGTGATAATCTTTTACTGGGCTGGGCTAGCAATGATAACATTCTTCCAGGGCTTTTCAGAACACTTGCTTTCTTCTATCTCTCCAGTAATTGCAAAAACAGTTTCCCTCTTGAGAGGCAAACCTTAGGTCTACTAATCACCACACGGTCTCGCTGTGCAGTTATTGACTGCGTAAGGAGAGCGGGAGTGAGACAGCTATCTCCCTTAAAAGGCCTTCAGTTCAGTTTAATGCACATTTATTGAACTCCTGTATAGACACTGGCATGGGCAAGGATGCTACAAAGATGAAAAAAGACTGTTTAGTCATTATTCTGGAACTTATTATCTAGCTAGTTGTTTTCAGCAGGAGATTCTCCACACATAATGGTGCAGTACAGTGCCAATGAGAATAGCACCAATGGTCAAGGCACTGCTTTGTAAGTTGTTCGCACTTTACAAAATAATACAGAATAGACACTGCCATAATAATTTCAATTCACCCATTTGGTAATAAATTCATAACTGAAAAGATATGATAGAAAATTATGCATAGCACAGTCCAGGTTTATTTAAAATATTCAAATGAATGAGAATCGACATAAAAATGTAATCCACGTAATATGTGGATTATTTTGGACAGGATTTTTGGTGTGGGGGTTACACCTAGGCCCTTGCACCTGTGGGGCAAGTGCTCCCTCACTAAGCTGCGCCCCAAGCGCTGCAACGTGGTCACAGTGCTTCTCCTTAGGTGGCTGATCTTCCTGGTGTCTTGGAAAGTTATTCAAGACAAAGAAGAGTTTGTGACTTGCAAAAATCACCACAGGAATTTAGAGGAAGCAAGAATTCCTTCGCTGTGGAATGGCCACAGAGGACTTCACGGCAAGAACATGGCTCCAGGACCGGTGTCTCCTGCAGGCAGGATGAGATGTGTTTAACCCTAACGTCTTGACGTTGCGAAGGACTTCCATCAATCAGGGCTTGACTGTGCCCACCTCAGTGACTCGGCCTGAACGTGACAGTGCAGGTGTATTCTTAGGCACTCCAGGCAGCTGTCTGTTTCTAGGTAGCCACCGTATTTTAATTCATGCAGCTTGGAATTAAAGGAGGTTTTTGGTTTTTGTTTTTTTTTCCAGCTTCTTTATGTTAGTGACTCATGTTCAGCTTGCATTCAAATCTGCTTTTAGCATGATGCTGTTGAACAACATTTCTCCCACACTGGACGGAGGGGGCTGTTTTGCCAGATCTGAGTATAGCACTTGGCACCTATCAGCTGGCAAATGCCACTCTGCACTGGGCTGAGAGTCACTGCTTGCTGAGGTATCTGAGGCTCCTGACTGAGTGGCTAACACCTTTCCTGCATCCTTCTGGCCCACCTCCCCCGAGGGCTTGATGGGGAAGCCATTTAGGCTATGTAGCAGTCACAAGCTGGTGGCCCTTCAGCTCCACATGCAACTCAACTGTCTGCTGCGCAACAAGGCAGTGATTTCTCCTTTGCCAGCTGCAGGAACTGGTAGGGCACAGACGGAGGGATGGGCTTCTCTCCTCAAGAGCAATATGCTTCTCTCCAAGGCACCTGCCCAGCTGCTTCTACAGCACCCAGATCCTGCCGTGTTTGGTGGCTGGCAGCAAGGAGCTCCCTAAGGCCATATGTCCTGGTACCTCCTGGGTGGTGTCATGGACCAGAGATTCTGGGGAGCATCCCCAGTGCACTTCTCTAGGATGCACCAAGGAGGGCTCCCCAGTATTCAGCGAGCATGTTCTTAGTAGGCCTCCAAGACTTGTCCTACCAGAGCTGCCCCTTCTCAAGATGGTCTGACTTGTCAGGGGAGACTCTTACTATCTGCAGTTCTATTCCCCCACATTTCTCTTCCCCTTGGCCAGCTCATCTTCCAGGCCTCCAGCTCCCTGCTGTGGTTTATTATTTAAATTCAATTTTCTCTGTTCCCATGATGTGTGTTTTTATTTCTTCACTGGACCCTGGCTGATGATGTAGGTCATTATTAAAACCATCAATAAAATTTTTGCTGGGATAGAGATAGGGATAAAGCCACCCAAAGCTTCCTGATACATGATAATCTGTTTAATAAGGCAGGAAATTTGGTAATAGGGAAGGAGTCTCATAAAAATGCCTAAAATATAAATGGTAGGGGCTCCCTAATGGGGAGATGATTAGCCCAGGTGTGCTAATTCTTGTCTCTGCTCGCTTCCTGGGTCTCAAATACCCAACCCCTCCTCTCTCCACTGGCCCCACTAGCTCAGGGCTGAGTATTCCCAATCTTGTCAGCTTTCCCAGTCTGCCTCTGTGACACCACCCACTATACTTTCTTTATGTTACTTATCTTAACTGTTTCTTCATTTAAAAATGAAAAGTCTTGAGCATAAGCTCCTGGAGAGAATTGAGCTTACCCCTCAAGGCCCTAGCTCAGTGCTTGGAACACAGTACAGGCCCCATAAATGCTTGTTCAATTCAGAGAATCCCCATGATCCTAGACCAGTGAGATGACGTGTGGCTTAAGGAAGACGTTTAAGATGCCAGGAAGATTTTACACTGGTGAATGATCTACCGAGGGAGTAGTTAGAGGTTTTACACACAATAAATTCTTGCATAGACATAAACACAATGAAAATAAGAGAAGAAATTGAATCCCCAAACAGCAAATGCAGTTTGTAGTACTAATGTGCTACTTACCAATTTTGTTTTTTCCTTCTTCATACTTTATTCTTTGTAAAATATGGTGCACGATTCTGCTTCTTGTGGCATTGTTGAAGAAAGTGTCTTTGTTGTGTATGATGAAGCTGTACACACATATTGAAAACACAGGTTGAGGATTAATGGAGGGTGAGGGCTCTAATGTTTGCCATAACTTGGGGCTGCACAGGTGGAAGTGTCTTCAGCTGGCCCTGAAGGGCACATCTGGGGCAGCACGAGAGGGCCCAGTGTCACTCCAGACCCTGAGGCTCACAAGTCTAAGTAGCTTTAGATCTCAGAATCCTGAGCACTAGCCTCAGTATGCCAGGAAGGAGCTAGAGCCAAGTGAAATGAACAGACATGAGCAGATAGCTAATCTAGGTCTTGCACCCTGCTTGGCTTAGTCAGGTCATTAGCTAAATCCAACGAAAACTTCATCTTGTCTCCATCTCCTCTTTTCCATCACCCCACCCCACCCGTGTCACTGTTGTGTGGTACTCCATGAATTTTAAGACTTGGAACTGGCTTGGGTGGGGGCTATAGAAGCTAGGTGTTTATAGTTGGTCCCGCTCAGGGGAGAAGGGAGGGGTCAATTTCTGCAACTTCTTCTGTCCTTTATTTTCCCATGTTTCTGCCTGAACAGAACCCTTCTTCCAAAGCACATGTTTAAGGTTGCTTTCTGTTTTAGTCTTCAAAGTTTGTCAAGGGTACATATGCAAACACACACACACACACACACACACACACACACACACACACACGCTATGCTTTCCAGTAGGTTTTCCAGGTAACAGAGCTTCTGAAGGTTGCTTGAAGCCTGAAGTGGCCCTGTGTTTTCTTCCCTGAAATATGATTCATGGTAGGATGTCAGGGATGATGGGGAATGTCAGTGCAATTGCTTTATAAAATGTAAAATTTATCAACTGGGCACACTGGACAGGCCTCAAGTCAGTTGGACACCACGTGAGGCATATACATGTGGAGAGCCCCCCTCCCCCAGTCCCATGCTGGGCTCACCTCCTCCTCCTCCTCCTCCTCCGCCTCTGCCTCCTCTTCCTCCTCTTCCTCTTCTTCTTCTTCCTCCTCCTCCTCCTCCTCCTGCTCCTCCTCCTCCTAATCCTCCTCCTCCTCTTCCTCCTCCTCCCCCTCCTCCTCCTCCTCCTCCTCTTTCTCCTCCGGCACATCTCCATGCCCCTCCAGCTGCACACCTGCCCCCAGCACTCAGCGCCGCCCTCTCTGTACTGTGTTTTGTCTTACAAGCGCATTTGTTTACTGGTCGCTCTGCACTGTACTGTCAGGTACTTGATTTCATTTTTCTATCACATGTTTACAAGGGACTCTGTAAAGGACTGATCACACACTGCTAGGTGACACAGATCCGGTCCTGGTCCTTAGCTGGCCGTGGTGCTGTGCACCTGTACTTCCGCTACTTGGGAGACTGAGGCAGGAAGATCACAAGTTTGAATCTTGCCTGGACAACTTAAGGTGACCTTGTCACAGAATTAGGAAAGTAACAAGGCCTGGGGTCCTAGCTCAGGGCAGAGGCGCTGGATGTCATTTCCGTTACCATAACCCAAACCCAAACCCAAACCAAACCAAAACAGCAGAAGTCCTTGTCACTGAGGTGTGGACGACATAAGGAAAATGAACACGATTGTGAAGGGTAGAACCACACTCCCCTTGCATGCCTGCCCCCCAGGTCCCCAAAGACCGTGGGCTTGCTCTGGACAGAAGGCCAGGTCTGGCCTCTGGAGCGGTGCAGCCAGCGAGTGGCATGGACCCAGGTGTCGAAGCTCACAGGTTTACCCGGGGAATCTGGGCTATTCGCATTTATTCCAGAAGAGGAAAGCCCTGAGTGGCTTGAAATAAAACTGCTGGCTTAGGAACAGGGTTGTGGACCCGAGTTGGGACATGGGCCCAGAAGGCCTCTGAACACGGAGACAAACCCTAAATCCCAAGCCGACTCCCCCGGGAAGTGTTTGCACGCCAGCTTTACCTCTTTTGGAATTTCTTGCAGAATATGGCTCTCAGAGCCAAGTCATTTCATCTGATGGATGGGAGAGAAATGCGACAGGAGCCAAGGAGGGCAGGCGGTGTTTATCATCCACTCTCAGGTTTCCTGAGGACAATTTATGCATCAGGGAGGAAGAGGAGAAAACCAAGAGCTGCCTCAAGGCACCCATTTTCTGTTTTATCCTTCTCTGCTTTTCACCTCACTGGAGACAGGCTGTTCCAGTTTAATACCAAGTAAAGATGTCACAAAGGAATAACGCATAAGAAGCCCATTTCGGCTCACAGTCCACATGATGGGGAAACCTGGTCAGTACCACCACGCTTGATGAGGCAGTGTGGGGCCAAAACCCCCTGTTCCTGCCTCCTGCTTCCTCTCTCTACCACACCTCCTTCCGTTTTCTGAGCACGTGTGATGTCCTCCATAACAGGCACCACACCCAGGCTCTCAACCTGGTCGCCTTCCTGATGTCTAGTTCAGGGATGGCGAAGCTCTTAGAGCTTTCAGTTACACAGACAGCCCCTGTGTGCCGTAGGCTCACCCCAGTGATCTGGGTGGTCCTGGGAGTCTACAGAGTCGATCGCAGGAGCCAGTAGCTAGGGCAGGCACCAGCCACAATTCTGAACACTACCTATATCCGCTCATTGGGTCTCTACAGCCAGCCAAAGTGTGAGTGCTTACTGTTCCCGATGTACAAATGAAGAATCAGAGAGGTTAAGCAAAGTGCCCAAAGTCACTCAGGGAGTAGGAGGCAGAGGCAGGGCTTGAATCCAGACACCTAGAGGCTTCTTTTTCATGTCTCCACCTGCCCAACTCCCTGCGTACATTGGAAACTTCCTGTCTCCAAAGGCTGGTGTTCCCGAAGGTCAGCCCCAGGGGGACTCAGCCTGGAGCCTTCTTCCCTCTCATTTTGTGAGCCTTGGCTTGGGGTGCACCTCCGCCCGAGGCTGTGGCTGGACCCCCAGCCTCCCCCTGAAATGCAGCATGATGCTGGAGAGGAGGCGGCACTGAGTGAGGGAGGAGGGAGACGGCATCCATCCTCTCTGTGCTCAACACCAGCTCTGCTGTAGCTGCAGCCTCCGAAGACCTGCAGACCCAGTCTGTGCCCTAGCCTGGCCACTCATGAGGTGCTGGGGTCATCCCTCCATTTTCTGGGTCTCAGTTTCCTCATCTGAGGAACAGGAACAGCACTGTAATTACTCTTATGGTGGCCAGTAAGGACAAGCTGTACTGAGCCCCACCTGGCACTGCAGAAGCACCCAGAATTCACTGTCTGTGTGGTTGCTTTCACTGTGACACATCCCGATCATCTGTCTGTATCTCTGACTTCTCTTGCCAGGTTCCTGGAGGCGGAGGCCTGCTGTGCCCAGCCCCGTGCTCCCAGCGCTGGCCCAGAGCAAAGCACATGACAACCCCAAAGCTGCAGCAAGCATGCTGGGCCCGAGAACACAGCTCCCGTGGGGCAATGAGCCCGGTTCCCCTCCACCTGGCCTCCCCTGCTTCTGGAGTGCTTCCTATCAGCTCCGTCTCTTCTGGTCCAGCTAAGCTGTGTGTTCAGGGACCCCTCACAGAGTCCAACGGTCTCGCCTCATGGTCACCCTTTCAGACAAGAGGATGGAAAGGGGTAGCGACAGTTCCCTATTCATAGTGTTCATACTTTTCTCAGCTATAAAGTTTTCTTCAAATAAATCACACACACACACACACACACACACACACACACGCACGCACGCACTTGTGGGAAAGGAGCACGACGGGCAACCAGATCCAGCCTCCGGGAGTTGCGCTGCCTTGCACTGTTGGGTTATTCTTATGGCCAGCTGCTCACAGCAGTGCTGTGCAATATCATGACATGCAGACTTGTTTAATAAGTAAATACTATGCTTATTTTGTGCAAAGAACCATACTTTGAAGATATATATGTACTATGCATATATGAAGTACAATCTAAGACATGATGGATATTTAAATCTAAAAATTATTATAGCAAAAGACACATTGTCATTAATCCCCCTCAAAACACTGCCTTGCTTTGAGCACATGTACCCCACTGCTCTGGACATTTTCTGAAGCCGTTCTGGAAGTCCTCTTTTGTGTTTTTAGTTGTGTTGATCCGGCTGTCTCAGTGTCCTCATTTGATTCTAAATACTTCCCTTTCCTCATCATTTTGACTTTGGGAAAGAACCAGAAGTTGCCGAGTATCAGCCCAGTGAATAAGGTGGATGAGGACACACTGCAATGTCTTTTTTTTTTTTGTCTTTTTGAGAAAAGGTCTCACTATGCAGTTCAGGCTGGCCTTGGGCTCACTTTGCAGTACAGGCTGGTCTCAAACTCTCAATGATCCTCCTGCCTCCGCCTCCCGAGTGCTGGGATCACATGTGTGCACCAGCACACCCTGCAACACTGCAATGTCTTGAGCCTGCTTTTTTATTGGATGGTACACAGCAGCAGAATCCACTGTTTTTTTTTTTTTTTTTTTCTTCTTTTTGTGGTACCAGGGACCAAACTCAGGACCTTGCATTTACCAGGGAAGCACTTACTCCACTGAGCTATCTCCCTGGCCCTTTTCACTATATTTTTGATCATGCCTCCTAACGGCACTCACAAAAGAGAACTTCCAGAATTGCTTCAGAAAGTAGCAGTAATGAGGAGATAAATGTGTTCAAAACACAGAGGAGTAGCTCGAGGAGGATTCTTGGCAAGAGGTCTTTTATTATAATAAAATTTTAAAATCTAAACATTCATCCTGTATGTATTTCACTGAGGAAGACACAGAGGTAAATATAATTCAGCTCCCCTCCTCAGAGAGCCCACTATGGACAGGTAAATGAGAAGCACTGTGGCCAGTACAGCCACAGAGTGAATTGTAACTTTATTTAATTTTAGTGGATTAAAGGCAAAACTTCAATAGCTACAGGCAGTTAGTGGGTACTGTACTGACCACTACCTAAGTCCTTGGTGACACTTAGTCACTGTCTCAGTGTTGAGACCTTGATCCCACATCTCTCTTTGACCACAGTAAATGAAGCAGGAGAGTAGGCGAGTGGTGAGGGTGCCTACAGGGCCCGAGGCAAGCTGCTGGAAGACCTGAGTTCAAGTCCTGTTCTCCCACTAAGTTGTGTGTCCTTGGGAGTCAATGAATCTGTTTATAAGGAAAGTGAGGATCTTGTTGCCCTTGTTACCCAAGCCTGGGTCTAGGCAGTGTCAGATACAGAGCTTTTGTCATCTACCTCTACAGAAGAAAAGTTTCTCTTCTGTTCCCTTCCATCATAAAAGCGTGACACAGATGTGCACCCAGTGTCACATGCACAAACTTGAAGACCCTGGACTTTATGTCATACACAACATCCTGTCTATCAAGTTCTTCGGGCCTCCCTTTCCCTACTGTAAACCTAAACCCAGACATTTTTCAGGACTGCTGTACCACGGCAGCTTCCCATTCTAGTTTCCCTTTTCCTGGAGTTTATCCTCCACACAGCAAACACAACCCCTCCTTTTTCTCCCCATTTTTATGTATTTGGTACAGGGTCTCACTGTGCAGCTCCGACTTGTAGTGATCCTCCTGTTTTCAGCCTCCTCAGTGCTGGGATTACAGCTATGCCCCACCACACTCCATCACAGCTGGACTCGGTCACTGGCTCAGCATGCCCCGGGGACGGTGCCAACAAGGCATGTGGGACCATGGATCGAATCTTGGTCCCTGTGCTTGCCAAAGCAGTTGCTTAGTCTGCTGAACTATCTCACTGGCCCCACCACCATTTCTTTTTTTTTTTTTTTTGGCAGAACTGGGGATTGAACTCAGGCCCTTGCGCTTGCCAGGGAAGCGCTTATTCTACTGAGCCATCTCCCCGGCCCCCTCATTTCTTAAATGTGAATAAAAATATAACTCTCTGCTGTAACTCTATAATACCTTTCCAAGGATTTCCCAGTTCCTTTCCATGGCCTACACAGCTCTACCTGGTTGACTTCCTGCTTAAATCCAACACTACTCTCCCCTCTTCTCCGCTCACTGTAATAAACAAGTGATTGTGTTTGGGATTTGCTCTCCTTGCCCTGGAGAAAGCCCAGCTTGTCATTCCCCAGGCTCCTGCTCATGCTTTCCCCAGATTTCACGCAACTTGTTTACTTCTAACATGTGGATTTTACATAGCACTAATCTAACCTAGACTCTCTGGCCCATGCGTCCCTCCCTCTGCCCCATCATCTTATATTTTGTAATTATTCTCCATGGTTTCAATGGATTATGGGGGACAGAGAGATTGGTCTGTTTTAGTCCCTATTCTAGACCTCACTGAAATAAATAAACCATGTTCCATATGATTCAAAGGTCCACTGAGTGTTCTAGAAACCAATAGATGTTTAAAATAGACATATCAGTGACTTTCTTTAAAAAGTCAGATCTTTTCTTTCTTTAATCAGATACCTTTCTTTAAAAATTGAAGATTGTTTTAAAAAGTTTCATTTTATAATTATGCTTCATAGATGGCCCTACTTTGGGAAAAAGGCAGCAATTTTTTAAAGTTGCACTTTTATGTAAATTATGGAATTTTTGAGACTGATAAAAAGTACTCTTAAAAAGACAGATTCTTCAATGGTCTAAAACTTGAAGAGGAAGTAGAGACTTTGTCAAGAGAAAGCATTTGGCAGAGCCTTTGGGTCATTTGTTGATAGGGTATCAACAATGCTTTGTTAAATAAAAAGTTTTGTTTATAAATTTAGTCAACATATATACTTGACCTAAAAAATTCAATATGATGAATTTAAAACCCATTGGAAAGCCTATAAAAGGGATTTTCCCAAGACAGTAACCAGATGTGAGCTAACCCAACGCCATCTGCTTTCGCCGAATGCAGCCTAAGACTTCAGCGTTGGGTAAAAGGAAATGGCCCGAATGCAGCAGAACATTCATTGGTGGGAAAGCCTCCTTCAAACAGCTGACCACTAAAGCCACCAGGAAAAGTGCTCCTTGTACTGGCAAGCAAGAACCCTCATTGCCGTAGGCCTGGTACAGCAGTGCTTCCGGAGGTACCTTGTTACCAGAAATTGATTGAGCTACTCATTCAGAAGCTGCCTTTCCAGAGACTGGGGAGAGAGATTGCCCAGGATTTCAAGCCAACTTGAGGCTTCAGAGTGCAGCTGTTGGGGCCTTCAGGAGGCGAGCGAAGCATGCCTGGTAGCCTATGTGAAGACACTAACCTGCATGCCATCCACGCTAAGGGAGTCGCCTCCCAAAGACATCCAGCTGGCCCGCCAGATCTGGAGAGAGAGCTTCGGTGAAGGCAATTTTTATGGTGTTTTGTAGTAAGTTCTGTAAAATGCTTTCATTTAATTTGTGACTTCTTTGGTAAGAAATGTTGATAATATGTTGCATTTGTACCCAAGTTGGTCTGTCTTTCCCTCAGGATGAGTGCAAAACTGACCTCACAGTGCTCCGAGCACTGCTGGTCAGTGGTGACAAATCGCCGACTTGCAGAACGATGCGAGATAGCTTTTGCCTCTCAGGATGCATGTTTCTGTGTGTTGGTGACTTGGGCAGCTATTCTGGTACTAAAATTGATAAATATGTACAGGGTCCTTTTGCGATGAAACTGGCTATGACCTGATCCAAGCTGGCTCTGTGAAGTCTCACTGTCCAGCCCTGTGACAGAATGTGGGCTTTTTCGAGGTTGAAGATACAAGTCTTAACCACTGTACCTTAGTTCCCCCCAAAAAAGTGGACCTGGAGCTACACAATATACTATGTGCACTGATAATAGCTATTTTTTCTATTGTAGTGTCAACATTTTAAAGTAAAATGTTTTACCTTCACAAGTGTGGGAAGCCTCTCACAAGTGTGGGAAGCCTCGCCATCAAAGTGTGTGTCATAGAGTGCCGTTGGTTTTCTCCTCAGCAGGCTACACTTGTTCTCTAGATAGTAGTGAAATATACGTGGGCACCTTGCCTAAGTCCTCGTTCTGCCCCACGAACTAACCCTCCGGCTGACCCTGCAAACACCAGCGGGGGACTTAGTTTATAAAGGCTCTAGAATAATAAGTCATTTACGCCAGCATCTTCTGTTACTGATGTGCTTGTTAGTGCAGCTTTTCCTTGTCTTGTGGTTGGCCTCATAATTAGTTTTTTCTGATTTTCTGAGAGGAAATAACACGAAAGTTTGTTCCTTTCCCATGGAGCTAGTGCGATCTTGCTGTGGGGAGAAGAGCGCTCCAGCCTATTGGACCTCTGCCAATTAAGATGGCCTTGGGTTAGCTCACATCTGGTACGGTACTGGGAAAATCTCTTTGATAGGCTTTCCAATGGGTTTTAAATTCATCGTATGGAAGTTTTTAGGTCAAGTATATATGTTGACTAAATTTATAAACAAAACTATTTAACAAAGCATTAAACTTATCAGTGGCTCTGTATAATTCTAGAATTATAGCCACGATATTGGCTTTTCTGTATTTAAAAACCCAAATCATGTGGCAAATGGGGAAACAGAGTCACAGCAGGAATCCAGGCCCATTTCTGGTGCCTGGAGGAAAGGAGGTGGAGGCTGTGCCTCAGTCTCGGAACCATTCGCTGCTGGTCACTCCCCTGTTTGAATAGTGGGGGTTCATTATAATTATTCTATCCTGGTCCCATCAGTGCCTCTTGGAAGGGGAAGCGGAGGGGGAAGATCCTTTTTTTCCACTTTTATTCACAAGTCTCTGGCCACACTGCAGAGCTAGATCATAGGATTTCTGTCCCCAAGTCACCTGATGCAGAACAGGAGATGCTGGACTTGGAGTCACATGTGACAGTGGGGTGATCCCTGTAGGGGTCCAGGGGTGGGAGTGAGTATATATTCTCTGTGGGGAAGAGTGGTCAAGGCAGAGGACGCTGTGACAGACACAAAGGATGGCTGCGGTTCCTCTTTTCCCCATGATTCCTTGCCACTCCTCTGTAGTGTGAAATTTTTGTACCAAGAGGCACAACTATGTCTCTGCCTCGTGAATCCAAGCAGCACTTATGACTGGCTTGGACCCACAGAACATGGGAGAAATGATCTTAGGCCTAGGCGCTAAAGCCTCCACTCTGGCCAGCTCAGCACGCTGCCCTAGATGGCCATGGTGAACAAGCCTGAGCCAGCTCTGAGGTCCCACTGTGTTGAGAGAGCGTGGCCCCAGCCACCAGCTAGTCAGTGACAGTTGTAACCATGTGCTGGCGCCAGGCAAACCCAGCAGAAGGCCTGTCCAGAGGAGCCCAGCATAATTGCTAGAAAAAAATAATGAGCAAACAAGGTGGTTGTTGTGTTAAGTCAGTAAGTTCTGTGGTAGATTGTTGTATAGCCATGGAAAAACACTTTCTTGTCATTATAAGACGTGATCAGGATACAGTGAAACCTGCTGTGTTTTTCCTTATACCTATCTTTTCTGATAGTTGAAATTGTGTTACCTCCCAATGCCAAAGAAAAATAAAGGTTAGTGCTTTCAAAACCAATATTTCAGGAAACTTTCTTAATTAGAATTGAGATAGAGATTTATTTTTTAACAAGGAGAAGCAAGGGTGATATAGTTAACTGTCACTTCAAATTAAATTGTCCTCAAATTAATAGAAAGCTAAGTAGGAACAAAGGAACCAATTAATTTTTTTATATGACAAGGCCTATTTTGAGAGTTTTCTGGGTTTCAGGCAATGGCAGTACAAAACTAACTTCCTGTCTTGCTTCACTTGTTAAGAGCAAAAGGATGAGAAGATTATCAGAACAAATATAGAATATTCAAGGTTCTGACGGGCGAAGATTTGCAAGCCTCTTTTTAGGATTAAGGTGCTAAGCCACTGGAGCACAAAGCACTGCGAGGCGTCTGTAAGGATCCAGCCAGTTGTTTCGAGCTGTACTTCTTGATATCATCTTTGCCACCTGGAGAGTTAAATACGGATTCAAAACTTCTTGCTCTTATGCCTCGCAGGTAAGGATGGAAAATTAAACACTTGCATTTCATTTCTGTCTTTCTCAAAATCCCATGGTAACAACAGCACGTGTGTGACCATTTGCACAGTTTGCACATGTGTAAGTAAACAAACACTGCTGGGAACTACAGCAGAAACAATGAACAATGACACATTGGATGTGCCAAACAGGCAGACAAATGGTGCCAGACCTGGGAGATTCAGAAAATCTGAATCGTCACCAACTCTCTGGGAAATCCAGAAGCGATCCCATGTATGCTGCAAAAGCCCATTAAAACTTAGAAGGGCCTGAGATGTAGCTCAGTGGCACAGCACCAGCCCGGCAAGCCTGAGGCCCTGAGTTCAATTCCCGGTATCAAACAAACAAGACTTAGAAACGGCTCATCAGTGATGGCCATAAGCGGGGTAAGGGGGTGCTAATGTAAATCCAGCTTGAAAGCTCCTGAGGAAGAAGGTAGCTCCCCAGATCTTGTCCTACTCCAGCAGAAGACTAGTGGCGATTCTGTACAGGTAGTCCATTTTGCACAATCAGGTAGTATTAGGAGCTGGGGTGACACAGTGACAACTGTGAGCTGAGACTCCATGCTGGTTGCGTCTTTCAGGACCTGCAGCACTGGCTGGCCTTAATATTCCAGTGAGACACTGGCAGGGCTTCTCCAGGGCGCCTGACCAGTGAAGGCTGGAGACTGGGGGACTCTGACACTGGGGACTCCAGGATGCAAGTGGCCAATCCCTTCCCTCAACAGCGGGCTCCACGTCACTCAGATCTTTTGGCTACGTCCTGCCCTTTGTATTCTAAACTATGGCCAGTGAGCCAAAGTGTACGTGGCATTTAAAGAGACTCCACTACTGATAGAAGAGAACAAGAGTAGACAGGCAGACAAGAAGAACAAGCACAGGAAACATCTTGAGGGGAATTAGGGTCAGTGAGATGATAAAACACTTAGGAAAATTACTCAGAAAGAAGATGCAACTATGGAAAAATGTCAAAATATATTTTAAAAATTGAAAACTTTTACAAAATAAAACATAATCCTTAGAAATTGGAAAATATTGGAGCAGAAATTTAAAACCCCAAGAGAAGCACTGGAAAATAGATTGAGGGAAATTCTGAAGGTAAAAGCATAGAGATTAATAAGAAAGAAAGCAAAGATCAGAGCACTAGGGGGTCACTCCAGGAAGACTAGTATCCTAAAAAAAAAGAAAGAAAGAAAAACACCAAGAGTTCCAAAATTGGGGGAAAAAGCAAGGAAAGAATAATTCAAAATATTTCAAGAATTATTAATGAAAAGTTATCTGATCTAAAAGATAAGCATAGCCCTGCTGAAAGCAAGTATTGAATTGCTAGTAAAATAAAGCATGTAACGAGATGAGTTAGTGTAAACCTTGGAACCTCCAGGACAATAGCACCAGCAGCACACTTTAAATGAATTAATGGTGACACCCAGCTCTGAGGTGACCATTGCTGACAGAATCTGTCTAATGGCATTACAGAAACCAGAGCCTTAAAATCCCAAGGAAAAAAGATTTTGTGTAGACATAATAGATGGTGCTTCTACCTTTTTTGAGCCCAAGAACTTCTAAGCTTGTTTGCCAGCTTGTACTATTTAAAAAATTTAACAAATTCTTCTCCTTCCCCCTCTTCTTCCTCTTCTTCTTTCTGAGACAGGGTCTTGCTCTGTAGCCCTGACTGACCTCCAACTCACGATCTAGCCCTGGCTGGTCTCAAACTCATGGCAATCCTCCTAGCTCAGCCTCCTGAGCACTGGGATTATCGGCACGAGTCACAACACCTGTCTTATTTTAAGACTTCTGAGCCCCAGATTATTTTTTTCTACCAAATAGTACAGCTAGGCTATATCTTATTGGGGTGGCAACATCAAGGAGGATTCTAATAATACCTACCGTATTGATTACAGATAAAAACAACCCCCTCTGCGTTGTTGATGAGACTGTAAACTAGTACAACCACCATAGCAATCAGTATGGAGATTCCTCAAAAAGCTAAAACTAGAAATTCCATTTGCTCCATCTATTCTGCTACGTGTCTTCCCTAAAGAGTTAAAGACGTTGTACTTCAGTGGCATACAGAGCCACTTTTACAGCACCACAACTCACAACTGCTAAGTCTTGGAAGCTCCCTATCTGTCTACCAATAGATGAATGGACAAATAATACAAGGTGTTCATACACAATGGAGTATTACTTTGCCATAAAGAGGATAAATTTAAGAGATGCTTGCAGGAAAATGAACATACTTTGAGACCATAATGTTAACTGAAATAAATCAGATACACAGGCCTAATTAGTGCATGGTTTTGTATGAGAAATCCGAATATAAAAAAATTAAAGAATAAAATGAAAGAGAGGTAACAGGAAACAGGGAGGTGGGTCTTTTGCAAATAGGAAGGGGACCCAGAGCTGAAGGGGGAGGAAGGGACAGAGGGGACATAAAAAGAATGAAGATGTGTTCAGTGCGCGCACCATCTCCCCATGATGAATATAGTCCTTATTATTGTGAAACAGACTACTAAAAATGAACAGAACCCTTCTGTTTTGCTGGTACTGGGCCTTCAGTGTATGTAGAATTCACATTTACCAAAATCATCGAATAATTTATGCATCAGATGGCACTGATGCTAGCTGCAGACAGACAGCATGTAAGGAGCAGGTATCACAGGCACCGACGAACGTATTTTCCTAGCATCACCATTACTGTTCTCAGCGAGGACGACAGCTGGAGCTTCCGTACCCGCCTTGAGCGTGCCAGAGCTCGGCCTTGGGTGCCTGTCACCCTGGCTCCAGAGCCTGTCCTCCCAGCTCAGTTTTATGTGGACCATTAACCCTTGAGGACAGAGAGTGTCATCATTTAAGCTTTTCTGGTCCTCTCCAGCACCCATCACAGAGCTGCTCAGTAGTGGAACTGAGAAGGGTTTGTAGGGACAACATGACAATATTCAAATGTATTAGAGGTGCATTTTGTTTGGGCTCAAAAGTGAGCCGGCATAAAAAGAAAAAAAAATTAAAATCTATGAAATAAGCTTGGAAGCCACAAATACTTTTCTAATTAATTCTCAGTCCAGAAAAATCCAATTGAGAATGAGCCAGGTCTTCAGCCTTCCACTAATTGGAGTGCCACTGTAATTCACTCAATAGTCACATTTCACTTGAATTGCTTGGGCAATTGTCACTGCATAAACTTATTATTCAGTAACTCACCCACAGCTACTGTCTTCACTGCCCTTGGCTGTGGTCTGGCTTGTGTAGTCCCTGATGGAGCTGAGTAGTTCTCCACGTTGATGAAGGGACCTTCTGCCGGCTTCCCTCTTGTTCATTTACATTCCTGTGAGCAGCAGAGTTCTAGAAACCTTGCCAAGTATCTGCACAATTTGGAAATTGGTAAAATTCATCTTCCACAATCCCTCTGTTTTTGTTTTGCTGTTTTTGACCTTTTTTTTTTCTCTCCTCTGCCATCTTCAGGGCATCCTCTGTCTATTCCAGCTATAGCCTAAATGCCCCTTTGTGTCTCTTAAAGTGAATTGTGTCTGGGTTCCCCCCTCCCTGCAAAGCCCCAGGCAGTCTTAAATGGGGCTTTTCAGAGGTGGCTGGATCTGGAGTGGGTGGTGCTGGGGTCAAGGCTGTGTGATTACTAAATCAGTCCACTGGTTCTTTGGCACCACTCTAGTCTGGTAGTCTGGGTAGAAGACAAAGGGGCAGAAAGGAGCTGCTAATGTATCTTGCTTGCTTTGCCCCCTTCTGCCTGCCATGCGCTGGTCCCCTGCCATGCCCCTCTGCCATGCCACCCTGCCTTGGAGCCAGCCGACTATGGAAACCTCTACAGACTGTGAACTCAATAAGCCTTTCCTCCTTTAACCTTGGGTGTCAGGTATCTTGTCTCAGAAATGAGAGAAAAGTAACTAAGAGAATTCCCTTCTTCCCTTTTCTTTATTTTAATTTATTCATAAAGGATAATGTTAAAATTTCCACCCTTCCCAGAGACATTGTAATTTTAATAGAGGATGACTTTAGTGAAGGAATTAAAATTCAGGAGATAAAATCTCCGTATCAGGGAGCATGCTGCCCATGCCACCATCCTCCTGATGCTGAGCAGAGACCCTGTCCTTTACACTTCTGCCAGGACCGAGCACTGGAGGGGACTGGAGGGGGCTGGAGGGGAAGAGGAGGGTACAGGGATCTGAGCCTTTTTCTGTGCTCTGTTTCTGTCCTGTTGTCCTAGTAATGCTCCTTCAACTTCACAAACTGGCTCCGGTTTCCAGCTTTAAAAGAAAAAAGAAAAGGAGAGACACTCCCCAACTATCGGTACTGCACTACCCAGGCTACCGAGCACCTGCACCAGGAGGTGACAGCTCCTCCTTTGGGACCTGGGCTCTGCTCCCTGGACCCGCCCCATCAGCTGGCTGCTGGCTCTGGTCTCCCAACCTCTTTCTTTTGCTCCACTGGCTCTAGAGGCAGGAGCTGCTTCCCTTGCTGTGATGATTTTATATCTGCACGGCTTTAGTGTCTCCTCAGTCCCTCTTGGTAAGCTCTCTGTCAAAGTAACTGCCAGGATTATATCTTTTGGAATGAGTCTTGAGTGATGAATGGAGAGCTAGTCCAGGAGGAGGAAAAGGAGGAAGAGGAAGGGGAGGATGAGGGGGGAGGGGAAGGCAGAGGAAGAGGAGGAGGAGG
>NW_004524580.1:29523075-29545282 GCF_000260255.1 Octodon degus | reverse complement strand
AGGAGGAAAAGGAGGAGGAGGAGGAGGAGGAGGAGGAGGAGGAGGAGGAGAAGGGGGCAGCAGTCTGCTGTCTCTCCCAAGAAGTCACACATCACTTAGTAGTCATCTCCTTACTCTGGCTACAAACCTGAATGTCTCCACCATCCAAAGATGGCTTCTGGATTTGAATTCTGAAATATTTCAATCCCAAGTCTTATTTCTACCCTACAGGAGTGTCTCCCTCATGTGCACACGTTTTGGTTAACTTGCACCGAAATTTCCTTTACTGAAAATATGCTAAGAGTTGAACACAAAGGAAAACAATGTAACACATCACCTAAGTCCTACCAGAACTTAAACACAAATGAGTTGCCTATTTTATAAACACACAAAAGCCCCAAAATAATTAATGTGGGTACATTGGGTCATGACTCACGATTGGCTGCTTTGCTTGTGAGGATCACACGCCTCCATCCATCATGATCCCTTACCCCAGCGATGCCAAGCCCAACCATAAGACTTGTTCTGGCCAATGGAGCATGAGCGGAAGTGACGTGTGTGCCACATCTGCACAGACTTTTCCTCTCCCTCGAGAATCTATCTCCCTGGCACGGTCACGTCTTCACCCTGGATCTCCTAGTGAGGAAGATTTGGGAAGCAGAGCCCAGCTGATTCGCAGCTAGGTGGTACAGGAGCCTGAGATGCATACTTGCAAAGACCTGGCATTTGAGGTCTGTGGTGCAGCCCAGCCTGAGGTGACCAGCACAGTCCCTAACTCAACAATGAGAATCCTGGAGGTTAGGGTGGCAAGAGGATAGCTGCGTTTTGCCTCCTCACCAAAGCCCTGCAGTCTTTATACTAACATGAGAGGGAGAGGGAGGTGACTGGTGGGGTGAGGAGGAGGAGAAGAAAATCTGGGCAGCCCTGGTGGAGGAGGAATCTCCTTGTGGGGTGAGGGGGGACACATCGGAGTGACAGCAGTGTGAACGAGGACAGGAAAGTGTGGTAATCAGCGGTTGCTGAGGACCAAATATGTGGCTTCTCTTTGTGTTCTTCCTGAAGGCCCAGTGAAGACGGGATCTCCTTTCTAGTTACTTCTGGCTGCTGTGCTGGGCTTTGAGCAATGCCAGACATGGAGACCGACAAGCGAGGCACAGCACAGGCAGCGCAAGGCAAGGCATGTACAGAGGCCCATGCGTGCTGCCGTCCAGCACCATCTGCGTGAACGATCATGAAAGAGATCGTTGAAGGCAGCTCCTCAAGAGATTTCAACTGGGAGCAAGAGGAAAGAATCACTCAGGAAGAACACTGGTTAGGGGATACGTGGGCCAACTCCTTGTTTGCGTTGTGGGAGTACCCAGCCTGCTTATCCCAGGAGGCTGGCATAAGCAAGAAGCTGAAGAAGCAGTTTCCTGGGACTCGTTAAGGAGGTTACACTTTCTCCCCAAGGTGCTAAGGAACTGGTGAACTCTATTAGGTGGGAAGGCAATGTGCTGATGGCCTCTCATCCACTGCTGGAGGTGACCTGTGTCCTGCTCGCTGACCTGTGGGCTGTGAACACTGGGCCAAGGCTGCTTGTTTCCAAGGGCTTGAAGGAGCTGGAGGAACCAGGGTTAGGAGCCTTATGGGGGGCTGGCGGCATGAGCGTGGTGGGTGGCTCCGGTGGTGAGTAAAGTTGGGTGGTGAGGGGGCTTTAATAGCTGTTCATGCAAGAGACAGAGTCCACTTCCACTGGTGGTGTCGTGGTCATGGGTATACGGTGGCGGTGGCTTTGGTGCCAGCTGTGCAGCTCATGTGTGTGTCTCATGTTCCTGGCTTCCCTCTATCCAACTCTCAACAGTGGTCACAGTACTATGAACCATGAGTGTCCTTCAGTGGAGGAAGTGCTAAGTGAACCCCAACTCTTGTACCATGGAAGGATGATGAGCTTACAATCAGACTTGAATTTTGAGCCCTCGGTCTGCCTGTGCCTTGGATAAAGTGTTTGATGTCTCTGAGCCTCTGTCCCACTTTCTGTAGAATGAGGACCCTGAGTTATAAAATTTAACATGCATATATTAAAATTTTAAATAAAATATGCATGCACCTATGCGTACACCTGTGAACACACAGGGACACATTTCTCCAGCACAATTCTTGGCACATGATAGACACTGAAAAATTTTGTTGAATGACAGAGTTGAGAAATAGGGAAAAATTATGTATTTAAAGATGGACAGAAAAAAAATTATTTCCAGATGACTTATCACATATGGCCTCCTAAATATGTAGAGAATGGCCTCGCCTCTGAACTCAAAGCTGTGCTTGTCCTTGGTGATCCATTGACCTCTTTGTCTCTTACGCCGAACTCTTTCTGTCCTACTTAAAAAAGAGCCGCACCCTCTTTGGAAGCCCAACTTGTGGGCTCCGTGTCCTGCTTCATTTTCATTTCAGCCTGCAGTGTCCCGGAACACAGAAGCACGTGCCCTGACTCCACAGATCAGGCGAACACCCCGCAGGCTGAGGACCCTAACGCCGATAAGGGACCGAACCGAGCATCACCCCGCAGCGGCCCCAGTCCAGGAAGCCTTGAAAGAACATTAATCCTACTAAACCAATCTTGGTCCATCTGTCCAAAGGATTCTCTAAAGGTTTCAGATCAGTGGATACAGCAGAAGACCTCTACATGCTCTGAAAAGAAAATACAAAAGTATGTGCTAGAGGAATTAGGGTTTTCAAATATCTATGCTGAGAAGGTTTAAGAAGCCACACAGATGTGTCACTAATGAACCATGTGGAATGACAATGTCCTGTACTGCGGAGTAGCATTTAGCGTACATTGAATGCTAGCCTAGCCTACATCACAGGGTCTCTCCAGGAGTCCCAATAATGATGACAATGATGATAATAGTGTTCATTTGTGGATTTCTTTCAATACGCTAGGTGCTGGACTGTGTCTTTTACATACGTAACTTTGGTTATTGCTCCTAAATCCTACTGCCACCTTCCTCCTTTCTTTCCACCCATCAACACTGGGCCCTACCCTGGCCCTTGGGACTTGGTGAAATGGCAAATATATACAGCCGTACTAGGCTATAACAGGATGGCTGTCCAAAGATGTCTACCTACTGGCTTGTGACTATTATGCCAAGCTATGTGGCAAAGGAGACTTAGGCTGCAGGTGATCTTAGGACAGCAAGTGCCATGGTTTGTCCTCACCAAGCTCACGTGGATGGTTGGTTGCTCACGCAGTGGAACTGAAAAGCGCTGGAACCTTGAAGAGGAGGCCTCACAAGCCAGGCCAGGTTTTGGTGGAGTGGACTAGGTGCCCCCAGAGCAGGCAGTTAGCATAGCGCAAGCCCATTCCTTCCCCCCTCCCTTGTGTTCTCTCTTGCTGGGTGACTGCACTCCCACTGCGTGATGCTCTTAGCCACAAGACCTGCCCTGGGCTCTCCAGAACTGTGAGCTATATAAACCTGTTTCCTTTAGGAAGGATCCATTTTCAGGTACTATGATATAACAGCATGAAAAAGACCCAGGCAGATTTGGAGCAGTGCGAGGCTGGCTTTAAGGGCATTCCTCAGCCATGATCTAGTGAAGGAAGCATCCTCAAGGAGCCAGAAAAGGCAAAAAATAGATTCCCCCCCAGGGCTCTAGAAAGGAGGCGGCCCTGACACACTTGCTGTGCAGCCCAGTGAGACCCGTGTCGGATCCCAGCCTGCAGAATGCATGATGATACATTGTGTTGTTTCGAGCCTTGTACTTAGTGGTGATTTCTTCAAGCAGCCAAAGAAGATGATGAAAATGTAATGTGAAGGTACGTGGGAATGGAGTCAGAATGCCTGGCGTGGGAATCCAAGCCCAAGCCTTGACCCTGACCAACAGTGCCATCTTGGACAAGTTATTTAGTTTTCTGGGGCCTCAGTTTCTTCTTCTGTAAAAATAGAGGATAATGTCTCTATTTTGCACAAGGGATTAAATGAATTTGTAACTGGGAAGTCCCTCAAACCCAGTCTGCACTGAATAGATGATCCTTATTCTGTTGCGGCAGTACTTCCATGTAGTTCTACCGAGTCCTCCTTGTGGAAGGTGGGTAGAGAGGAGGTTAAGTGAGTATAAGATCTGGTAAAATGACTAAGCCGACAACTTCAGTTTCCCTTGCTGGCTAGGAGGATGGAGAGCTCTCTGTGTGGTCAGATGTTTAGGTGACCATACAGCTGTCAAAGGTAAGTAGCTGGGGGCCCAGCACTGATGACACCATACAACCACCAAACGACACCATCTGTTGACTTACAGAGAGAGGTGCACACACACTGGCTTGATTTTTATTGCCTCTCAAATATGCACACACTGAAATAGAACCAAAGGCATTTGCTTTTTAATCAGTTCTCCACTTTAACTTTTGTGGGGTGAAGTCCCAGCCAGAGGCAACTAGGAGGACTTGGAGTGTGTCCCAGTTTTTTTCTGGGTACCTTGCTTAAACTCCCTGTGAATAGTAGGGCTACAAGCAATTTTTTTCCAGAAGCATCATGAAAGTTCTTCTAGAAACAATTTCCAAGCAATCCCCTAACCATGTGACCCAAGGAGGTCACTGAGGACACTGCCCACTGTCTTATTCTGGGTCCTCAGTGCCATCAGGCACACATTTTATTTCAGTGTCAAATGCTAGGAAGGGCGTCTCTTTACTTAAGGGATGGCTGTTCTCTGACTGCGACCCAGTCAGAGCCACATGACTTACTGTGTGTCTTCCTTTTACTCTGCGCACTAGGCTGAAAGCCAGTTCGTGGGCTCTTCAGTGAAGAATTATAGACACAGAGGGCATGGGAGTTATTTTCTGAGCTAATTTTTCCCTGAACTTGAATGCTTACCCTAAGTTATATAAAATACTTATCTCTACTTTATCTCTGCTTTGTCTGTCTCTTGAACCCACCTCAAATGCTTTCCCAATAAGCCAGTAAGGCAAAGAGAAGGCCTCATGCCCACAGGCTCTCCATGCAGGTGGCCAAAGCTTGCGTGTGGGCTCCACTCGTGCCGCCACCGGACGAGGGAGAAGCACTGTGCAAGATGCACTCTGCCCTCCTGCTCCCTGACCTCACCGTGAGTGGAGCACTGTGGGGCTGACTGCTCGGCCTCTCCCACCTTCACCATCCTCCTTGTCCTCCCACAGAGCTCCAACGTAGCCACCACAGGGTGACTCCCAGGTCCGGGGGTTGTTAGTACCGGGTGCTTATCTTCACTTCTGTTATAGCAACTGTTGCTCCCATGGTTTAAGTGATTGGTTGATTTTTTTTTTCCTGCCTCAGGTTTATTTGTACAAAGAACACAGGAGGACACCAGCCTTCCACAGATGGCACCCCAAAGGTCACACCAGTCCTTCTGTTTTTATATCAGCAGGTAAGAGGCTTTTATCGTAGAGTCTTCATGGGGATGTGGGCACCTTCGGGAGCCTGGGCTGGAGCAGAAGCTGGAGCTTGGGCCTTTGGCTGGCAAGGCCTGCAACCCTTGGCAATGTGGGAACGGATATGCTTCCCAAGCTTGGGGTGGGCAATATAGGCAAGTCAAGCGAGCCTGTGGTTTACTCCCTTTGGAATGATCTTGGGCTTGATAAGGGCCTTGAGAGCCTTGATGCAAGCACTCATGGCCTTGGCATTGTTTGCTTGCATCTTCTTGAAGCCCTTCTTGTTGTTTTTGGCAAAATCCTAAGGAACTTGGGATTTACTCCCTTCAGAGACTCATATCTTTGTGACCAAGGCTTCTTGACGCCATTTCTGTGCCATTTTTGGGACTGGTTGTGTGTGGTGTGGTTCTTGGACTTGGCCACAACTGCACTGTAAACTGCGGCTGCCATGCATCTGGAATTGGAAATGATTGATTGATTGATTCCCGTTGTTTATGACTCACCTCCACGGGCTGCCAGAATGCTGTGCTAAGAACAAGATCAAATGCTAAGAGGGCATCAAAGGGAAGCTCCGGAGACCCTGTCACCCACTGTCCTTCCAGCAGCGTTTCCTCTTGATGATCTCAGCACCCATTCTGCCAGGGCTCAGCATTCCTAATCCCCATGAGCTGTGTGCTTTGCTATTCCCCAGGCTGCTTTGTTATTCTCAACTCAGCATAGAAGGAAGAATAGGGCTGTAAGCAAACTGCTTATTGTGTAGTCTTTTTGTAATGCCCATTTCATATATTTCACTTGACAGATGAATTGAAAAGTAGGATGCATGAATTAAATATCTTGGAATCAGGCATTGGTCTGGATAACCACATCCAATAGCTATAAGATCTTTGATAGAGAAAAATGGCCTATCAAATATCTTTGATAGAGAAAAATCAGTTAGCAGAGCTGAAGCCAAAAATGTATCAAGAAGTCATGTGAAAATTCATGTTGGATAAGAAGGCCACAGTTGGCTGACGTTGACAGCATTTTTCACTGTTTATTTGTACCTTCCGGGTATCAGAGATGATTCACCACAATGACAGGCCCCAGTTCTGGAGGCCCAGTTCTGTCTTCCAGCAATGAAAATATGCCAGCCCTGCCTCACTCTCTTCCTGGACTCATGAGTTGGGATGTTTTGTGCACAATTGAGCTTTGCAAAACAAATGGGTCAATGTTGAGTTCTGTGTTGTATATATTTTCCCGATATGTTTTGAAAATAGAAACTTAAAAAAAAAAAAAAAACACATGTAACACATCATCTCTCTCCCGGAAGACTGCAGTAGCCTCCTTACTGGCCCCTGCCTGCTCTCTATCTTTGATCTTAACAGATCAGTTAGACTGCATCATTCTTTTGTAAAATCCCAGTCCTCACCTTGGCCCCGGGGCTGTATGGGATTGGCTTCCTCCACCCTGTCCAGCTCATCACTCGGACCCTTCTTGTTGTCATGTTTGCTCCAGCACCAGGGCCTTCTTTCTCCCTCTCAATCCACTCAGACCGGCTGTTCCCCTACATGAAACCGTTTCTCTCCCACTGCGAGCCCTGAAAACCTTCCTCCATCCACGCGTTCTGTAAGTCACACAGCCTGAAGAATATAAACACTGTACTCAAAACCTGCAACCCGTGCCTGTGCCCGGGCCAGAGTGCTCCGCTTCTTTCACCCTACCCCTCCCTTTTCTGGTGTCATCACATGCATCACCTTTTCAAATGCTTAAACATTGACTTCTTAAAAACTGCCTACCTTGTCACTCCTGATTTGTGCCTCAGGAGAGTTCTTTGGGGTGTGGGCTGGCCTGCACATTGTAGGGTGCTTAGCAGCAACTGTGGCCTCTGCCCATGAGAGGCCAGTAGCAATCTCCTCCTAATCGTGACAACCGAGTATGCTTCCAGACATGGCCAAATCATCCCTGGTGGACAACCACTGGCTTATAATTTGTTGCTAGTCATCCTCAGTTAAAATCTAAGTTGTAGGCTTCTTCGACTAGTTATTTACCTTTGATTCCCAAGCATGCTGAAAAACCAACATGGAGGATGCCAATGTACGCATATTTTTCCCACATATTCACATACAACATAGCGAATATTTCATATTCTTTTGCTATGAAGTGGTCCATATTTAATTTCCCTTCAGTTTTTATGGATTTCATAAAAATAAAATAAATGGTAATGGTAGAAATAGAGTAAATGCAGGGAGAAACTTTTCTATTTTTAGCATATTTTTCTGAAAGGCAATTCTATTTGGCAATCCACTTCTTGGAAGAATACACTGCATATCTATGATAAGGTGTGATACAGCTCTCTTCCATATTTGCTTCTGTCTACCTACCAGCAGCAGAAAACCTTTATCATGGGGACTGCCCTTGGAAGTGATTGCCCAGGGGGTTGCTGCCAATGCCATTGCAAGACGGAAGGGCAGCAGTGCCCAGGAAGGCCAACATTCATGGGCAGGGAGGTGAAAAGGAAGAAATGAATGATTCAATAGTCTTGCCTGGCATAGACATGAGACTTAGCTGGGGCTCAGTTTACCATAGAGACTGGGTTGCCTGTCTGGAGGGTGTCAATGCTGCGAGGTGGTCCTCAGGGCAAGGGGTAAGGGGCATGGTTTTTGCACCCATCCTCTGGTCACTACCAAGGGAAATCTGGCAATGGTTGGAGGCAGTTTTGATGTCACAGTGACGGGGGATAAGGGTGTTATTAACATATAACGGGCACAGACAAGGCACGTTACTGATGATCCTTTGGGGCACATGTAGCCTTCACAGCGAAGAGCTATTTGGCCCCCAATATTATTCATGCTAAGGCAGAGAAATCATGCAGTAAACTGAAAACTTAAGATTATGAGAGCCAGAGGCCCCCTAGATGAACGTGAGCTCCTGCCCCATCGCTGCCTAGTTTTCAGCAAGCCTGTTCCTCTTTTCCTGTTGGACACGCAGGTAGACCAGTTATCCCAGCATTGCTTCAGTGAGCGTAAATACGTGGCCGAGCTTTAGCCCATGAAGGGGGCTAAAAATGCCATGCAGGCCTTTTAAGCCTTGTGCACAAAACCCCAGGCTTCCTAAGAACTCAGTCATCTCTCTTTTCTCTTGTCTATAAGAACTCTGGAGGATGGGAGAATTATTAGTCTAAGTGCTAAAATGGCTGCGGAGAACAAATTCAGTACTCATTCTTCCCTGGGGGCCCATGTGGGCCAAGGATGAGAGCTACAAATAACTTCTCTAATGCTGACTTCCTGGAATAGGGAAGAGGCAGGTGATCTAACCCACTAGGTTCTTTAACTTCTCTAGACCTCACGCTCCTCATCTGTAAAATGGTGATAATTATTATATAGACTTATTGCTATAAGAATAAATAGAAGTTCTTAGAGTAGTATTCTGTGTACAGTAAGCCCATCTTTGGTGACACCTTATAAAATAACGACATGCATCCTTGGCTGAGAGACGGGTCTACCACAGGTCTACATTGGTCGCTGCTCAGACACAGATATATGTTCAAATGGAACACTAGACTATTTTAAAATTGATGATCAACTTCACTGTTTTGTATACTACAGTTCAAAGTAGAAATATTTACAGTCAGATCACTCTGCTTTATCTTTATTACTTTGTCTCTGTTCTGTTCATTGACTAGACACATGCTGAGCCCTGGCTGCGTGCAAGACACAATGCTAAGTGGTGGAGACGGGACTGTGAGCCAAACTAGACGTGGCTGTGCCTCAACAGAGCACACAGCCTTTCTGGACAGTTGGGCACTAATCAAATAACAATTACCTACTTGTAAAATTCCAATCATGAAACATGCTATACAGGAAACGTTCTCTTGAAGGAGTGGAGATCAAAGTGGCCCCTGGCAGGATTGGCAGGAAAGGAGGGAGTTAGGGTGCTTTCAGGTCTGAAGGAACCACACCACGTGTTGGATGTAAAGGCATTGCTCTTGTGGGAGCTGGGAGAATAGACTGGCAGAGACTGAGAGAGGAGGGAGGAGGGATCGGGGAGGTTGGTCCACGAGTACAAGGCTGCCGTTGCATAAGAATAAGTGCTGGTGGTGTTCGGCACAGCAGGGGGATGTAGTCAACAGTAATCTATAGTATATCTCAAAAGAGACACCAGAGAGGATTTTCAATGTATTTATCCTAAAGAAATGATGTAAGTTTAGCGACTAACATGCTAATTACCCTGATTCAATTATTACCCAACATACACATGAATCACAGCATCACACTGTATTTTGAAACTATGTATGGTTGTTATATCAATCAAGAATGTTTTTAGATGACGAAATGGGAATGAGCAGCAAGAGTATTCTGGGAGAGGAAATGCCACATCCAGATGCCCTGAGAGAGTCACCCGAAGGGCTGAGAGTACTGTGTGTGTCCAGGTCAGAATCGCAGGAGGGAGGCTGGCGGGGCAGCGAGGGCTGGGGAGGACAGAGCAGCGGGACTAGGCTGATCCCAGCAGTCATTTCAGTGTTCTCCATTTTTTAAAGCTGGGTGCCATGACGTGGTCAGATACACACTTCGGAAACATCACTGCGTGCTCTGAGCTCATGGACTCAGGAGTGTAAGGGTAGGACCGGGAGATGGCTCCAAAGTGAGAGCGTGGGCGGCAAAGAGGAGAAAGCGGGAGCGCGTTCAGGCTCGAGGGTCAAATCCTCAGTCCTTGAGGGTGTAGGAGATAGAGAGGAGGGCAGAGTCCAAAATAGCTTCCAGACTCTGTTCCCAGCCACTGAACAAACATTAGTGCTGCCTGCTGACACGGGCAAAAATAGAGGTGGACACCATGGTGAAGACACCTTGAAGTTGACGTGAGATCAAATACGCTGTCAGTCAAATTTGCAACATTTATATTCATTCTTCGCTTACAGGATTCTTCTATTTTTGTTTCCACGTATTCATTTTCTTTTAACTAAACAAATCACTGTAAGCATCTACTATGGGATTTGAAATTGGCAGTACAGACATAGTCCTTGAAGGAACTTGTAATGTAAGAGAAGGCACAATGAACAGTGCTATTCATTTAAGAAAAGAAATATTACCATGACATAAAAGAGTGCACATGCCTATTAGCCCAGCATTCTGAGAGGCTGAGGCAGGAGGATCAGAAGTCTGAATCCAGCATGGGAAATTTAGCAACTTAATGAGACCCTGCCTCAAAATTCTAATAAATAAATTAAAAGGCAGGAGATGGGGATATAGCTCAGCGCAAAGGCCCTGAGTTCAATACACAGTGTCACAGACACACAAAAAGCGCACCTCATCCATAATTGGGGGCAGAGGTTGCAAAGTGTGGAAGATTATCTGGACGTCTCAGCTGAATCCTGAAAGAAGGCAGGAGGAAGGACAGGTGTAGGAGGGAGGAAGAAAGGTCACAAGGTGAGTTGAGGAGGTCGAAGAGCTCCTTGTGGCCACAGTGCACAGCGGGTGGACAGAGGAGGGACGAGACCAACTCAGAAATCTGGCTTTCATGTGACAGTGAAGTACTTTTAGATACTTCTCCAGAATGACCATTGTTTAGAATTTTCTCTACTACATCAATGCCTCCCCCACACTTATGTTTCCATCATTCTCTTTTCCTCCAAGACAAACCATCTTCAAGCATTCTGTAAAATCGAGAAGTGGCATGAACTTTGGGCTCCATTTGGGAAGCCACGGTGCAACTCCCGGAGCTCATTAGCTGGCTCCTTCCAATTAAATTAAACCTGTTAATATTGTTCTCAAAGCATCCAGAAGGATTTCTTTCCCCTCGCCCCCCTGATTATTCCAATAATTGTTTTCAACTTGACAGACAGTGTTCAAGACTTACTTTTACATACCAATCTGAAGGATGTTACTCACGTGGCATGAACTTGCCGAACAAAAAGAAATTCCCAGCACACAAAGCATCTGAGATGCATTAACTTTTCATTTTCCTCTTACATGACACAACTGCCACCTCTATCCTCTTGGTACTGCCTAGGTCTGCTTCTTAGTTTCCTTGCTTCTAGCTATTCCTCCAGTTTTTCTTTCTTGATGCTTGGATCTTGAAATCTTATCTTCCTAACCAGTCTTTTTTTTTTTTTTTTTTTTTAAAGACTAAGTCCTCCTCTTACCCTATTATCTTGTTCACAGAAGAATACCAGGGTTTTCCCAACACCCTTTCCTGTTTCATGCTTTTGTCCTTTCATACACTGCTTTGTTTTCTAAAGACATTTTCCCCTGCCCGCCTTACTAGGACAAGTCTTAGTGGACTGACATCAAACATACTCTTCTTCGTTACTAACACTCATCACTCACCAGCCTCCTTCCAGACCTGCAGCACTAAACAGTCCCTCTTTGAAGTTGGATCTTACTGTTTCCAAATGATGAAAATCATCTGCATAACAAGGTTGGCGTCGAGACTCTGCATATTGTATTAATTTTCTTTATATCCTCTCTATTCAGCAAGTGTTTGGCAGGGTGTGGAGATCGCTTAAGTGACTGTTGACCCAATCACTTATTTGGGTCATAATCAACACACAAATAGACCACAAATCTTCTCCGATATATGAGTAATATCCTTATCCCACATGCTGTCATCTCCTATTTGTTGTATCTTAAAAAATATGTATAGATACCATCCTCAGTTCTAGTCTCTAGAAATCGTCATGGATGCGCACATGTTTTTAACTTTGAGAACAATGTTCTGAAGTGACCTAAAGTAAGAACATCAGGAATGATTGAAAGTAAGAACCAGCATGAAGGGGAGTGGGAGATCTTTTTCTTCTATTTCCCTATAGTCATTAGAAATAAAAGCAAGCAGTATAGCACATACTTCATTGAGTCTTCCGTACATCTACACCACCCATTCATCCATCCATCCATCCATCTATCCATCTGTCCATCCTTTCATCCTTCCATCTTTCCATCTACTGATCCACCTGTTTGTCTGTCCGATCATCTATCTACCCACCTGTGCATATATCCCAAAATCCTGAGACCGTCTGCCCTATGCTAGGCACTCTCTTAGAGAGATGAGAAGCAAAGAAAATCTGCATGTAAATCAGATCGTGGACATTTAAAAAGCAATTATTTGTTGAAAAAACTCCCAAGGTGAATGACATGGCAAAGATTCAAGTTAGGAGTGGGAATGTGCCACCCTTCATCTGTGTTTTTTCTTAAGAAGATACCTCTAGGTTCTGATCACTGCATGCAAGGGGAAGTATCTCTTGGCTCCTATTTTCCAAGGAGATTTTAACTAGGGCTGCGAGACTCATGTTTTAAATGTTCATGTCATGTACCTGGCTTGGCATCACATCTGACCCACAAAGACCAAGAACTGGCTGTTTCTGAGGCTTTCTGGTTGCCTCCCTTGCATTACACCGACTTGCTTGCGTGTTGCACAAGTGATGCGGAGCATCTATTGTTTCACTTTTCATCTCTCCTTTGTCCCCTACAGGTCCACAGACTCCCATAGTTCCTCTGCTGCTGAAACAGGTCCCCACCCTGCACGCCTTGCAATTTTCTGCAGCTGCCATCTTGGTTTAGTTTTTCTCAGAATCAGCCACCTCAGGTAAGTCATTTTTATTGAGGCTGTCACCTGGCTGGAAGAGGGCCGACAAGGGATTCCTTGCCTGACTGAGTGTGCAGCTGGGCTGACCTGATTTACGCTCCTCAGGGAGGCTCTCTCTCCTGGTTGTTCACAGTCCTTGGCGTGCTCCTCTCTCCCTTCCCACTCTGCCTCCTGGCACTCCTGCCTTTTCCTCTCATGGGCTCGGTTACTTAGCAAACTTTTTTTTCTGCCCACATGTCAAAAGTGACAAACTACTGCTCTGTGACAGTCTGATAGGTGAGTCCACACCTAGGCTTCTCAGTGAGGTGGCTTTCCCTGGCACAACTTGGTGAATTGCTGAAGGAAAAGGAACTAAGAAGCAAACTGAGACAAAAACAAACAAACAAATAAACAAACCTCTGTTTTCAAAGAGGAAAGTTGTGGGCCAGGTTCTCTGCCTGCTGGCGTGCGGGGGGCACTGAGCGCTGGGGTTAAGCAGAGCTACAGCAGAAGGGGCCTGGCTCTCTAAATCATCAGGGAGGGTGTTCGTCCAATATGCATGGGAAGGGGCACTGCCTCATTTTGAACCACAGAGGTTTGGGGATGGTTGTTACAGCAGCTGGCTTCCCCTGACTGACTGACACAAACGTGAGACTCTGAGGGAAGCAGGACACAGTGCTGCTGGGTCCAGGGGAAGGCGTAGTAAGACAGGGCTTTACCAGAAACACTCACTGGTGGATCCTTTGCTGGCTGAAGGGGGCAGTGTAGCAGTCGTTCTCCTCCAGGTCTGGCAGTGTCTCCTTGTCCAGCCTCATCGGCTTCTTGGGTAACCATCTCCGAAACCTGCTTATTTGTTTATTGATCCTGTGGTACATGGGAGGCAAGACCAAAGGGCACAGCATGTGAGCACCAGCCGGAACCACACAGGGGAGTCTCTGTCGCACCGTGACCAAGCCACCGCACACTCCAGGCACTCACACTGCACCCAGTGTAGACCAAGTTGACAGAAGCAAAGACGGGGAGCCAGAACCCCAGGGCTGTCTCAGTTTCACTGAGTGTCCTCAACTTTGTGTCACCTATGAAGCAGCAGCTAAGGGTTCGCTGTGTCTATAAAGGACCATGTGGTCACACCAAGGCTGAGAGGCTCTGGAAGGGCAAGTGGTGGTCACCAGAGCAGGGCAGCAGGGACCTCGGATTCTCCTAGCGTGCAGGAGCTGGGAGTTCTTTCTGTATTGGGGAAACCTCCACTGTCAGAGCAGAGCTCTGGCTGTAGTTAATGCAGCCGCAGGGGGTGGGGGCAAGAAGTGGCAATGCGACCTAGCAAACCCAGTGCACACAGCCAATCTGCCTCCTGCCTCTGCCAACTTCCCAGAGCACACTGCAGGGTCTTAAGCGTTCATTGCCCTCTTTTGAAGATAATTCCATGGGTCTCATGGTCCTGTGGCACCTTGACACACAGGTGTCACTCTGGCCAGGGCTTAGGAGCATGCCAGCTCAAGGAAGCAAACAGCAGCATCCTAGAAAGGGCAGGTAAGCTGAGCGTCCCCCTTTGCTTCATCCCTATTCCCTTTGTCCTACTGATTTTTCTACCCATGAACACATCTGGCCTCCTTCTCGATCACTGTGCATAGCAACCCCCAGTGGGAGCGAGTCTCTCCAACAACACCGGACTGTGAGTGCTTGCACCAGTCCAGGAATCTGCACCACCAAATTGCTTTCCCTCAGAGCACATATCTCACAGCATCTGTGACAGGGACTCAAGAGGAACCACGCTGACCTCACACGTCGCTGGGGCGTCCTGGGGGGTGACTTCCCAGACCTGGTGACCTGATCAGTCCGTAAAGGAAAACTAGGACCAAAATGTAGGTTTTCCACTCTGCTTTTGTGATTTGGGACTTCTGATGGTAGGGGTCACTGTGTCACTGATGGTAGGGTACATTTAAGGGTACAGAAGAAATGAATTTCTCTAGAGAAGAAAATACCTACATGTTCTCTAAGTTAATTAACTAAAAAAAACCCTATAATTCAATCCTGTTTTACTTTTTCCTCTTAAAAATCTTGTCACAGCACTTTGTTATGTTTCACGAAGGTGGTGGCAACCAGACTTGGGAAACCAAAATGCTGGTAAAGCTCTTTCTGGGGTGCGCCCTGGCGAGGGCATCTGGAAGAGCTGAGCCCTGCAGTGCGCAGACTGGCGAAGGGGGAGGCCGTCACCAATGCAGGTGGGCATCACGCCACCACTCTGAGGCCTGGGGAAGACCACCAGGTGCAGTAAGGGTGACTGCAGCTCCCTGGGTTGGTTCCCCCAGGGACCCCTTGGGTCCTGGTCCTGGCTCTGGGCCTGTAGATCTCACCTGGGCTTACACCATCAGATCTCCTGGGCTGTCCACTTGCAGGTGGCGTCTCACTGTGGGTACTGAGGGTTTAACTCTCCACCTGAGTCTTAAGGGCAGATACCCAGGAACTCTGATTTCTAGGGCAGTCAAGGACAGTGTGGGAGTTCCAGCAGGGGGCAACATTTTTTGTCTTTCCCCCGCCTTTTGCTGCTTCTTTCAGGCCCTCACTGGGCGAGATGATGTCTCCCCGTATTGGTGACAATCCACCTCTTGCCTCAGTCTGCGGATTCAGTGCTCATGTCTTTTGGAAAAGCCCTCCTGGCTCTGTCCCAAAACAACACTTAATCAACTACCTGAATGCTCCTTCCCAGTTGGTTGGATGCCATAAAACTCCAGTCAGCTCTTCTTTTCCCACCGCCTGTATTTCAGCAGTTTCTCCTCACCGTGACCCCAACTCTGCTGGCCACGAGCTGTCCTATCCGGAAGCCCCAGTTCCTACCCAGGAGGAATTTCCCAGGGGCTCTCAGCCTCCTCTCCAGGAGGACCTGGCCCTTCCTCCTGTTTAGATAACTGAAGGTTCTATCTGGGGTCATGCAGCCAGGAAAAAATCAGTGCATCGAGAGGGCCCAAAGCCCTAAGAAAGGGAAAAGCCTCACTTCTTCCTGCCCTTCACTTCCTGGTCTTCTACCCCAGCCCAGTCCTCCTTATCTCTCTCTCTCTCTTTTTTGGTATCAAGACTTGAACTCGGAACCTCATGCTTTCCAGGCAGGCACTGTGCCACAGAGCTGTACCCTTGGCCCCTTTCACAATATACTTCAAACACAGGAGGAGGATAAGCTTCGGAGAAACAGCATGGCAGAGACTGAGAACATGGACTCCAGGGCTAGAAGGGCCTAAATTCAAATCCTGGCTCTGCAAGTATCAGCCAGGCCACTGTGGGCAGGTCACCAACTTTCTACGCCCCAGTTTCCCTCCCTGAAATGGGCAGGACTGTGATCCCCACGGCATGGACATGGCTCACAGGGCTGTGCCCACGAACCAGTTAAGACACTCACAATGCCTTAGAAAGGTGTCTGGTGCCCAGTGAAGGCCAGCTACTATTGTCATGTGTTCTCCTTTTCTTTCAAAACTAAGAATTTAAGTAAACCACTTGCCTCTTAACATTTCTTTTTGTTTTTCAATTCAAAGTTGACTGGCTTCACAACCTCCATGACTTGTCTAAGTTCAATGACTTGGTCCTTAAATGGACTCATAAATTAAACCTCCTACGCTAGGCTGGTGGCCTTTCCAGGGGCTCTTGGCTTATTTCATCTGATTGCCTTAAAACTCACTCGAGGAAGAGGACATGGAAAAGCCTAGAGCTTTCCTGCAATAGAGCTCTTGCCTCCCACACATCTGCAGTCTGCAGCATTAATCGGATTACATTTTGAAGAATCTAGGCACTGTGCAGAAAGACTGAATGTAGTCCAGCTGGGTACAGCGCTTTGTGCGGATGAAAGCAAATAAAGCTGTGACAAAATCAAGCTCCACCATGCTACAGGGAAGGGATGGCAGCTTTCAGAAGCCAGCTGTGGCCCCACAATTTAAATGAAATGTGGAGATGGCGGAGAGGAGCGCGGGGTAATGAAAATGACTGACTAATTGAAAGATGAGGAGTAAAGGAGAGAGAGAGAAGGGAATGAGAGGAGACAGATTGGCACGGCAGAAGGAAGCTGGGATTTGTTGTCCAGGGCACCTGAAGCCTGCCTCTGTTCCCTAATTAGCTGTGTCACTCACCTTTCTGGGTGTGGCTTTCCAGGGTGATACAATTGGGTGACAGTAAGGATAGTCATCCTTGTCATTATCTTGATGACCCCGTGGGGGGCAGCAAGCTCGTAAAAGATGGTGTGTACCTAATTCTTGTGGAGCACGCCAAGGGGAAGCAAGCTCGAGTGATTTCTTATGGACCACTGAGTACTAATATGAAAATGATGCAAATCAGAACTGGTTTTTTTTTTTAAGACACTAGTAGGAGAAAGACATTTGGAAACCATCTTAAAAATAAAACTCCTAGCAACTGGCTGAGCTTGGGATTGTGGGGCGCACCAAGCTTCGTGAGGAGTCCGAACCCACAGACGGAAGAGACATGCACCCTGCAAGTTGCATCTCATCTGCTGGCTCTGCTTGTGTGCCTCGCAGAGACAGCAGCGTGCGGGTTCTGCTCCCCGGTAGGCTAACGCCGTGCGGGCTCCACTCTCCAATCCCATCTGCACATGGTGAAGGCTGCCCAGCACAAGGGCCTTTCAGGAAGTAATCGCGGCTACAGAACTTAGGACCAGAAGAGCATCCCAAATGACCCAAGTTAGCCACACGAGCAGAGGACTGTCTCTGGGTGTTTGCAGGACAGAGGTGCAGAAGGGCACCAGAGAGTCAGAGTAGAAGGACTTCATCTGTCACAGCGGGCCGTGCAGATGGAAAGGGTCAAGAGCCAGGAACACAGGATGCCTCCAGAAACTGAGACTAGCTTTCAGCTTGCAGCAGGCTAACAAATGGGAGACCCAACTCTCCCAGGAAGACTCTGCCTGTGTTGGACCGCATGTGCCTGCAGTATCAGAACGTGTACCGTCCAGCATCGATTTGACCCGCCCGTGCCTTTTGTCCTGACCAGCCTTCATGTCCTCATCCTTAAACTGATGATGAACTGCACGCTCTCTACACAGCACTTGTCAGTGATTTGAGCAGTAATATTTGGACTGTACCACTGCAAAAACACTCACATTGACAAACAGCCTTCTTCTTTGGGACACCAAATGGAAATCTTCCCATGTGCAATGATCGGTTTTAAAGTTTGTTGAGTGCCGACTCACAGCCTGGTTGTACAGCTTGCTAACTGGGAATAAAACACTAGACAAGTGACTAGGCTGCTTTGAGCTGAGTACTGGTCACCTAAGGCAATTCGAGGAGGAAACAAAGCAATGGGTATCGAGTGCTGCCCCATGTGCCGGATGTACAAAGGTCTCAGATAAGTAGTGGTTTCAAGGGTGAAGAAAATGACAATGATGATGATGAGCATCTTGAGGTACTGAGTTTTCTTCTCAACAGAAATTCAAAAACCATGAGTATGCCTTTTCATTTGAGGCGTTGATCCCATATTGCATCTAATAAACAATCCTAAACTGGCAATCTTGAAGTTCGCTCCAACATGTTACAGTCAGGAAACAAATTAACCAGAAAGCATTTGCTTTGTCTCTTCCATATACAATGGAACTTACTTCGTAAAGTCTCCATTGACAGGAAAAAGAAAAGAGAAAATACAGGCTGAGTGATTTAGCATTGATTTTGGTTGGACGTGCTGACACTGTGCCACCTGCTATTTACCAAGCCAAAGCCCTCTTACCGGCTACTCTGGCCAGTCAATAAAGAGAAGTTGGGTCAACCACTTGGCATTTCCAGCTTTGGCTGTCAAGTTGATATCTAAACTACAAGCCTGAGTTACATGTACAGAAGTTGCTCTGAGAGTAAGTTTGGTTCATCTCAAAACACTAGTTCCCAGCTGGTAAGAATCTAGAAGTAGCTCCTAGAAGTAGCTGCTGAGAGGGCTGGCCCTACAGTGGTACATGCACACGCACAGAGACGCTGCCTCTGCCACATGGCCCACGGTGTCTCGGAAGGTGCTGCCGGGCCCTTGGAGCCTCAGTTCCTATGGCCTCAGGGGCGGATGATCCTTCACCTCAGGAATGCTGAAGACTGGAGGAAAGGCCCTCGCCAAGGTCTTCCGGCCCAGAACACTGACCTGGCAGTGAGCTCTGTAAGCGGCCTGCGTGCAGAGCCCCGACCTGCCGCTGTGGGCGTACCCTAAGGAGTAAGAGAGAGATGTTCTCCCTGGATCCTGGAACCCCAGACAGGAGTCTATACCAAGCACAACTTGATCAGACGGCATTAAGGGCAATGGGCCTACTTTATTTATTTATTTATTTTTGCGGAACCAGGGATTAAACTCAGGCCCATTGCGCTTGCCAGGGAAGCGCTTATTCCACTGAGCCATCTCCCCGGCCCCAATGGGCCTACTTTAGAGGTTCCTGTTTTCTCCAGACTAAAATAATGCAGCATCGTGCTTCTAATAGATTCCATTTTCAGAGATGATACGCCTAGAGGGAGCTTGCAGTCGAGCCTGTTTCTGTTCTTTCTTGTTTTAATTGGAGCTAGCGCACGGCCTGACACTGTGCTAAATGAAGCTGTCCTGGACTGACAACAGGTATCCCACAGGAGGACGGGGTTTCTCCTCCTCAGAGCCAAGTCTTCTGTCTTACCAGCCGTTCCTTGGATAGGCCTTAGGGAGCTTTGGAAGATGATGCGACTCCTTGGGGTCACAGGGCTACTATTGCAGGCATGGCCTAAATACGTTATGGAAGATTCCAAAGGCTTCAGGACATTTACATATACTAATTTTTATTTTTTGTGGTACTAGGGAATGAACTTGGGATCTTGCACTTGCCAGGTAGGCACTTATGCCTCTAAACTATATTAACAGCCCTTATTATTATTATTATTACTATTATTATTTGTATTTTAGTAAGATCTACAGGGTCTACAGAGTCTCACTACATAGATTGGACTCATAGTGATCTGCCTGTGTTCAGCCTCCCAAGTGCTGGGATTGCAGGTGCGCACCACCATGCCCAGGCTCAGTAGCCATCTCAGTGTGCCCCGGGGGTGGGGCTGGCACGGTACCCTGGGGATCAAACCCTGGCTGCTGTGCTCTGCCTACACAGGTGCTTTAGTCTGCTGAGCTATCTGGCCGGCCCTTCCAGCAATCTTTCCCAATCTCATGGATTGAAAACCCTTCTCCCCAACTGTTAAATTTCCAAATTCTTGCTAAGTGCTAAGCACTTTTCCTGTAACTGCATAATCCCTGCCACATACTTCATTTTTTCTCTGTTGGTTATTTTTGTTTCTCTATAAAGCAGAACTAGAATGAAAGAGTAAATCTCTCAAGCAATATTCAAACAAGGAACAAGGACTGGCTGCCCACACAACAGAGACCATATTTAATGAGTGGCTGGCCTCCATATATTGGCATCCCGCCTGGCCTTAGGGTCTGTGTTTCCTTGTATCCCTTTGTTTTCTTTCAAGTGTTTATTATCCATCCTCCTTCATTGTTTGAGCAAATGTTTCTGTCCCAAGCTGTGTCTGACACTTTGGGAAGACGTGGATTTTCCATTTTTCTTCTCTTTGTGGCCACCTTTCTCCCCACTCCACACCTCAGATTCATTAGTTGATTCACCCCACCTACTATGCCTTGGGTGCTGAAAATAAAAGGATTGAACGTGTTGTCCTAAGCTTCATACAGCATCCAGGTGAGATAGAGAATGCCCGTATTGCAAATGACATAGACTGTGCCTGCATTGGGGGCCACTGGGAGAGAAGAGAAGGGAAAGGAAGGGAAGAGAAAGGAGGGGAGGGGAGGGGGGAAGCGCAGGGGAGGGGAGGGGAGGGGAGGGGAGGGGAGGGACATCACCTCCCCTGGCCCAAAAGCCCAAGCCTGTGGGCCAGGATTTAAGGACCTGACAGACATGAGCTCCTCAAGTCAGGCAAGCACCATCCGGAAAGATCACTCCATGCAGAGCTGTATGAAGCCACCAGAGAACAACTGGTTGGCAGAGAGGGAGAGTTTATAGAGAAGTATGCTTAAACAGAGGCTCTAACTTTATTGTGCTCGTTGTGCAGTAGCTGCCACATACTTGATCTCACTGGCTATGTGGGAAGGTAACTAGAAAGGCATTTGGCAGGTGGGCAGACCAAGGCAGGGAGAAAAGGTAGTACAAAACAGGCAAAGGTGATAAGACTCGGGGAAGGCGACGGTGGTGGGGCAGGCCTAAGCTTGAGAGGCTGACTAGAGGAGGGGTGTCAGTCCGGCAGGACCCTGCGGTTTGTCACAGGACCATGCCAACAGCGAGGCCAAGGTCTGCATGGGTGACAAGTAGAGACTGTCTGCAATTTAATGGCGCATAAGGGAGCTACTCGGCAGGTAACGTTGGAATGTGCCAACGGACCAGTCACTGGAGGAGAGACAGAGGTGGATGAAAGCAGACGGGAGTGGGAGGTGGGCACGACGCAGCTTTGTTAGAAATTTTCCGTACACCACGCACTAAGAGACGTGGTGCCTGAACGTCTGTGTGCTAGGTGCTAAGCCTCACAGCGGCCTCACAGGGTAGAAACTCGTGTCTTCATTTTCTCAATGTGGAAACAGAGGCTCAGAGATCTGAAGCCACGTGCCCAAAGCTGCTCACTTTCTCATTCTCTCACATGCTCTTTATTGTCACTGTTCTCTTACCATGTGCCCTGGAGGAGATTTACCAAAATATACCAATTCCTCTTTTACCTACTATTCTGCACAGCAGAGAAACAGCCTGAATCCTAGACCTCTCAGCACTGAACGAGCTACAGGATTTTCAGAACTGTGGATTCCCAACCTGACCATCAACCCAGCTTGGGGTGAATGGACTTTTTTTTGTATCTTAGGGAAGGGTCTACAGGGTGTTCAGGGTCTCACTACTAGATCCGACTGGTAGTGACCCACCTGTTTACAGCCTCCCAAGCACTGGGATTGCAGGCGCGCACCACCATGCCCAGCCTCAAATGCCGTCTCAGTGCACCCCGGGGGCAGCTCTTTAGCCAGCCCCAAGGTGAGTGGACTCTAAGGTGAAGACTCTGAAGTTAGATTCACCAAGATCACAGCAGACTCTGATCAGAGGGCTCCTCGCCGTGTTCCCTCGCCCCTTGCTCCCTGGCATCTCGTAGAGGAAGGAAAAACAAGCTTCGGAAAGATACAAAGTGCAGTAAATACAATCTGTTTCTAGTGAGGCTTTTTATATTTTTTAAATAAAGAGGGTTGGAAGAGCTCTTCGATAAGGGCATGCATCTACCTACTCTATATTATTTTCTGTAGCACTTGGGCTTGAATTCAGGGCCTTTGCACTGATGTACACAGTGATATATA
>NW_004524580.1:29521055-29522975 GCF_000260255.1 Octodon degus | reverse complement strand
TTAATTTTAATTTTTTTTAAGGCAGGATTTCTCTAAGTCGCTCACTTGCCAGGCTGGGCTCAAATTTGTGATCCTCCTGCCTCAGCCTCCTACAGTGCTCAGATTACAGGAGTACAGTACCATACCTGGATTGTCTGTATATTTTATGGAAAAAAAGTTATTAATACAGGGGGAAATAGCCATCAGCTCTGCACTTCAAGCTTTCGAATTACATCTAGTGGAAGGAGGAGTTTGTGGGAAAAAGTCACTTCCAGGCCAAAGACATGCTGAGCGGCTGGGATTTGGGCAATTTATCTGGTAGAACCGGCTGCAAACAGCAGCCTCCAAAACCTGCAGGAGAACTGCATCCTCAGGCTTGACGCAGTCACCCGCAAGGCCCGGAGGGGACTGGCTTCACACCCCCTCCCCAGGCTAGGCTGGAATAGCAAGAGACTTTTGGAACACGCAACTGCAGGGCTTTCCTACATGACCTCTTCCTGGGCTTGTGGCTCCTCGTCTTCGTCGGATGACACAGACCAGCAGACAGACACACCCCTCAGGGACAAAGCACGCCACTCACCTGCTCATGAACTTGTAACGGCGGGGCAGGTAATAGATTTTTCTCCTGGAAGAACAGCAAAAATGAAGCCAGTCGAGAAGAAAACCCATCGTCAGTTACAGTTTGAACTAGCAAGGAAGGAAAGGAGATTGGAGACAGAAGCCTGTAAGAGGTGAAGAAGGAAAAACTAAAGAGAGATTAACAGTGAGAAATGTAGCAGGAAGCCAGGGCGTGCATCCCGAGCAGCGGGATCTTGGGAAAGACCTCCGACCTCCGACGCTCTCCCGGCCCTCCCGGGGCTGTCTCTGCTCCTGGCGGCCCCGGGCCTAGCAAGTGAGCATGCGTGGAGCGAGGATTTGGAGCAACGGCTACGGATGCGCGCTCAGCTGAGGTCAGCTTTGCTCCAGAAAATGCAGAGATGGACGAGGGGTAACATACATCATTTAAGAAGGGTGCTATTCCAGTAAACGAACATTTATATGGCAATTTATGTTCACAGAACACTCTTCTCATAATTTAGACAGAAGCAATATAAAAATATATGTATTTTGCAACCGGCCTCGGAAGGCTCAATTATCAACACACAGCTATAAATAACGGCCAAACTGCTGGCTCCAGATAAAAGTAAATCAAGCAGGTAAAACCAAGAGATCTTAAGATAATTTTTAAAATGTTGGACATAGTAAGTGTATGTTTTATGATTACATATTTACACTTCCAAAAATATTAAAAATGGAAATCCTGGGCCTTTAGGGGACAGTAGGTGGGTTAGATGCTTTCTTAAGATGCGACCTTCTTTCTGCGTATTAGGCTTCCACCAGTGGAGTGGTGACAAAACGGACGCAGTGTATATGTGCTCTAAGTGGTCGCTGCGCCGTCTCATTTCTGGACAACAGGAAATTTATGTGTCACAAAGTAGTCAGTGCACGTGTGACAGTGAGCAGAGGGACAATGAAAAGATCAGCGGTTGTCAGGTGTTGGGGCTGGCAAGGAGGAGTGAGCAGGGGAAGCTGGGGAATTCTATGGCCTTGTTCTGTATGATGCTGCCACAGGAGACAAATGACAAGAGGCACTGGCCCACTCCAGGGGTCTGTTTGACACCAGCAAACCATCAACTATAGGCTTTAGTTAACAGTGATGCTGTCAATATTGGTCCATTCATGGTAACAAATACTTCAGCAGTACAAGCTGTTAATAAGGAAACTGGGCACATTCTGTACTGCTGCTTAATTTTCTTTTTTTTTAATTTTTATTTATTTGAGAGAGAGAGAGAGAGAGAGAGAGAGAGAGAGAGTGTGTGTGGTGTGTGTGGCCAGCTCAGCCCACCAGGGGGCGGGGCTGGCTGGCATGTGGTGCTGGGGGATTGAACCGCGGTCCCTGAT
>NW_004524580.1:29466198-29520955 GCF_000260255.1 Octodon degus | reverse complement strand
TGGCATGTGGTGCTGGGGGATTGAACCGCGGTCCCTGATGCTTTGCTAAGCTTGTTCTAAGTAGGTGCTTTAGACCACTGAGCCATCTCTCCAGCCCTGCTGCTTAATTTTCTGTAAACCTAAAAATGCTCCAAAATAAAGTCTATTCATTTCTTTTTTAAAAAAAGTATCCCCCTGATAGTTAAGAAGAGGGTTTCACTGGCAGATTCCTGTAAGACATCTGTTCTTTAATTTCCTTTTAAACATTGTAGAGTTCAATCATGAAGGAAATGAAACCTACAATTTAAAAGTACAGTCTGCAGAAAATGATAAACACGGGTAAGATTCTTTGGAACATTTAAATTCAGTCAAATTGATGTTTGTACTTTTTGTTGCAAAGGTATGGCAGAAAAATTCATCCTTTGGGAACACATGCATGGACAAGATAATGGCGTGCAGGTTCAACAGGGGACGTGATGCTTAGGTGGACAGCGTTGTCCATAGGAAGGAGGCCAATGAGGGTCACACGTTCATGGTATTTTCTCATAAAATTGCTGTCTTGCAGGAATTCTTACATCCAAGAAAAAATTATTCTTCACACTCATTTTAATTTGACTGCTTAGTTCAGGGTCTTCTTTTTTTTTTTTTTTTAATTTATGTATTTGGTACAGGGTCTTGCTACACAGCTTGGACTCATAGTGCTCCTCCTGTCTCAGCCTCCTCAGTGCTGGGAGTACAGGCATGAGCCCTGTTTTGGTGGCTGCCTCAGTTTGCCTGGGGTTCCAGGACTGGCACAGCAGGCGGTACCAGGCATAGAACCTGCATCCTTGTGCTTGCCAGGCAGGTGCTTAGACCACTGAACTATCTCCCTGGCCCCAGGGTCTTGTAATGTTACATAAGAGTTTTATTCACACTGCTCAAAAAAACGGAGGAGCCCTTTGGTTCTTCTAGGCAGTGGGCAAGCAGAGGTGTCCTTTATGTGCAGCCCTGCCTTTCAGACCTTGGGAACCTAACCTGCAGTAGCACCCCTTAAATTCTCCATCTCCCTGGTCCCTGCTGTGTCTTGGCAGAAGGCTTTGTGGTGTTTCCTCTGGAGAAAGGGGATTAGTTCTTCCTAAGCATGTTGTGTACACTTAGGTATTCACTGTGAGCTGCTTCCACTGCTTGCTCCGAGGTATGAGATGGCACTGACCCATTTCAGATAGTTACTCTACCCTAGATAGGTAACCGGCATTTAATTATTATAGTATAGCAGGGTTCAATGGAAGCCAAACTTTCTTTATCTCAGTGGATATATGATTTTCTTGGAGACACTTGAGTTCTCAGATTTTCTTTTTTAACATTTTAATTCTAAAACTCCATTGCAAAATGAAAACTATTTGTGTCTATTTTGAGAGTTTTGCCTCCAGGAAAATAGATGATCCAAATTCCAGTCTCTGTTCTGACTTAATACTGGGACCTAAAAGACCAATAATAGGAAAAATTAAGATACACTGGAGGGTGTATTGCAAGCCTGTGGATGTAAATTGCCTTTCTCTAAATGTGTCTCTAGTCTCCTTTTGTCTTGAAGTAGTTGGTGTTTGTCTGTATACACAGTCCACTGGGAGGTATTTGTAAAACTTGGATCCTTTTGCCTTGCTCCTAGCGTTTGACCATTTTATTGGTTACAATCCTCAATTCAAGGCACTATGGTGCCAAATTTCACTCTTTCCATGATGAGCCCCCCAACATATCTTGACATTTATAGTATCAGGCTTAATACTTTACCTTATTTCTACATAGCAAGCAGAGATCACTTTTCCTTAGCCCATAAGGAAAACAGGGGTATTCACTGTGAGATGAAGGTAAATTAATCTTCTGGAATAATTCAACAATCAACATGAAGTATTTTTTATAACTCTTGGAGGGCCAGTCAAATAGCTAAGTGGATTAAAGTGCCTGCAAGCAGGTGCAGGGGCCGGGGGTTCAATCCCTAGGTCAGCCCTGCTGGCCTCGCCCCCAGGGCTCACTGAGACAGCAATCGAGACTGGGCATGGTGGCGTGTGCCTGTAATCCCAGCACTTGGAAGGCTGTGAACAGGTGGATCACTATGAGTCCAGTGTAGTAGTGAGACCCTGAACACCGTGTAGACCCTTTCCTAAAATACAAAAATGAATAAATAAATAAATAAAAAAAAAATAACTCTTGGAACAAATATCACTGCTTGTGTTTGTGAAGTATTTATGACTTTTAAAATTTAAAACTAGGTTAATTTTTAAAAATAGAGCACTTTTCATGAAACTTCTAGAACTTGTTTCTTTGGAAGCAGATCTTGATTGTGTTGTTGTCCACAAGGGACTGGTCAGAAAGGAGAGTAATGATTAGGGCTTTTAGACGTGTCACTTTCCAAATGAAAATGTCCCCTGCAAAGGGCTTCTAATCACAGGTGTTTGAAATATCTGCCTGATAAGGCCTGAATCAGCAGGACATTGTCACAGAGCTATGAAGCACTGCTGCGTGAGGACGGATTTGCATCTTCTAAGCGTGGGGAAGACTTTCCCCTCCAGTAGCTTTCCGGTCTGCGTTTCAGTACTGTCAGCTCCGAGAGCTCCAGGGCCCTAGCACGCAGCGGAGGCGGGGGACACACGGACACCTACCTGAAGGGCATCCTTACATTCATTTGCTCTGCGTATCTTCCGAGGACCTCCCATGGGGCATGCAGCTTCACAAAGATAATGTCACTATTTATTAGAGAGGACTGAAACAGAAAAAAGAAGCTAAATTGAAAAGTATATCCACACATCTCATGGTTTGAATTGAGTTGGAACTCAGGACAGGGGGACTTGGATTGATTCTCTGACTTGGAGCCTTCTTCAGCTACAAACTGGGCTCTTAGGTGCACACAAACTCATTCTTAGACTTCCCACCAGGCCAGCAGGCAGCAGGGTCTGCACCTCATCCTCCCCACGCAGTGACGCCACCTTGGTGTAAGGTCAAAGGTCACTATGGCCTGTGTGTGGAGAATAACTTAGGAGCGAGGCTTGTGCTGCAAGCAGAGACAGGAGCTCTCTCAACCGTCCCGGGAAACCCAAAAGACAGCAGGATGGAGGTGAAGCACCAAGGACACGCGAGAGTTTAATCTCTGCGCCTGTCAGGCTAAGTGTTTCCAGAGAGCTGGTTCTTTGCCCCAGAGGAGGAGCTTTTAGCAGCACAGAACTTGGACAGGGAAGGAAACTAAGGCTTCACCCTGCCAACTGCTGAGGGTGGTCTGTGGCTCTTGTAGGAGAGGGTCGGAGAGCCGGCTGGGAAATTCCTCTTCCTGCACTGAGCCCAGGGAGAGGCAGCTGGAAGGAGGCAGCAGAAAGCCGGGGGCCAAACCCACCCAGGGGGGAGAAGAGGCCACTTAGTCACTTGCTCCTGCAGGCAGGCTGTAAGCCGTGGGAATTTTTATAATTGAAGAACATTGACTTTTCTTTTATAGTTCACAAAAACAGAAGCTCAACTTTATCTTTTCACTGGGGTAAGTCTGCACTCCAGGGAATGGTTTAATAAATTATATATGATATGCAATTGCAATTCATAGCTCATACGTCAATCCCTGGCTTCCGGTAGAGTTTATAAATATTGTATTTAAGCTTATATGAACTCATTAAGCTATCACAAAAGCCGAGGATGTAGCTCAGTGGCACAGTGGCAGCATGGCAAGCACAAGATCCTGAGTGCAGAGTTTGATTCTCAGCTCATGTGCGTGCACGCGCGCGCGCGCACACACACACACACACACACACACAGATATTGAAAAAACCAAGCCATGTCAACGGCAGTGTTCCCAGGAAGCGAGGGGCAGGAGGCCAGGGTCTGCCTCCACCCTCGCTGGTGATCTGAAACCATCGGACTTTCCAGCAGTTCAGGCTGGAATGCAGTTACAGCTTCCAGCTCGGGACAAGTGGTGTCACAGCTCCCGAGGACAAGGGGCCTCTCTGTGACTTGGCCTAGCGTGCTCCAGTCCGTGAATGTGGTGAGAGAACTGTGGACAGTGGGCCCTGGCATGATCTTGGCGGGCGTTCCACTGTGGCTGCTGGCAAAGCCACGCTGGGAGCCCACAAGCCACGCTGGGAGCCCACAAGCCACGCTGGGAGCCCACACCTTGGCTCACTATGAAAGAGGCACCTGCCTGTGTGTGAACTCCAGCAATGACACATGGCCTGTGCTTTGTCGCTTTTTTAAAAAAAATTCATTGTGTTGCTCCAAGCTATCTATCCATTTTGCTAACATCCATCACAGGGAATGTGTACCTGCGTGTGGTGTATCTTCCTGCCTCCCTTCTCCAGCTCCCTCCCTTCAGCCCGTCTTCCCTCCTTTACAAAAGCTTGCTTCCACTTCCCTTCTCTTCCTTTTCCCTCCCTGCCTTGTCCCCACCTTCCCCAATTCCCCTTCACATCTGAACACCTTATTCCATGACATATATTGTATGTGTTGGTTCCTATTTACTCTTTCACTTTCCCACACCAGACAAATGATGTGAAATTTAAATATGTGTGTCAAAGTATCATGCCTGTATCTTGTACTCTGAAAAACTGCTAGGAAGATAACAATATGCAGTGTATCAACGACTGGAACTGTCCTACTAATCTTTTTTGAAACTTGATTTCCTGCTTATAGTTATCTTTTACTCCTTAAAATTAAAAAGAAAAATATGTGTGTATGATTTAGAATGGATAAAGATGATGTGAGTTTTCTATACAATGGAGTACTACTCTGCCATGAAGAAGGATGAGCTGGAGATGTTTCTAGCTTTGTTTCTTTTAAAACTTTTTTAAACTCAGGAACTTATGCCACTTAATTCTCTTTGCAAAGGTGCTTCAAACTAAATGATCAGGGAGGCCATGGACTTCAATGTCTACATAGAACCTACAACAGCAACAACACACATACACACAGCCAGTAGCTGCAGCCTTGTGATATGAGATGGTGCCAAAGCACATCAGGAGAAGTGAGAGGCTCTGGGCTTGGAAGAGATTGCCACTGGCCTCTCAACCTACAGTACAATCTTCAAAGCAATGAAGCAGAATGTGGGTGCTCTTTCCTAAAATTGTTCTTTTTTGGTTTGCATTTTAGATACCCTTCAGAGTCTGGAAATGTTTGACTTTCTTGTTGAGGAATTTTAATCAAAATCAGGAATTCTTTAAGTTCATGGACAGGCTACAGTTTGTCCCTTGGCAGCCCAGGTGTTGAAGCTGGGTCTGCTTGGACTATTTGGAGGCACTGGAACCTTCAGGAGGTAGAGCTCAGTGGGAGGATCTTAGGACCCTGAGCGAGTACCCCCGAAAGGGGATGTTGGGCCTCCAGCCTTCTTTTCTCTTCGCTTGCTTCCCAGCTGCCATCCAGAGGGCAGATTTGTGCTGGGACATTTCCCCACCACTGTCTGCTGCCTCACACCAGGCTCCAAAGCAATGGATTGAAATTTCTGAAACCATGAGCCCAAACAGACCTTTCTGCTGTAATAAATCATTGCCTCAGGTATTCTGTCAGAGTAGCACAAGGTTGACTAGCACATGAGGCTTCCCGTGAGGTTCTTTTTCCTTCCGCCTATGAAATGTGAAGCTGGATGACACCAGAAGACAACACAAGGAGCGTGATGGGTTTGCAGAATCTGACCAGGTCACAGACTCACACCCACCTTGATTTAGAAGAATCTACCTCCTATCTATTCTAACTATTTTGTATTTGTATATACAAAATAAATATACAGCCATTTTCTCTTAATTCAATGAGAAGAAAGATTTGTACTAATAGTGTTTGGACAGGATATCCTGTCTGCATCTTGTACTATGGATAACCACTAAGAAGATAACAATGTACAATGTATTAATTATTGTAACTGTCCTACTAACCTGTTTTGAAAGTGTTTCATTGCTACTTCTTTCTCAATAAAATTAATTTTAAAAATTGAAAACAAAAGAATCCACCTCCTAGAGTGTAATTCTCTATGGATTACCATGACAGCTAGTTTTATGGAAAGTAAATACTCTAGAAGAGAAATAATCATTTTGGACAGTCTCTATGAATGTTGAAAACATTAGAAAGAATATACTGAACTATTTCACTGAAGGCCCATTTAAATGCCACCCTTCTGTGTGCGAAAAACCAAGTTTGCAGCCAGAACACAGACTCTGCCGACTGCCACTCGGATGCAGCAGCTCGGCATGGTGTGCCAAAAGCCCGGTTTAGTTCTGTCTTCAGCCCAAAGCAAAGAACTTCATCTTCTTATCATTTCCATCATAGCAGTAATGATGCCATCGTTTTATGTCTCTGGTGTCTTGAAGCACCTCCACTTGTTGCTGTTCCCACAGGAAGTCACAACAGAGGCCTCCCCCAACACCTTGGAGGTGGAGAGAGGGACAGCTTGCACGATGCATTCATGGCCGCGCTGAAGGTTTGCCCAGACACAGCTGATCCCAGACCCCCGGGCATCTCTTGATTCCCATGTGGATATCATCTACCACCTCCTGAGGCTTAAGGAAATCCACGGCCTTCAGGATGCAGTTAAGAGCACTGTTCTCTGAGCTGTCTCTCTTTCAGCATGCTTCAAGTCCTCGGGAAAGAATTTCCACTCCAGAAGGCAAGACTACTAAAGCAGAGAAGCACTCCTGCAGTGTAAAGCACACGGCACCTACCAGCGACCTGAGGTTGGGCTGGGGGTATATTTATTTTAATGATCTTAAGAAAAATGTGATGTTTGGTTATTTGTGGCTCTCGTGTGTGTGTGTGTGTGTGTGTGTGTGTGTGTGTACAAATCCCTTTTACAAGCTTGATGGAAAATTTAGTGTATGGGTTCTACTCCTTCTATTCAGTTTAACAAGGACCGAGAAGGCACGGGCTCTTCTTACTATGGGACACCTGAAAAATGATTATGGAGCAGATGGTGACTAATTATATGGCTCAGCTCTCACTCTTTACTGCTGGACAATTATGCTGCTGTTTCTAAATAAATCTCCATTGTTCAGTGTTCCTGTCCACGTAAATGGGAGCGTCCGAGTGAAGGGACGCGACAATCATTTTTATGAGACACGGAGTTGTGTTGTTAACACACCCCAGTGGAATTCCCTGAGATTAGACCTTTGGAGAAAAGGAAGAACCACAGTTTAGTGCAGTTTGGAAAAGTATGCTTGGATGGATGACTGAAGAAAGTAATAAATAGCACTTGAAAATAGATAAAGATGCATAGAAAATGTTTCTTACTTAATTCAGCAAGAATAGACTGAACACTTTCTATGTACTACATGTTTGGAATGTAGTGATCCATAAATCACAGCGTGTGTCTTGGTAGGTGACGATTTCATATGGGAAGATCAGATTGAGCAACAGGAAAGGAGGGAGAGAGATGGAGAGAGAGAGAGAGAGACAGAGAGAGACACAGAAAGACAGAGAGAGACAGAGAGACAGAGAGAGGAAAGAGGGAAAGGGAGAGGGGAGAGGGAGAGGGGGGGAGGGAGGGAGGGGGAGAGAGAGAGAGAGAGAGAGAGAGAGAGAGAGAGAGAATAGAGAAGCTGTCACTTCACCTTTGAAGCACAACTCCTAATTCCATAACCTGCAACACCCTTTCCTGAGAAAAGGAAACTGAGCGTGTGAAGCTCCACCGACAAATCAGAAGCTCAGGTTTGGAGATGTTAAGTCCAAGTTGTGATGGGAAGACATCTTGCGGAGCGTGAGGCAAATGAGCCCAGAGCTTACAGGAGCATCCAGGGCCAGAGACTTCTCAGCACAAAGCGCATGTGGCCAGAGCCTAGGCGGTATCTAAAGAATCATTTGAGGCCACTGAGGAAGAGCACATAGATTGATCCCAAGTCAGCGGGCAGCTTCACTACAGAAGGTAAGGATGCAGACTGTGAGATTGGGCGCCAGAATCTATGGACAGATCCATGTTTGTATCCATGCTTAATTCTTACCAGCTTTATGATCTTCAGGACATATTTGACCCCTGTGTGCCTCAGTTCGTTCAACTATAAAATAGGCAATAGCAGCAATACCTGCTGCTATGGAATGGCGTGGCCTAATACAGGTAAGCTTCTCACAGCACGTCTGAGCCCACCTCAGAGCTGTTATCACCTCCAATGGGGACCCACAGAAAGCTGGCGTGGAGGGAGAAACAGTGTGTTCCAACTCATGCCAGCGTCAGCCTGGCAAGGTGACAAACAGGGAACCAAGACTAAGGAAGGTTTTGACTGGAATGCTCAGCAGGTAGAGCTGTTCTAAGGCCAAAGCCCCCAATTTCTGCCTCCTCTCCCTTCAGGATCCTCAGCGCCTTCCATAAATTCCTCTCTGACATTCATTCATTTATTCAGTAGCACTAAAAAAATGCTCATTAATGGCTGATGTGTGACAGGGACTCCACTAAGAAGTGGATATGGCACCACAGGCAGAAATAACCATCTGGACAGCAAGATATTGAGCAATATATAAGTATATGGTCTAAAATTATGAAGAGTATGAAAATGGAAATATAGTTCTGTGGAACAGAGGAACTGAGGCCAGCTTCCCTCTCCAGCTCGTGACTGGCTGGAGACGAAACACAAGACGGTGTGAGGTGTGGAAGGAATGCGTGAGAAGCATCCTGAGAGGAGGAACAGCAAATATGGAGGCTCAGAGATTGTGCCTGGAACGGAAAGGCCAGGCTGACTGGGTGTCATAAAGCGGGGGGCAGGGAGTTACTTGAGACAGGGATAGGGAGGAGGGCTGGAGACAGGCTGTGCCAGGCAAGGGCAACATGGCAGGGAGTTTGGATTTTTCCCCCAGGGTCCTTGTGAAAACATTAACGGGTCACAGGCAGGGACTACTTACTTTAGAAAGTTCCCGCTGAACATTTTGTGATGACTAGTCTAGAGGACACATGACAGTAGGGAGTCTGATGAGAAAATTATCCCAGGAGGCCAAGTGAGACAAGATGGCGGATGAAAAGAGGTGGTGATGGAGAGAAGGGGGGAAATGGGCCAAGCTGGGAGCTAATGGAGGGAGCTTTGAAAGGATTTTGGCTTAATCAAAAGAGGAACATGAGAAAAAGAATCCAGTATCTGGAATACTAGGCAGGCTGTTTGCTGGATGACTGGATGGATGACAGGCCTCTCACTGAAGGAGACGAGGCCAAAGCCACTCAGCTCACTCCCCGCTCACGTGGGTGACTGACCCTGGAATGGCCGTGTGGATGACCCTGAGTTCCACCACGTGAGCTGTCACTTAGCAAATATTCATTCATCCCCTTGTTTACCCCATTAGCCTTTAGCACAGCCTGCAATGTGCCTGGCCTTGTGCCGGGTGCTGACAGTGAACAACTCCATGCCCTCAGGAATCTCAAGTTCCGTGGGGGAAAGCGACCCTCAGTACATGGATACGCGTAGCTTTTGATGGTCTGCTCTGAAGAACATAGAGGCGGAGAAATAGACAGTAAGAATGGGAAGGAGTAGCTATTTTAGATACAGCAGCGTGGAAAGACCTTTTGATAAGGTGACTTTTGAGCAGAGAACTGAAGAAAGTGCTGAAGAAGGCAGTTTCTTTATCCAGGGAGAGAGCGTTTGAGCCAATGAGAAAACTGAACAGCAGAGGCCCCGGGGCATAAATATGCTTGGCGTTTCAATTTATTGAGCATCTGGGGTCACGCCAGGGTCACCTCCTGCATCTGTTCTGTCTCCCCTTCGGTGACTAGTGGGATATCACTTTCTCATAACTATTATGCTATTATGAGAATAAAGAAAAACTCTGAAATTCCAGGGTTGAAAGGTGATACTAATTTCTAATGGAGAACTCAGAGAAGCCTTTTGGAAAATCTGAGTGAATATGAATAAATAATAGTAGTAGAGGTAAGAGAAGCTATCTAATCCTACTGCATGTTAGATAGTGTCTTAGAACTAACTTTTAATACATTAAATCATTTTATATCAACACCAATCCCATGAGGGAGGCATTATTAATGTCTTAATTTTTTGCAGATGAAGAACTGAAGCACTAGGAGTCCTGGCGCTCTGGCCAAGGTCATAGAGGACACGTGGAGCACAGCGCTAATGCTTACCAGTGCAGTAGGGTTCAGAACTGCTCCCCCACAAAACTCACACAGTAAACGTGCCTCATTCATTGCCGCTCTGTTCTTGGGAGAAATGTTCGGGGACACGTTGGACTCCACCTCACAGCGCAGAGGAGACCCCCTAAACATCCTCCCACAGATGACAGGCCAATGGTGAGAGCAAATGTCAGGCTGGTCCCGCTGTTCATGGTCTGTGCGAGTACAGGCACATCTGTTAATTCATGAGCCTCAGTTTCCATTTTTGTAAGATGGAGACAACAACAGCGAGGGTTGCTTTGAAGCTGTCATGGTTGGATGGAAGGAAGTCCCATAAGTGAGTTTCCTTACCCCTATAGTTAGTGAACACTTGGAGAACACCAGGGCACCTACAGCCTGTGCTAGCATTTCTTGATGTGTGCTGAATTTGGTTTGTGAAACTAACAGGGTTTGGGGACTGTCTATTCCTATAGGGTTAAAGATCTGGAAGAAATCTCTAAGCAACATTGACTCCTCTCAGAGGAGCTGCCACCTCACCAGCTGTGTGTTATTGGGCCAACAAATGACGTGTACTTTTCTGAGATTTACTTTCCTCTGAAAAATGAGGGAAAATAGACTTCTTCTGCACCTGTTACTCTCGACTGTTTTAGAGACTCATCACTCTGCTGTGGAAACAGTGACCTATCAGTCCCCAGTAGACCTTCACACCTGGATTCCTGTAGACCCCACCAGGTGCAGTCTCTTTTCACCCCTCCTCCCTGGACCACATTATCCTTGCTCAGTGGCCCGAAAGGTGACCTACCATCGGATGAAGCCAAGACTACTGTCTTTGGCCCAGAATGCTCTTCTGAGCTCCAGATTACTACAGCCTACAGCTAATGCAGAACCTACCCTGGCTGTCTTGTTGGCACATCAGAATAATTTCCCTTTTTTGGTAAATCTTTCCTTCCTCTTGGTTCTTCCCTTCCAGGGAGCCACATGGAACCATGACACTGTCTCCTTCCTCTCAGTTCAGGAAGTAGCACAACACTCTCCCAATGGTTCAAGTCCGACAGTCGTCACTGTGTCACGTCCAACCGATCGCCAAATCTTACTGATTCTGCCTTTTACTTTTTCCTCAAATCTGCTTCTTCTATGCCTGCTGCCACCATGCTCCAAACCACCACCCACTGTCTCCTTGAACAGTGCAGTCATCTCGTAGCTCTGCTCTCTTCTTATTCTTGTCTATGTTTTCTTGATGTCAGAGATGTCTCTAAAAATACCTTGCTGTCATGGTTTCCTGTGGCTTTCTGGACAGTTAGCACCACTGCTGATGCATACTCAGGCCGACCCCTTATCTTGTGCCACTTGGCCTGCTTCTACGAGCCACAGCCCAGTGGATTTCTTTTTTCTTTTCAAATTGCTGAATGCCTGACAGCGTGTCTTGGGTCTTCTCATACGTTGGATCTCTGCCTGACAAGTTTCTACTTCTGGGCTCAGGTCAGGGGTGGGCAGGCTTCTCCGATGGCCCCCAACACTCATTTTTCCCTTCCTCAAGTAGATACACTGAATAAAGCCCAAGACTCAGAGGGGCAGTCACTTCTGCGATCAGGATATTAATCAGCTCACTATGAGTTTATCAAGGAAGATTTTACCCTGAGCAAGCCAGGCAAGTCCTTTACAGAGTCTAGAGGTCCAAGAGATTCTCTTGCTAGCTTTAAAGCAATAAGCTTCTGAATTGGAAGAGAGCCTGTGAGGACAAGGAATTTTTTTTTTTTTAATCTATTTGCTACAGGGTCTTGGCACACAGTTTAGTCTCATGATGATCCTCCTGTCTCAGCTTCCCTAGTGCTGGGATTTTAAGCATGTGCCACCGTTTCTGGTTTCGGTAGCAGGATGGCATACCCAGGGTTCCGGGGCTGGCATGGTATGTGGTACTGGGGATCGAACTCGTGTCCCTTGAAGTTGCCAGGCAGGCACTTAGACTGCTGAGCTATCTCCCCAGCCTGAGGACAAGGAATACTGATTGACCTCTAAGAAACTGAAATGATCAAATTCCTGACTGATAGTCAATAAGAAAGTGGAGCTTTTAGTCCTACAATCACCAAGGACTAAGTGACCTTGCAAGGTAACCTTAAACTTGGGAAAGGAACACATCCTGATTACAGCTGTGAGGGAATCCTTCTAGGGACCGGATGAGAGGACCTGGCTGAACTGTACCCAGACTCTAAACTACTAAAATGATGTGGGCACAAATACGGGCTGTTTCAAGTCTCTGGGTTTGAGATAATCTCCTCTGCACTGATAGTAAATGAGCACAGGTCATATACTAATTAATTATATCTGTAATGACATATTTGACTCTGCAGTTTCTCCACTTCTAATTTCTAGCATCTGGTATGTTAGTAAGAGCTCACTCATTAAGAATGATGTTTCCTAAGCTAATGCATGAACATTTTGGGATTTAGGCTGAATTGCTTTCTCACATTATTGATTGCCTTGTTAAAGCACTGTAATTAGGCAGAAAGAGATTCATCTTCTGGTGATCACCAACACTGTAATGTGGTTATTATATACATGAGAGCAAACTCTCCTTTAGGTCACCCCTAGGAGCTGTCCAATGCTGGGAAGATAGGCACAAGTCTGCACCTTTGGTCAGATGGTCTCAGCGAGGGAAAAATGCAACATCCTCTTGGTTATTTGTGTTAACCCTACATGGAGTCTAGAAAACTTACTGCACCAGGTATCTGAGGAAAATCATCACTTGCTACAGTAGTTAGGATGGATTAGGTTGTGCTGCAACAACAAATAGTCCCCAAATATTAGTGAATTAAAATAATGGAACTGAGGGCCAGCCAAATAGCTCAGTGGATTTATAAGCCAGGGAGATAGCTCAGTGGCTTAAACACATGCCTGGAAAGTGCAAGGTTCTGAGCTCAGTCCCTGGTACCAAAATATATATTAGCACAAGCCTTCCTTTTTAATGAACTAAGAGACAGTAACAGTATAGTGAGCTTGAATTTCTCTCTCTTTTCCCTTCCTTCCTTTCCACCCTCCTCATGGCTTTTTCCTCTTGAGAAATTAATCATGATTTCTCAGTATCTATTACACATTCTATACCTTATTCACTCTGTCACTTTCTCAAGCCAGGAAGACAATATGATGTTTACCATGTGTCTGATTTATTTCGCTTATGAGTATGGCCTCCATTTACCTACAAAAATTTCAAGTTTAAAAACAAAAAAACAAATATCTCAGTGGATTAAAGCACCTTCAGACAGGTGCAGGGGCCAGGGCTTCGATCCCCAGGCCTGTTGTGCTGGCCCCACCTCCAGGGCACACTGAGATGGCAATTGAGACTGGGTGTGGTGGCACATGCCTATAATCCCAGCTCTGGAGATGCTGTAAACAAGCAGATCACTATGAGTCCGATCTATTAGTAAGACCCTGAATACCCTCTAGATCCTTCCCTAAAAATAAAAATAAAAATAATGGAACTGTCAATACTATAGGCATTGCTGTAAATACTGTTGAGCACTTGAAATATAGCTAATCAAAACTGAGATGTGCTTTTGTGAGATATACACACCAGATTTTTGAGAATTTAGGGTATAAAAAAGTATAAAACATCTCAGTAATTTGTATCAGTTGCATATTTATATGATTATCTTATAGGCTTAGTCCATTAACTAAGACATTGAAGTTAATTTCATCTGTTTCCTTTTACATTTCACATGCAGTTGCCAGAAAACCTTTAGCTCCCTTTATTTCTGTGGCTGCTGCTGTGGTAAAGGCTTACATCTTGTAGCTGCAAGGCATCCACTGCAGATCAGGCCACTTTGGTGACTCAGTGGCTCACTCTGATGTGGCCTTCTGCCAGAGAGAAGACAGAGCTCAGAAAGCCTCTAGAATGGTCACTTCCATTTCTGGACCCAGCTCAGAAGTAATCGGGTGACCACATCTGTCCAGAAGGCCACCAGGAAGAATTATATCTGATGTATAATGCTAATAAATACACATTGATATTGAATACATTACTCCGTCATCTTTTCAGAAAAACAGTAGAATCATTATGTGAAACAAATATTTTATCTACCTCATGATAAAGCCACTCACATAGTCATTCAAAAAACACCACAGATAATCTGAGCTTTCATGCACGATGCCTGCTTAAGTGTGACGAAAGTGCCAAACACGCTTATTGGAAGAAAGATCGCCTCTTTAACAAATGGTGCTGGAAAAACTGGCTCTCTACATGCCAAAAACTCAAACTTGACCCAGGTCTATCACCATGCACTAAGCTAAAGTCACATATGGATTAAAGATCTGAACATTAAAGCAGAAACACTAAATCTCCTGGGAGAGAAAGTAAGAAGAACTCTTGAAGACATAGGGGTAGGCAAGGAGTTCATGAACAAAACTCACATTGCATGAGTAATACTTGAAGGAATTAACAACTGGGACCTCCTCGTATTGAGAAGTTTTTGCACGTCAAAAGAAATTACCAACAAAGTGAAAAGACAACCCACAAATTTGGAAAAAATCTTGACTAATAAGCACTCAGACAAGGGTCTGCTTTCTAGAATTTATAACGAACTAAAAAACACTAGGGCCTCAAAATTTAAAGACGCAATTGAGAAATGGGCATCCGAGATGAATACACACTTCTTAGAGGATGAAACTAAAGAAGTGAATAAATATACGAAAAAATGCTCCACAGCACTAGCCATCCATGAAATGCAAATTAAAACAACACTGAGATCCCATCTCACCCCAGAAAGCATGGCTATCATAAACAAATCAACTAACAACAAATGTTGGAGAGGCTGTGGGGAAAAAAGAACCCTTTTCCACTGCTGGTGGGAATGTAGACTGGTGCAACCATTATGGAAATCAATGTGGAGACTCCTTAAAAAACTAGGACTGGTAATCTGATTCAAGCCAGCTATCCCCCTACTGGGAATTTTCCCGGAGGAACTGAAAACATCATATCATAAAGATATATGTGTACTTATGTTTATAGGAGCACAATTTGTGATAGCCAAATATTAGAAACAACTACAATACCCTTCACCTGAGGAATGGATGAAAAAGATGTGGTATTTTTAGACAATGGAGTATTACTCAGCTATAAAGAATGATAAACTTGAAGCATTTATATTTAAATGGATGCCACTTAAATATAAGATATACTCATAAGTGAAATAAACCAGACCCACATGTGTAAATATCATATAGTCTCCCTAGCATAAGAACTCAAAAGAAGAAATACAAATAGAAAGGTATAACACAATTAAAAGGAAAGTGAGAACCTGAAGATTGGACAGCAAGGAGAAAATAAGGAGAAAAGCTGTGAAACATGACAGGGGCAAAGCCATACATTTATACACACAAGATGGGTCAGGCAATGATCCTGAGAAACATCAGCAGGCTTTTGAAACTAACAGTTAACTGGTAGGATTCTCACCCTGACTAATTATATATGCTGATACCTGTGAACTAAGCAACTGCACTGAAGATAGCAATGTGTAATAGAAGGGTCATACTTGGAATGTCTGTCATTCTGGTCTTCTAAATATGTACTGCTTGTCATGATATACCAATTATTGTCATTCTGTCTCTCAAGTAAATGTTTGTTTTTTAAAAAGGGAAATAAATAAAAAAAGAGCTAAGAAAAAAAATGTCACAGGACTGTCCTGCTACAATGCTGTAAATGATTAGATTTCTACATTTAAGTGTAAAAATATGTAATTGTTTATTCATATTTTAAAAATATATCTTTTTTATTTTTTCCTCCATATTCTGTAGAGATTTAAAGTTTAACATGTCAATACTAGATGGAAAATACCTGTTCCATGTTATGCCTAAGATGTTTGATATTTAGACATATAGTGAGGCTAAACCCAACTGCATATGTTGTAGGGTAATAATAAGCTTCTCTTCTGGAGGGTTAACAACTTAAGTTTGCAGACTAAAAATTAGAGCAGATACAAAAGTTACATTTCTTGTTATATAGGTCTTGCTTTATCTTGGTCTTAACTATCCAGCAGAAAAGTATAAATGCAAGGTATAAAAAGTAAAGCCATATTAATATGCTGAGCTGTAAAAGGCTCAAGTCAACAACTTCTGACATTGCCAGTCCTACAGATAACCCACTACTATTATGGACTACTGGACTATATTGGAATATTTTGCTGAATTCATGCATCTACAATAATTAAATGGCAATGGAATACCCATCTCTAACAAAACTAAACAATAAAAGGGGATACAAAGGAAGGACCATTTTCTATCTGTATATACGAAATAGTTAGGATAGATAGACAGCTACTTTTTCTTAATTCAGTGAGAAGAAAGATTTGTACTAATAGTACTTGGACAGGATATCAGGTCTGCATCTTGTACTATGGATAGCCACTAAGAAGATAACAATATTCAATGTATTAATTATTGAAACTGTCCTATTAATCGGTTTTGAAACTGTCTCGCTGCTGTTTCTCAATAATAATAATAAAAATAAGTAAAATAAAATAATGAGATGCACACATACACAAAAAAGTGCACAGCACTGTGTTTCAGCTGAAGGTAAATAAAAAGACACTAAGAAATGATCTAGATCACCAGGAATTGACAATTCAATAAAGCAGCTATCACACTAAGTACAAATCACGTGACAGATATGATGGAAGTTGGACCATTGATGTTCAGTGCATGAGAAAATACTTCCTTTGTGGGCAGTCCCACAATACAGTCCTAAATGTCTCCTCAGGAGGAAGCAGCATCAGTTGGGGTCCACACATCTCCAAAGGTCCTTCCATGTGTTATGGACTGCCAGGACCTTTTCCCTATTTCTTCAAGAAAACATATGAGCTTCAGAGGAATTTGGGGACAACTATATTATCACAAAGTATCGATCTATGATATCTAGTCACAGTTGTGACTCAGTCAATAACCCAGGTGTCACGACAGCTTCAGTAAGTTCCAGGATTAGCAGCCATGAGATAAACAGTCCTCAGAACGGAAAATGTGATGTCTGCTGCTAATGCAGAAGCTATTTAATTTTTAAAATGCTTTCGGATGTCCTTGACTATGACCATTCACCTAGGCTTGCTGTATTTGTCTTAGTGAAACACTGATCCAAACTAGGGGATACTACAACGTGTGTTATAGTATAGTGTTACCTACTAGTGATGAAAAAACTGTTAAGAAAAGGGGCTCATATTATTTTTTCATAACAGAAATACAAGTGATAGATTATAGTTCAGTTTGTATTAGTTCTTTATTGGTATAGAGCAAATATAATCACACTTCCCTCTTTAATGGAAGAGATAGCATTTGAATCACATAACGTAACCCTAATATCCAGTGCACACACACTTGTCACAATCTCACGGAGATGTTCGTGTGCTCCTCACACCAAGCTGTCCTACCCTGGGCACATAGAAGCCCAAGATCTGTGGCCCACTGTGTAGGCTGTGTAGGCTTTGGGAGCTCAGGTGCTGAACTCTGAGCCCTTGACGACCTTGTATGGTCCATCTTTCCCTGTTAAGTTGTGGGTGTCTGAATGAAGCTTCCATCATGCTGGGTCTTTGTCAACTACAAAGAGAGGTTCTCACACTGCCCCTCATCCTGATACCAGGTCAGGCCTCTGCCACAGCCTCTGAATGAAAGAGCCTGGAATGGCAGGAGTGCAGTAAATCTGACAGAGCAATGGTACTGGCTGAGGTCGCAGGGAGCTAGCAGTAGAGAGGACAGGGGACCCAGTGGCAAGATTTAGGACCCCTGATCTCCAAGAGCAAACAGGAGGGTGAGCCAAGAGGACCCCAAGAGAGCAGTGATGTCTCCAGCGCTGAGGGAGGAAGGTTATCTAGGAAAGGACAGTCCATGAGAGAGGGACCAACAGAAGACCAGTTTCGGTGAATGGCGAGGGACAAAGGAGAGACAGCACACCATGCAGGCCTTTCATGAACTCCTTCTCTGAAGAATCACTGACAAGTAGATGAGTGTGAGGGGGAAGAAGGTATTGCAAGACTTTTCCTCTCATGATCTGAGTTTCAGGGCTGACTGTGTTTCTAAGGATGAAACCAAGTAGCCAAGGTGATAATGAAGAAGGAGAACCAGTGACAGGGCAAAGAGCTTAAGAGAGTGACACCAGCAAGGACTCAGCAAGGGACACGGGAGCTCCTGGGGGAGAAGCAGGCTCTTTCTGCACAGGAACAAGAGGAGAGGAGGCAATGTGTAGAGGGCTGCAGGAGATCCGTCTGGTGGCTTCTGTCCAAGCTATATGAGGCCAGCAGCAGGCCTGTGCCAGGCAGTGAGAGCAGCCCAGAAGTGACACGGCAAGATGCCAACTCCCTCATGCGTTCTGGGTGAGCATGTCACCTTCAGCAAGCCCACAGCCAGCACCCCACCTAAAGTTCTGATCTCTTCAGTGCCAGCACTTGCAGCTCATACCCTGCTCTGGCGTCCCAGCACTTGCAGCTCATACCCTGCTCTGGCAGCAGCTGTGATAGCCTGTTTATCACTTTATGACCCACCGTGCTATTCCTGATTCGCTGTGCTGTCCACGGTGGCCTCCCCAGCACACGAGGCCCCTGAAGAGAGAGACCTTGCTTTACTCACTGACAGATCGCAAGCACCTGGAATCATGCCGAGCACATGCATATATAGAATGACTAACCCTTAAAATGACCTGAGTGAAAGGAAAGTGAAGGAAGGATAAGGCTACTGAATTACCATAAAAGGAGAAGGCAAAACTACAAGACTCCCCCGGAATCCCTTGACACCAGTCCTTCAGTAGGCGATGCGATCACAATTTAACATGAACCAGTTGTGATAATATCCAACTAAAAAACTTCTGCACAGCAAAAGAATCAATTGGTACAGGAAACACAACCTACCGAAGTGGGGGGAGATTACCAGCTACACTGAGACAGTGGGTGAATAGCTAGAATATATAAAGCTCTTGAAAACTTTTGGCCACCTAAAATTAAAGGTACCGTCAAGAAATGGACAAGTGAAATGAACAGATATTTCACAGGGGAAAAAGTACAAATGGCCAATGAACATGAACAGTTGTGCAACATCAACAAGAAATCAAAAAACAAAAAAGGGGACGGGGAGATAGCTCAGTTGAATAAGCGCTTGCCTGGCCAGTACAAGGACCTGAGTTCAATCCCTGGTTCTGAAAAAAAAAAAATCTCCAGAAGACACAAAAAACAAAAAAGGTGGGCACATCTTTAGCGCAAAAGGAATCCCCCTATGTTGTTAGCAGAAACGTAAGCTACCACAACTATTATGGAAATCAGTATGGAAATTTCTCCAAATCTAGAAGTAGAAGTTCCACATGACCCAGCTACTTCTCTTCTAGGTGTCTTTCCCAAAGAGATTAATACATCACACGACAGCGCCATGCTGCTTACAGCAGCACAATCCATAATAGTTAAATCCTAGAAACAGCCTATATGCCCATCAACAGATGAATGGATAAAGAAACTGTGTGTAATCTATATGTAATGGAATCTACACCACTATAAATAAGGACACATTTGAGGCATTTATAAGTGGATGCACCTAGAAAATGTAATGTTGAGTGAGATAAATCAGACAGCCAAACTTAAATACAATATGGTATCTCTCATCTGAGTACGGTGAAGTCCTAACTAAGAGAATAAAGGAAGGTCAGATGGAGATAAGGGGATGGGTCTCTTGCAGAAGGGAAGGGGTCCAGGGGGCCAAGGCCAAGGGGTGAGTGGAGGGGATGGGGAAATAGGTAGAGAGAGGATGTGCCAGGAGCAAGGACCTAATAACCACCATGAACACGGACATTCTATGTCATAAACATGAGCTGAGATTAACAAGATCACCAAGAATGAAAAGGGCAAAAGAAGTAGTAGAGAAAGAGAGAGGGAGGGGTAGGAAGGGGGAGGGGGGAGGGAGAGAGAGAGAGAGGGAGGGGAGGGAAGGGATTTATGAGAAAAGCCAAACAATATTACGCATGCGTAACAGCTCCCCAAGATGACTGTGAAATGCACGTACTATAAACACCCATGCATAAAGTAATTGTTTTTTTTAAAAAAACTAAAAATTGAAGTGAACAAATCAGCAAATTTTCTTTGGCAGCATTCCACCAAGCAACGCTGAAGAAGGTGAGATGTAATCAAAGTCAAGGCTTTGTCAGGCAAATGGGCCAAAGGCATAGAGGGAGAACGTGCAGGGCCTTGCCAGCGGGTGGCTACGGGATGGGCTGTGGCACTGCAGCCCTGTGTGGAGGGACATGGGATGGTGATTGAAAAAAATGGGTTTGGCAATTAAGAGCGGACTCATTAGCATAGACTCATGAGCACAGGCAGCCTACTTCCCAGCGATGCTGTCAGAATATTTAGGCCCCTTTGAAGCCTGTAGGTTCCAAACATCAGGTCCAAGTATTAAGAGATTATTTGTAAATCTCTTTCTCTGGAGACTCTATTTTATGGGGGTTAGGTATATAGCTTTGTATCTTAGTTACCTTTCTCTTATTGTTGAGACAAAAGACTCAATGCCCAAAATGAAGGGAGGAAAAGTTTATTCAGCTCACAGTTCATAGAGGCTGCAGTCCACAAGTAGCCGGGCCCAGCACAGGCTGGCGTGGCAGCAGATCCAGGCAGTGGAAGAGAGCGCAGCAGCCCGAGCAGAAGGAGGAGCACAAGCCTACTTGCTGCCCTTTTCATTGCGTCCAGGGTACCCGCCCTAGAACAGGTGTAGCACTCCCAGCCCCATTCCCGGCAGTAGGCAATGAACCAATCACAAACTCTAGAAGCAGCCGTTTCTGAAAATCCTGCCCCCCAAGACCACATGAGGCTCTGGGGGAGCATCCAGACCCAAGCCATACCACCTTGCTACATGTTAATAGAAGAGACAAAGTAAAGGAAAACCATGAACTCAAAGTAGTACTCACTTCCCAACTGCTTATCTCTGCTTTGCCAACCAAGTCCAGCACTGGGTGATATACAGAAGGAGACAACAATCGTTTTTCATTCACCTGGAGTTTTTCCAGAGAATTGTGGGGTGGGAGGACCCTCCGAACCACGAGAAATAGCACGCAGGTCACCCCTTCATAATGACACAATGTTATGCGTGAGCCCCTGAATGGAGATCAAGATTTCAGAAGCCCCACAGGCACTTATTAGAATCTCAGAAAGCGAATGAAGGCAGCTCACATGAATGCCAAGGTGATTTACTGCTGTACCATACAACATAATCTCCTAGCGGAGCCACAGACCCTTCAGCGTGAGGGGGAGGGGCCCCAGGGCGCCACCACGCATTTCCAAAACACTCACGGCTTTACGTTTCATCACTTGCAATTACTTTCCTGCCTGGTGGCCTGCTAAGGTCAAAGAAATCATAGGCAGTGCAGTTTCTTTCTCTAGCCTGCTCACAAATTGTTCTTCTATGAAGTTCTTTTTAATTTCAGCATGGGTAGAAAAAGTGAGATTTGAAAAAAGGAGCTAAACAGCAAAGGACTGTAAGGTGGGCAACAGCTGCCACGCTCCTGAGAGACCAGCAGGGTCGTGACAGTTGGGCAGGTGGTTTGGTCAGACGCTCGGCCTGAGAGAAAACCACTATGCGGTGACTCCATTTGAACAGAAGCACAAGGTGTGACCCAACTCTGTGGTGAATGTTTAAGTAAAAAATAATTACAGCAAGACGGATTGTCATTAACCCCTTCAGTGTACTTCCCCTCATCTCAAACCCACGTGTCACCCATGCCCCTTTCTGAAGCAGTTCTGGGAGTTCTCACTCGTGCCCTGATGAAGTGTGATCAAAAACATGACCCATGCTATTGCGGAGCACCGCTCAGTGGAAAGGCAGGCTCCTGAAACGTCAGCGACGCAGGGGTGACCTGCGTGCTGGGAATCCGTGTCAGTCACCACACCTGGTACCACGTGACTTCTTTCCTCAAAGCCAGAATGACCATGACAGCTAAACTTCTGATTAGATTCAGGACTTGGAGGCAGGCATAGCGACACAACTGAAGTCATCTGGAAAGCTTCTACAGCTGCTTCAGAAAGTGGCAAGGAGGAGGGGAAGAGGATTTGAAGCGAGAGGGAGAATTCGGAGCAGGTAATCACAAGGCGCCTTTCACCGTAATGTGTTTTTAAAGTTTTAAGCATTCACCACAGTGGCCAGTCACATGTTGCATAACGCTGTGGCGTTGACTATAAAGAAACTAAATGGGGTCCAGGGAGATGGCTCAGTAGAATAAGTGCTTCCCTGGCAAGCGCAAGGGCCTGAGTTCAATCCCTGGTTCCACTAAAAAAAAAAAGAAAGAAAGAAAGAAAGAAAGAAAGAAAGAAAGAAAGAAAGAAAGAAAGAAAGAAAGAAAGAAACTAAATGATATCAAGTGAGGATATTGGGGAAGAAAGGCTTACAAGGTGCACATCGAGCGAGCCCTGTCCCTAAGGCTCAGCGCAGTCACATCTGCCTGCATTAGAGTTGCGGGAAGTCGCTGACTGGGTGCTTCAGAGAAACCCATGCAGTGCTCAGGGCAGCACAACTCAGTGGGAGCTAGCGACGCGGCCCTGGGCCAGCGCGCCTTGCTCAGGGGTCTGTGCTCATTGTGCCGCCATCTGCAATGGCACACCCCTCCTTCCCAGCTTTATGTTTATGTCTAGATGGCCCCCAAAGCCTCACACAGCCACAGCTGAGGCTTTTTCACAGGGGGCTGGATCCAGTGCGTGATGCTGGGATGGATTCATGGTGCAAAGCTGGGATCGAGGGCACTGGGGCAAGGGTGTGAGCGCTGCCCACGCTGAGTAGCTGGGATAAGACAGCAGGGACAGAAGGGGCTGCGGGTGCCCGCTGGCTTTGCTGCCTTCTCCCTGCCATGAGCTGTTTCTCTCCTGCAGTGCCCGTCTGCCTAGCGATCATGTCTTGAAGCCAGCCAATCATGGACTACATCAGCTTTTGTCTTTTAACTTTGGGTGTCAAGTAGTTTGTCTCTGCAACGAGAAAAGTAACTAACACATAATGACTGACTCATCGTTTAAAACCAAGGTCATCTCTTCTAAACTTCCTGAGACCTCCGGGAAAAGCCCTGAATTTTCAGGTTTCACAGAAACCTTGAAGACTGTGAAAAGCCTTCCGTCCCCACCAGGCTTCATCGCTGACCAGTGAGCTCGTCAGACACACTCAGCACAACTGTCATGGCAGTGACGGTAACTCCAGCAATGGTCCCCACACTGTCTCTCACCCGTTCTGTCTTCTAGAGTTCTCTCACTCTCCTTCCTTCTCCGTGTCCTCTCTGATCCTGTCTTTACCAATGGAGTTCTGCAGAGACTGCTATTGGAGTTAGGTCAGGGAAGTAAATGTCTACCTTATAACATAGCCGCCATGACTGGAGGAAGCCCAAGGACTGTGGAGCGCCCCATACGGAAAGGGGCCCAAGCTGAGCACCCCACTGACAGCCCACACTATCTTCCAGCCCTGTGAAGCTACACGAACAGGGGCCTCTCCCAGGTTGCTCTTCCATCACTGCAGCTGACGTCCTGTGGGGCAGAGAGAGGCTGTCCCTGCTCAGTGCTACCCAACTACAGGTTAGAGAGAAAAATAAATGACTGTTTATAAACGATGGTGGAATTGTTTGTTATGCAACAATAGATAACTGGAACATTTCTTCTCCGTGTTTGGTTCTCCAGTACCTTGAAGAAGGCCTGAAAATAACAGGGTCTTGAAACATGCATGCATGGGGTTCTCTGAGTGATGGAGGGGCCAGAAGCAGTGACCTCATCCCCCTCCTCTCCTCCTCCTTCCTGTCCTCTTCCTCCCCGCTTCTCCACCTCTTTCCTCTTTTATTTTTATACAGGGCTTCACTATGTAATTCAGGCTGGCCTTAAACTCATTTTGTGGCCAAAGTTGGCTTTGAACTCATAGTGATCCTCCTGCCTCAGCCTCCTGACTGCTGGGGCTACAGGCATGTGCCTGTAATTTCATACCTCTATGGGCAGTTATGGGGAAGGAACTTTAATCCGGTCTTCCTTTTTAAATTTCCTCTCCTTCCCCACAAGCATGGGGCATTTTCTTGTGTGAACTTGTGGCTGCTGCCGGCTCCCTAAAACCTGAGTCTCAAGAGCTTTGACTCTGGCTTGCACAAACACAAATGTCCACTGCTGGCATCAGAGCCAAAGTGCGGGTGCAGGAGGCCCTCTGCAGTGGACAGTGGACAGCCAGGTGTGTGTGGGAAGCCAGAAGTAGCTGCTGCTCCATCATCTTGAAGTCATGTGTCAGAGCTCACGTCTCACAGTTGTGAAGCCATTTGGGTTTTACGGCGAGGGAGCTGACGTAGCCTAAGAGAAAGGGTCAGCTGGCAGTCAGACCTGTTAGGAGGAAGGCTGGTGACTCCCCCATACTGTCTGTTATCAGCTTGGCTTCTCTGCCACCCCCACCTGAGGTCTTCTCTGCTTGTCCAAGGAGAAGCTGGGGCAATAGTTTCCAAATCTCCTTTCCCATCAGACCAGGGTTGCTCAGGTAAGGTGTCTACAGTGAGGATGCCCAGGTGAGATTTGGAACTTGGAGAAGGAAGCCCATTTCTTCCTTCAGAGTGGCAGAGAGTGGCGGCTGCATAGGCAGATGTGACATTTGAAGCAGCTTCAGGTAAGTTTTTGAGAGTCACCTGTGCTGTGGTGAGCCACGCCAAGACTGTTGGGGCTTCCAGGCCAGCTCTGGGACAACCTCCTTGATGGGCTCAGACTGAAGGAGAGGGAAGTACAGGCGGCACCCTACACTCTCCTCAGCCTTTTCAGAGGTGCTGAAATCCCTATGCTAAACACTTCATGCCCAAGAGAGGAACAGAGCAGTGGGATTTTCTGCCCAATTCCAGCTCAAAGAAGGGCCAAGCAACCACATGCACTAGGAAAGCATTGCTAATAGGTACCTTTAGGTGCAGGGACTGCCAGGAGTTCAGAGGTGGTACTCAGAACAGAAGCTGAACCAATGAACTGTAAGTTCCAGTCCAGAAGGGTCCACAAGCAGTGGGGCCTCTCCAGAGTCCCACTGCTGCCAGGTGCCTACTTATCTCCTGTGCCCTGTACGAATTCTCCCAGCCTCCTCCCTTCTCCAGTCAAATCCCCTCATTTCCTCTTAAGGTTCTTCCCTCATTCTTTTGATCCATTAATGCCTCCTCCACTCATCTCAGCCTAAGCAGAAACAGCAGGCAAAGGTAATCCTGACAGTGCAAAAAATAATGGAATAATCCCAACCTTGGCTTGGGTTTAGGGATACAAATTACAAGTGATCTCTGTGCTTAGTTCCCCCCATTATCATAGAGATGTTCTTTGAACTCCAAACTGAAACTATAGCTCCATCCCAATAGTGCAGCATATTTCTCCACAGCAGTCATTGTACTTGATATACTTATTGAGCGTTTCTGTTTCTCCAATAATATAAGCATTCCTTGGATATATGATAAATGAGTGAATGAATGAATGAATGAATGCCAGGCTCCTTTGGAAATGGACTGATAACTGACTGCTCTTACAATACACTTAAGACAGGGCTGGCCAAATGGCTTAGCAGATTAAAGCGCCTGCAAGCAGGCACAGGAGCTCGGGGTTTGATCCCCGGGCCTGTCGTGTCGCTGTCGTGTCGGCCCTGCCCCCGGGGCGCACTGAGACGTTGATTGAGACTGGGTGTGGTGGTACATGCCTGTAATCCCAGCTCTTGGGAGGCTGTAAACAGGAGGATCATTACAAATCAGACCTAATAGTGAGACCCTGAGCACCCTGTAGACCCTTCCCTAAAATCAAATAAAATCCATTGCATACAATACACTTAAGACAAAAGAGAAAGCAAATCCTGATCAAATACCAATAACATAGCTCACAAGATTAGAGAAAACAATTCTAAAATTCATTTTGAACCAGAGGAGACCTAGAATACCAAAATAATTCTGGACAACAAAGGCAGGGCAGGGGGCATTATAATCCCTGACTTGAAACTTACTGCAAAGCTACCGTGATAAAGACAGCACAGTACTGGCAAAAATAAAAATAAAAGCCAGACTTAAGGATCAGAGAACTAGATTAAAAGATGTAGGAAAAACTCCAAACGCATTCAGCCACCTTATCTTTGACAAAGTAGACAAATACATTCTCTGCAAGAAATATAGCGTCTTTAATAAATGATGTTGGAAAAATTGGCTGAAGACAAAGCTAGCCTGATGTCTCTTACCATTCACTAAACTAAAGTTAAAATAGATCAAATATCTAAATATTAAAACAGAAATATTAAATCTGCTGGAAGATAGATTGGGGAGAACTTGGGAAGACGTAAGTGTAAGCAAAGACCTTATGAACAAAGGCCAAATTACATGGAAAATATCACAAAAAATCATCAACTGGGATCTCATTTTACTAAAAAGCTTTTGCACAGTAAGAGAAACCACCAACTCAGTGAAGAGACAACCTACAGAGTGGGGGCAATACAGCTGTTTGCCAGCTGTTCTTCAGACAGAGGAATAACATCTAGAATACATACAGAACTCAAAGTCACCTGACTCCCCAAATTTAAGGACTCAGTCCCAAAATGGACATCTGAAACGCAAACACACTTCTCAAATGAAGAAGTGAAAATGTCCAATGTATGGAAAAATGTTCAACGTCACTGGTCACTCGAGAAATGCAAATTAAAACAATGCTGAAAGTCCACCCTACTCCAGAAAGAATTGCTCTTGTCAAGAAGTCAACCAATAACAAATGCTGGTGAGGATGTGGGGGAGAAGGGAACCCTGCATGTGGGAGCACAGACTGGTGCAACCACGGTGGAAATCAGCGTGGAGATGCCTCTAGAAACTAAAACTAGAAGTTCAGGAAGTTCTGGTATCTTTCTGAAAGAATCAACAGCATCTTATTTCAGTGATACATGCGTACCTATGTTTATAACAGCACACATTGTGACAGGTAAATCTTGGAAACAGCCCAAATGCCTATCCACTGGTGAGTGGCTAAGGCAGGTGTGACATTTTGTATACAATGAGGTACCACTCTGCCATGAACGATAAGCTTGAGACATTTCTAGCTGAAATGAATGTGCTTTGAGACCATATCTAAGTGTAATAAATTGGCATACATGTTCAAATACCACTTTGTTTCTCTGGTGTGAGAAACTGAAAGTGTAAACAAGGACCACAAGTTATAGTAGATGTTGTGAAGAAGGATGAAAATGTTCAAATGAAAAGGGTAATAAGGGAGACTGAAGGGAGAAACAGAAGAAGTTAGGAGGAAAAGAAACAATAGAAAGAAAAAATGGAAATAGTGATTTCTCCCCAAAATAACTGGGAATACAAAGAAAAGCATTTTTTTTTTTCTGTAAGTGAGGAAGGGAAGAAGGGGGACAGGAGGATAGAGAGAAGGGAACAAAGAAGAACAATACGTAGCATGCAGACGTACAAGCTCCCTATGGTGCTTGCTATCATTATATATATTTAAAACATAGCACTAAAATTAGAATTAAAGAAAAAGAGAAAGCTAGTTAAGGCCTGTTTTAGGGGACAGTGCTACGTTATCACCTTCACAGTATCAGGTTTGATTTTTAAAAATTCAGTTTGCAATTAATTTTTTCTCAAATTTTTCCTTGTAAGGATTATAAGCAGGAGATCACAGACTTGCAGTTTTCTGGATCACTTCAAAGCTTTTAAAGTTCTTGAGGTCAATAGTGAATAATTGGGGTCATATTACAGCATCCTCTTTGCATAAACCTCAGCAGTTTGACATAAATGTGGCTTAAGAAAAGACACAAAAATAACACCACAAAGAAAGGACACCAGTTCCTTTCAAAGATACAATATAATGTTTGCATTTAGTACACAACAATGACCGTGAAAACTGTGCTTTGTATCAGAAAAGCTCAATTTAGACCACTGAGACAGTCTCTCAGATTGTGTTTCTTCCTGTGGGAGGAGGCAACAATTCTTTATTTAACTGCAATTCTTCAGCTTCCCTTGCACAAAGGATATTTTTCTCCTTTAAACTGTTCTATCTTGAGTGAAGACATAGGCATGAGTCATATAAAATATGTATTGATTTAGGATAATCCTCTAGTAAATCAGTTCAAAATAACTTTGTCCTGGTCGTTTTGACCTGGCAGCAAGAATGTTTCCATTAAACTTTGTCTTCCTAAATAAACAAAAGCAGTTCCTGTGATCCTATGACCCTCCAGCCTTTAAAACTGTCACAGAAATAAAACTGGGGGATAAGAAAGGAGGAAAAAAGTAGGGGGAGCAGGTCTCCTGCCATTGCTGTTGCGATGGAACTGCTTTAAGAAGGTAGTGGGTCTTTGTCATGGATGTATTTCACTTCTCCATCAAACTTGAGAGTTTTGCAGGGTATAGTAGTCTGGGACGATAGTGAGGTTAAGCTCAACTGCCTATGTTATAGGGTAATAATATCATTACGTTTCTCTTCTAGAGGGTTAACAACTTAAGTTTGCAGACCAAAAATTAGAGAAAAAGGAGGGCTGCAAGGTCAGCCAACATTGTGGCCCTAGCCTTTCAAGCTCAGTGAGGACTCAGGACGTAAGAGAACTTGTACTATAACATCCTGTAAGTAGTGATGTCCCAAATTTTTTGGTCAAGGAGATTATGGGGCCACAAAGGAAAGTGATCAACGATGTAGAGTGTGCCTAAGGAGAGTCACATGGAGAGAAAGCATTCTTTCAGGCTTTCACAGAGAGCAAATTGGTCAAGCAATGGCTGTGACTCATCCACATGGCTGACACTGAGAAAAAGGATCTATAAACTGTGGTACAGGGTTTCAGGGTAAATCCTGAGGGGATTTGATTGACCTTGGAAGATACAGAAGTTACATTTCTTGTTATATAGGTCTTGCTTTATCTTAGTCTTAACTATCCAGCAGAAAAGTATAAAAATGAGGTATTAAAAGTAAAGCCATATTAACATGCTGACCTGTAAAAGGCTCAAGTCAACAACTTCTGACATTGCCAGTCCTACGGATAACGCACTACTATTATGGACTACTGGACTATATTGGATTATTTTGCTGAATTCACGCACCTATGATATTTAAATGGCAATGGAATACCCATCTCTGACAAAACCAAACAAAAAAGGGGGATGTAAATGAAGGACCATTTTGTATCTGTATATACAAAATAGTTAGGATAGATAGACAGCTACTTTCTCTTAATTCAATGAGAAGAAAGATTTGTACTAATAGTGTTTGAACAGGATATCATACTTGCATCTTGTACTATGAATAACTACTATGAAGACAACAATATGCAATGTATTAATTATTGAAACTGTCCTGCTAACCTGTTTTGAAACTGTCTCATTGCTATTTGTTCCTCAATAAAATTAATTAAAAAAAAAAAAAAGGTAGTGGTGAGAGTCACACTGTTTCTACAGACTCACTTACCAGGGCAGTAGGCCAAGTCGTAGTGACAGGTGAAGCTTGCCCTCGGGAACTCTTGTTTCCCTGAGATAACAGACACCTTTGCCTACACACAGCCCAGGTACTCTCAGGCCAAGAGCTGATGGAGCCAGGGCTGAATACCTGAGCCTGGATGTCAGGATGTGCAGTGATGCCGGCTGCTCCCTTGTTTACCAGAGCCACCCAGGAGCACTGCTGAGCACTTAGTATGTGCCAGGCTCTCCTAAGCTCAGCAAGACATGTGAATGCACAATAACTCCACAAGACAGGAATGACTATTTAATAACCAAAGAGCTGAGGGACAGGAGTTAAAAATCTTTGCCCAGTTATTTACTTACAGATGATAAAGTACTAAGCAGGTTTAAACTCCCTTTGTGTGATTTGAAGGCCAATCTTAAGTATGTTCTTTTTCTTAACTACAGAGGCCTCAAGAACCTGATATTAAGAGTGTTTATAGTTGTCGATTCTTTGTGATATTTCCTGTGTGATCAGGCTTTTGTTCATAAAGTCTTTGTCTACACATATGTCTTCAGGAGTTCTTCCTTGTTTCTCTCCTAATATTTAGATCTTTCATTTATTTAGATTTTAATTTAGTGTATGTTGAGAGATGTCAATCTAGTTTTAGTCACTAGCATGTGCAAAGCTGGTTTTTCCAGCACTATTTATTAAAGACACTTGTCTTTCTTCCAGTGAAAGTGTTTGGCCCATTTCTCAAAGATAAGGTGGCTGAGTGTGCTTGGAGTTGGCTCTGCATCTTCTAATCTGTTCCACTGACCCTCAGGTTTGTTCTTTTTCCAGTACTATGCTGTTTTTATCACAGTGGTTTGTAGTAAAAATTTAAATCAGGGATTATAAGGTCCCTGGCCTGCCTTTATTGATCAAAACTGCTTTTACTATTCTAGGTCTCTTCTGCCTCCAAAAGAATTGTAGAATTATTTTGTCTAATTCTGTGAGATATGCTATTAGTATTTTGATTGGGATTGCATGATCTCTGTATAACAATTTGGGAGTATGTCAATTTCTCTCTGTTGGTTCTTTCTACCCAAGATCAAGGGACATCTTTCAATTTTCAGATATCTCTTCAGTCTCCTTTATCAGAGTACTGTAGTTTTCAGTTTAAAGATCTTTTACTTCCTCTGTTGGATTGATTTTTCAGTATTTAATTTTTATCAATGATATTGTGAAAGGTGTGATTTCCCTAATTTCTCTCTTATTGAGTTTGTTACTTATGCCACTGATTTTTGAGTCTTGACTTTCTATCCAGCTATGTGAATAAATTTGATTATTAAATCCAGAAGTCACTTGGTGGAGTTTTTGGGTGTTCTATGTAGAATACTGTCTCAGTTACTTTTCTCTTGTTGCTGGGACAAAATACCCAATACCCCAAATTAAGAAAGGAAAGGCTTATTTAGCTCAGAGTTAGTGGATGTTTCAGCCCACACTCCACTGGCTCCAAGGCAAATTGGCAGAGGGCATCAGCTCATGGCAGTGGAAAACAGCAAAGAGCAAATGGAGGGGACTCAGCCAAAGCTCTAGCAAGCCTCTGGCTCTTCCATGCTGACTACGAAGACTGGAGCTCCTCTGGGGAATAGGCACAAACCATCCTTCTTCATTTGCCTTTATACATCCTTTAAGTGCTGACTTACTGTAGGGAGGGCCCTCCACACCTTAGGGTTGGGATATAGAGCTACAGAATGTCCATGCCCTCCTCTTGCACAGGATGAGAATGTTTACAAAGAAAGAACGCTAGCTCTCTTCTGAGTCACTTAATTAAACTTCTAAACTTCTCAAGTTGACACAATGTATCAGTCACTACAAATATCATGTCTTCTGCAAATAATGACAAATGAACAACTGGGATTTTATCTTACAGAAAGCTTTTTACCATTATCTTACCATCGGAGACGCCAGTTATTCCACATGGGTGAAAGAATGAAATAGGTGCCTGCAAGGCCTCCAACTACGTTGCAGACTGAAACAGGCTCCATAATGCTGGAGCAGGCCCCTCAAATTTAAACACTCAGTCAAAAATGGGCATCTGAAATGAATACACACTTCTCAGATGAAGAGGTAGAAATGGCAAATGAGAGTATGAAAAAATGTTCAGCATCACTGCTCACTCAAGAGATGAAAATTAAAGCAATGTGGAGATTCCATCCCACTCCAGAAAGAATCACGATTGTCAAAAAAAATCAACCAATATCAAGTTCTGGTGAGGAAGTGGGGAAAGTGAACCTTCTCCACTGTTAATGGGAATGTAGACTGGTACAACCACTGTGGAAATCAGTGTGGATGTTCCTCAAAAAAAAAGAAAACTAGAGGTTCTGTTCATCCTGGCTATTCCCCTTCTTGGTATCTTCCTGAAAGAACTGAAAGCATCAATCTTCAATAACACATGCATACCCATGTTTATAACATGGTGATAGCTAAATCTTGGAAACAGTCCAAATATCCATCAACTGATGAACGGACAAGGAAGATTCGGCTTTTTTAAAAAAATGCAATCAAGCACCATTCGGCTATCAAGGATAAGCTTGAGACATGTCTGGCTAACTGGACATGCCTTGATAGCATGCTCTTCAATGAAAGAAACACACATGTGCAAATACTGCATTGTTTCTCTGGTGCGAGAAACTGAAAGTGTAAATAAGGACCAAAATTCATAATAGATACCATGAAGTGGGGAAAAAAATGTTCCAATGCAAAGGATACCTAAAGATGGGAGGTAGAAAGGAAGGAAGGGCAAAGAAAAAAATGAGAAGAGAAGGAAAAAATGGAAACACAGCTTTTGTAAATACTGAGGGGAAAAAAGGGTTGAAAGCATGGGAGAGGAATGGGAAAAAAAGGAAAAAGCAAAATACATCATGTACAAGTACAAAGTCCCTGTGATAAATATGATCAGGTAAATATCCAAAATGTGCCAGTATTCTTGTTTAATTAAAAAATAGATGCAAAAGAGAAGTCTTACCATCGGAGACGCCAGTTATTCCACATGGATGAAAGAATGAAATAGATGCCTGCAAGTCCTCCAACCACATTGCAGACTGAAACAGGCTCCATAATGCTGGATGAAGGGTTCTAATTCTCTACTGAGGATGGACCCTCCCACCTTCCAAGACTTATGACAATGCCTGCATGTCAGAAGGTTGGAATCACTTGGAGTAGGTACCACTGGCATCTTTATGTAGAGGTAGCGTTCTCGCTGAACACCTACGATGCACAGGATTGCCCCCTAGAATAATGAACCAGCCCAATATTAATACTTCTAACATCAAGAAACTCCAGAAGTGACCCGACTGGTGCTACCCAGCAGCCTGCTATGAAAATCAGCTACGCACAGTCCTGTAAAAACCTCCAAATCCCACTAGCTAAGCACTGGGCTAAGAGTGTGGGATGCAAGAGCCAGCATTGCGTGGTCTCTGCCCACAGAGTGCTAACACCAACCGGTGGAATCTTTGAGTAGGATGCGATATCCTGAACCTAGGAGAAGAGCCTGACGAGTCAAGTCTGAGTAAATGCCTATGTGTACTTGTTTTCTCCTCACTCTCGGCAAAGCGTGCTGCTGCCAAGAGTTCATCGAGTGCCGTCATCTCCGAGTGAGCTGGCTGCGTATGTGACTCTGGCAGCTCCTCTTCTTCCACTCCAGTGCGCATGGTAACAGATGCTGATGGAATGCAGCCCAGAAGCTGAGCTTCCGGGGGTGCTGGAAAATCACCCTCAGCCAGTGGGATCGGCACCCACCTGCCCCCGTCATTACAGAGCTCACCTGGTGACTGACAGCCATGAGGACCTTGGCCTTAGGGATGACTCCTGCCTGGGGCACACTTGCTCTCTAGAGCTTCCCTATTCCGGGGAAGTGCACCTCTAGCTGAAGTCATTGTCATGGCTTACGTCTTCTCTCCTGCTTCTCTCACTAACTTTTCGCACCTCAGCAACTGCCAAGAACTCTTGTCTCAGGCTCTGCCTCTGCTTAGGAAACTCCACCCAAGACACCAGTTATCAAAAACGTCATGGCCAGGCCCAGTCTCAGTAACTCCTGAAAGACACCCTGGGAATCCCCAGGGCTCTAAGGCTCAGAGGCAAACAACTTTCTTCCCTCTGCGCTTGTGACTGTCCTTAATTCTCCTGTTTATTGCAACTGGAAAACCTTGGAAATATAGACGTATGACATCTGAGACAGTGGAAATCTGCTGAGTGAAGTAAGATACGAGTTTCTTCTGTTGAGACCAGAAGGTAACAGAGGACAGGAATTTGCAGTTCGGAGTGTCCTGACACTTATTTCAGACCTGCGTTATTGTGGATTTTGACTGCGCAGGAAAGGCGGAGCCTGTGGAGCACAGCTTCTCCTGCCCTCAACTCTGATCCCGGGAAAGCAATGAGCTGGATTAAACATCAGCAGGGGTAAGAGAAGAGAAAGCACGGAAGGAAGCCAACCTGTGTAAGGAAGCGCTTTGATGGGGGAATCTTTGTGCTTTCCCTGGAAGACGGTCAAGCCGAAGCGGGATGGGCATCGGGACCACCTGTTCATACATTTGGAAGCTCTGTAATTTCTTTCCTTGATGAAACCAGAACCAGATCATTTCAAACCAGACAAATGTTTCAACCCTCACACTACTAAACCTGTTGCTTAATGTATCGAAGATAATAATTACTTTCCAACAGCATCGAAGATAATAATTACTCAAGCCATGAATGCATCCACGGTTAATTTATATAAACTGATATTAGCCATTAGTTGAGAGACAACCAAGGATTTGTAAACTGAAGCATTTTCAGGGCGGGGACTGTAGTTAGTGGCACCATACCTAGCATGCATAAGACTCTGAGCTAGATCTCCAGTGTCACAAAACTGACTAACAAAATAAATCAATAGGGCCAGGGAGATAGCTCAGTGGCATAAGCATCTGCCTGGCAAGCACAAGGTCCTGAGTTCGATCCCTTGTACCGGAAAATAAATAAATAAATAAATATCAAAAAGCTCAAAAAAATTCATCCTAAGATATCATGTCTGCATCTTGTCCTAGGAACAACTACTACAAAGACAACATTGTGCAATGTATTAATTCTTGCAAATGTACTACTAACCTGTTTTGAAACTATCTCATTGCTACTTCTTTCTCAATAAAATTATTAAAATATAAAAAAAAGTTCATCTTGAAAACTACTAAAAGTATAAGTGTTAATATACTGTTGTTAGCTATCATGATAACTATGATAATAAAGATTTTACTAAATGCTGACCATGGGACAGGTTCAGAGATAAGCACCTGGTATAAATTATCTCATTTAATTGCAACATAACCCGCGTGACAGATCCTACACTAGGCTTACTTGGTGGATTTACTTTCCCAAGAGCACTTGGTTGCCATGGTAGAACCAGATCAGCACTCAAAATGTCTTCATCACTCTATTGTTTATCCATTGTTGCATAAGAACTTGCCTTTGTTTTATCATCTTGGTGCAATGCATACCACTTATCTCACAGTGCCTGTGGGTCAGGAGGCAGAGTTTCGCTAGGCCCTCCACCCCATACTTGGCCAGGCTCAGGCAAAGAGCCTGGTCAGTGCTGCAGTCTCATCAGGGGCCTGCTGAAGGAATATGGCTTCTAGGATCACGTGGCTGTCTGCAGACTCTATGTCCTTACAATCACAGGACAAAGGTCCCCATGTGGCTGGCTGCTAGCTGGGGCAACTCAGTTGCTAGCACCTCCCCCTCCTCCTGTTGTTGGTGTCTGACAAGAAGACAGCTCCCTTCCATCCACAAAGCCACCTCAAGGGGCAGGGGTGGAGCCCTGCAGATCAGAGCATGGTTACAACCGCAACACCCCTTCCATTTGCTGCACTCTGTTATCACCAATGCCAGATTCTCTTGGTGGAAAGCAAGCCACCAGCACCTCCTGCACTTGAGGAGCCAGTTACCCAACAGTGTGAAACGGACGCTGGTGTCACTCCCCCAGAGTCCCCCTGCTAGGAGTGCTAGACATGTGTATGCGATGGGGCTCTATGGAATTTTTATTTCATCTGTTGCCTCAGATCAGCTCACTTTACAAAATAATTATTTGTGTTTTTAACAACTTTGTATATCACAGTCTTAAATGAAAAATCAATATCTCTGCCAGAGGCAGACAGTAACTGAACAAATACTCCGAAAACAAAGTCATGCCATGAAGTAAAAGTAAATTAAAAATTAAATAAGAAAAATGAGAAATGCCCACTATGACACATTCACTTGGACTCTCTTGATCCTCAACACAGGCCAGAGGGATGGCTCAGTAGAATAAGCACTTGCCTGGCAAGCACAAAGGCCTGAGTTCAATTCCTGGTTCTGAAAAAAAAAAATCCTTAGCACAATCTGGGGCAAATAATCTTATCCTCATTACTGAATATATGGAAACTAAGATCCAGAAAGCTTATAAATTGCCCAGACCAATCAATCCTTAATACTTGGACCCAGACTCAAATCCATGAGTAAAGCAGGCCAAAGCACACCAACTGCAGTTTGGGGAGCACCCAGTTCCCTAAATTGTTCCCCGTTATCCCTTTCTTAGTTTCGTGTGATGGCCAGTGTCTCTGCCTCTATCTTTGCTTTCTCTCCAGTTTAATATTCTCAAGCAAGCAGAGGGGCCTTAATGAGACACAACCATGTCTTCTCACGCTTCTGCTCAAAACTTTCCAAAGGCTTCCCGCGTCACCCAGAGAAAAGGTAGATTTCTCCCATAGCTGCTAGAATCCAACAACCCCTGGCTCCCATTGTCCTGCTGACATATGCGCTATGATAAACAAAACTTCAGTGAATCTTCAACTTATAAAAAATTGTTACAGTAAAAGCCACCCTGCCCAATCCCCCTCCTAGTTGTGAGTGGCCTTATCTTATCATTTTTGCCCCTTTCTAAGGAGGTTCTGGAAATTCTCTCTTTTCAGCTGTGCTGTGGTGGCTGCCTCACTGTCCCCAGTCCATTAACACAGTGCCCTGTGTGGTCACTGACTTTGGAGATGAGCCAGGAGCTGCCCGGTGCCAGACCTGGTGAATAAGGGGGGCGAGGACACACCGTGGTATTTTCATGAACCTGTCTTTTCTGCTGGATGGAGCCTGGCAGCAGCATCACCACATTTTCATCACACCTCATAAAGAACTCACAAAAGAGATCTTCCAGAAGTGTTTCAGGAAGTGGCAGGAAAGACGGGCTAATTGTGTTCAAAGTGATGGAGCGTACTCTGAGCAGATTAATGGCCATGTCTTTTACTGTAATTATTTTTATTAAACATTCAATGTGTATTTCAATCACCCCACGTAATTTCCCACCATGTCCACCTTGTTCAGCAGCTCTAACTACCTAGTCTCTTCTTTATCCTATGAACATCCTACGAGGTGTATTTCTGCCTCGGGCCCTGGCACTAGCGGTTCTCTTTCTCTGGCCAGGAGGGGCCTCCTGCTAACTTTTATAACATTCCCAGCCCCTCTCATGCTTCCTGTTTTCCTTTTTTCTCTATAGCACTTCCTATTTCACACATTCCATTTATTTATTTTGTCCTTTAAATTCTGACAAGGCAAAAATTTTTATCTCTGTATTTGCTGTTGAGTTTCTAGGGCTCAAAGCAATGCCTAACACAGAGTGGATATACAATAAATATTTGTCAAGTGAATTAGCTATCATCCAGATGGTATGATTTATATAATTATAGTTATTTTATAATGCTGTCATGATGAGAGACTTTCCCCAGGATGCTAAAAGGGACAAGATATTCCCCAATAACACCATCGCTACTCACACATTCCAAATAATTCCACTCATGATTTGACAGACAATAAAAAGAGAAGATAAACCTCTTACAAATGACAGTAGTTTTAAAATAGGTACTAACAGATCAATAATAGAACTAAAAATTTAAAAAAACAGAAAATGTGAATTAATAAATTCAAATATGGTCCTGTTTCAGCTCATGCAATGTGGTTACATCAAAACATCATGTATTATTATTTATTTATTTTTGAGGTAGGGTCTCACTATGTATTTTAGGCTGATTTTAAATTCACTATACAGCCCAGGCTGGCCTTGAACTCGTGGGATTCTCTGAAGAGTTCAAGGCTTAAATAGACCTAGGAAAATGCCACTTATCTGAAGTGTCCCGAGAGGACATAGCTAGTGTGGGTGACAGGCCTCTACTGTTTGACGTCTCAGCCAGGTACAGCGGCACACACCTAAGTCCTAGCACTTGGAAGGCGGAGGCAGGAGAATCCCATAAGGAACACCTCGTCTGACTGAAGATCTCCCCTGTTCCCCAGTCAGAGAAGGCAGGGAGGCGGAAAGGAGTTTGGGGTTCAGAGCCTGACAAAAATAAGCCGAAAGTCTCTTAAAGCTGGAATCATTTTGTAATTTCCAGCTGATGGTGGCCAACTCAGAATGAAGGAAGAAAGCTCTCCTGTGTGTGTAAGGATGCCCAAGCTCATTAGGTTTCCTAACATGTAAAACACTCTCCATGGGGGCGACCGCACTTCCTCCAAGTTCTCCTCGCCAAGTGTGAAGAAAGCCTTCCATTCACACACACAGAGAAACAGCAGATGTACCGTCCGTGTCAGGTCAAAAGGCGTACTTCGACATAATTCATTTCACTGGAATAGAGTACTTGGACTGTCAGGGACTCATTTGGCATTAAAGCGCTCTCAAAGGTAGATTGTGCTTTAAAAGTCTAATTTCTGAAACAGTTCCCAGACTGGCAAACTCTGACCAAAGGAACTATTCTGTTCCTATGATGATGGTCAACTTTTTTTTAATGGACTCATTATGAGTAGATACATACATATATATATTTCTCATTTGAGCAAACTGTTTACCTCTTTCTCCATTTGTAATCCTTCTGCTCTAATATTTCTTTCAAACACTTCTCTCTTTTCAGTCTGGGGGCTGGACTTTCTGTACACAAGAATGTAGTCAATCCGACACTTTCCATCTCGAAAGTACAGTCCGTTTAACTTGTTTTTTTCTCGCACTGTCTGCATACAAAGAGAAAAGGACCAGCTGATGAGCCTGAGGTGGAGGTAAGTGGCATCGAAGACAAATGAAAGCTAAATGCACGTTGTCTTGTGCTTTATTAAGATTGTATTTTCATTTGATTTGAAACTGTCTCATTGCTATTTGTTTATTAATAAAATTATGGGAAGAAAAAAAAAGATTGTATTTTCTTTAATAAAAATATAAAGAGGAAACACATTTGAAAAAGCATTAAGGAAAATGAACAAAACACAATGAAAATTCTATAAGCATTGGCCAAGATATGCAGCAGCTGGGAATTTTCATAATCTATAGGTGAGAGTAAAAGTTGGTATACATATTCTGAAACACACCCTGGTGCTGCCTAGTAAGACTGAACAGCTACATATGCACCACAGAAATTCTCAAGAAAACGAGTAAGACACACATATGTGAAAATTCATAGCTTTGTTCATAGTAGTAGAAAATTTTTAAAAATTAGAATCAACTCAGATATCTATGGACAGAAAAGAAACACATTATGCCATAGGTAAAATGCTACATAGCAGTGTGCGTGAATATATTATAGTTGTGTCTAACATAAAGAATGATTCTTAATACTGACAGGAAAAAAGTCACAAAAGACTTCTCACCACATGACGCTGTTTATTAAACACAGAGCAAATCTTACGTTAAGACTACATGTGTTGAAAACTATCTTCGGAGCAAAAAAAAAATCACAGGAGTTCAGGAAGATGGTACCGCTGAAAGAGTAGAGGTATAAGATTTCAAATGGTTCAGTGGCGTGGTGCTTACCTAGCATGCGTGAGGCTGTGAGTTTGAGCCCCAGGACCACAAATATAATAAGATAAAATAATAGGTTTTCAGTCAAGGGCATAGGGAGCAGGGTTACCCTGAGCAGAACAGGGACCTGCGCCACCTTCAGCAAAGCCCTCGTCTCTCTGAGGTTGGTCCCTCATCTATAAATAAGGGGATGAGAGTAGTTGCTCTCTGAGCCCCTTTCAGTGTCCCTTAACCGTGACACATCATGGCACTCCAAGTGCCTCTGTGCAGGAACTTTTTCTCAAGAAATAATAGACATGGGTGGCATTGTAGAGTGTTTTGGGGAGAGGTCTGTGAAGCTTGGTGGAAGTTAACAATGTTTCCTGCTTAAAGCTGTCACTCTTCCAATGTCCAATTAGCCCTGGAATCACAAAAACACGAAACATCTGAATTTCTCAGGCCCTGTGTGCCTGTCACCTTTGCCTAGTGCAAGGCAGATGTTAGACTCCTCCATGTGGAGCTTCTCTTCCGGAAATGACACCGGAACATGTGGGCCTACTGACAACCACAGTGAAGTTCCAGATTGCAGGGGCTTCAGCCAGCACAACTTCTGGAAGGTGGTCCATTTTTTACCACTATTCTTTGTGATGGGGAATTTCTACAAGGCATTGTATCCTTATAAAGCTTGTGTTTTACTCCTTAACAGCACCCAGAATATAGGCCTTAAATTCACGTGCATTTCTAAGAATCTCCCCTTGCATGATTGCAATGTCTGTAGGGATAAGAAGGCAACACGCCATCCCTCCATCCATCCTGGATTTGAATAGATATTTGAATCCCTGAGAAGTGCTAAAGCTACAGGAGATATTGGAGTATATTTTATATTAAACCTATTTCCCATTTCCCAGGAGTCTACAGTTTGATGAGATTCTGACTTTAAAAGCCTGTTACAACCCTCATCATGTGTTTCGAGCTGAATCAAGAATTCTCTTTTTGAGAGCTCACACACTCTTACCTCTCCACCTGCTTCTAATCTGCTGGCGTCATCTGAAGTACTGGTCAGGTTTCCTGGGTGAAGGAGGGAGTCGTCATCTTTGCAAGGACTATTGACAGCTTCTAATTCATCAAAAAGAATATTGACGTCCTTGGCCACTGGAATCAAATAAGTACATTGAAAAAAGGTTAAGAATTGGAGATCTTGAAATCAACAGTAGAAGAGAAGACATTTCCCTTGGGTTTGGTGTGTCCTCAAAGTTTCAAGCTGAATGTCCTTAAAACTGTCATTAGCAGCTCAATAACACTCCGAGTGACAGGGATTTCATTTCCTAAGAGAAAAGATGCCAGACACAAGACTCATTTGACCCAGCAGTGACAGTGCATTCATTAGGGAAGATTAACGACCCTGTGAAGCAATGTACAGGACCTCCACGATATAATTTATTTTCCACAATAACAGATACGTTTATTGAACTTTCCTTCACATCCAATACTTTCTTTTAAGACTTTTAAGAACTTATTTTCTGGTTTGGAGATGACTGAGTTTGTTTTGTTCTAATGAACTTTATTCTTTCATTTAAGGGCTGTAATGTGCTACAAAACAATTGCATGGCTTTGTCATTTTTTTCTTCCTTTGTTATCCAAAGATAGGAAACCTAATACAACATTGAAATGCACACTTAGGCTTCCCGCCTGCCTTCTTCCTCCACTGACGAACTGGAGCAGCAGAGGGAGGCATTCGAGGGCTCCCCCCAAGGCTGCTGATGTCAGACTTTGGACGATATATGAAGGGCTGCAAATCAGACTTCTAGATACAGATTACCATGCCAAAATGCAGAGCCTTGCCAACTTCAGCACCAGGGGCCGGGGAGATGGCTCAGTAGAATAAGTGCTTCCCTGGCAAGTGCAAGGGCCTGAGTTCCATCCCTAGTTTCATAAAAAACAAAACAAACAAACAAAAAAAAAACTTCAGCACCAGTGGAGGAGAGGAGGTGATGCCTCTAGCCCAATCAGGGGGCAGTCCTGTAGGTCACTTTTTCTTCTGATGCCTCAGACATGGCCATAGATTTACACACTGCCAAAACCTGGTACACAAAAACAGTTCCCGGGAGACTGGGCCCCTTTTTACCAAAGCACACAATATTTTTTCTTTCATTCAAAAACATGTTAGAGATGTGCACATCGTGTCAGGCGCAGAGTCCTGTGACAGTCACACCCTGGTGGATGAAATTGATGTGGCTCTCTGCCTTTCTGGCTGGATGTCAACAAACCAAAGAGATTGAACTGAGAATGTTCTCCAGGGAAGAGCGGAGCTTGGATAGAGGGATGATGTCCTTAGGTGAGGTGATCAGGTTCTACTTTTAGGAAAATCATTGAAATTTATTATTATTTTTTTTTACAAAAATCTGTAAAATAAAGTATACAGGTACAAGAATAAAGTGGAGAAATACTTGATTTCTTACTGAGATAAACTGAGTCACCACCCCCTTCCCAAACGTAATCTAATGCCTGGAATCTTGGATCTGTGTTCATTAGGGTCTTTACACACAGCCGGGTGCTGGGCCTCTCCTCTCTCTGTGTTCGGTCTTCAGGGACAGGGACGGGGAAGTGCAAGACATCCAGGGGTTGAGAGGTGTCCAGCTCAAGGACGGCTTCCGGACCACTCAGTGTGATGAAGCCCCCCATTATTCTCTGCTCACTATTAATTTCCTTCCCAGCACCTAACACAATCTGTGATTCTTCTTTATTCACTTGTTTACTTGTTTATTTGCTGTTAGCCTTTTTCAAGTGCAGGTTCTGTAGGGGAGAGATCTTATCTTTCTTAGCTACAGAGGTCAGGGCCCAGAGGGAGCCCTCAACACATTCAGGGCATTTGCATGGCCGAATGCCGGCTGCAAGATGGCCACAGCCCGGTGGTAACTGAGGGCCCTTCTGCTCCGAGCCTGCACTGTCCCAGGACTCTGCATGTACATTTTTCCTGACCTAATTCCTATGCACAAGTGAGGACGCTGTAGTTTCTAGCAGACAGAGATCAAACCTCAGTGGGTGCGATGCGACCTGCGTAGGATAAACACAGCGCTGAGCAATGGCGGTGGCCTGTGAGCCACCCCAAAGCCTGTCACCCGGCCACGGGGATGCGTGCTGCTGTTCCCTCACTGGCGAGATGGAGCTAGAAGAGTGATCACTCAGAGCAGCTGCTATACCTTGAATTGAAACATCCCCCAAAGGCCTGGCGGTGAAAGGCTAAGGCCCCTTGTGGAAGTGGCGGAGACCTGAGGCACTGAGGCCTTCCGCTCTCGGGAGCATGTCCTTGAGGAGACCCTGGACCTTCTCTTCTTTTTCTCCTGCCAGCCACGAAAGAAGCAGTTCTGCTTTGCCATGAGCTCTCTATCATAATATGCTGCCTGCCTGCCTGCCGGGAACCAGATAAAATGGGGCCGGCCCTCCAAATCGTGAACCAAAAGAAGACTTTTCTCTTGATAAATCAAGTGTGTATTTGTGCAGTAACGGAAAGCAGACTAACATGGTAGCCAAGATCAAACGTGGTAATGGATGCATTTCTAGGGGGCTGACACTGAGGGGCCACAAGGAATGTCGGTGGGTTGACTCTAGACTCTTGGACTTTTACAGTTAGCACGGTATGCTTTTCAGTACAAGAAGATAAAGAGACACTTTACAAGGTGCAGTGGTTGTTTTGGAGAATGGATTGGGATGGTCTGAGGTACGGGGGGAAGCTAAAGAAGACTCTGGGGTTCATGCTCAGATGATGGCAAGGACAGACTTTCTCTTCACAGCCATCTGTGTAAGCCATAAGAATTGCCCTCTTCTTGTGCAAAGGGTAGGAAATGGCTGGTCATCTTCTGCTGCGTTACTTTCTGAGTGGGGACAATCCATTCAGTAAAGTTCTCTACAACTGGTTCTTTGCTGGGGCCGGTTTTGTCTCCCAGGTAACGTGTGTTGGAGTTTGGAGACTTTTTGAATTGTTTCTGTGGAGACCAGCGTGGGGCCTGTGCCAGGGGCAGAGGCTAGGGCAGCTGCTTCATACCCCACGCTTCGCAGGACACCCTCACAATGAAGACTCACCCAAAGGTCAGTACAGGAAGCCTCTCTTGTTCCTGGTTTTGCCTCCCGCCATTTTCAATTATCTATCATCAACCACAACCCAAAAACATTAAATGAGAAAGTACAGAAATGAACAACTCTTAAGTTTCATAGCGTGGCTGTTCTTTTTTTTTTTTTTTGTATTTTAGGGAAGGGTCTACAGGGTGTTCAGGGCCGCACTACTAGATCAGACTCGTAGTGATCCGCCTGTTTACAGCCTCCCAGGAGCTGGGATTACAGGTACCTGTCATCAGGCCCAGTCTCAATTGCTGTCTCAGGGCAACCTGGGGGTGGGTCCGGCACGGCAGGCCACAGTGGGTGTTCGGAGCGGTGTGGTGGAACCTCGTGCCAGGGGTTTCCCTATTGTTCTGGAAATGCAGCAACCTTTTGTCCAGGGTAGCCCGCCCTGTATGTGCCCCGCCTGTCAGTCACTTGGCGTCTGCCTCAGTCGTCAGCATAGCGCCTCGGGCTTTGTGCCGTCCTGCTTCCAGAGGTCTGCCGGGACTCTCGGTCTGTCTCCCAGGTGGAGAATGCAGGACTAATGTAATGGGAGGGTTGGGAAGTGCCAGTCCACAGCAAAAGCCCCTCAACAGATCCTAGAGACGGTAGCCAATGGGAAAGAGGGAGCAGCCCACGTTTGTTTTGCTGCCCATCAGAACTACTTTCTGGGAGTCCTTTGAGAGTACAGTCCCCAGAGTCCTCAGGGAAGTCAGGGCATCATGATGAGCTGTGTTTTTAGAGAACAAAGGATATTAAGGGACCCTTATGTATCAGCCTCTCAATGGTTTCCACAGAGATTAAAAATCGTGAGTGGTTACAGAACATTCAGGAAACCATGTAGTCAGTAAGAACATTGTAAAACATGTCTTCTGGTACCGTTAGCTTTCCATACAAAGTGGATTTTAGGAGCAAAGTATAATATCCTGTGATGAAAACCTACATCTTTTCCTTAGGGATTAAATAATCTATTTATTTAATTAGCATTTATTTATACCAGTCTGTCAGGCTGGTACCTGGGACTCAAGCCCTGGACATAGCAAACCTGTCCCTGGCGCTCAAAACACTCAGTGTCCAGCTGAGGTGGGAGCAGGACCTCTCTACTCAGGGCATAGACACCAGAAGGTTGTGGCAGGTCATCTATTAATGGATTCCACCACATCCCATAGACTTTTTGCTCAGACACAAAAGTGTTCGATAATTATCTGCCTGCTATTAGGCTCATTAAATGAGAAAGAGAGCTAAAAGCTCTGAGGAGTCAATTCAGAATAACAAGAGGGCATGTCTGAAACCCCTGCTCTCTGAGAGGCTGAGGCAGGCAGGAGGCTCACAATTTCAAGCCCAGTCTGAGCAATGCTGCAACTTACTTATCTTCAAATTAAAAAAAAAATAAATTAATTAAAAGGACTGGGGATGTAACTCAATTTTCAGTACAAAAATCAATCCAAAACAAAATAGAATAGAGAGAGAGGGAGAAGGAGAGAGACAGAGAGCACGAACACCATGCAATCCTGGTAGGTGTCTGCGATGCCCTCAGAGCCAGGACGGCCCCGGGAGCCCATGCGGAGCACAGGCGGGTGAATGCCGGTGGACACCACGTGTGTGGAGGCAAGGGAGCACCCACGTGACCTGCAGGAATTAGGAGCTCGGCCTCTCAGAGGCTTGGGAACAGAACAGCTGGAACTCACATGTGACAACTGAGCAAGGGTCAGGGACCTCGAGTTGCCATGGAGACCCTGGGTCAGCTAGGGAGTGTGAAGAAAGCACTACACTCAGCACAGCAGGGAGAGTTTTTGAGGACCTTTCCAAGCCATCCAGGCTGTGGCCAGAACAGAGCCAGGGGTGGGCGGAGCCTGATGCTCCCGAAGGGCTGCGAGGGAGGGCGAGTTCACCTCGCTCACCCTGGAACTACTCGCTGAACAGCCACAGCTATGCCAACCACTCTCCAGGGAAAATCCTTTGGGGGGTTCATTACTGTTCATTCCTCAGGGACAAGTGATCACAAATGCACTGCAAGGACTCTAATAGATTATCTAATTAATTAGGAATTGTTTCCTGCCATTTGTCCTAGAGCAGGAGTTTTTAGGCACCACGAAGCAGAGGCAAGCGGAAAGCCTTCTACTTCTGGACAAGACTGTGGAACTGGGGAGGCAGTGCTCTCGTGGCGATGGGAAAAATAAACAGAATGTGTTTTAGAAACAGTCGAAAAGAAAGTAGGAAACAATGCCAAAAATCACAGAGTGTGACTCAGGGTTCTTTTCTTTAATTCTCCCTTATTTTCCAAATGTACCAGGCGAATCCCACCTTGGCGCAGGGTTAGAGTAGAGGGTGCACCGACCTCAGCATTTCCTGATGCAGATAAAATAAGGTGGAATTATAGGTCACTGAAGAGGACACCGTGAGCTCTGCAGCATAATTCAGGTATCTATATTTGCTCTCGAGAGCCCGCTTCATTATACTGTTTTTGTCCCAAGTTCCAAATTATTACGTCGGACACTCAGAATTCTGAAAGCATCATGTACTGACCTCAAAGCATCACCAGGAAACACAGAAGAAGAGGCCCTCATGAATAATTCAGAATGCAGATAAAAGGATAAAGGAGTGCTTCTGCCTTGATTTGCACTCTATTGGATGGTTCTCTAACAGCTCCATCTTGGCGTCTACGCTAAGTTCTCCTCAGGAGAGGGCCTAATTGACACAGGGCAAACACGAGATACCCCCTGTGCATTTTTGCACTAAACAATAGCGAGTTGTCAGATGATATCAATTGTTATTTTTCCTTTTTTAATCACCTCAGGGGTATTGCCTTAAAGCGTTTGTTTCTCCTTAAATATGAAGTGGAAAGCAAGGCAGAGGCAAGGGACTGAGGACTGTCTAAGTCATTTTCTCATTACCTTTTAGAACAACCTATGAGACAGCTACATGAAGAGAAAGCCAGGTTCATCGAGGCTAAGTAAGGCCATGCAGAAAGGGACACAGATGAATTCCAACCCAGTTGTGACTCCTCAATCCAGGCTATTTCCAGCAGGCTCCCTGCTTCTGTGCAAAGCAGTCCTGACATCGTGTTTGGCTTTCTAGAACAGGAAGTCAGTTAGGTGCTAGGCAATTATCTTGTCATCGTTTTCACACTGATCTAACTAAAGCTAGACTTTCCAGCTGTAGCCCAACAGGCTTGCCACCTTTTAAAATTCAGCAGATCAAACTCAATGTTTTTAGGAATTCAGAGAAATACACAGAGACAGCAAGCTCTGAACAGCACCTTGGGCTGGGATTTTAGGAGCTAAAAACCATTTAGCATTTATATGACAGCAGCAATGCTGGGAGTCTGCAGATGTTCATAACTCTTCTAACGCATGAGACAATATTCTGAAGGCTGGTTACAACGAGGAATAAAGTAGGACCTAATTTAAAGAAATTTGGGCCAGCAACATAGCTCAGCAGACCAAGTGCCTGCTTAGGCAAGCTCAGGGACCAGGGTTTGATTCCTGGCACCACATGCCTCACCAGCCCTGCCCCTGGGAATGCTGAGCCGGCCACTGAGATGGGGCGTGGTGGTGCACCCCCGTAATCCCAGCACTGGGAAGGCTGAAAACAGGAGGATCACTAGAGTCCAAGCTGTGTAGGAAGACCTTGTACCAAATACATCAAAATAATAATAATAATAATAATAATTTAAAGAAACTCAAATAGAGTAATTGGGAAGGACATCAGTGCTTTCTTAACTGATTTTATTCCTTCCCAATAAAACTAGCAGTTGTCAAAATGTGTCCCCTGAACTCCAAGATCCTTGGAGGAGTATTATGGGCATGCAAATAGGCAAAGAATACAGTCAGCTAGGAAAGCTCTTCTTATACTAAGAAGTTATAGTTTTCTCTTTTTGAACCAAGGTTGTATGTTGAAATATATTTGCAGGAAGAAAAACTCTACTGCTTTGAAGCAAGTATAGAAGAAGCATATGCTACTGGGTTTGGGCAACAAATAGTTATGTCAACATCTCCCTAAAGGAAGACCTACAATTTAAATTATTGTAGACATGAATAGTAGGCATCTTCCCTCTGCCATGGAATATTTTTGTTATGGTTAATACCCTTTTTTACATAAAAATCCAACTTTATTGAACATAGGAATAATGGACTTTCAAATGAATTATTTTTACTTTATGGTTATTAAAGTTATCCAACTTACTAACTGGAATTACATGAAGATGCTTGTCTATTACTTCACTTCTATATTCATACACAAATATATTTAAATCTAGATGGAAACATTTGTGGCTGGATCAGTGCATGGTGGTCCCTGCTCTTTGCCCTGCTCAAGTTGGCAGTAGGGGACCATCCACTCTACAGTAAATCTGAAGCACAAGCACACATTTAAATTTTATATAAAATTTTTTTTTTACTCTTATTCTTACATTAGTGGGAGCTGACAGCTGTAATTTATAGGCAAGCATATACTTCTGTTTTCTATCTCCTAGATGAACAAAAATATACACAATGTATCATTTTCCTTAGGTAAGACTTGCTTTTTATATTTCAATGAGACTACCATGTAACCCTTACATAAACAAAATGACCAGGATCCTAATGAAACCATATTTGGAGGAAGTGCTTAACATGCATCTTAAACAAATCCTCTAGTAAGAAATGGAGAATTCACTGCCTTTAGTTTGAAGGCTTTGTAGCTTTCTGTCAAATTTCTATGTGCAGATCACCAACATTCCCTTATTGGAAAAACCAGAAATTTCTGAATCATAGTTTTCAAAAGGGCTTTAAAGTCTTAAAATTCTGAACCTCCTTTGGCTTGCTTCTCTCTTGATTCCACCCAAGCTTTGTTAATGGTTCGCTTCATATCGTCATCTCCATCTTCATAAATCTTCTTTAAAACATTCATTAATCCCTTGCTAGGATCTGTCTCGGCATCGTAGGATGGCTTTTCTTTTTCTTTGCACTCTTTCTCAACCTGAGTTAAGTATTCCCACCGAGTGTTCTCTGCTTTCTTTCTACACAAGATAACAATTGTATCATTCTTGACTGTTTTTGAACTGCCTTCCACTGAGATGGGCTTCAAGAGGTTGTTCACAATCATAGAGTCATTCTTCCCATTTAGATTCTTTACCAAAACATCAAATGTCCTCTCTGTGAAATGCTCATGCACACTCTCAGCAGGAACCTGATGAACTCCAGCTAAGGTCATGTAGATTTTCACAAACTTATCTGACTGATCCCATCCGTAATTACTGATCTTCACTGTGTATCCTGTTGTGATGGGAGCAACCACAGCGGCTGGTTTTTCATTGTCAAGAAGTTCTGGTTTCTTCTGTGATTTTTGTTGCATCTTATTCTTCATTTCTGTTTCAATCTTGGATTTGTCAACTGTCAGGGTATCACGTACTCTCTTCCTAGTACCCTTTTCCAGTAATGCCTTTACCTCTTCTAGACCATTCTGTAACTCCTCCAGAGCCGAAGCCATGGTCGGGCGGGTTGGACTTAAAGCCCGAGCTGCAGGCGAGCACTCAATAACAGGAACCACAATAGTCCCCACAGGCGTGGACCTCACCAGCTCTATCCGCGGGCCAGCCACTGTGTGAGCGCCCAAACCGCGTCCCGCCCCCTGCACACCTGTTATGGTTAATATCTAAAACATCTCCTCAACAGTTTCATGGGATCAGAGATTGGCAAGGTGATGGGATCTCAAGGGCTCTAATTTCATCTGTGGACAAATCAATTAGTGAGATTATAATTTGATACCATTATTGGGAGGTAATGGAGATGTAGGACTGGAACCCAGTTGAAGGAAGTGGTCATAGGACGCTGAGGCCTACACTGTACCTGGCCTCTTCTTCTCTGGCTCTTCGCTTCTGCCTTTTGGCTGCCACGGGGTGAGCAGATTTCCTCCCCAGTGTCCTTCTGGCATGATGCTTCTAAGTTGGTGCCAGAGGACCATGGACTGAACCCTGCGAACCACAAGCCAAAACTATTTTTCTTCCTCTAAAGTGTTTACCTCAGGTATTTTGTCCTGGCAACAAAAGCTAACTAATACACACTGAAACTTTTAAAAAATGTCTTTGTAGACAAATAACAAAATCACAGGATTTAAAAAAAAAACATAGGATTTTAAAAGATGTGCAGCCATTAACAACACTCCACTGGGGGCCGAGGAGATGATTCAGGAGAATAAGGCCTGAGTTCAATCCCCAGTTCCACCAAAAAACAAAACAAAACAAAACAAAACATTCCATTGTCTTGCCCTGACTTGGTGATGTCGATATCTGTGAGACAGGCCACAGCCTACATCTCAGCATGCTCTGCGCAGCACCAGGGTCACTCACGTGACCACGGCAGCATGTTTTCTGTGAAGAGCTTTTCTTTCTTTCCATTTTTTATGTATTTGGCACAGGCTCTTACTATGAAGTTCAACTTGTAGTGATCCTCCTATTTTCAGCCTCCCCAACCCTGGGATTACTGGTGCGTGCCACTATATCCAGGCTTGGTCGCTGTCTTAGTGTGCCCCAGGGGTGGGCTGGAGTGGCATGCAGGACTGGGGATTGAGCCCTGGTCCCTGCATTTGCCAAAGCAGGCGCTTAGTCAGCGGAGCTATCTCGCTGGCCCTGAAGAGCTTTTCTTGTTCCTACTTCATTCTAAAGAAAAAGCACCTTGGTTACTCCTATAACAAAGCAGAGAATGATGGCACCTCTTGCAACTGTGGGAATAACATTTAGAGAAAAGTGGTGAGCTATGTTCAAGCTTAGCTCATAAGCCATGTACTTTCTCACAGCATGCAATGAGGTCAGTGATTTTCTGCATTAAGGAGCCTCTGGGTCTACTGACCATATTTTCTCCATTTTTGGAAAGAGCACATATCTTGGCTTTAGACAGATCTAAGTTCAAATGCCATTCCTTCCTCTAGTGAGATACTGGATCAGATAAAGCTTATTCAAGCTTTAATTTCTTAATCGTTGCAATGGTCAGAGCATCTCCTGGACAGGAATGTTGTCATAAATGAAGGAACAGATGGCAGCCAAGACTTACACTGTGTTTACCATGCACGAGGGACTGTGCTAAGCACTTGTTGAATGTTTATCAAAACGATTTTGCACTTACAGATACGTGCATTAAAGCAAGAGAAATTAAGACTAAATAAAATGACACAAGTCAAAGTTCAACCACAGAGTTGTCACCGGAGTTCGCACGCTCAGTGCATGCCAGTCTCCACCCCTTTCCCTCTGCAAGGGCATGACAGTACAGGATAAAATAGGAAACCGAAGCCCGGGAAATCAGATTCAAAAGGACTCTTGGGATGCAACTAGAGAAATGAGGCAGCTCCCCATCAGAGCAGCACAGACCAGCACCAATGTAGGCAGAGCTGTGCGGCCCTGCAGCACATGAGACGGCACAGAGGGTCCAACTGTGGGGTCCAGCAGGCTGCACTATGCTTTGCCTTCTCTGGCCCATTACACAACACAGATCTGTCTTCCAAGACATGAACTTCACCCATGAAGCCTTCAATACACATCTGCCTATGCCTAGAATCATGATAGGAACAAAGGAAGGAAAGAACAGGAATAGTGAATGACAAAGGCTAGAGGGTTTGATGGTTTTTAGCTAGAGCTGGGCAAGGGCATTAATTTAAACCAGGAATTAAAAGTTGCAGTACAATCTCTGAACAGTGATTAATTAATCCAATGAAAGTTCATGCACACACCCTAAAGCTTGTTTGTGGATTATAGAGCGTAACAAGTGATTCACAGTCTCATATAAGAAGACTACATTTAAAATGCATACCCCCTGAAAGGTTCAGATTTTAAAATTTTGGTGGTTAAAAAATAGGTCTTTAAAATTTTTTTTAAATGTATTTAGTACAGGGTCTACAGGGTCTCACTACGTAGATCAGACTAATAGTGATTCTTCTGTTTATAGCCTCCTAAGTGCTGGGATTACAGTTGCGTGCCACCATGCCCAGCCTCAATTGCCATCTGAATGTACCCCAGCAGTGGCACCAGCACGGCAAGCCTGGGATCAAACCCCGGCCACTACACTCTGCCTAAGCAGGCACTTTAGTCTGCTGAGCTAACTGGCTGGCCCAAAAAAAATTTAATTGATCTATATGCATAGCAAAGTAAGCATTCAAATCTGTATATGTAGGTCTGAATCTTACTAGAAAAATTCAAGAGTTAAGAATTGACCTATGACTTTATTATCATCACATCAAATTAAACTTGCTTCCAAGTTCCCATGCTACCTACTGGCTGGGTAATAATTTAATTCCCGTCACTGCTGACATTCCTACCCTTATACCTTATAATGACACAAAGATCCCAGGATTTTTTTAAAGTGCCAAATGTTTAGCAAGACCACTCAGATCTCCATGTATACTGGCTATGGTTGCACTGTCTACCCCCAAGACTACAGTGAAATTTATTCATTTACCATCCACTTACAAATCTGTATGAAGCACCAACCCCACTCCGTGCTGTTCAGGTTATTGGAAATATGATAAAGACACAGAGAATGACATTGCCCCCTCCCAGAATCTCCATTGTTCCTGCTGGGCCCTGGGAGTCCACCCCACCTTCACACACCCCACCAGGAGCCAGGCTGCTCTGCAGGAGATTTGGAGGGACCCGATCTCAGAGCTGCTCTGCTCTCTGTTTGACTGCCGCTTAAGCACCAGCCCCTTGGAAGGTCAGCCCTGCAGAAAGCAAAAGCGAGGAGCTTCAGGCAAAAGTCTGCTCCAACAGGAGTTCAGGGATCCTGGCCACCATCTTGGGCTGGGTAGTGAAAGCCAAGAATAGAGAGGGTGGGAAAATAAGACCAAGGAGGAAAACACACACATACATAAATATTCCCTTGTTATGTTTTCACGTATAAATGTCTGTTTCCTAAGAAGCAAGCAGGGTGTCTTCATTTTGACCAGCACAAGATACTAGCTGTAAATGGTTTTATTTTTCATCAGTTGGATTTTGTATCAAAATGTTCACCACTGCTTTCAGGTGCTAGGCCTAGGACAGTGACTGGCAGGTGAGCTGGACAGACTAATGGATGGATTAGGCAATTCTTTTCTTCTTTATAAGCTTTGCCACCTAACAAGAAAACCTGCATGAGTATTGCTGGCCACTCTAAGACATTGTTGGTATAGAGGAGGTGTATTCAGGGCATATGCATTACAGGAAAAATAATGCCAATGTATTTTATAATACAGAAGCATGATAGGGCCAGCCCTATCATGTGAATTAATTCACCCTCAGTGAATTAAAGCACCTGCAAGCAGGCGCAGGGATCAGGGGGCCAGGCCTACCATGCTGGCCTCACCCCCAAGCGCGCTGAGATGGCAACTGAGATGGCGTGGTGGCACACGCTGTAATCCCAGCTCTTGGGAGGCTGTAAACAGATGGATCACTAGGAGTATGATCTAGTAGTGAGACCCTGAGCACCCTGTAGACCCTTCCCTAAACTACAAAAAAATATAAAGAAGCATGATAGCAACATCAAAATATGCAAAACTGAGAATAAAATGTTTGAAAACAAAAAAAGAGTTTACTTTTCCTAATAATTTTGTGTTTAGCAGAGCAAAGTCTGACATACAATTATCAATTGTTATCACATATTAGCCATAAAGCCTGGGAAGCTGCACTTGGCTTTTTTTCACCTTCAAAACAGAAGATACAATTATTATTATTTTTTTATTTTTTATCTTTTTTTCCATAATTTTATTGAGAAACAAATAGCAATGAGACAGTTTCAAACCAAATTGGTAGGACAGATACAATAATTAACACATTGCATACATTCTTCCTAGTGGTTAATTGCTGTACAAAATGCAGACATGATATCCTATTTACAAACACTGTTAGAACAAATCCTTCTATTCATTAAGAGAATGTAACTACATATCTATCCTAGCCATTTTGAATACACAGATACAAAATGGACATTCATCTGTATACCTTTTTTTTGTTAAGTTCCGTTATTTGAATATTATAGGTGTGTTAACTCAGCAAAATATTCTAAAAGAGACCAGTAGTCCATAATAGTATTGGGTCTTCTGCTTTACTGGCAATGTCAGAAATTGTTGACCTGAGTCCCCCACAGCTCAATATAGCAACATGGCTTTACTTCATATACTTTTTATACTTTTCTGCTAGATGGTTAAGACCAAGATAAAGCAAGACCTATGCAACAAGAGTTGTAGTTTTTGGGTCTGATAAGGTCAGTGAAATCCCCTCAGGATTTAACCTGAGATCCTGTACCTCAGATTATAGAACCTTTGTCAGTGTCAGCCATGTGGATGAGTCACAGTCATTGCTTGGCCAATGTGCTCTCTGTGAAAGCCTGAGAGAATGTTTTCTCTCCATGTGACTCTCCTTAGGCACACTCTACATCATCGATCACTTTCCTCTTTGGTTCCATAATCTCCTTGATCAGAAAATTTGGGACACTACTGAGTTACATGACATTACAGTACAAGTTCTCATATGTTCTGAGTCTTAATTGACCTTGGAAGGCTAGGGACAAAATGTTGGCTTTCCTTGCAGCCCTCCTTCTTCTCTTATTTTGGTCTGCAAACTTAGGTTGCTAACCCTACAGAAGACAAGCTTATTGTTATTACCATACAACCTAGGCTGTTACGCTTAACCTCACTATTTGTCTGAATATCAAACATCTTAGGCATAACATGGAATAGGTATTTTTCATCAAGTATTGATAAGTTGAACTTTAAGTCCCTACAGAATATGATGAAAAAACATTTAAAAATTAGAATACATTTTAAAAATAGGCATAAAGAATTATATAATTCTCATCTTTACACATAAGTCCAAAAATCTAACCATATACAATCTTGAAGCAGGACAGTCCCACAACATTCCTTTTCCTGTCTCTTGCCTTCAGTCACCACCCCCCTTTTTTTGAAAAATCATCTACCCGAGAGATAGCACAGCAGCAACTGGCATGTCATGACAAGGAGCTTGTATTCAGAAGACAAGAATGACAGGCACTCCAAGCATGAAACTACTATTACAGATTACCATTTTCAGTGCAGTTGCTTAGTTCACAGGTATCCATATATATAGTCAGGGTGAGAATTTTTCCAATTAATTGCTAGATTCAAAAATCTTCTGGAGATCCTCAGGACCATTGTATTGCCCATCTTCTACATATAACTGTATGGCTTGTCACTGTCATGTTTCCTAGCTCTTCTCTTTTCCCTCTCTTAATTAGTCCTCAAGTTTCTGCTTTCCTTTTACTTGTGTTATAACTTTCTATTTGTATTTCTTCTTTTGAGCTTTTATACTAGGGAAACTATATGATATTTACACGTGTGTCTGGTTTATTTCACTTATGAATATATCTTCAAGTGGCATCCACTTCAATAAAAAGGCTTAAAGTTTATCATTCTTTATAGCTGAGTAATTCTCCATTGTGTAAAAATACCACATCTTTTTCAACCATTCCTCAGGTGATGGGCATCTTGGTTGTTTCCAAGATTTGGCTATCACAAATT
>NW_004524580.1:29450977-29462183 GCF_000260255.1 Octodon degus | reverse complement strand
AGTTACCTGAATGTCAGATTGTTTCCTCATATTTGGGAAGTTTTCTGCTATTACTTCTGCCCATATTTTTTTAATGTCATTTGTATTGACTCCTTTTTCATTGATGCCTATTCGTTTCACATTGTTCATCTTTGCATCATCTTGCAAGTGATGGATTATTTTTTCCTGCATCCTAGTTGTTTTTAAGAGATCCTTTCTTACCTTTTCACTAGCTGCACCAGCATCTTCAAGATTTGAAACTCTGTTCACTTTGACTTAAATGGTTTTGCAAGCTTGTGATTGAGATTTTAAATTCCTCTCTATCTCTTTGACTCTGCTTCATGTGTTCTATTTCTTTCCTGTATTGCTCATTTAAGGAATCTGCCATTTTTCTAATCGCCTCCATTTTTTTTACCTATGTCTTCTTTAGAAGCAGTTATTAATTCTTTTACTGCAGTATTTTTTTTCAGATTGGCTTTCCTCCCTATGTTTCTGTAGTTTATTCTTTACTTCAGATGCTATGAGTTCAGAGGATTATTTTCTTATTTCAGAAAATTCTGCTCTGAGTTCCTCTATGACTTTCTGCTGTTGCTAATGTACTATCGATGCTATTAATTCATACTTTTGAGCTGAGTTAGTGTCCTCTGCACTTGTTCTGGGTGGGCATTGGGTTTCTTCCATATGTTTCTGCATTTGATTCTTTACTACAGATGTTATTAATTCAGTAATTTCTTTTTTCATTTCCAATCTGAGTTCCTCTATACCTTTCTGCAGCTGTTTCTTTATTTCAGAAACTGTTGATTCATTGATTTCAGCTGTGATTCCCAATTTGTTCTGTGTTGGTGTCCTCTGTACTTGTTATGGGTGGGCTTGGGTTCTAAGATTGTATTTTTCTCCTTCTCATTGTCATTTTGTGTAGCACTGTCTTCTGACCTTTGTTGTTGATCTTTGGTACAGTTATAACCTTAGCACCTACTGAAATTCAGGTGCAGATCTACAAAGTTTGGATTTATCCAGCTGTGCCTGGCTTGGGTCTGGCTCAGCTCCCTCCTGCTGCTGCCCTTGGGGGTGAACCTGTTGTGTCCCTCTGGCAAGATGTTCTGTTCCTGGACTAGCTGGATGGTTCTGTCCCGTACACTCTTTGCATGATTGCAGCTGCAGGGTTTCACTCCAGGCCTGTATGCCAGGCCTGAGCTGAGTCTGGAGGGGACAAAGTGGAGTAGGGGGGAGAGGTAGCTCTCCCACACATTCACTGGGCCTCGCCCAGGACTGGATCTGGGAGTTACCATAACGCGACAGAAATTCCTATTCAGTGGGAGGGGTGAAGGGGAAAATGGAGTGGTGGGGGGCATCCCAAGGGGGTGGAAGAGGGTCTCACCCATGCTGCACCTGTGCTGGGACGGGTAGGTCCTGCCGGCACAGGGTAGCTGGAAGCTCCCCCACACACTCCTATAATTATTGAATATTTCTTCTCTTTCTGTCTCTGTGTCTTTTTCTCTGTTTGAACACTCACACACATGCATGCACACACACACACACGTACACACACACACACACACACACACACACACCTCTGACACTTCTATTCCAGCTTGATCTTGAAGGCTATAGATATATGGCCACAAAATTTTAAAAAATATTGAAATTAAAAAGTAGTTCAATCTTCCTATCATCTTGATAATCTCAATAAAAGTATCTGTAGAGAAGGAATGAGGATGATGTTCACAATTCTGTATTCATTGCATCATTGCTTATTGTTTTTCCAAAGCTTTCTAGAAACAACACTCTAAGATACTTCCATTCAAAAGTCATGCTATGCCTTTTTGTATTATATATTACAGAGAGCTGGCTAAATGTAGGAGTTTTATTCAGAACCTAGGTAGAGATTAAAGGCACAGAAATGGCCTAAATCATCAGAAAAGACCCAGCCTGTGTAGGCAGCTTCCCAATTCTACTTAGCATAGAACTTGTTTTATAATAAGAAAGTAAATAGGTAACTTCATCAGTATTAGAAAATGTGCAATCTATAAAGATCTTGATTTTCATTTTAAAATGAAATAAAATTCCCATTTTCTTATTTTGGAAGTTAAATAGAAAGTACTCATAAACTTATATCTATCTACCTCTTTACAGAGAGATCATTCTAAAGTGTAACACAGTTAATATCATAAACAATCTTGTCTTTATGAAGATCTGCTAATAAAACATTGCCATACAATCATCTTTTGTAAACCATTAGCTCATTTTGATATAAGTTCATGTAGCCTCCAAACATTTATTAAGTTAATTTCCAGCTCTAACATAAAAGCCAGATTTTAGCACTTACTGAAAAACAAATCCTTGAAACTTTTGAGCATTGTACAACCTATCATCTTTCAAACCAAATGAAATAATTGCATAATTTTATAGCTTTTTATGAAAACTAATTTTCTCCTCAGTGTCTATTAATTTGATTTTTATTCTCTTGGGGGAGAAATTTGTTCTTTCTTATTTATTAACTGAATACAGGGATTGTCTAGCCAGAACAAATGGTTCTTGTATTCTTTATTAAAAATACTCCTTTCAAAAGCAGCTTCATCTTCACTTTCAGGATCCTGTACCTTACTGTGTTTAAATCCTGAATTGAACGCATTCCTGAAGGGTTGAAGGACGCGCTAGAGCTTTCAGTCTGCCCTTCATACCTGCAGCACTCACTATTTTGCTACTTACTTTCTTCCCATGGTCCTCAGGGCTGCCACCTATGAAGTTTAGCTATTCCCTCATGAAGTTAAAAAAATAGTACAGTGAATAATGCAGATATCAACTGGTAAAATGATAAATTATTAATAACATTACCACAAGGTTAGGGATGTAGGTTGGGGCTAGGGTACTTGCCCAGCCTGTGGCAGGCTGTGGGCTGAATCCCCAGTGGCAGAAAAAATAAATAAGTAAAGTAAGTACAGAAATGCAACAACCCCAAACCCAAAGTAGAAAAATGCACCGTGGTCCTTTATGCAAGGGTCTTTATATCCAAGCCCCTCAAATCTGATGTTGACATTTAATTCTGGATGGTGAGAAGGGAGTTTTGCCTTCCAGAACTTGAACAACATGAGTGTAGTGACTTCCCCAGTGCTAGGCCTGCAGTTCGGGTGAATGTTTTTAATCACAATAAAATTCTTAGTGAAAATTACAAAGAGTCTGAGAAGAGTTAGGTTTGACAGATCAAAATTTTAGACATGAGGGGTTCACTTCTGAGACATGGTTGGTTGTCAGTGGCTCTGGCACTGTTCTGGGGACTCTACCCCAGTTCTAGCAAACTAGGTTGATGTTGAGCAGAGAAATGGTATTTTGCTTCCTTAAAGTTTCTTATTGCATTATAATCAAGGAATATAAAATATTATAGCCCTGGAAATTAACTAAATACACAAAATATGTAATTCAGCTACGGGATTCTTCAAAGACCTTGATGTTATGTGGCTCAGTTTCACAAATTAAACTCCTATTTCATAGTCTCTACTAATCTTGAAATTATTCTGTACACCACAATATCTCTTCCAGAACCCCATTCTATTACTATTTTTTAAGGCTTGGCATTGAAGGCTTCTGCTTTTCTTTTATCCCCATCCCCAGTGCTCCCATAATTTCTCCTCTCATGGTGAATTTAAAATTGGAGTGAAACTTACTTTCTTGTATTGCATTAAGAATCTCTGAAAAGTCCACACCACTCTTTGGGCCGTCAGGGCGTGTTTGCATATCCAGCTGGCAGCCTTGCAAATCCACACCTCCTTCTGGAGAAATGAAAGATATTCATGGAGTTTGCAACGGGTAGCGGAGAGCCCAGTACTCGGGCCCTGGGAGAAGCAAGGTCAAAATTCAAAGGAACAGCTAGTTCATCCTCCTTCTTTCATAAACAACTTAGAAAGAAAAGGCAACAACAGCAACAAAACAAAACCACAACCACAAAAGAAACAAGGACTATCCACATGCTGTTTGTTCCTAATGGAAAAAGAACAGGTTCACTTATCTTTTTAAAGCAAAAATAAACTAATATTTTTTTTACACTATATTAGTTGTAGTGTTTACTAATCATTTCCTGGCTGAAAAAGATAACATGTTAAGTTCCATCCAAGGACATTTAAAATTCTTTTCAGTTACACATGGAATAAAAGTGACATTCAACACAAATACTTTATAATACCACTTTCTTCCAAATTATAATAATTAGTTCTTTAGGCAGGAGTTACTATTCTTGATAATACAAAAAACAAAGTATCCATATTTTTCCTCTCACACTTGGACCTCCCTGTTACATCCTTTATTTTTTTCAACTGTACCAGAACTTTGTTGTTGGTTCTATGAAATAACTACCCCCTTTGCATTGGGTTTGTGTGATGAATTTGGTGTTTTCTAAATGAAAAAGATTCTAGCACTCTGGGAGGCTGAGGCAAGAGGACTACAAGTCTGTGCCCAGCCTGAGCAATTTGGTGATTTTAGAAAGAGCTGGAAACTAGCTCAGTGCAAAGGCCCTTGGTTCAATCCCAAGTACTGGGGAAAAGTTTTCTGCTGTTCCAAGTACTTACAGAACATCTGAGGAAGCCAAAGAACCAAGATATCAAACAATAGCTTTATCATTAACAAGAATACACCTTCTAAATGCTTCTTAACCAGGCAGAATCCTCATCTCCAGTTTGATGATTTGCAAAAGCGAAAGGCCAATGCTAAACCAGACAATGATGGACACCATGAGGTGTGCCCCAGCTGCCAGTATCCTCTGAGAAATAATGCTTTCCTAAGCTCAAAAAGTGGACTTGGTCATATCAGTCACCTTCCTATAGTCCCGAAAGAAGACACTGTCACTGCCTTGATGGCTGCTCTCTTTAGGAGGGAAACATCCACAATTGATAGAAGGAAAGTTGCACCTCGGGCAGGCAGGGTCTTAGCACTTGAAACACTGCCTGGCACACAGTAGGCCCTCAGCCAGCGTGGGCTGGATGAATGAAAGCCAGGCAATCCTCATGAAACAAGTACCTAGGGCAATAAGTATAGCTACCAGCTCAGACTCCGGAGTCAGAGAGAATAGCATCCAAATTCTTTTAAGTCACCCCCAAATTCTCTAAAGCTTCAGTCTCCTCATCTATAAAATAGGGATGATAATTACAGCCATGAGGATGAAATGAAATAATGCACATAAAGCTCTTGGCCATCAGAGTCCATACTCAATAGATGGAAGCTACTTCCTGCTATTCGCTTCCATCCATAATGACCATGAAAGTGACACTGGCACGCACAGAGAGGATACCTCATGACACACACTGAGCAGGGCGTTATAAACCAGTTCTGAGGGACCCCAGGAGGCAGACACAGTGTGAACTTCAATGCCATCACTTCATTGCCAAATCTACGTCACCCAAGGGACATCTTTTCAGGCAGGACACACAAAGATCCTATTGGCCACAGTTAAAACAAGATGTTTGTCTTTCCCCTCATGGACAGATACTTCAAAGAGCTAGAGAAAAGCCCTCCTGTATTTCTGTCTCTTGGTTGGATGATCAATTGCTGTGTTCTGTTCTGTGGTCAAAGAGCTCAGAAAGGCAACAACAACAAAAAATAACAAGAATATTCAACAGTGACCATCTGCCAGGTGCTGTGCTGTGTCTTTTATCTTCTCAGTCTTTAACCTAGAAAAGGAGGGACACTGGGATAAAGCAATTTTCCCAAAGCCTCACATCCACTGAGAGGTCCAGAGGCCACCAGGTCACGTGCTTCCTATTAATCCTTATCCACCTGTGTCCCAGCAGTCACACATGCACACTGCTGAAAATAAGAGACTGCACTTACCCAATAAATATAACAGAACCCAAAGAATAGCCTCATATGCTACTCCTTCAGACCAAGACAAGAGCCGCTGTAGGACTAAGCAAGCGATGACCTCTGGAGTGCACTAACACACAGGAGCGCAAGTTGTTTATTTGTTGTCACATTCATAAGCTCCTAAATGCATTCCAGAAGTAGGTCTGATGACCAGGTAACTACAGTTTTTTGTAAGTAAAATTCCACAAAATCTTAATAATTTTTAAAGTCAGGGGACAGTACAGAGGTACAAAAAGTCACAAAAGCAACACTGAGGAGGTATGCATGTCACTAGGTCCTACACTGAAAGAATTCTTAGGGACATGAGAAAATGAGAAGGTGATACAGGCTTTCATCCTTATAGAAATGGGTATGACAGTGTCAGCTTCACAACCTATAGACATAGGCATAGGCATGTCCTAAGCATATTAAAAAACTAGACTAGAAAAAAGAACAGAAAGAAAATATTCCACATGGGTACAGAGTCATGGCCAGCTGTGAAATTATGGGTAAAATTTTTTTATCTTTTATCCTGTTTTCCTCAATAAGCACAAAACATTTTATAACTTTAATGACATTAAAAACCTCAGACTAGAACAATGAAACATAATAATTACCTAGAGGTCAGAACTCAAGACCTAACAGGCTACCGATATCACACTATAGATATCAAATATGCAATCTAAAAGAAACTTTTGTAAATGAATGCAAATCTTAAACTGGGTAAAGCAAACAGCTCCAAGCTGCAGGATGTAACATCCTCCTCAGGACAACCATGAAGACAGTATTCATAATCTCCAGTGTACAAGGCGCCTCTGTTCCTCTCTGCTCTCCAACACAAAGTCCACTTTTATGAAGAGATCGTTGGCTGGGGGGCCTCTAGCAGTAAGCCACTCATGAAACCCTTGAGCTCAAAGTAGGGGCGCTGCAGAAGAAGGGCGTTCTCAGCTGGCAGGGGACTGGGGTGAAGGCCACCTTCACGGAACCCCGCAGACCACAGCCTCCACCGCAGGGAGCAGTGCCTAAGTCACAGGAGCTCAGGGACTTCGGGACGCGAGATGTGACGGGGCGACTTTGTGCTTTTGATATTAACTTACTGTGACGCATATAGCTTTGACATTTTCTCTAAAATGTTAAGAGCTTGCGCTCTTCCCCACAGTCAGAGTCGTCTCCAGCACTCACGAGGCACGAGGCTAAGGCGGGAGGATCACCGCCAATCTGAGGCCAGCCTGAGCTGCACCGGGAAGCAAAACGAAACGAACGAATCCGCAGATCTAAAAGCACTAGGTGAGAGGCGGAAGATGCCACGGTTTCGGAGTGGAGACCAAACTGTAACTCAGAGCCTCGGCAAAGAATACGCAACTAAGAGCAACACCGAGGAAGCTAAACAAAAACGTTGCATAAGAGGGAAGCTTAAAAGAATCCTCAAGAGGTGAAAAACAGACTGAACAATTAAAAGAAATTAAAATTGCTATAAAATCCATCTGACCTCGCAACTGAGCTTCAGCTTGTGTCATACGCCATGAATCACAGCGGTTACCCTCAACTATTTGCAGCGATTCTGCGGGCCGAGTAAAGCTTAAAATGAAACCAGCCTTGACAATGCGCCTGCATTTCATGAGTGGTCTTCAGTGGGCAAATAATAGTTCAAAAATTAATTTTAGACTTTCATCTAACTTGGATTTTAGCTAAGCACAAGAGGAACAGCAGCAGCAGCCGCAGCAGCAACAGCAACAATAGAAGAGTTCTAAGCACAAGTTTCTCAGCAAATATATCCGCATCTCTCTCAAGTCATTTCTGTTACAGACCCACCTCAAACTGCTTCAGGAAGCCTCTCTCTCTCTCTCTCTCTCTCTCTCTCTCTCTCTCTCTCTCTCTCTCTCTCTTTCTTTCTCTCTTGTATTTGGTACAGAGTCTCCCTATGTAGCTTGGACTTGTAGTGCTCCTCTTGTTCTCAGTCTCCCCAGAGCTGGGATTACAGGCGTGCATCACCATGCCATTGGGTAATCTCAGTAGCTCGCTCAGCCTGCCCAGGGGTGGGGTCAGTGTGGCATGCAGGATCAGGGATTGAACCCGGGTCCCTGCACTTGCCTAAGCAGTCGCTTAGTCCTCGGGCTATCTCACCAGCCCAGGAAGTATATCTTGATCCTAATAAGTAAAGGCTGTACTTCTGCCCACTGAGCCCATGGCAATTTATATTTTCTCTTTTGCTATATGTATTTTCCATTCTAAATAGGTTGGCAACGGACTTACCACAGTTGGAGCAGACAGAGAAAACTGGAAGCCTTAATTCTACCGCCGTGTTGCTTGCACCCTCTACTGGACTGGAGGGCAAAGCGCACCCATCTTTTACCTCTACCAAGCCTAAAACGAAGCTTTGAATACGGTCATCGCTCACCTAATGGACTTGTACTGTAATTTCACATTATAGTAATAGAGAGACTAAGCAATGCCCCAGTTTTTCTTCCAAACCTCCTATTAAGGCATCTCAAGATGTCTGTGAAAGGCATATGATAGGTCATGTGTTTTTTATGGTCTTTAAAAAATTTATCTGGGCCGGAGAGGTGGCTCAGAGGACAAAGTACCTGCTTTGGCAAGCTTGGGGACCAGAGTTCAATCCCTGGTCCCGCATGCCCTGCTGGCCCCACTCCAGGGCATGCTGAGCTAGTGACAGAATCCAGGCATGGTGGCGCATATCTGTAATGCCAGTGCTGGGGAGGCTGAAAACAGGAGGAACACTATGAGTCTGATCTGTGTAGTGAGACGCTATACCAAATACACACACACACACACACACACACACATTAAATAAACTAATTAATTAAATTTTTATCAAGTAATAAATAACACTGAGATACTATCTCACCCCAGAAAGAATGGCTATCATAAAGAAATCAACAAACAAAAAATGTTGGAGAGGCTGTAGGGAAAGAGGAACCCTTCTCCACTGCTGGTGCAACCATTATGGAAATCAGTATGGAAACTCCTTAAAAACCTAGGACTGGAAATCTCATTCAAACCAGCTATCCCCCTACTGGGAATTTTCCTGGAGGACATGAAAACATCATATCATAGTGATATATGTGTACCTATGTTTATAGCAGCACAATTTGTGATAGCCAGATCTTGGAAAGAACCAAGATGCCCATCACCTGAGGAATGGGTGAAAAAGATGTGGTATTTTTATACAGTGGAGTATTACTCAGCTATAAAGAATGATAAACTCGAAGCCTTCATATACAAGTGGATGCCACTTGAAGATATACAAGAAATAAACCAGACACACATGTGTAAATATCATATAGTCTCCCTAGTGTAAGAACTCAAAAGAATAAATTAAAATAGAAAGTTATGACACAATTAAAAGGAAAGTGAGAAATTAAGAATTAAATAATGAAGAGAGGGCAAGGAGAAAAGCTAGGAAACATGACAGGGGCAAAACCATGCATTTATATGTACAAGATGATTAAGGCAATGATGCTGAGAATCTTGAGCAGATTTTTGAAACTTGCAGTTAATTGGCAGGATTTCTTACCCTGACTAACTATATATGTGCTGATATCCGTGAACTAAGCAACTACACTGAAGATAGCAATGTGTAATAGTAGGGCCATGTTTAGAATACCTGTCATTCTGGTCTTCTAAATATGTACTGCTTCTAATGTTGTATCAATTACTGCTATACTGTCTCTCAAGTAAATGTTTGTTTAAAAAATAAGAGTAAAATATAAAAAAGGGTAGTGAATGAAAACAAGAGACAAGAAAAAAAGTCTTAGGTCTGTCCTTTTACAATGCTATATATGGTTAGATTTCTAAATTTCTGTGTAAAAATATGTAATTGTTTATGACTATTTTTTATTATTTTTGTTTTCTATTTTTTCACATTCTGTAGGGATTTAAAGTTTAACATATCAATACTGGATGCCTGTTCCATATTATGTCTAAGATGTTTGATGTTCAGACAGATAGTGAGGTTAAGCTCAACTGCCTAGGTTATAGGGTAATAATACCATTAAGCTTCTCTTCTGAAGGGTTAACAATCTAAGTTTGAAGATCAAAAATTAGAGAAAAAGAAGGGCTGCAAGGAGAGCCAACATTTTGACCCTAGTCTTTCAAGGTCAGTGAGGACTCAGGACATAGGAGAACCTGTACTATAACATCCTGTAACTCAGTGGTGTCCCAAATTTTCTGATCAAGGAGATTATAGGGCCACAGAGGAATGTGACTGATGATGTATAATGTGCCTAAGGAGAGTCACATGGAGAGAAAACATTCTATCAGGCTTTTACGGAGAGCAAATTGGTCAAGCAATGGCTGTGACTCATCCACATGGCTGACACTGACAAAGGATCTATGAACTGCTGTATAGGGTTTCAGGGTAAATTCTGAGAGAATTTGACTGATGTTGGCAGATACAAAAGTTACATTTTTTGTTATTTTTGTCTTGCTTTATCTTGGTCTTAACCATCCAGCAGAAAAGTATGAAAAAGAGGTATAAAAAGTAAAGCCATATTAATATGCTGAGCTGTAAAAGCTCAAGTCAACAACTTCTGCCATTGCCAGTCCTACGGATAACCCACTACTATTATGGACTACTGGACTATATTGGATTATTTTGCTGAATTCAAACAACTACAATATTTAAGTGGCAATGGAATACCCATCTCTGACAAAACTAAACAAAAAGGGGGATATAAATAAAGGATCATTTTGTAGTGAAATGTAAATATATAGTTATTCAGAAGATATATATGTGTCTGCATATACAAAATAGTTAGGATCGATAGACAGCTACTTTCTCTTAATTCAATGAGAATTAAAATATCATGTCTACATCTTATATTATGAATAACTACCACAAAGACAATATGCAATGTATTAATTATTGTAACTGTCCTACTAACCTGTTCTGAAAGTGTTTCATTGCTATCTGTTTCTCAATAAAATTAATTTTAAAAATTAATAAATAAAGTTTCAAAGTACAAAGGGCTTACAGTGCAACTAACAGCTACCCCTTTCCACACCCAGTTTTTTCTCCAGAATGACCATTTTTAAGTTTTGGTTGGCTATTTACCCAGGAAATCAATAGTCTTAGATATTCTACTAGGTTTCCTTCATTTAATTACTTTAAAAATTATTTATAGTTCCATTTCTTGTTCAGTAAGTCAACAGAAAGTGGTACAAAATAGATTTGCACACTAAATTGATATGGCTTTGAAGTCTACTTTTATATGAATTTGAGCCCATAAATAATAAGCCTAATCACCCTTATTTATAAAGTGGAGAGAATGAAAGGTTGGAGGCTTTAATGAGACTTATAGGGGCCGGGAGATGGCTCAGTAGAATAAGTGCTTCTCTGGCAAGCACAGGGGCCTGAGTTCAATCCCTGGTTTGGCCA
>NW_004524580.1:29419833-29449833 GCF_000260255.1 Octodon degus | reverse complement strand
TACACATTGCAAAGAAACTAAACTAAAATACATTCTGGCTTAAGTCTTTACAAATCTTTGAAGAGAAAGAAAATGAGCTTCTGGAGCATCGGAAGTGGGGAGCCTCAGACTCCCACGTGGGACACGCAAGGTTCTGGAAAGATGCTTCCCCCTCCTGTTCAGTCACTTTGTTTCCAGCACTCACCAGCATCCACGCCACGTGCCACCAGCCAGGAAGGCCTCACAGTAGAGTGTGTGTCGCGGGTGCTATTGTACGAGGCACAGCAGCCGCATTGTTTCATATTCTCACTGCGCAACTATTCTGATGAATGAATGGAATGATGTCATGAGGCCATTCTCGTACACAGGAGAAAGCTTGGCTTACAATAGCAGGAATCCACAGACGATTCACCACATTCACCACGCTCGGGCTGAGACTCTGCTCTCAGCCGACTGACACCAGGCGGCCCTCACAGCCAGTCCTGGGCTGGGTCCTGGCTCGAGCGCCACATTTGGCAAACAGCAGGGAGATGTCTCTCAGGTCTAAAGTAGAAATAATAATTCCCATTGCTTCAGGGAATAATGGCTGACCTTCAAGAAAGTTCCTTCTATGCTTTACAAAACGGGCAAAATCCTGATCTTCGGGGTTTGTGAGACATCTGTGCCCTAAATGCTACGAGCACACGAGGGACTTGGAGTGCTACTGATGGGACTCTTTGCTGTCTCGCAAGCCCCTGGGGACCGAGGTCTGTGGCTACCATGACAAGAAGTCTCGAAGATGAAGGAAAGTACAAGCTCAAGGTAGGGAGGGGCTGTGGAGCAGAAAGCTCGGGTAAAGAGGGCTGCGATGCTGTTTACCTTTTCTGTAGGGGGACAAGGTATTTTTATTAATGTAGGTACGTTTGTTCTGGGGCCCTGGTGTGCGGACACAGCCCAGCGGCGCTACTCCTGATCCTTTACACCCCCTCCTGCCACCTTTATGCTGTCTCCTCCTCCACCCTTTGTCCATCTCAAGCAGGTCTGCCTTTTGGCGTCCCACTATTTCTCCTCTTACTTGTTTGTGTTCTAGGTTTCACACCAAGTGGTTTTTAGCATTCTGTAACTCTCTTAACTCAACTGGTAAGTCTTAGTGTACAGGGCTGCAGGTAAGAGCAGGAAGGAGATGCTCCCCGCAGGAGCACAACCTCCTAAAACCCAGCGCTCTGCTTCCCTGCTGCGCAGTGCTGGGCTTGGAACACCATGTGACCCACACCAGCCTCGCGCTCGCCGTCTGTCCTGGTTCGTGTCTGGATGTCCCCCAGCCTCATGCTGTCATGGAGAAGAGGCTTTAGGGAGGTGGCTAAAGCAGAGTTTGTGCTTGATTCCTGGTCCAAAGCTGGGATTAAGGGCAGGTAGCCTGCATACAATACAAAGGACAGAAAGAAGCTCCTGTCTTTTGCTTGTTGCTTTTGCTAGTTTTCACCGCCATGAACTCTTGCCCCTCTGGTATGCGCCTCTCTGCCTGGAGCCAACCTGTCACAGACTGACACCTCCATAGAGGGAGCTAAAGAAACCTTTTCTCCCTTAACTTGTGAGTGTTGGGTACTTTGTATCAGCAATGCTAACAGTGTCTAAGAGACCATCCTCCGGTCTTGGCCTCTTCTGTGCTGGAATTACAGAGGTGTGCAAGATTCTCTTCCCCCTCCTCCTCCTCCTCCTCCTCTTCCTCCTCCTTCCGTCCCCCTCCCTTCCTCTTCCTTCTCTCCTCCTCCCCTCCTCCTCTTTCTCTGCTCCTCCTCTTCATCCTCCTTCTTGTCTTTTTGAGACAGGGTTTCAAGGCTGGCCTTGAGCTCACTTTGTAGCCCAGCTTGGTCTGGAATTCATCCTCTTGCCTCAGCCTCCTGAGCAAGAACAGCCTGGGTGTGCCGGTCAATCTTACTCCTCCATGGAGTGGGGCTAAGAGGCTCCTGGGGAGGCGGCTGGATCATGGAGGTGCTGCACACAGTGGAGGATCACCCAGTCAGGCGCCTGGCTGAGCGCGTTGTCAGCGGGTGGGGCCGTGCTGAGGGGAGAAGCCAGAGGGCATGCTCTTCTTGGGGTGCACCTGCCCCTGGCTTCCTCCCCAGCTTGTGCCCAGGCTGCCATGATGCTCTGCTCCACCACCGGCTTCCACCATGATGTCTCTGTGTTGGAACCAGCCGAGCATGAACTGAAGCTGGAGCCAAAGAAACCATTTCCTCCTTTGAACTGCGCATGCCGTACAGCAACAGGAAGGCTAACCGGCTCACGCGGGAGAAGCAGTTTAAATCCCACCAACCACACTTTTTTTTTTTTCAGTACTGTGCACTGAATGGAGGGTCTTTGCAATTAGCTACATCACCAGTCTGCTTTAATTTTATTATTTTTTTTTTTATTGCTTAATTTGAGAAAAGGTCTTGCTAAGTTGCCCAAGCTGGACTTGAACTTGCAGGGCTCCTGCCTCAGCCTCCCTGAGTGCTGGGATTGCAGGTATGTGCCACCACACCAGCTTCCTTTTGTTTCGTTTTCTTTGTGGATGCTTTTGCTGTGGCTTTGTTCTGCTCTTTCAGGGTGCTCTAGTGGCTGTCAAAAGGTTCTCCAGAAAATTCATTCTGAATGTATCATACAGGTCAAAATACGTGTGCATGCCCATGGGCAAAGGAAAAAAAAATGCAAATAAGGGACAAATTTAGTATGTATTTTTAGAAAGCAATTTTATTACTCAGCAAGTGATAGCAAGGGACACCAATGCCACCTGCCCACAGTTCCCAAGGTCCCAAATAGCTTGTTTCCCGAAGCGCCCCTGTATTTACTAACCTTGCATCATACATCTAAAATAGTCCTCCTAGGGAGGAGGAGACTTATCTAAGGATGACTGGTATTATTTCTACACCGGGGCACTGTTTTAAAAGATACCACATGCATCTTCCAGCCAATGAGAAATAAAACTGAAGTCCAGTTTAGCCCTTGTAGTTTTCTTCTGCACAACTTCAAAGTCATGTGGGAAGCATTCTCTTCCAGCCACACCAAAAGCGCATCTCACAGTTAGGAAAATAGTTTCACTTGAGCTTCAGATCTCCTCGAGCAGCGCAGCCAGGTTCCTTAGGGCTAGTGCACAAGCCACAGCCACGCTTCTCAAGAAAGTGTCTGTTTTCAGAAAAGGAGAAGAGAAGGGCACCGAAACTTCACACTCAACTTATTCTCCCCCTCAAGAAAAATAAATTGGTGCACTAGAAAAAAAAAACACCATAAGAATTTAAAGATGTAGGCGCCAGTTGCAATCCATCAGTGGCTAATTCTGCTCTTTTAGGCTACTAAGTAGTCCCTTCTCAACCACAGGAAAGTAAGAGTTCATTAACTATTGAGAAAATTAAATGAAATGCAGGCACAACTTTGAGGGAAGCACTTTGGAAGGACCAGAACATCATCTCCATTTAAGGTGCCGGTGTCACGACAATTATTGTTTTAAAACTTGGCCATGCATTTACCTTTTTCTTTTCCAGATAAAAACTGTTCTGTAAGGTGCTTACAGAATGTCTCTAATGTTTGAGACCAGGCCTTGACATGAGTTCTGAGGAGTAATCTTTGAAATTCAGAAAAAGAGGAATAAAATTGGTAGTATCAGAACCAGAAAGAGGGAGTCGAGTGCAGGGTAGAACGAAAGAAACTGGAAAATGGAAAATCACTTACATAGAAAAAAAATACTAATAATCTATTATGATCAATAGACTCTTAACTGGTCCCTTCTTAGTTTTGCTTTCTTTTGCTGAAATTTGAACTATTACATGTTTGTAATTTAAATTTTAAGAAATTTTGATATGTGAGCTTGCTAGAACTATTGCTAAGAAGTTGATTGATGAGAAAGATACTGACTCACTGAATGACAGAATTAGGCCACCTGGGTTGGGATCTTGCCCCAATAACTTCCTGACCGCGAGATCTGGGGCAAGTCACTTACTCTTCTCCATGCCTTAGTTTCTATACCAGTAAAACAGAGATGATGGACATAATGGGAAGTAAAATAATGAATGAGATAGAAAATATGATAGAGTGCTTAGTAACTCACAGCTACGCGTTTGTTATTGTCAGGGTACATATATCACACCAGCACATTCAGACAGCTCGACAGGCTTTCTAGATCACGGGAAATTAAAAACTCCTGAAGTTTCTCTCCCACGAAATCAACATGCACCAGTATTCAAATGCCATGTCTACATAAGGGGAAAATAATCCTGTGTGAAGAGAAAGGGGCCACTTAGTTTTAAAACTGAGATAAAAGACTTATGCTAGAAATCACTTGGAAAAGTAATGAACCACATCAGCAAAATGCCATTTTATAAATTCCAAAAGAGAACAAAGGATATTTTCTGTGACTAATTACATTTCTCTAAGACTATCTGATAGGTCTAACCAATAAAGAAAAAGCAAGAGAAGAAATATTTTGGAAAGCTTCATATTCTATTTTATATGGTATAGTCAGTAAGCTGGGAAAACGTAATATGCCCAGTAAACTTTAAATTTCAAACTCAAAAAGCTAAAATCAATGCTTCAGCTTACCCTGTTCCTGACCCTTGAATCGTAATCACAAACCTAGTGTTATTTAATAGTTTTATGGTGGCCTAAAAAGGGGAACAGAAGATAATATCCACTAATTATGAGTGGCTAAGGGATAAAGTCAGGATGGAATCAATACACAACAGAAACATCTAAAAGAATTGGAGGGGAAAAAACCATACATGCAAGATGAAAATGAGTGGCTCACTGTCTCTGCGTTTTACGACTTCAGGCACAAGTTGACTAGGAAGCTGCTCTACACTGCTGTTCTGAGACTCCTGGATTTCAGATTCAGATATTGCTTGCAATGATGGGTACAAAAAATGATCACTTTCTCTTTCTACCGAGCACCTAGTGTGTGCAAGACACATGCTGGGCATTATATATGGATTAACCTATTTACTTGCCATAAAACTCTATGAATGGTTGCTGCTTATAATACGTTAAAATATAAACTGCCTAGCTGAGCTGAATTTCAAACAAGAACCTTTTTCATTACAAATGTAATGATACGACTTTGGGGACATATGCTCAAAAAGTACTTGTTTATACTGGGGAGCTAGCTCAGCCATCTAAGCACATGCCTGGCAAGCACAAGGTCCCAAGTTCAATACCCAGTACTACATGCTATACCAGGTATGGTGGTGCATGCCTGTAATCCCAGTGCTGGGGAGGTTGAGACAGTAGGATCACTAGGAGTCCACTGTGCAGTGAGACCCTATATCAAAACAAGTACTTCTTTACTTGAAATTCAAATCTAATGGGAAGTTCTGTATTTAATCTGGCAACCCTAATAGTATGAGATAGGTAGTAATTATCCTTATTTCATTTATGAGGAAAATGAGAGCCAAAGATTTTAAACGATTTATCCAAGGCCACATAGCTATCAAGGGATATATAGGTTTAACCTAGTAACAAAGCTTGAATTCTCCACCAGTATGAAAACTTTTTAGTATTTAATTATGTCTTTCCTACATCTAGGTGTTCACTCCCTACTGATATTCCCCAGAAAGAGCACGTCATAACTCCTCTGTTCCTCCCTTAATACCATTCGCTAACTTCTAGCATAACAAATTAAGTATATGGCCCCCATAGCCATTTTCCCACAAAACAATGCTCTTTTCCACTTCCCTTTGAAGCTGTGCCTCCCCCTCACTGTGTGTAGCCCTAGTGGGAAGAGATATTAAGGGATCCACCTTCTCATTGTGAAATTTTGTCTTATTCTTTGTCTCATGATTCCCTAACCAACGAAGGAAAAGATATGCCCAAGAAGATCGTCTCTCCCCAATCTTGAAAGCCTGAGCTGTACAATGAGAAAAAAAATGGCAAAACTTCATTCTTTCCAGAAAGCCAAATAGTTCATTTGTTCCTTTCTGCTTCTTTTCCAAAGCTATTTCTCTAGGTTTTCTATGTCCTGCAAATTTAATGTCTTCTTTAGGTCAGACTGAATAACTGCTCTTTTGTTTTTATAACAATGAACATGGACTGATTCTGTCTTGACCAGGAGCTCCCTAAGGTCCCCATTTAATAGAGTTCTGCACATTCCAGTCCCAGCAGGGCTGTCTCCCAGATAAGCACGCTTCAGTGTAGTAGGCACCCGGAAATGCCCGTGAGCTCAGAGGCAGGGGAAGCAACTGCTTGGCCTGGTGGGCAGAAGGTGGGTGCTGCTCAGGCGCCTGCTTTCTGCATCCAGCCACTGGTCCGACTGGGCTTTTAGAAAGCACATTGGGTGCTAGGACCATTAAACTTACAAAGAGTAGATTGATGACTAAGCCTGAAGATGAGTAAAACATCCATGTGCTCCTAAGATCTATGACTCACTGTAGATAAGAAATTCAGCTTGAGATAATATCGTCATCTCTGAACAAGAGCTGTGGTGCTCCAGTGCAAGGTTCTAAAAATAAAGGCAGATGAGGCTGAAGTCACATTCTAGGCAGCCCGAATAACATCACTTTTAAGTATACTTTTTAAGTGTTTCTAATGATTAATTAGTTTAATATAATTCCTCTTTATATTTTCAACCAATAGTCAGTGAATAAAGGGTTTAAGAGCAAAATAATAATAATAATAATAATAATAATAATAATAATAGGTAGTTAAATTTAGCAGTGTGTTTACCAGGTAAGGGCAGTGACTTGAGATTTTCTAAGTTACTCCATGTTGATATCATACCTTTAGGAAATAGCTTGACATTTATTTAGTTTTTTATCTTAATATCAGCACAGGATACCAACTAAAGAAAAGGACAGATGGCTTTTACTCTTCCTGTGTCATATTCTAACAGAATGTTCTCTTCAGTTCCAGTAGTAATGGCAGTAATAGAACAGAACTGTTCTAAGAGGAGAGAGGGTAATAGAGGAAGGAATCTGACTACCTTGTCATCGAAGGAAGCAACTAGGAAATGCTTCAGTTAGAAAATAGCTCAGGATGAGCCTCCTGAACAGATGTAGGATCATACAAAAGTAAAAATTAGATTTAGTCTGCATAATTTCAGAATGTAAACTTCAATGTAGTAGCTAGCTAGCCTCTGCCAAATAAGCATGTATTTATAGTCTACTTTGAACAATTCATGGGGTTAGAAGTGATTCCAGGAGAGCTGTAAAACCTTAAGACAAGTGGGCTTCCATAAGATTCTCCAGTTCCAGAGAAGCATTAGGAGGTGGGATATCCCTTCTTACCAGTGAGATCTAGAAAGGCTTGCTGGAGGAAGAGAAGTCAAACTACCTTTTGTGGAACAGAAGAGCCACATGAAATTTATTAGAGGTCAGAATGAGGGAACACTCAAGCAATAGCAGAGAGTGGAAGAGTAAAAACTTAACTGAGAAACAGTGAAAATCTATGGATAGCAAAAGCAGAATAAAATGGGTAATGGAGGAATCCAAAGAGACAAGTTCGATACAGTAGGGAGAAAGTAAATCATAGAAGACGTGACACCCATACAGGTTCTTAAGAGGAGGACTGATATCAATGATCTTCTCCACAGCAGGACATGGGGGTGGGCTGGGATGCTACAGGGACCATGAAGTGATGACACGATGTCTAACATCATCAGTCCCTTCTCAGATCGCTCTCATGAAGACTGGGATTTTTCCAGAAGCTGTTACTCCCCTGTGAGTCCCTGAACGACATTTCAGCCATTCTCTTTTGCTTTTTCCTACACACCTCCAGCCTTAATCTCACTCTGTTATATTCTATTGTTTTCTACTCTTCAGGTTTGCATCCCTGTGCTATCTCCCATGTCACATGTCCCTATTTCTTGATGAGGTTAACTTGATGTCTTAGTTGCTCTTTTCTCATTGCTGGGACAAAATACCCAACACCCAACCTAAGGAAGGAAAGGTGCAGAGGCGGTGGAGGTTTCAGTCCATACTCAGCTGGCTCCAAGGCAGAGGGCATGTGGCAAAGGGCAGCCTTTCATGGCGGCAATGAGCAGAGCGAGGGGCAGCAGCTGTGGCTGCAGCTAGCCTCTCTGCCCTCCTTACTCTGTAACGCAGATCACCCACCCCGGGCATAGCAGTCACACCCACAGTGATCAAGCACAAACTCCAGAACTGCCCCGGGACTGCATGATGCTTTGCGGGGCCACTTAGACACAAGCCACAACACCTGCCTCATCATCTTTACCTAAGTTACTCAACGCATGACCCTTTGGATTTAAAGTCATTCTTCAATATCCAAGGGAAGCTGGTTCCAGGATGCCTGACTGACATTGACTCCTGCAGATGCTGACGTCACCCATATAAAACACTGTATTATTTGCATGTGACCCCCACACATCCCCTCCTATACTTTGGGAAGAGTCTCTAGATTATTTATGACACCTAATATAATGTAAATGATTTGTAAATTGTTATACTACATGGTTTAGGGAAAAATCACAATAACATGTCTGTACATATTCAGTACAGATCTAAAATTTTTTTCCAAATAGTTTTGATCTAAATTCCAGATCGCCAATGGAATGCACTCATGTGAAGGGCTCTGTGTAGTTGAGCCTTGGCATACTGTGGCCTCTCAGGCCCTGGAACCTTCCAGTGATCCTGCCCTCCAGCCTACTACAGTCTCATATTGCAGACTCTGGCCCAGACCTATCTGGTCATTACCAGTACCAACAGCACCCTATTCACAGTACTAGTGGCGTATATTGCATCTTCTTAATACCTCTCCAAACCTTTCCAGTTCTTCCTCTGCTACCCTGACTCTAACATCCTTTGCCTCTCCTCAGAGCTCCAGAGACTTGACCTCCAGCTTCTCACCACTCTCCCCCTCCTCGATGTCTTCCCACTCATTTCTGTGCCAACCCTAAATCACATTAGCAATCTCTACGGTCACTCCTTTCCATACACCTTTGATTTCTTCTCACTCATCCTACTTCCTCGACAAAACCACAACCAAGATCAATTCTAACTCTCCACCATTATTCCTTTACCTGTGTAGCTTGATGTAATTCAGAAAACTCACCATTATGGTAATTAATTATATTTTAATATTAGGACCATGACTATGAAATATCTCAATAAGAGTGGCAGATACGTCACTCCTTCTCCTCCTCCTCTCTTTCTCCTCCTCTCCCTCTCTCTCTTTTTCCACCTCCTCCTCTTCTTTTCTTTGCTTCCTTCTCCCTCTCCTTGGCTCTATTTCTCAGTGATGCCTTCTCTCCTGCACTGAAGACAGACTCCTTAGACCCCCTCACACCTTCCCAAGGCCCACGCCACTGCCCGGCGTCGCAGGGGCTCTCCCACTATGCACAGTCCTCATCTGCTCTCTGAGCCCCACGCCACAACTTCTGCTGGGGGTTTGCTATTTCTGGAAAGCAGCTTTCTTAGCCTCACTCTTCTGCACTTCTTCACTATGCTTCATAACAAAACTCATAAAAGTCACCTGTATTCAAGACATGTGCTCCACACCCTCTCATCCTTCCTGAACCCCACTTCAATCACAGTTTCATCTCCATGACCTCAATGAAATCGCTCTCCTTGGAGTCACCACTGATTTCTACTTTGATAAAATCACTGACCAGTCTTCAGTTCTTTCCATGCTTGACTTTCCACATATAGCCTGCATAATCACTCTTATCTGCTTGCAAAGTGTTCTTAACTTCTCAGACACGGCACTGCTGGGTTTCTTCATTCTTGCTGGTCATTCTTGCCTGGCCACCTTTCCTGATGGGTGACCTTTATGACCTCTGTGACCTTTTACTACTAAATTTGATAATCTTGAATCTCAGCCTTTCTCTCCTCTTCTCCATCTCTCCAGCATCTCTCAATATCCTGAGAGTTGGTTTCTAGACATCTGAAGAGTGCCAAAACCCACGACATTCCAGTCCCTTATACGAGGTGGTATGGCATTTGCATAGAACCTATTTACATCCTCTAGTATTCTCTACATCACCTGTATATGACCCTTTAATGGTTGACTGGTCATGTCAAGTAGTTTAGAAGTTTAAATTAAGGCAGCTCAGTAATTCTACACCCTACAGGGTAGAGGACCCACCCTGAATGATGTAAAGAGAAAAGGCGAAAGGATGGACTTGCTTCTGTTCTTCAGAGCAGCTCCAGCCACGCCTTCAGCTCGGACTTCATCTCCTGGCTTCTAGCACAGACCCTTTGGCTTCCACCTTGGGTCCTCCAGCCTTCTGGTGTAGACTCGTCAGCCTTCTGTTGCAGCCTTCTGTTCCATCGGCCTCCTGGTACAGACTTGCACAGAATACTGCCGTGAGCTCCAGACCTTGGATTGAATCCTTCTATCTCCGGTGTGCAGACTTCCCTGCAAGCTTCCTCATCCGACTCTGTGGCTGACCATTGTAAGCCAAATTATAATTTCCTTTGCATTTGTGTATCTTGTGTTGTATCTGTTTCTCTAGTAAACCCTGACTGATGCAGACCCTAAACTACCAAATATAATGCAAAGGCAAATACTGCAATATGGGAATAGTTGTTACACTGTGTCGTGTAGGGAACAGTAACAAGCAAAGTGTATATATGATTAGCACAGAAGACACACTGTTCCTGGTGGTTTTGATTCTCAGTTGTGTTAATTAAGTCTAGGGATACAAAACCCACTGACTTAGATGGCAAACCGTACTTCCTCCTTTGATCATATTTTTCCATTTGGTGGCTTTAGACATCATGTACATGTCAACTGTCACTTGGTAACACACAAATTCCCAGACCAATCTCTCCAGACATGTGCATTCTGCCACCCACAAGAGCTCACTGCTTTTTCAGATTATCACACCAACAGGCAACATTCCAACCTTTGTCGGAAACCAAGCAAACCTGTTTCACTTGCAGCCCTTTCCGTCCTAACCCCATTTACTCAGGCCCCAAACTTTGGGGTCATCTCTCGCTCCCCATTCTCTTCTGCCACATTCAATCCACTGAGAAGTTCCATGGACCCAACACTAAAGTGTACCAAGCACCAAGAGTCTTACCATTACGCACGCACCTCAGCAGCGCTCTCACTTCTCAGCGAGATTGCTGTGGGTCTCCCTCCCCACCTTCCTCCTCTTCCTCTCTTCCCCTGTGGTATATTCTCAAGCCTCAACCAAAGTGATTCTGTTCGAATGTGCCAGATGGTAGGATTTTTCCACTAAAAATTATGTAAGATCTCCCACACAACAGAGGGGTTAGTGCACTTACCCCGGCATGCAAAGGACTGCCCCATCTGATCTCTGTGACCCTAGTGAGCTGGGGCATCCTTCATTCCACTGCAGGTTCACCAGCCTCCCTTGTTTTAAGCGGACAGATTTAGACTTACCACAAGGCTGATTCCCCACTATCCCTCCACTGAAACAGAGCTGCCCAAACACCCACAAGTCTCACTCAGAACCTTCTAGTCCTTGGTCATACATCCCTTCCACAAGGCCACCTTCCTGACCACCTTACTTGAAATTGCACCGTGACTCTTCCTTTCCTGCCACCTGATTTATCTACTTTTATTCTACACACAATGCCCTTTCCTAAACACTATATATTTTATATTATATATAATTTAAATATAACCATATAGGATTATAATTTAAATAGTTATATACAGCTGCACTATAGCTTATATATTAAATGTTCTATCTCTTTATTACGCTGCGTTATTATCTCTCCCACCTCGAATGTGGGCTCCAAGGGCGGGAATGTGTGTCTGCTGTGCTCACTACTGTATCTCTGGTACTGACGGAAAAAAAAGACAGAGCAATCAGAGGCCTAGTGTAAGGGTCTGTCTAGAGCACAGCTATTGAGGGTGGAGTCCAGGCCCACCCTATGGTGTACTGGAGGTAGACAGGGGCAATCCGGAGTGCACGCTGGGCCTGAGGACCTCTCAGAGGACAGGGACACAGGGAGTTTCAGGATGTGAAGACGGTGGAACCCTGCAAAGAGCAGCATGAGCACGATCACAAGGTGGGAAGCAGATAACAGCGTCGTGTGCCCAGGGGACGGAAAGCGCGTCAGCGCGACTGTGTGTGGTGGTCCGTGGGATGGGGCTTGGCTCTAGTCCAGTCCATCATTTAGTTAGTCAGCAAACACTAAGCTAGAGCTCTTCTTAAAGTGTTTTGTAGTTGTGATTAAAGTCCGCTTTGATCACCAGTTGGCTTTAAGGAAAGGAGATTTTTCTAAATCAGACATATCCAACCCACAAGTGTTCCGCTTATGTACAGTAACTATAGTGTATATTTCATATGCGGCCGGAGCCAATTCCTCTGTGCTCAGTACAGCCTAGGTGAGCCAAGCGCAGGAAGCTGAGGCCTCAGAGAAGAAGAAGAGTTGCATTCCCGCTGTGGACAGGAGATTCCGCTCTGGCCAAGTCACAGCCGGCTCTTCCTGACAGCCTGCTCTGTGGATTTCAGCCGCAGCCAGCCGGTCCCCATGGCAATGGAGGCTTCTTTATCACTTTTCCCCAACTTCTACTTTTCTGCCTGAACCCTAACTGATACATCAGAGCGCTAAGGGTTAAGGCAGACAGTGGCAAAGCACAAAGGATGAGGGGGCGGGGAGGGTGGCCAGGAAGGGCGTTTGCTTCTAGCCTGCTAAGAGGCTTGAACTTGATGCTTTGGGCAGTGAGACAAGTCAGACAAATCACGCAGTCTGGGACAGAGGCAAATCCTTCTGATTCTGTTATGAAGGATTTACTGACAGGCGGCATGAGAAAGACACAGGTGCTACTAGTTGGGATACCAGGAAAGGGCTGCAGGGGAGAGAATTAAGAGGAGATTATTGACAAAATATTGCCTAGGATTGCTGGAGAACAGTGTTTTGGGATGGACGGAGCATGTGGTCTGCCCTGGGCTGAAGCATCTATGCTTTTATGGCAAAATAAGGGCCACTGAGGTCCTCAGGGACAGCTACACAGGGCAGGCAAGCCAGACACTGCATTGTGGGCTCTGGGGGCTGAGGACTGGCAGCAAATGGGAGAACAGATGAAAGGTAAGTACGCCTCCTGGAGGCCGGCTTAGGGGGAGGAGGGGACGTGACAGGGGAGAGACGATGCGGTGTCATGGGAAGAGGCTGGGGATGAGGGGAGTCGCGCGCCCACACAGACTGGGCAGGAGTAGCCAGCACACAGGAAGGGCTAAGAGATGAGAACAAGGGCACGCGTTACCCGAAAAAGCAGAGGGAGCCAGGGCTCCGGGCCCAGAGGAAGGCCTGGGGAGGGGCAGCCTCGGAGACCCCGTGCCTTCTGCAATCTGCAGGTAACTGGAGGAAGCTGGAATCAACAGTGATGGGTCTGAAGATGGAGGTGGAGGGACGCCCAGTACCTCATGCCCAAGAAGCTAGGATACTTTTGCACAGGTTAGGAAAGAAGCTTATAGTTCAGAGGGAGAAGACAGACCTGTGAAGGGCAGTAGACCGGGCTGGGGGTCCATGGAGCTGGGTTACCACCTGCTAGGACCCTACAGAGCAGAATCAGCATGGTGTGAGAGGTAAGCACACGGCTTCCCAGTTCCTTCTGACCCCAGCCCCGGCCTTTCCTCCACAACGAAACTGCCTAGTATGCAGTGGGCACGCTGTAAGTGTTTATGGGACGCATACTGAAAGAGCCCCTCTTCTAAGCAGGCCCAGGGAGCCTTTTCGCTAAACAGCCTGCTCTAATGTAGGATTCTTTAATACTTTTAAGAGCTCACAACTCCTTCTCAGAAGCCTTGAAAAAGAGCAGAATGACCCCGGCCTCTTTCTCTGACTTCAGGAGGATTTGGCCAAGCTCATGAGATAATTTGGGTATCAGAGTGGGCATTGTTAGCTTATCTTAGAGCAAATCATCAGGCAAATGGTCAAGTGTGTATGCTGTCATACAGCAATTTCTTTCTGAACTGAGCAGGAGTTTATCACTCTGATTTTCATTTAGATTTTGCCATTGTAGGTGGAATACAGCTTTAACTTTCTCTGATACATGAGCCTCTCTCTTCTTACTGGCCCTGGTGACATTTACCATCAACTGAAGAGCAGAGAGGGAGACAAACAAGACTTCTAAACCAGAGTGAACTTAACAGGCACGATGCCACAATAAAACCCTAAGGCAAGCTGTGCCTACTCACAGTCCCCTTGAGTCCCCATCCACCTTCCCTGGGTCTTACCTGCGTGGAACACTTTGGCTTTTCCATTAGTGATTCCAGAAGAACTCGCTTCCATCTTTAGTGTCCGCCTGCCCGGTGGGAGTGAGGAGTGCCTGACCACAGGCGCACGACGACGACGCGACCCTGGGCGGCTTGCCACACTTCGCCGTGGATGGATTTGCAAGTGCTTTTCAGCCCCATGAATAGATAAACTTAAACCTGGAATGAGAAATACCCCCATTAGACCAAAGAAGCCCATGCTCAACAGCTAAAGTGGCAAATTTTGTTCTGGCAGGACTTCCAGAGAATGCAAGCAACTGTGTCTCTAACCCTTAAGATGTGCCAGCGATGTCAGTAGATTTTTCACATGACTTATTTATTGAACATTGCTTTTTAATATTTTTCATTTTTTAAGAAAGTAAAAAATAGTAAAAAAAAAAAAAACCATTAGAAACAATATACAATTTTACTAAACAAGACGATAGGAATTCAACGATGGTTGTCATACTGCATATTGTTTTCAAATTAGTTGTTCAGATTACCAGATAATATCATGCAAAATGGGTCAAAAGAAGAAAAACATGTAAGTGCTACTGTTCCTTTCAATAGAGCAGTAGAAATTAGCAGTTCAATTACCTAAGCTACCCTGTGTACACATCTATATGTTCTATTTTATTTATTTAATTTTTTGGCAGAACCAGGGATTGAATTCAGACCCTTGTGCTTGCCAGGGAAGCGCTTATTCCACTGAGCCATCTCTCCGGCCCCTACATCTATATGTTCTTCCCTCCCTTCTTTCTTTCCTTTCTTCTGTCCCTCAGCCTGGTTGTTCCTTCCCTTTGAACAGTTTCTTTCCCTTTCACATTACCTATTGCATCTTTTGGATTTTATTTACTCTTTCAGCTTTCTACACTGGTAGAGAACAGATGTTCCCACATGTGGGTCTGAGTTGTTCCACTTATGAATGTGGTCTCTAGTTGTTCCCATTTACCCATAAAAGCCTTGTGTTTGTCCTTTTAATGGCTGAGTAATACTCCATTGTATGAAAATACCACATCTTTTTTTATCCATTCCTCAGCTGATGGGTATTTGAGTTGTTCTTTCATTCAAAAGTGAACACCCTTAGTTATCACAAGAAAACTTCTATGAATGAATATTCAATAAATTCAAATATGAATTTCCTGTTGATGTTATTTCCAATATACTGTAAAAATATACATGTGTTTGACATGCTATTGCCAAGTACTGTAAGTTTTAAGAATTGTTGCTGGGATATTTTAACAAAAATCAATGATCATTCTCCTTGGGATTCACTGCTAGGCCAGAGTCGGCAATTAAGTGCCTGTTTACACCTCTGTTAACCTAGAATTAAGAGCATTTTTAGAAGCATTTTGTTCTAAAAATAAAATAGGGCAAAATAATTGAAAATATACCAAAAAATGAAGACACTAGCATATGAGCCCCAGGTAGCCACTGCCCATGACAAGAACCCAGACTTTACCAATCTTGTTTGATCTCTTCTTCTGCCTTTGTGGACAGTTTGTTTCTTTAGTGCTGGAGTTGAAAGTAAACCCTAGACATCGTGCCGAGTTCATCAAAAGCTCTGTTGATTGCCTTGATTTACATCCATCACATCAATACAGATTACGGATGCTGCTGCACATAAACCACACAAAAATTCTGAGTTCTAAAGATACTTTTAGGGGCCAGGGAGATGGCTGGGTAGAATAAGAGCTTGCCTGCCAAGCACAAGGGCCTGAGTTCAATCCCTGGTTCTACAAAAGAATAAAAGATACTTTTTAAAAAACCCCACATATTGATCACCATTGGAGGTTGCTACAATGTCAGTTCATTACTTGGAGAACTGACAAAGGGAAAGATGCAAGCACGCACTGGGGCGTTCCTTCACTAGTCATATTTCAAAGTTTCCAAGCGGTTGATAAGAGACACTTCCTCACTATAGAAGAATTCCTGCTAATAAATGCTAAATACAACTGGAAAAAGAAAGTATAAAATCATTTTAGAAGTCCCAGTGAATATGGACAGTGACACGATTTGTCCAATTTGTCCAACAATTTCTGCAAGGACAGAGTTGAAATTCAAACTCTTAGAAAAATCCCACTCTGTTCTTCAAGAAAAAGGCAAGGAAAGATATGAGCCTTATAAGGCCACTAAGCCAGTGGGAACTTGTGAGGAATCATGTTATCTGAAAGGCAACAGCTAAGCGCCACCAAATTGCAAAAATTTTTATTAAGAATCTGTTGAAAAGGAAGGCATAAAATAATTGGTTTATGGATTATAAGCACTCGGAGAGCACGAGTCTGCTAAAACTCAGACCTGGGGGAAATGACAAGCTTTCCTAGAAGCAAGCTTGCCACCAGCAGCCGTGGGCCACGCTACAGGTATAAACACTCACCTTAAATTCTACGGGGGGCTAGAGGGGACAAAAGGAAAATGACTGAGCCAATTTGTAAATTCTAACAGATCTTATGGGAGGATAATTCATGTTAGAATGTGGTTTTCTCAGACCAAGAAACATTCAGACAAACCACAGGGTGGTTGGTGCTTAGCCAAGCAAAAGCCTTGAAGTTTAAGAATGCCAGTGGCACAGCCAGACCATAATGGTGTTCACTTTCACTCTGCTTTGCCACTAACTGCCTTAATTCAGACAGCATGTGCCAGACCCCTGCCCCTCAGGACTAGGACTTGGCTTCCTGTATAGGAAGAGCACAAGTGTGAGTGTCCCGATGACCAGCAGTCAGGGTTCTCTGTGTGAGCTAAAGAACTAAGGTCCCAGGCTTCTGCACAGCCATCTGCTCCTGAATTGCTGAGAATGAGTCTGTCCCCACGATCCAGTTTCTGAGCCCATGGGGCTGTCTGTGAGCCTGAGCCTCATTCTTGGAAGGTTTTCCCAGGCCTGCCCGGTGGGGGCCCCGTGGCAGACAGCATGACAGTCTTCGCTGGCAGGGTAAGCCTGTTCCGATGCTGCCCGCGTGCCAGGCACATGTGAGCCCCACTCCCAGATGGGTGTCAGTGCGCTGTGCTTGCTCCCACCCTGGTCTGTGACATTGTTACATGTCCCCCACTTCCACTGGGGCACAGGCTGAATGTCTGCAGACCTGGCAGGGCTCCAGAAAAATCCAGACAAACTTGTAGGTGACAGATGATAGGGGCAGGAGACACATTTTAAGTCAACAAGAGGTGATGCATGTAGCCTCAGGCTGCAAACGTGAAACAAGCCACTCTCCATGAACACCTCTTTCTGTCTGCTTTGTGGAGAGTCATCGGGCTGAAGGAAGCAAGACTGTGACTCAGCAGGGCACTGTGAGTCCTTATGTAACTCCCCTCCACAAAGGACAAAATGACAAAAGCGAGAATGAAAATTACACTGTGGCCCAGGCACTTGACACTGTTTAATCTTATGTTTAAAACATATAATATGGCAGAGCATAAGGAAAATATTGAAAATTAAAAATGATGCACGAATCTTATCAGGAAAGGATGCAAGTGATGAAGGTGCATGTGTTATGCTGGAACTGGAGCTAGAGGCTTCAAAGGGACAGAGAAAGGGCAGGGGCTGTCAGTTCTCCTCCTCCAAGGGCCAGGACCACAGGAAAAGAGATGCAGAGATAAACAGCTGGTACTCAGGATCCCAGAGATGCTCCAGGCATTTGAAAATGTGAAGATGTGTAGAAGACTCAGAAGCCAGTAGAGGAGAGATGAACTATCACTCAACAAATTGTATCATCCAGTTTTTTCTTAATTACTCTAAAAAAAAATTGCTGGTGCTGCTTATCTATGGGATGCCAGGCACTGGGTTTGGATCTTGAGCACCATCTTGTTAGTGTCTGACCACAACCCTGAGAAACAGAGGAGTGGAGTCTACATTTCTCAGATCCAAACCAGAGGTTCGACAAGGCTCTTGTCCAAGGTCAGAGAGAGGGATTCACTGGGATTTTAGCCCTGTTCATCTCAACAAGGCCACATACTCTGACAAATAAAATGTCAATACAGAGGCAGAATGTATGACATCTGCAGTGGTTCTGAATGCCTGAAAAGGTTTATCCAGGCAGAGACTGGGAGGCCCACAGGATGGCACTCCCTTGACCTAAGCCCTTCTGGAACCTTCTCTCTCCTTCCTTTGCCATATTGGGCTCATGATACCATCTATGCTGAAATGTCCCCTTTTCAAAATAAGGTAACACTTAGGAATCCCAGAACAGGGACACATATTTTCCCAGTCTCCTATATAGGCTGTTCCTCAGGTTTCCACTCTGGCCTCCTGTTTGTTCCACCCTATTCTTTCCTGGGGATCTCGGCAAACCCTGAGTGATCTTATACAGCGTTGCCAGCCCTGTTCTCTGTGCAGTGAGCCTCTCAGGTCAGTCTTCCTGCTTTGCTGCCTCCTGAACTCAAGCTTGCTGTTCCTGTTGCGTCTGAATGTTCTAAGAAACTCAATGACTCCATAGAAACCCAGTGTTTCTCATTTTGATTTTAAAAAATCCACCAAAGCTCAGATTTCCTTTCAGATCTTCACATCTCTACTACTCAAGTATCTTTCTGATTTTTTATTCTCAATAAAATTGAATCCTATGGTGCCCTTTCACTCCGGCCCATCTCCAAGGGTAGAGAGGGGGAGGGGAAGGGGCATAGGAAGAATTAGGATGTGTTATGTGCGTATACCATGTTCCCCTGAGGAATGTAATTGTTACACACTACCAACACTTGCTAATGCAAATACAATAATAAAATGGGCTGCGACCTTCCCACGTCCCAGGGAGAAAGAAGGACAAGTGCACAGAAAGGCGCACAGGTGAGCTGGCATCTGAGTTCTTAGCCTCAGGACCATTCCCAGTAGTGCGGATGGAATTCGTGCCACCTCAGCAAGGTGGGCACTGTGGCCCCAGAACCAATGGATTCTGAGGAGCTTTGAGTGCCATCAGGTAGCTAAGTAAGTTGAGGAGAGCTCCACTGGAGGGACACATGTGACCTGCAGGACCCCAGAGATGTGACGACAGAGGCTCGGGCCGCTTGGGCTCGGCGGGCCTGTGGCCAGCACTTGCCGCAGCCCTGTCTTCCTCCACCAAGCCAGTACCTGGGCATGCTGTGTCTCTTCCTGTTTCTCTTCTTGTACCACCAGGCTTTTGGACAGCTTGACATTAGCTTCTTGCCCACATCTGGCAGAACCAACGCCTCAAAAGCAGGAGCAACTTAGGATGCTGTAAAAGTTGTATGTCTAAAACCACAGTAATGTGGCATCCGAGTACTCTGAAAAGAGACCAAGATGCTCTGGCTCAGGTGCACAGTGCCCGGATTTAACTTCTGGCTCAAGGTTGTTGTGAAGAACTTGGGCGATCAGAAAGGAGAGGAGACTGTGTGGATGTTGAACCAGCACGACTTGAATTCAAATCAAGTGGTGCAGACACGTAGCCAGGGCTCTCGCTCCTTCAAATCTACCTCTACGGTCTGTGTGGCCTTCGGTAACTTCTTCCTCACCTGCCTCTCAGGCTGGAGGCTCCTTTCTTCCCTGCCACAGAATTCCACGTGGAGAATTTTTCCTCAGGAAACCACAGCAGCAGCGTAGATCATTGTCCCCAGTTCCCGCCTTGTCTCTGCCATGCAGTGACTGGCAGGCATCCCCAGCAGAGGGACAAAGATATTTCCTGCTCCCAGGTTTGGACATTGGTCATCAGGGCTTGCTTAGGAGCTCAACGGGCATGACGAGAGCAGAAGCATGAAGCACACTTTGGTGGCCTGGGCTCATCCTCTTGTGCTTCTCCTATTACCATGAAAACCACATGGCCTGGCAGCTGTGGGTCCCACAGTGAGACGCATGGAGCGGATCTGAAGCTGGAGCCAAATCCCACTCAACACGGCCAAGATCGGTCCAAGCCCAGCTTCCCAATAGATTCTTCCCAAGGAGGACAAACATTTCTGGTTGTCAGCTACAGAGATTTGGTGTTACTGATACACATGAGAGACTCGAGGAACACAACCCCAGCGACAGTCTTCGTAAGTGGCAATGAAGCAGGGCAAGTGCTGCTAGCTTGGCCGGAAGCGGTCCCACTCCCAAAAGAAACGCCTCCTTCTTGCCGAGAGTGCCCTTCTGAGGACCGCAGTCCAGCACGCCCCTCTAGGGCAGCTCGTCCACCTCCCTTCAGTTCCTAGTGTCTTCTTCATAGGAATGGTACGTATGTGAGAGGACCCATGTAGTTCCACTTAGCCATCTTTTAATACATTATATTGTACACAATAAAATTATTCAGTTTTCCTCTGTCAATTAAAAAATAGGCAATAAATTAAAAATACATTTGAAATGATGCATGGGTCACTCAAGAATTGCAAATTCAAACAATGAGCTGCTGCTGTAGAGATGGGAAAATGAAGAACACTGACAGTAGCTGCTACCAAAGTGACACAGCAACCACTGTGTCACATTCACTGCTGGCGGGCATACAAAGCGGTACCACCATGCTGGAGACAACTGGCGATTTCTTAGGAAGCTAAACATACCCTTACCACATGGCCCTCAGCCAGGCTCTCTGGCCTTCCCTCAAAGGAGTAGAAAGCTTGTATTTCACACAAGAACATGTGCATGGATGTTAATTGTGTGGCTTAATTTGTAACTGCAAAAACTTATACGCAACCAGGTTGCCTTTCAGTGGTAAATGGATGAATTGTGATTCATCAGACAACAAAATATTGTTTAGTGCTAACACAAAACAAAAGAAAAACAACAACAAATTATGTATCTATATGTCTATATATCTCTATCTATATATCTCTATCTATGTATCTTTACATGTACATCACTAATTAAAAGCCAGGTGTGCTGGTGCATACCTGTAATTCTAGTACTTGGGAGGCTGAGGCAGGAAGATCACTGCATATTTGAGGCCAGCCTGGGTTACTCAGTGAGTTCAAAGCCAGTACACACAACAAAGTGAGACACTGATTCAAACAACAACAACAACACATTTCTAAGCAAAACAAGACTACATACTGTGTGATTCCAATTACATAACAGTCTAGAAAAGGCAAAAAGACAGTAGTTAAAACTTCACCACTGCCAGAAGCAGAAGGAGGGATAAATGGGCGGCAGAGGGAAGTACTAGGGCAAGGGAACTCTGCTGCAGATCAACTTGACAAAACCTGTGAAGTGTGGCACACCGACGGGAACCCTAAGTAGAAACTCAGGTTGGGGGGCATGACGTGCTATGGTGGCTCATCAGCATAACGCACAGCACGGTCTGCGCCATTCCTGCGGGGGAGGGCAGGGGTCAGGAAGCCGGCAGGGGGAGGAGCTCCGTGGGAGCTCTACTTTGTGCTCAGTTTTGCTGAGTACCTAAAACTCCTCTAAAATAGAGTTTATGTAAAAATGAAAACAAAATCAAAGCCCCCCACCACCAAAAAAAAAAAAAAAATCCTCCTCGCTGCTTACTACCTCACTATTGGCAACAGGGCGGGCATGTAGCCCACTTCCAGGATTTAGCTATTATGAACTGTCCTGCTGTAAACACTAATATACATGTAGTACAGTAATAGGGGGATTGGCCGGACCACATGGAACTTCTGTTTTTAGTGTTTTTTGTTTTTTTTTTTTAAGAAATCTTCCTACTGATTTCCACAATGGTTGTGCTCCATGAAATACAAGCTATCAAGAAGATAAACTCAAGACGTCTGTAGAAAAGTGGCTACCCTTTGAAAACAAAATTGTGAGTGAAATATATCAGACACACACGTTTAAATACTGTATGGTTTCTTTCAGTTAAGGAATCTACCGTACAGATGAAGAGTGAAGTGAGAGGCTCTGAAAGGAAACAAGGAGATCGGTCTTTGCAATTGGGGAGGGAACTAAGAACCTGAGGGGGAGACATACATGGTTTAAGATGCGCCATGTAGAAGTACAAACTGCCCAGAGTGGAGGTGGTCACTGTGTGTCACAATATCAGCTAAAATAATAATAATAATGCGGAAAGCAGATCTAGAACTACAGGGAGGGAGGGGGCAGGGCAAGGGAGCATAAAAAGAACCAAGCTATGAATATGAGTATAGAAATCATGAATATGAATATAAACATCATGTATTACAAGTGCCTATTAATAAAAATTATTTATCCCAAATAACTAACAATTGCCTTTTTTAAAAAAAAGAAAGAGAAGAGCTGGGAAGATAGCTTGGTAGTCTAAGAACTTGCCTGGCAAGCCCAAGGACCCAAGTTCGATCCCTGGTACTGCATGCTGCACCAACCCCTAAACTGGATGTGGTGGTGCACACTCTAAGCACTAAAGGAGGACTGAGAAAGGAATATCACTATAAGTCTGAACTGCATAGTGAGATCCTATATATATATTTTAAAAATCCCTTCAATAAACAAACTTCAGAGTCTGATACATTTTACTTAACATGTTGGTCTCTAACTCCATCCATTTTCCTGAAAATTACATGATTTCATTTGTTTTTGTGACTGAATCCCATTTACGTTGTGTGCACATATAGCAATTTTCTTATGTAAGAGAAATCACAAGCTATTCAAAAAATCAATGCCTTGGGAACAAATTCTTTCTGAGGCCTTTGATTGTTTATCTAAGGACTCACTAAACATTTGTCAAGAGCCTTCCCTGTGCCACACACGGAAGACTTGGAGATTAAAAGACAGAGCTCTGTTCCCACAGAGCTCACCACCTGGAGGAGGTGCCCCAGGACCAAAGTGGCAGAGAGCAAGGACATCAGACAGGATATGGAGCAGGCCGCCAATACTTGCTGGGTCTGGAGGAAAGAAGAATCAAAGTTGCTTGGTCTGTCCTGAAGAAGCCAGCGGAACATCACAGTTTTCCTAAAATACACCTACCCGGCATTTTTCATGAGGGAGTAGCAGAGGCCAAGTATTCTCACACCCCAGGCGGGCAACAAAACAGCTAAGTTGGAACTAGGTATTGACTCCATGTGGTGAGACCCACACGCTGTGAAAAAGTTCTCCCTGCAATCCTGAATTTCAGCAAAGCACTTATTAAATGATACCACCAAGTGAGAGTATACACATTAATCCTCAAGACCCTGACCTCGATTGTGTAGCTTATCTTAGCAATCAATAATCTGCTTCTAGAGCTGAAACACAAAAGGTTTACTCCTGTAACATCCAATGATAGCTATTAACCCCCTAAAGGGAACAGTGCTTCACATAAAATTTTGGTTATTTCGATAAGTAAGTAAAATTCAGTAAAAAGAACTTTTCTACAGAGTAATGGATTTCTACCAACCATGACTAAACCCTGTACCCTGCTAGGCCCAAGGACAGAAACAAGGATGATCAAGGCAGAATCTGTATCTGGGAGAAGAGATGGGTCTGCAAAGATAAAAGGTGAATAGAAATAACTATTAGAAGCGAGAGGTCAGAAGAACACAAGGTAGACCTTGGATTCTCCAATGCATGAGAGGCAGGGATGTTGTTTTACAGAGCCAGTAAATAATTGGGGCTTTGTGAGCCAGAGGCCTCTGCTGCCATTGCCCATTCTGCTTCTGTGGCCCCAAAACCTGCCTTAGACAACACCTAGATGAAGGAGTGGGGCTGCCTCCGGGCAAATGTTTGCTTATAAAATAAGTATGGGGCAGAATTTGGTCTCATGGGCTTGGACTCAGAGCACTAGGGGCAGAGGATCAGGGGCAGAGCGGGGCGGGCATCTCCACTGGGCCTGACCTACAGGGGAAGGTTTTCCTAGGAGCGAAGAGAAAAAGTGGAGGTTGGGAACTCTTTTCTTCTCCTTCTCCTTCTCCTTCTCCTTTTTTTTTTTAGAGTAGACTATATTATTGGGGGAAAGAAAGCTTCCATCCAAGAGAGAGACAGAAGTGGTTTCTGAGCGGGTTGGCCCTGGGAGTCTCTTCCAGGGACTTCTATAGTGTAAAACCATGCAGTGAGGCTGGTCTAAGATGGAGAACATGGGAACTTGCTTAGGTGGGCATGAGGTGGGGCAAAACTATGGTCAACCAATGAGATTACAAGCACCGTTGCTCAGGTAAAATTGATTAAATCCAAGACCAAACAAAGCCAGTCACTAGGAAGTGGGCATGAATATGGGGTAGGGTCTCTTCCTGTTGAGGAATAGGCTAATGACTCTCTGGGCTCTTTCAAGGTGATTGATACCCATTCAGAATATCAATCCCAGATGCCCATCCCCAGGGAAGTATGTGGCTACATTTGTTTACTCTTTTGTCTTGAGGTCTGGACCACAGTGGGGAGGGTCTGTCTCTTCCAAAGTTGCAAAGTCACCTGGTCTTCCATATTGTCTCCTTGAGGGCCTGGCCCTGTCTGACTGCCTATAATATTTCTACCTAATTTAGCTGCCTACAACATTCCCCACTCTGAAGAAGTAACCCTAATTGAACCAAGAATGTTTGTGGAAAGAAGAGTTGGCCAGTGTCCAGGGACTGAAGATGTGTCAGAACCCTGCCTGTCTACAACAAAAGTAATGGCCCTGACACTTTAATTCCAAGGGGAATTTTTACAGTTTTAGAGAATTTGTGCTGGGACTTGAATGCCGCACCGCATGTAATGTTTCACCCCAAGGTGGTGGGAATCACTGGAGACACATACACACAGGGCAAGAAGCAGGGAAGGAAGGCAGCTGCTCCACTCCAGCTGGACAGCAGATCAGCATGACAGAGAGCGGGTCCTGGATCAGACCAGTGCCACGGGGAACTGAACTTACAAGAAACACAGCTTTGATAGGAGATGCTGCACATTGGATGACCTTTGCAAGGTTGGCTACGGGTGAGAGGAAATAGCCACACTCATCTGAAGGCAGTTATAGTAGTTAGTTGTCCATCCCTGGAGCAAGATACCTGAGATAACCATGCACAAAGAGAAAAAGTTTACTGCAGTTTGGAACTTAGTGCATGCTCAAATATCACATGACTCCCCTTATAGGACAGACTCAAAATATAAATAATTTGAAGAGCAAAATAAAAGAGACATACTAAGAAACAGGGAGAGAGACTGTATAGATGGGAAAAAGATTCAGGAAGGAGGAGGCAGGGAACAAAAATGACCAAGATGTGGTATCGATATATACAAATCCCCAAGTTGCATGTAATCTCTACCTACCACCAACATATACTAATTTTATTTTTATAAACAAGAACATGGATGGGACATTTTGATAGGGAAGATGTTAAGCTCAGAAGTAGGACCATGGAGCTTGAAAATAATTCTGGTTAGAGTTCTTTGCCTAGAGATTAATGCTGAAGATTTTGAGAAGCTAAAATTCCTGGAGAAGAAACAGGAGACCACAGATTGAATCTTGAGCAAACTTCAATGAGATAGTAAACACAGCAACAGCAGCAAGGGTTAGTACTTTCTGAGGGTTCGCTGTAGGCCTAACATTGTTTCAAGAGTCATAAATACTTTGAGGCATTTAATCATCACATGCACCCTCGTGACCCTGATTTCCAACTTACCTTCTTTTTATATTATTAATTTTATTGAGAAACAGATATCAATGAGACAGTTTCAAAACTGATTAATAGGACAGTTTCGATAATTAATACAATGTATATTATCTTCTTAGCGGTTATTCATCGTATAAGATGCAGACAGGATATCTTGTCCAAATACTATTAGTACAAATCTTTCTTCTCACTGAATTAAGAGAAAATAGCTGTATATCTATCCTATTTTGTATGTACAGATACAGAATGTTCCTTCCTTTGTATGCCTTTTTTTTTGGTTTAGTTTTGTTAGAAATGGGTATTCCATTGCCATTTAAATACTGTAGGTGCATGAATTCAGCAAAATAAGCCAATATAGTCCAGTAGTCCATACTAGTACTGTGTTATCCGTAGGACTGGCAATGTCAGAAGTTGCTGACTTGAGCCTTTCACAGCTCAGCATATTAATATGGCTTTACTTTTTATACCTCACTTTTATACTTTTCTGCTGGATTGTTAAGACCAAGTTAAAACAAGACTTATTCAATAAGAATTGTATCTTTTGTATCTGATAAGGTCAGTCAAGTACCCTCAGGATTTATCCTGTTACCGTGAACCGCCGTTTGCAGATCCTTTGTCAGTGTCACCCATGTAGATGAGTCATGGCCATTGCTTGGCCAGATTGCTCTCTGTGAAAGCCTGATGGAATGTTACTCTCCATGTGACTCTCCTTAGCCACACTCTACATCATTGATCACATTGCTCTGTGGCCCCATAATCTCCTTGATCAGAAAATTTGGGACACAACTGAGTTACGTGATATTACAGTACAGGTTCTCCTATATCCTGAGTCTTCACTGACCTTGAAGGGCAAGGGCCAAAATGTTGGCTGTCCTTGCAGCCCTTCTTTTTCTCTAATTTTTGGTCTGCAAACTTAAATTGTTAACCCTCCAGAAGAGAAGCTTATTATTATCCTACAACATATGCAGTTGGGTTTAACCTCATTATCTGTCTGAATATCAAACATCTTAGGCATAACATGGAACAGGTATTTTCCATCTAGTATTGATATTTCAAACTTTAAGTCTCTACAGAATATGAAGAAAAAAATAAAAATATATTTAAAGAATATGAATAAACAATTACATATTTTTACACAGAAATTTAAAAATCTAACCATATACAGCACTGTAGCAGGACAGTCCTGTGACATTTTTTTTCTTGTCTCTTTTTGCATTTATTACCTTGTTTTTCTAAACAAACATTTACTTGAGAGACAGTATGGCAATAATTGGTATGTCATGACAAGCAGTACGTATTTAGAAGACCAGACCTTCTTCTTACAGAGGAGGAAAGTCGGGCACAGTGATTTCCACAGTGCCCAGGCAGGTCCGAGCACAGGTAGCCTGGACTGTGACTCAGCACCCTGCGGGAGAAGGAGATCTGAGGGACCACGCCCTGAAGGAAGCTCAAAGAAGTTAGAAGGAGAAAGGTTTACAGTGTATAGAGACAAAAATAGATGTCAGAACACAAGAAGTGAAGAATGGGTAGGTGGGACTCGGGAGAAGATCAGTGCAATGCCTGACCTTGTGGCGGGCAGAACGACTCTAGAATCTCCAAGTCCTAATCCCTGGAGTATGTGAATGTGGCCTCACATGATGAGAGGGACTTCACAGACTGATGAAGGAGTTTGAGATGGGTATATTGATTATCCTGGGACACAGGGCAGAAGCAACCTAATGACGCGCCATTTTGAAGGCAGAGGACCAGAGAGATGAGCACACGGCTGGCTTGGGAGGGACAAAGAGGCCAGGGGGGAAGCCGTCGTATGCAGCTCCAGAAGCCAGAAGGGCCTCCAGAAGGAGGCGAGCTCTGTTAGCACCTTGGCTTTAGTTCTGGGAGAACCGAATTCCACTTCTGACTTACAAACTGTAAGAATAAATTCATGACATTTTAAGCTCCTGCATGTGTGCTGAAACATTACCGCAGCCATTTCATTATTATTCTTGAAAATGACTCCATGGCCCTGATCCATCAGCGTGACTCACGTCTGACCATCCAGGACGGGCTATTTCCTGTGGGCTCTGCCTTCCAGCCACTCCGAGATGTGATACCAAGGGCCCTGAAGGGGCGAGATGGGAAAGCAGCCCCTGTCCCAAGTTCCTTAGTCAATATTTAATTGACTCAACTGACCATAAAACAAATGCTCATTCACAGAAGTCCAAAAATATATCAAAACTGCAGAATGCAAATCAGTAATTATTACTGATTATAGTTCTATGCTAGTAATGGTGCAATTAGATTCTTTAGCCATGTAATGAGCTTTATGGGCATTCAGTTTAACAAATATTTAAAACACAGGACAAAATGACAATAAATCATGTGGACTTTGAAATGTAACTTTTAAATCAAGTTTATAATGATTAACTCATAAGAACAGTGCATGGCTATTTGTGTGATTTGAGTAATAAAGTTGATCTTGACTAATTTCACTCCTCACATAATTAAATTTCAGATAGTTAATAATGGATGAAAATCCTTCTTGCAGAGAACTGTTATATATTAAAGCCTGTTTGAAATGACTTAAATTATTCTTAAAAATTGCATTCCATTGTCCTTAAACGTTTATCTAAAATAATTTACTCCCCCTTTATTCAGCAAAGGATTTCAGATGGCTCAGGGCGGCATGTATTCACACAAACTCATCCTGTGTGGTCTTGCTCAAAACTCACTTATTAATAGTATTGTACAGTGTTGACAGTCTGTCCCTAAGTCAAATTCCCTTTTCTTTTTCCTTGGCCTAAGTCAAATTTCAGTGTATCAATGAGTCATATTTGATAAGCACAATTGTTAATTTTTTTAAGTCTTTATTTATTTGGTACAGGGTCTCGCTATACAGCTCAGACTCACAGTGATCCTCCTGTCTCAGCTTTCCCAGTGCTGGGATTACAGGCGTGCACCACCACGCCTGGACTCAGTGGCTGGCACAGTGTGCCCAGGGTTCCAGGGCCAGCATGGCATGTGGTACTGGGGATAGAACCCTGGTCCTTGCACTTGCCAGCCAGCTGCTTAGACCTCTGAGCTATCTCACCAGCTCAAACACCACTTGCATAGCATGTAGGTGACACAAGCTAAGCTAACTGCAGTTTGCAAGAACATTATTGAAGAAATGTGGGATGGTAAGGTCAGGTGCCCTAGCAAACAGGAAGCAAGGGGGAAATAAACATGACATTAACACTTCTCTAAAATATATACCTGCAAGAGGCCACTGATCCCAAAACTCACCAACAGAAAATACCTGATGCAGGAGGCTCTGTTTGGGAATCAGGACGCTCTGCCTCATGGCCAGCCGGAGCCCACTACCTGGTTGTGGTAAGTAAAGTTCTGTGGGAACACAGCCACTCTCATTTACTTATTTCCTTATATGACTATGTTTGCACTATCACAGCAGAGCTGAATGATCACGTTGAAAATATTTACTACATTAGCCTCTAAAGATGGAGTTGTCCACCTTATTCTTATACCAATACTGCTAAGACATTTCAAAGACATCGCTTAGGTCCTATGATCTGCTGAAGCAAACTCTCAGGATTGTTCTACAGATTTATTTGTTGCTTGACATGTTGAGCCTTAATGGTTGGAAATGTTATGGAATTTTGTGCTTGCCTCCTCTTGTTTTATTTTGAAAGACGGAGCAGAATATCTGCGGAGTTGCTAAGCCTCTTCCCATCCTAATATGATCGACTGACCTTCCTTCCTTCCCTCTTTCCTTCCTGTTGCCTTCCTTCCCTCCTTCCATCCTGTGAGGCTATACTTACTTCGTGCACAGTGATGCCTGAACCCCTCTGAACACAGGTGCAGGTGGTGACTCACCTGCAGGCATCATGGTGAAGAGCAGGAACTTTGGGGTCACATCGCTGAGTCTGAGTCCCCCCTCTATTGCTACCAATGACTGTGCTCTCTATTAACATCTAAGGGCCCAGTTCCCTATGAAGTGGAGATCAAAATCCTACTTACCTTATTCAGTAGACCAGTTCTGGTCATGCAGCAAGTGCTGTAAAAACGGTGACGTCACAGTTACACAGTAACAGTGTTACAGTGAGGAACAGTCATGGTGGGTGACAGGTATCCTGATTCTACTGCTTTATATGGGTGTGACTCCGGGCAAAGAACTTGACCTGATGATGAGAATAATTGGAACTCCACTGGGCTGCCTGAGGACTAATGAGTAAATACACTTAGTGATACTTGGTGCAGGGTGTATACCCGATCATGATTAGCTATTTTTATTGAAAGTATTAATGTTTTCCATACTACATATCAGTACTGATATCAGTATTGATGCTGAACTTGCCAAATGGTTGGTAGCATGAGGTCATTACTGGTATCAATGCCACTTTAAGCAACAAGGAGTTTAGGCATAAAGAAGTTTATTAACACATTGAATTTTTTTTTAATTTTTTTTTTTTGTGTGTGTGTGTGTGTGTGTGTGTGTGTGTGTG
>NW_004524580.1:29400925-29419733 GCF_000260255.1 Octodon degus | reverse complement strand
GTTGTTCTAAGTAGGTGCTTTAGACCACTGAGCCATCTCACCAGCCCTGCATTGAATTCTTATACAGTTCTTTTTTTGATACTGGGAATTGAACCCTGGCCCTTCACATTTCCCTAGTCCTTCTTTATTTTTTATTTTAAGACAGCGTATTGTCCTGTCCTTAAATTGTCCAGGCTGGGGTCACACTTATGATCCTCCTGCCTCAGAAGCCCTAAGTGACAGGATGGCAGGTGTGTGCCACCTTCGGAGAGTTAAGTGGTGCAATTAGAACACAAGTCTTCCTAAAGCAAGGACTAAAAGACCAACCCTTTATCATGGAAGCAAGTTTCTTCATGGAAACAGGCAACCTAAGAAACAGCTTTGTGGATTAAATAACAGTTACTGTGACAGCTATTTTACATCCTCTTATGCAGTTAGGTAGGACTAGAAAAACTCCACAAACTCGGAACATTAGAACTTGGAAAATAGATTACAGATTATCTACTGGAGGAACTGGGGTGTGGGCCAGAGTGACAGTGGGCCCAAAGTTACACAATTTCAGCATAGAGTAAAAGCAAGAATAATAGTTTGTCTCCACCCTGTCCATCACAATCCACTCTTAAAGCCTACTGGCAGAAACCTCATGAAATAGTCTTCCATGAAGGCTTGGCTGTTATCAAATAGAGGAGACCTTGAGGAGCAGAGCCCAATGCTTAAAGTATATTCTACATTAATTTGATGACAAGGATATGAGTCTACAGAACTTGGATCTCTGTGTGCATCAGTGTGAGCATGTCACAGAGGGGATTTCAGAGCCTGTGGCCAGAGATAAATGTCTTCACAGGCCAGAGAGACTAAACACCTGTGCAGCCAGGCCTGCCTGGACAGTGACATCTGCTTTATTGTGGTCTTACAGGTGGGTGACCCTGGTAAACACTTTAGCTCACTTATCTTGCAGAACAATCAAGAAACGCAGGCCATTTTTAAAAATCTGAAGAGTCAAAGCAGTATTTCTTGTAGCTCTGAATGCTCTTAAGATGAAAATTAACGTCTACTGTATGCGACCTCCTTCTTCTATAAATTGACTTCAGGAATACAATATAATACATTTTCAGGACTACGCCAAGGCGTAAGGCTTAAGAACAAACTTTAGTAGCTTCAGGGTCTTGCATGAGGCACCTCTGTGTGTCCTCATCTGTCCGCTGGGAACAAGGGCAGCATTTACCTCATAAAAACTCTAATGAAGAGTGAAGGAGTCACTGCTCTGAAGGGACCCTGTCTCTAGGGCACGCCCAGTACATGCTAGCCATTGTTATTGCTATCACCGTCTCTGCTCAGGCAGAGAAGAATTTAGTTTCGGTCTCCGGAAAGGCACTTGCCCCAGTATTTCCTGTTTTGAGACGCTCTCCAGGCCCAACCAGGATTGGCTCTCTCTCCTGTCCCTCAGTTCTGTCCACGCCCTCTTCGCTCACATTCCCCACATCCCCAGTGACCTCACAGTGATGCTGTATGATGCTACACAACTTGTGGACCTGTGTGTGCCCTTCTCTCTGCCTAAGTGGGTCCCCACCTCTCAGTCCTGATGGCCTTTGACAAGGCCCATCCCTCTCTCCAGGAGGAGCTCAGCGTCGTCATTGGGAGCTGCCACCCATCTAGGACTGTCACGTGTGGTAGGGCCTTCCCTCTCCTCCCTCTGTGTGCCGGTGACACTCTACACACTTCTACTACACTCACTGTCTTGCTAAGCAAAAGCCTCTCTCCCCTCTGGGACGTGCTCTCCCTTTTGTGTTTCGTAATTGTCTGGCACTTAGAAGATGCGTGGTCAATTTTTGCAGAAGGCTGAAATACAAAGGGAATGAAAGGGGTCAGTCATCTGGCAGTGACTGAATGTCTTCCACGTCTCTACCAGCTTGCTTGAAGCTGGGAATACAAGATAAACAGGAAAGCATCTCTGCTTTCATTTTTGTTGGCAAGCAGAATGTCTCTCTTCTTTTCTCCAAAGAATAAAGGGAATACTTGGCTTTTAATTCATCAAATATCTTTTAGCCATTTATAACACCCCCAAAACTGGGCTAGGTGCCAGGAGAGGTGCAAATGAAGGGAATTCACAGATCTAGGCTCCAGAGACTCCTAGTCCACCAAGAAAGCACCACCGCACTTGAAAAGCTAAGCTGATCCCCAGGGAAACTGAGCTCACTGCTCTCAGAGTCACCCTCTCTGAAAGGACCAGTCCTACCTACAAGGCTCTGAGCTATGTCATTTCATATTTCTTTACCTGTGACATGAGTTCTCCTTGGAGGGGGAAAATATCAAATAAAAAGCGAAACTGAGTGGGCGAAATGCATCTAATATTCGCATGGATGTGCTCCAACGATGTGTTTGCTTCACCGGCCCAAAATTTACTTTTAAAATCTGAGATACAGTCTTGCTATGTAGGTCAGGCCAGCCTCAAACTCATGGCAATCCTCCTGCCTCAGCCTCCTGAGTACTAGGATTACAGGATTGCACCACCACGCCTTGCCATAGCACTTTAGTGGCAGTGAAATTTTTAGAAAGTGAGATTTGTGCTACTAAACTCAAACACACTGATGCCAAGCAATATCCCTCACTGTGAGTCCTTTGTGTCATTTAGGCTTTTGCTACAGAAATACAGGCAAGATGCTTCCCCTCCAAGAGCGAAGTACAAAATCCAAACTTTATTATATTCCAAAACAAGCGCCTTCCTAGGACACTTGAGCCACACTGAATCAAGTGTTGTAAATAGATCTTTCCAAGGTCTGACAGCTCAGAAATAAATATTGATTAGTGAATCCAGGCATGCATCATTGAGACAGTAAAACTTCAGATTTATCAATTGTTGATTCACTGCTTTTAAAGAATTCTCAATGCTTAATGAAAGCAAATAAACCAGGAAGCACAGATGTTCCTTTCATTAAAAAATAAAATACAACACAATCAAATAAAGTGGCCTCCAGCTAAGGAACAGCACTCCGGAGGGAGACAACAACAGAAGTGCCGATAGACAACCATAACTCACATTCATTCTTATTGCTTTAGAAAAAGTCATTTTTATTTTTTATAGGATGAGGCAGAATCCGCTCAGTGAGAATCTGCCTTGGCTCAGAGGTTCTGAGATTCTGACTCAGCTGTGCGGAAACCAATTTCTCAACACAATCAACACTGAATACTCCCACAACAATGGGACCCTCAGTTGGTATCTGATCATAAAAGGAAACAAACTCCCCATTTCTGAGTGTGTATACTAATTCACTGGGTTCACTGGGCTCTAATCCCTTGGGCCGCAAGGCCAGATCAGATCCCCCATTATCTCTTCAGCATTTTCCACACTGCTTGGCACACTGCGGGTGATTGATTAATGCTGAATGGATTCTCATGAGGGTGCTGGAAGCCACATGGTCAGGAGACAGGAGCAATGGCACTGCGAGTAACACATTCTCCACAACACTCTCAGCACATAATATTGCTTTGTGATTCCCAAGGCCGGAACTGGTGTCCATCTAAGAAACGTACCATTTTTGGGTTAACGCTAGCACAATAGGGGTGGGATACAAATGGAAGAATTACTCACCTGCTCACACTGGGAGAAGGAACACAAGTGTGTAGAATCTGTACTGATTGGTCCAGGCTGCTGGGAACAGCTCTGAAATTTGATACAGTGTTCCACAGCTTGGTGTCTAGGGTTAGAGGAGATTTATGTCCAAATTCTGCCAATTACTGGTAAGTAATTTACTGCTCAGAAGCCCCATCTCTTCATCAGTCATGCGGGCACTGTAACACAACCAATCGTGTGGGAGTCCAACTTTCTTTCCACTCTACTTATAGCAAGCGGCTGAAGGAGGCTGGGCGAAGGCACACACCCGGGTTCACTGTGAGTGGAGGCTCATACAATCTAGGTGGGACCTCCACACAGGACTGCCCATGAGGCTGGCCTTTCTCCACTAATAAGAGGTTCAGGTCTCACAAGTAACTGTTGCCAAATGCGTGACACCGCCTAGCACCTCAGGTGCTGACTCACTTCACACTCTGTGACAGGAAAGGAAGCATTTGGCTTAGGAACAACCCCAGGTTACCAACCTCCTTGAACACACAGACTGTGCCTGCTCTGCTTTTTAAAAAACTGGGGTGTAATTGGCAGAGAGCATTGTTTATCTATTTATGATATACAACATAATGGTTTGCTATATGAAGTGTGATTGAACTTTGCAGTGAATATTTAAATTTTTAAAATACTACAGTAAAAGACACAGGGCCATCCATCCATCTCAAAGGTCCTCTCTTCACTCTTGCTACCTTCTGAAGCAGTTCTGGATGCCCTCTTTCGTGTCTTTATGAGGTGTGATAGAAAGTATGGCGGGTGCTGCCACCAAGTGCCACCCAGGACAAGGCAGTCTCATTCAGCCTGATGGTGCATCCTCGTCCACCTCACTCACCTTAGCTGGTGCTGCGCTGCTTTGGTCTCATTTCCAAAGTCAGAATGATGGTGACAGGTAAGGGTTTTTAGGACACTGACAAGCCATGACCGCATAGCTAAAAATACTCATAAAAGAGGACCTGCAGCACTGCGTTATAAAGTGGTGATGACATCCAGGGATAAGGGCATGCAAAGTGGGTGGGCATACTCCGAGGAAGCTAATGGCCATGTGTCTTTTATTCTAATAGTTCATTTAACTTTTTTTTTTTTTTTTTTTTTTTTTAGCGGTCTAGGGGGTGTTCAGGGTCTCACTACTACATCGGATTCACAGTGATTCATCTGTTTACAGCCTCCCAAGAGCTGGGATTACAGGCACATGCCACCACGCCCAGTCTCAATTGCCATCTCAACATGCCCTGGGGGCAGGCCTGCACAGCAGGCCTGGGGATGGAACCCCTGGTCCCTGTGCCTGCTTTCAGGAGCTACTTAGCTGGCCCAGTTCATTTAAATTTAAAGTCACACCATTTTTTTCCATAATTTTATTGAGAGACAAATAGCAATGAAATCGTTTGAAATCAAATTGGTAGGACAGTTTCAATAATTAACACATTGCATACTCTCTTCCTAGTGGTTATTTGCTGTACAAGATGCAGACATGATATCCTATTTACAAACACTATTAGAACAAATCCCTCTATTCATTCAGAGAATGTAACTATACATCTATCCTAACCATTTTGAATACACAGATACAAAATGGACATTCATCTGTATTCCCTTTTTTGTTTAATTCCATCATTTGAATATTATAGGTATGTTAACTCAACAAAATATTCTAAAAGAGTCCACTAGTCCATAATAGTATTGGGTCTTCCTCTTGACTGGCAATGTCAGAAATTGTTGACCTGAGTCCCCTACAGCTCAACATAACAGCATGGCTTTACTTCTTATACTTCATTTTTATACTTTTCTGCTGGATGGTTAAGACCAAGATAAAGCAAGACCTATGCAACAAGAGTTGTAGCTTTTGGATCTGATAAGGTCAGTCAAATCCCCTCAGGATTTATCCTGAGATCCTGTACCTCAGATTGTAGATCCTTTGTCAGTGTCAGCCATGTGGATGCGTCACAGCAATTGCTTGACCAATGTGCTCTCTGTGAAAGCCTGAGAGAGTGTTTTCTCTCCATGTGACTCTCCTTAGGCACACTCTACATCATCGATCACTTTCCTCTTTGGCCCCATAATCCCTTTGATCAGAAAATTTGGGACACTACTGAGTTACATGACGTTACAGTACAGTTTCTCATATGTCCTGAGTCTTAATTGACCTTGGAAGGCTAGGGCCAAAATGTTGGCTTTCCTTGCGGCCCTCCTTTTCCCTAATTCTGGTCTGCAAACTTAGGTTGTTAACCATTCAGAAGACAAGCTTACTGTTATTACCATACAACCTAGGCTGTTAAGCTTAACCTCACTATCTGTCTGAATATCAAACATCTTAGGCATAACATGGAACAGGTATTTTTCATCAAGTATTGATATGTTGAACTTTAACTCCCTACAGAATATGATGAAAAAACATTTATAAATTAGAATATATTTTTAAAAATAGGCATAAAGAATTATATAATTCTTATGGTTAAGTCCAGAAATCTAACCATATACAACCTTATACCAGGACAGTTCTGCAATATTCCTTTCTGTCTCCTGCCTTCATTCACCACCCCTTTCTTTTTGAACAGTCGTCTATCCAAAAGACATCATGGCAGCAACTGGGAAAGTCACACCCTTTTAATCACATCTTGTATGTATATGGCAGATTGATTAAATGAAGCCAATCAGCATATTTATTTCTTCACACTGTGACCATTTTTCTGTGTGTGAGAATATCATTCTCAAATATTCTCATATATTTAAATCTGATCTCAAATATTCAGATATACAGCACATTATTCTTACCTGCATTTGCCATGGTGTACAATACCTCCCTGGGGCTTGTTCGTCCAACGGAACCCTTGTACCTCTGATCACCACCTCCCCATTTTTTGCCTCTGTTCCAAGTCCCTGCCCATCACCACTCTGCTCTTCTATGAGTTTGATGTTTTAGATTCCACATTTAAATTCAACCACGAAGCTTTGTCTTTCTGTGCCTGGCTTCTTCCACTTGCCGTAAGGTCCTTCCAGTTTGTCTATGTCACAACTAGTAGAGAAATTCCTTCTTTTATAAAATCCAATAGCCAGAGTAAGTTTGAAAAAAACAAAAAACCCAAAGCTGGAAGTATCAAACTACCTGATTATAGTAGAGAGATAAAGTAATCAAAATGACATAAAACAGGTATCGATTAATAGAAAGGAATCAACAGCCCTCAAGGAAACCCATGTACTTCCAGGTAAATAAAACTTCCAAGAGCACCAAGTGAATGAGGGCAGGATGCTCTCCCACAAGCCCATCAAGAAATGTGCCCTCTCTGCTTTGAAATGAAAACACGCACTTATCCTTTTCTTATGGAAAAAACCCAAAATAATAGGAGCATAACAACAGTTAATATATTGTGTATTGTATCTTCAAAATAATTACTTGAAATATAAGATAAGGGAATAAAAAGTCCTCCAAACAGTATTAACACAAGCTTTTCAGTGAGCTAAGAGAAACTAGCAGTATAACTATCTTAACTGTCTCATATTTTTTCATTTTCCCTCCCTCCCTCCCTCCCTTCCTCCTTTACCTCCCTTGGTCCCTTCCTTTCTTCCCTCCTTCTTTCCTTCCTTCTCTCCCCCTCCCTTTCTTCCTTCCATCCTTCATTCTTCCCTCCCTCCCTTCCTTTCTTCTCTCCTTCCTTCCTTCTTCCCTCCCTTCCTCCCTTCTTCTCTCCTTCCTTCCTTCCTTCCTTCCTTCCTTCCTTCCTTCCTTCCTTCCTTCCTTCCTTCCACTTTACCCCACCCAGCTCCTCCTTCCTTTGGGGCAATCTCTGCTTGTTGGAATGGTGGTCCCTTTTCTCCCTCTACCAAGTCAGTCACACTAGCAGAGCAGCATCCTGCACTTCCTCTTAGTCTGTCAGCAACACCATCTGGACCTGGACCAGCATCACCTTCACACTACCATCCCATCTCCCTGCTCTGTGTCTGCAGCAAAATCATGGGCGGTGGGCTCGGGGTCCTCCCTGCTCCGCTCTCCCAGCCCCTGGCAGTGCCATCTCACTAGCTTTTCCTGTGCTCAGGTTGTCCTTGACCCTCACAATTGCTTTCCCCTTGAAAGCTTTCCTCTTGCCTTGCTCCCTCCCCTTCTTTTCCCTGCCCTCCCTCTTTCTTTCTTCTTTCTTTCTTTCTTTCTTTCTTTCTTTCTTTCTTTCTTTCTTTCTTTCTTTCTTTCTTCTTTCTTCTTCACCTTCAAGACCCTACATTTTCAGTTTCTTCCACACCATAAGGCATTTATCCCGGGACCAACTACATAAGTTGCAGGATCTGGTGAAGTTATTTGAAAATTGTTCAGAATTCCAAGACTGCAACATAAGCCATTACAGCAAGTAGGGACCTTTGTTGAGTGGGAGCCCACAGTGATAAGGTATAACTGGCAGAGAAAAAGTTGCCAGCTGTTTCTCTGTCGAAACGGAAGGGAGCCCAAGCACTGTCTCGCACCCTCCTCTCCTGGATCTTAAGACTCTCATGTGCTCCTGAGGCTTCATGACCAACCATTTCTGGTCCCGGCTCCCAGCAGCTCTGCTCCCAACTCCCCTGAGCCCAAGATTTCTTATCCAGCTGCTCCCAAGCCATCTCCACCAGGGCCCACAAGGCATCTCACATTTGATCCAGCCAGAAGCAAACTGTTCCCTCATGTTCCCTGCATCTCCGCGGGTCTGCCTCGTTGCTCCAATCTCATAAACCACATCCTCCATCATCCTGTTTGCTTGTGCCCCGAACTTGAAATCATCTTGATTCCTCTGTCATTTTTACAGCCCAGATCCACTCTGCCCATCAAATCCTCCTCACTTCTAAATAGGCTCCACGTCACTGGCTTTCCCGATGTGACTGCTTCCACTCGGGCTGGAGGTGTGCCACAGAACAGGTGCAGTGAACGTGGGTCAGTGAATGCAGATGTGGAAACTGCGAAAGAATTCAGTGTAAAGCTCTTATCACCGTTGCCAGCTGCGGACAATGTGAGTGATGCTTTCTTTTTAAGTTACCAAACCCATTCCCTTCCCCCGGGAACAGAATTAGACTACACTGCAGGTTCCCGTGCTCTTTCTCTGCCTACGACTGGGGACACTTGGCAGGGTGAGTGCTGCCCCAAACTCGCAGAACCCTCCTCCTGCGTGAAATCCCTGACCATCCTCTTGGCAGTTCGCTGGCTGGTGCTCAGAGGCTGGCCTCGGAGGCTGTGTGCTGACAAGGCAGCGCCCAGCCCTGGGCCCACGGGAGGGCGTGACTGGTGTGAAACCGTGCCATCGTTGCTGATCCGCTGCAGTGACTGCACACAGCGCCTTCCGTCCATCTCAGGCTCTGGGGTGTGCGCAGTTTGAAAAGGAAAGCAGAGCTACAAAGGCTGCCCTGGGAATCCCAGCTGCGGGATGTCAGAAGGGCCTCTGAGCGCGGCCTTTCCCACGACGCACGACGCTTTGCCAATGTCCTCCTCACCCGTGTGCGCAGCACAGCGCGACCCCATTCCCCGTGGGGAGCTGTCACGTGGGCAGGGCGCATCTGCTTTCTTTCCTCAGCCCTGTCCCCTCCTCAAGCTCCCCCTCTCGCCATCTCTTTTGAGAAGGGTCTGGCTCCCTGTTTCCTAGCAGCTTTCACTTACACTTTGCCTTTCTCAAATAGAGGAAACCACGTGATATAGGAGCTGCGTGTCTGGTTTATTTCACTTGACGTCGTGGTCCCAAGTGGCATCCATTTTCCTAGAAAGGACTGAGTTCAGCCTTGTTGGGGGCACAGTAGTGCTCCGTCTAGACACCACATTCGCTTTCCTCTCTCATCTGTTAAGGGAAGTACCACAGCGGCTGCTTCCAGGATTTAGCTGTTATGAATTGTGCTGCTCTAACTGTGGACCTGCGAGGGCCACTGCATTAATGTAACGCCTTCAGCCCTGTTAGGAAGACGGCCAGAAGGGGAACAGCTGGGTCAGACGGAAGTGACTCCATCCCATGTGTGTGATGACCTCATTAGGAGCCAGGCTAAGCGTGGCTCTGGGGTTTTCTGGTCACTTACACTTAGTAGGCGCCCCACAATATTTGTTAAACTGCAGGTGCTGGGGAGAAAGGGCCCCTGGCTGCCTGGGACACAGCGCTCTTCGCTTCCTGCAGGAATCCCCAGGAAGATGTTGGATTGTGACATGACCATCTTCCAGTAACTCATAGAAGTTACGTAACTAAGAAATTTTCAGATAGGTGACGTGTCCCATTTTTTACAAATTATAGCTGCTTAAATATAAATTAAAGTGCAAATGAGGTCATTCTCGTGGCTTTTCCTAGCGATGTAGGAATTAAGGCTCTTGCTGAAATATGTTAGTTTATTGAAGCTAAAATGAGTAGCTAAATTGGACTTACATTTATTTTTAATGGCTTGCCTAGCTGAGAATGCGTGCTAATTCTGCAAGTAATCGCCATAATCACTCAGCATTAGAAAGTGAAGGGCAAATGGAAACCTGGATACACAAACCATCTTCCTGACCAGGGTGGTTTACCGGGCTTCCCTTGGGGTGGCGCGCAGTCCACGGAGGAGGAATGCTCTAAAAAGACATTATGGGCTAAGCAGCTGCCTGGCAAGCACAAGGACCCAGGTTCAATCCCCGGCACCGCATGCCGTGCTGCCTTGCTGGCCACCGAGACGGGGCGTGGTGGCGCATGCTTGTAATCCCAGCACTGGGGAAGCTGAGGCAGGAGGATCACTACAAGTCCGAGCTGCATAGTGAGACCCTGTACCAAATAAATAAACGAGATTTTATTTATTTATTTTTATTTATTTATTTTTTTTTATAGCATTACTAACCAGCACATGTCAGTGCAGCAACAGAAGGGCGGCACACAAGGGCGCTGGGGCCTGGACCAGGGAAGGGCTCAGGGCCTCTAGTGGTCGGAAGCGGCACTGCACAAAGAGGCCGTGCTCACAGCTAAAGGCCCAGGGATGCCAACAGGTCTGGCATGGAGAGCTGAGCCTGCCTCACTGGGTAGCGCCACACTTATGTTTACAGACTGCGGTTAAAGTCCTTGCTATTCATCTGGGATTGTGGCTTAGAGATTCTGCCAAACACAGCAGATTACACAGCACTCACTCTTCTCTCATCTTGTCTTTATTTCAACAATCTAAGCATGATAAGTGAAAGGGACCTTCTCTCTGAAAAATAACTCATCAAAGATTTAAGGTGCTATGAAGACCCAGTACTCGCTCGCAGGCTGACGGATGGAGATCGGCTACCACGAACGGCTCTGCCATAGGGATTTCCAGGGGACATTAATGTTGGGAATAGTGATGTCAAGAGGTAACTGTGTCACTCTTCAGATGAGACTCTTGCTATCTCCTAGTGCCATGGAGGAATGATGCAATGATGGTGGAAATAATGGACTCAGTCTCCACATCAGTCGGGACATTGCCCAATGATACCTGAAAAACCCCAGTAGGGAGAAAGATGCTCTCTGAAAACCAATAAACTTACACCCTTAGTTTATAGAATATTATACAATTATAAATATGGAAATCTAAAGCAATTTCACAATAAATGAGGAAACAGCACCTGCAGGTAGAAGGTAGGATATTGATTTCATGGGCTATAGATTACCTTGCTACACTACAAAAGCCTAATTATTACTTGAAGTCTTAAAAAAAGAGCTTATAAATCCTAATTCAAACTTCAATGAAAGTAATAGATCAAAGTGACCCATAGTCTCAAGGATTAAAATAAATTATTCTGTGATGAGATTTGAAACATTGACAAAAAGAGATCAGGATAATTTGCTTTAAAATGCCCTACAAATATGCAGAATGACAAGCAGGACTCAAGGCCTGTGTTGTAGAAAAATTAATGAAAATTTTAAGTAAATCTTTGCCATATTAATTTAAATTTCTAATAGGCAACTGACCAATTGTGCTTCACTGAATTCTATTAGCTGTGCAACATGATAAGGCTACGAAAGGGAAAGAATAATTTTTGCAGACTTTTAAAAATAGGAATCATAAGATATTCTGGAATTTTGAATAAGGCACATTTAAAATGAGATTTATTGCATAACTACATAAAATATTGTATCAGACTGTCACAAATGTTGATGGTGTCCTCCAGCTTGGGGTCCCATGTCCTCTCTCCACACGGTTCTGTCTTCAGGGCCCAGGAACTGCTCTCCCCCCAGGACTGTGCCCCCAACACTGCCTGGTACTGAAATTATCCTCAGTCTTCTTAAGTGGAACATGAAGTTTTCTACTGAAAGCCTGAAGCAGGGTTCTGGGGTTGAGCTGCTTCTGCATGAGAAATGCAGGCAGTATCTCCCAGGCAGGAGGAACTGGAAGATGGATAATGCAGGGCAAGTGGTGACACCAGTTGTGTGAGTAGTCACCCATTTTGGAAGGAGACAAAGTACAGGTGGAAGGGAGGATGCCAGGGGTCAAGTGGCTGGGGCATTTAATTGCTATGGCGATGGCAAGAAGCATAAAGAGGGTACAGTTTCACAGCTTCTTCTTGCTGCCCTAGAGTGTGTATAAAAGGAAAATGAGAACATGAAATCTCTGAATATGCAATTGAGGGCATGCAGAGAAGGACCAAGACAGTTCCCGGAAGTACTCATCTGTGGTGGTCACAGCAGTCCCTGGTGGCCGAAGACCAGGCCCAGAGCCTGACCGCACAGGTCACGGACCTGCAGCACCAGCCCCTGAGCTGCTTCCAAGGAATCTCACAGCAAGGTTACATGCCAGTGGGAAGGGCAGGTGACCCTGGTGACTGTGATGGGATTCTCTGACAAGACAGAGACAAAGATGAAAAATTTGAACCCACGACACTCCCTTGCCTATGATGAGAGCTACTTCCTCCTGGGCGAGGGACTACAGCCTGCCTACCCTGCCTGAGAACCTACTGGAGGTTGTCACTTGCTTCGGGACTCACTCCTGTCACTTCTTGTTGCTCCACGGTCTGTACCTAAGACAAAGCCCTGTCAATCCAGACACAGGAATCAGACAGCCTACATACCTGCCATCACGTTGGTACTGACCTACACGGGCAGGAGTCTGGTATTATGTGCAAGTTTCCAAGGGCACCAGACCAGGCGGGCACCAGGCAGGGCTTGGTCAGTTTGGGGGTGGGACACTTGCCTAGGATTCAGGGAGTGGCATTATTGACCTCCCAAATACGCCAATTACAGCCTGGACACAATGGTGGCCTAGGATTATGAAATCACATTAAATTTTCCTAGCATCCTATGTAGCAGAGGCTGACAAACTCTGGTCCATGGGCCATATCTGACCTGCTCTCTGTTTTTGGATGGCCTGAAGACTATGAATTTTCTTTTTTAATTTCTAAATTTTAAAAACAAAACTATTGACCTTTGGCAAGAATACTTACTGAATTGTAGTTCTTGGCACATAGTGTCTACGCTATCTATTTTATCTGGCGCTGAGCTGACCCCCACTGTAGGAGCAGAAGGCCTCGGAGAGAGGAGAATGCTGAAGTGAAGCAATGGCCATTCCTCAACTCAAGTCCACACCTCCCAAGACGGGAGGCATGTTGGCTGTGCGGATCCTTGCAGAGACTGTGGTCACTGTCCTTTTACAGTGGCTCCACAGCTTCGACACAAGAGCAGGGCAACTTTGAAATGGATCAGTTTCCTCAATATAAATACAGATTTAAGAGTAGAGGAAACAGGCAGGGCAGTAGCATTTAATTCTCAACATGGGACATGCAATAAACCCCAGCAATGATCAGCCATCAGGGCCTCCATCCACAGGGGTGTGCATTGAAGATTAGACAATTTCAGGATTCCAAGAAATGAAATAGAAACAGGGGGCTGACCTCAGGGGCTAAATTCCAGGTTGATGGGCTGGAGTGGAGCACAGTCACCGCAGCGGGGACTCTAAGCTCTTGCTAGCTCTGCTGACCCACTGTTCTCCACGTGGAGAAGCCGAGTGCCTTCAGGAGGACCCTGCCGTGCTGACTCGAGTACATGCAGGAAGCATCCCTCAAGCCTTCGGGTAGGATCCTGTGGCTGTGGCCAGTGACTGGTGACTGGAGAAAAGAGAAATATTCAAACCCTGCCCAGATCAAAGAGGGATCCACGCTGAAGTGGCTCTCCGGAGCACTCTCTTAAATGTTGCTCTGTTTCCCGCTTACGTGGGAAGGGTGCCTGTGGAGAGAGATGCTGGATTTTTGGCCTGAGTTCGTGTCACAGTAGGTCCAGTAGGATCAGAAGAACCAGGGCCAGATATTTGGTTAACCATTATCCTGGGTGTGACTGTGAGGCTTTCTCTGGATGAGATTAGCATGCAAATCAGAGGACACAGTAGAGCAGACCACTCTCAGCAATACCACTAGGCCTCTCCCCAATCCACTGAAGGTCAAAATGGAACAAAAACTGAAGAAAGACAGCAGTGTCTGTGCCTGTCTTTGAGCCGGAAGGCTGGGCTTCTCCAGCCTTTGAATTCAGACTCAGACCAGGACTCACAGCACTAGATCCCCCGTTCTTCAGGCCTTTAAGCTTGTACTGGAACTGTAGCATTGGTTCTCTTAGTCTGCAATCTACTGTCTGCAGAGTTTAGAACATTTCAGTCGGCACTAAAATGAATCAGTTCTTTAAAATCAGTAGTTCTCAGGTCGGCCAGATAGCTCAGTGAATTGAAGCGCCTGCTTGGCAGATGCAGGGACCAGGATTTCATCCCCAGTGTGCCGTGCTGGCCCCACCCCTAGGGTGCACTGAGACTGAGATTGAGACTGGGCGTGGCGGCGTGTGCCTATAATCCCAGCACTTGAGAGGCTGAAAACAGGAGGATCACTATGAGTCTGATCTACATAGTGAGATCCCATACTAAATACATAAAAAAATGAAATAAAGGATAGTTAAAATCAGTAGTTCTCACTCTTCCTCTTATTCACTGTCTATCACCAATACCTATGAAATACAGTGCGAGCACACACACACACACACCCACACACACCCCTGATTCACATTCTCTAGGAAACCCTGGCTCATATGTCCTCTAAGATGGACATACATCCTCTAAGATGTCCTTAGAGATGTCCTCTAAGGCTACCAGCAGACAAGGGCAAGTGGAACAAAGTGCCACAACCGCAGCTGCAGAAGTGATTCTTTTTCAGCTGGAGAAATCAATACATTTTAGAGCCTTGTATGTAGCTACTGACCAAGCAAATGCTTCACACCCAGCCCCAAGCTCATCTTCAGAGAAAGTTGGGATCCTTTTTGCTTGCACTTGCTAAGGCTAGCAGCATGCCTTTAACCCAAGCGTCAGACCTCTGTCTTGTAACTACCTGGAGCACTTCTGGACTTAAGAATACCAGGATGTCCTATACATTTGTTACAATATTTTACTCCACAAAGCCTCTGACCAAGGAATGCATTTTAAGCCAAAAGAAGTGTAGGGCTGCATTCACATCCACAGAATCACTACTTTTACCAAGGTTTCACTTTCCTAGAAGCTTGATAAATAGTCAAGTGAAAGTTCATTTCTAGCAGTAGCCAGGAGACAACTTCTGCAAGGTGCAGGTGTTATCCACAGGATTCAGTATAAACATCACTGTACATCAGCAACATTTTGCATAATTTAGCTCCCTCTGCACTACAATGTACAGGCTTGGGAAGAATGGAGAGAGGCAGAAATGTTTGCATCCTACTGCTAAGTCCCGATAATCCATTTGTAGAAATTTTCCTTCTCACCTCTGTGACCATGACCTTAACTACTGGACTTTAGAAGTCCTAGTGGCTGTGGAAGAAACGTCTCTATCAGGAAACACTGTTGCATTTCGTGAAGTTTGAAACTAAATTTTCCCCTGAGGAGTTGGATTCAACATACTTCTGATGTGACATTCAGACAAGGACTTACTGCTGGTTAATCCCAGCAGAAACTGGGGTGCTGCTACAAAGAGGACTGTGATTGGAAACAGAAGACTTGGGAGCCCTGCAATGGTGGAGGTCTGAGATTCTGCAGGATTAAAGGATTGGGTCAAATTTCATCCTAATGGAGGTTGCCAGCTGAGGTGTGGAGAACGCGAGAGACCGCAGCGTGGTGGGGGATAGGAAGCCAGTGCTGCCGGTGAAGAATAGCTGCAGGTGGGTCTGGCACTTTCCCTTATTCCCTTGCTGCTGGTTCGAGGAGGGAGTCTGACTGAAGCGTAATTTTCTAACAGTGAGCCATAGCTGACAGGACTTCCAGTGTCCTCTGCAAGTGGGATAGAACATTTTCACTTGAGCAAAAGATAATCACATGCCTTGAGAGGTAGAAGGAAGTGAGTTTTCCAGGGGACGGTCACTGCCTCACAAGTCTGGTCTCGAAGCTCCTTCCTCCTGCCCTTTGGCTCCTGCCATGGGCCACACCAGCCGAAGGCAGCAGGGCCACAGCACAGGGCTGTCCGGGCCGCACTCCGCCGGGACCTGCTTGAGGCAGCGGCAGCGGCTGGCTGTGCCTCCGGCCTTCGGCAGCCCTGCCAGCGTTTCCCTCCCACCTTTGCACCTCCAGGCTGGGAGGAGGTAAACAGCACATTTACTAATCCCAGGAGGCCATGCTGGCCCAGTGGCTCCCTTCTGCCTCCCTCGCCCACACCTTTGCAAATGGCCCCTTTATTATATTTTTCTCAAATCACCCTAATTTGAATGTTCCATCTGTCTCCCGCTGAGACTTGGATTTATGGCGCACTGGCAGGCAGGGTGAAAAATGTTACCCCGGTGCAGTATCATTTTGTGTCTTTCAGAACACACACACACACACACACACACACACACACTATGATGACACAAGTCCTTGAGGCTTGTCCTGAAGGAGAGGAAGCAGTCGTGGCAATCACTTTAGGGGTGACACATCTGTGATTTATCAGCTGGGATCCATTCAGGTGAGAATTCCAGTTAGAAACAGGAAATAGTCAGGGCTGGCGAGATAGCTCCGTGGTCTAAAGCGCCTGTTTAGGCAAGCTTAGGCAAGCGCAGGGACTGCAGTTCACTCGCCGGCACCACATGCTGCGCCAGCCCCACTCCCAGGGTGGGCTGAGCAGGCCACACACACAGAGAAAAAAGAAATAGGAAGTAGGAAATAGTTGCTTGTACTGCTGCTCTTCCCTTGTCTTCCTGCAATTGGCACCCTAACTTTCCTCGGGGTCCTCCTCCCTTACCTGGCCTCCACGTGACATTCACATGGAATGGGCTTCCCCATCCCAGCTCCAAATGTGGTCCAGGACCCAGTCTGGGTGCTAGATTTCTACTCCCTGTTGGCCACCATGACCAGCTCAAGGATGGGCGGGGACACAGTAGGCCCACAGTTTGGAACCTTTGCTGCCTGTACGAGGAGCAAGGCAGTCAGGAGACAGAAGCTGAGTACTGGGGACAGCCTGCCTCAGAAGGAAGTGGAGCTGGAGTAGACAGATTGGAAGAACGAAGATGACACTGTTTATTTGGGCTCCTTGATGAAGCCACGCCTAAAGCTAGATCTTCCTTTGGAATTTTCTTTTGCTCAAGGCAATTTGATGTGAAGGTCTTGTCCCCTGCAGTAGAAAAATTTCTTACTATCAGTGACAGGGAGGTCAGTCTGCCCTGGGCTCAGGCCCTAAGAGGGAATGTTACAAAGATATTTTAAACAATAATACAACTCCGAACAAGTCAGCCTGTTTTCAGTGATTAATATTCACTGGCAATTTTAAACTATCAAAATACTTCCCTCCCTCTAAAAATCCTTTGATGGCTCTAAAAAATAATTGCTGCAATAACCATTATGTTCTAATATTAAATATACATAGTTTATAAGATAATATATAATGTACTTCAAGGGTCTTTTTAATTGATTATTTTGAACTAAACTTTACTTTAGCTGGAAATTAACACAGAGAACTCAGGTGTGTAGCTGGCCTTCTGGTAGACATGGTCTCAGTTATATGCCTGCATTTCAAAAGGATGTTTGCTACGGAAGCCCAGAAGGGGCGGGCTAGACTCAGCCTGGGGAGATGGTAGACGCCTCCCAGGAGAAGCATCACTTGAGCTGAGTATTCTTAAGCAATACCTTCGTCTCCAGTCTGGGTTCTTCCAGTTGGTTCCTAGCGGGTCACTGTTTTTCTGTTCTAGCCACCGACTCTCCAGTCTCATCACTAAGATACCCTTCTCAAAAACTCACAAAAGCTACCCCCTAGATCAGATTATCTCACCTAAAGCCCTACCTGACCTGTATAAGCCATGTCCACCTCCCCCATATTGCTTACAACACTGGCCTGCATTTAAATAACACCTTACTAGCTGGACTTTTCTTTCTCTGCAAAGACTAGCATGCCCATGTCTGCAGTCCCCTTCCCTTTTACTATCCACTCTAGGCTTTCTTGCCACTGACACCCAATAGACACGCCTGCTCATTGCTTTATCATCTGTCTCACCAACAGAGCGTAAGTTCCAAGAAGGCTGGACTCACGGGCTTGGAACAGTACCTGGCAAAGAGTATGGCCCCAGTAAGTCCTGAAGAATCGATGCAGGCCCTGAGGCAGCCTTTGGCCATGTAAGGAACTCCTTAGACAAAGGACAGAGACAGGGAGAAGCCTGCTTCATCGAGAGAACCGAAATTTAGGAGTTTGGCGCAGGAGGCACCAGTAATGCAGACTGGACAAAGTCTTGTACACATATAAATAAATAAAATCGGGACCTGTAGGGGTCAAAGAGTGAAGAAGAATTTTCGTGAGACCAAGAAGAATGTGCAAAGCAGCCAAACTGATCACTTCTCAGCACCTCAGAATAACATGTATCAAGCACTTTTTGAACCAAATAAAATCCCTTGTATCCCCTAGTGGGGTAATAAACACTGAATCAAGAGCAGAGCACTGCTAAGCTTTGGCGCCAGAATTTCTCCTAATTACAGTGCCCAGCAGAAAGGAAAAGGCCGAGATGCAAGCTCAGCACTTGGTCCCAAAGCAGCATAAACACAAACACAGCACCCCTGCAGCCAACATTGCACCACGTGCACGTCTTTAAATAAGGAGTGGAAGGCCCCGGTGCAGAGGAAATGAAATTTAAGAGCTTCTTCAACTGCGTGTTTGTACCTGGAAAACTAGCTGAAGAGCAGCTAGAGATAGAAAGTCGGCACTTTGGGCTGGGGAGATGGCTCAGTGGAATAAGCGCTTCCCGGGCAAGCACAAGGGCCTAAGTTCAATCCCCGGTTCCCCCAAAAAAAAAAAAAAGAAAGAAAGAAAGTCGGCACTTTGTGCCATCATAAGTACTAGTTACGGGCTGG
>NW_004524580.1:29344153-29400659 GCF_000260255.1 Octodon degus | reverse complement strand
AAAATAAAATAAAATTAAAATTAAAATTAAAATTAAAAAAAAAGTACTAATCACTAGCAAACATGCCAGGCTAAGTTTCAGTCATTTGTGCTAATCTGATTTGCAGTGCTCAGTGTCCACGAAATGCTATCCACAGAGCTAGGTGTCCAGGACTAAAGAACAGGACATCATCCCACCCTCAGAGAACTGCCAGAGAAGCGGCAGATCCGTAGGCACAAAATGACTATGCAGGGCCGGGGAGATGGCTCAGTGGAATAAGCGCTTCCCTGGCAAGCGCAAGGACCTGAGTTCAATCCCTGGTTCAGCAAAAAAAAAAAAAAAAAAAAATGACTATGCAGTAGGTTAAACGCTACCGGGGGGTGCGGGAAATGTGCAGACTCTTGATAGTTTCTTGAAGCATGCTTTAGAACGTTAAGTGTTCAGATTCCCTCTGACCCTGGTATATGTGACCTTCCGAGGTTTGCATCCGTCATATATTTTTGTGGGCCTAAGACAACAGACAGGTTCATTGTAGTAGTCAGGATGGACTGGGCTCTGCTACAGCCACAAACTCAAAAATCTCCGGAATTCATGAGGCGGTTTTATTTCTGGCTTACGGTTCTTGTCCAGTGCAAGTCATCTGGCAGGCCCTGATCACGCCAATGCTCCGAAGCTGGGGCTGACAGAACAGCTTCACCCAGGAGCGGCACACTGTGCCTCTCGGAGCTTCCTTTAGAAGTGACTTCCGTCACTGCCACTCACACTTAACTGGATGAAGCGAGTCACATGGCTTGAATAGCTGAACCCAGCACAGTGGGGGAGAACAAACGCACTGTGCTGGACTCCAAAGGGGGAGGGATGGAAGCCCTGGCAAGCGGCACAGAAGGCTGCCCCAGGGACGTACAGGAGGCGGAAGGCTGAGAACGCTGCTCCTGGATGGGTCGCTTGTATGACTTTTGCCTAAAGGTCTGACTTTCCTTGAGTGGGCATTTTGCCACTCTGGGAGGTAAACATCCAGCTGTGCCCTGACTCCTTTTGTGAAAATCTAGTGTGTGACGCTTTTCCACTTTTATTTGGCAACTGTAGGAATCTTGCTTCCAGCATAGGTTTGAGTCACTGCTGTTGGGAGTAATTAGCAAAGGAGGCAACTGGGGGTGGAAACAGAAAAAGAAAGCAGGGCAGATGGCAGAGGGGTTCTGGTTTTTTGCAACAAAGCTACAGGCAAGGAACAGGAAGCTGAGGGAGACCGACCCCAATCTTGAGGTGCCATACTACATCTGCGAGGAGTCCGGAAGCCCACACGGTAGAGAATTCTAAGTCACGCAATCTCTGAGTATTTGAGTAGAAAACCGGGCTAAGAAAACACAATACACGCTTTTTACGTGCAAATGATCCACTACCAAACAGAACTAGTGAAGAAAGATCTTTTACAACTGTGAAGTACCTTAAAGTTTCTAAGAGTAAAGAGTATAAAGAGAAATCAATTATACAACCCACACATTCATATACACAGAAACAACATAAACTTTCTCTTTTCAGTGTGAAGACTGTAATTTTATTTTCACAAATATAAAGTATTAATTATCTGAGTTTTCACTGACTTAGTTAAAATTACTGTTCCTAGTTCACAAAATCCTCAACGCAGAATTCTCCTGTCAACAACGACAGCTACATCTCCGTGCTCAGCAGTGTGAGGTGCCACACTTCGTTCTTTCCTGGCTCGAGTGTTTGACTTCCCACGAACGCTTTAATGTACTCTTTAATTGGTTTGATTTCTGTCTTCTTATATTAACTTGTATTCTGCATGCCTTTATTTCCCCCAAGTAAAGTTAGTGGTGCGGATTAAATAAGAACATGAATGTAAAGCCTGTAACCTCCCCGGGGGAAGCAGTGTGCGCCTCATAAATAGCTACTGTCGGTGCCCTCAGGAACCATCCCTCTGCACTAATGAGATCCACTAGCCATAGAAGCGTCACAACATTGCCTGTTGTCCATTTGAGACGGTTTTCTGAACCTTGTTAAATGCAGTTTTATAGCCACAAGCTTGTTAGGAATACAGAAGGCCTACTAAAAACTTGACAGTGTGCATGACCTCTGGCAATGACTTGCAAATATATCTGGGTGATCTTCCAGCCTGCCAAGAATATATACTTAGGTCTCCATGCTCCCCAGGAAGGGACCTCCACCACCAGGTGCTGCCACAGTGCATGGCTTCTACTAAGAGAAGACCACTACCACACTAAGTCACAATGGACTCCGTTATCTACAGAAACAAGACAAGTCCACCTGGGAATTGTATTTTGTACATCTCTCCTGCAGCTTCCCCCACATCTGGGCCACTTGAAGTATTACCAAGATTTCCTCTTCACTATTTTAAGATCCGTTGCTGCTCTAGTAGACAAAGCCTGAACTGCTTACCCGAGGAAACACCACCGAGGCCTCAAGTTGTATCCTACCACTCTGTTTCATCTGAGACTCTCCTACCACAGGCAGCAACTTAAGTCGCATCCCTGCATGTGACTCGAGCTGCCTGGCCTCCTTCACGCATGGCCAAACATCCTTCCCCATGCCAAACTTTTCCCTATCTAATCGTAATGACTCAGTGGAGCTACCATCTACCATATCCACTGCTTGCCAAGCTGAAATAGTGACCCCTTCTGTACCCTCAGTTCACCCTCTACCCGTGTCTATCATGGCTCTTACCCTGCAATTTTGCAAGTATTGATTTGTCTATTTCCCTCAACCAGCAATGAGAGAGATCCTCTACTTTATTTGCATTCTCTTCTCCCAGTGCTTAAAATGAAGCCACGAAAAGATGCTCAACAAATATTTCCTAAAATAAAGAGCAAGTTTATCTCCACACATACTGCTGGTTCCTACTGTAAACTTGGGAAAGGTCCGCTACTTACATTGCAATTACTTTTCTCATCTATAAAATAGAAGACTGGTTGATCCTGCCGACCACAGGACCATGACTCTGCAGTACACGTGTTCCTAAAATCAGCACTTGAATGAGAGACAGAAATGAAAACTGTTTGCAGGATCCAAAATCCTTCAGCAAATTAATCCAAATATTCTAGAATCTAAAATTCTTCCTTCAGCTTCATTCCCACCTGCTCCTTTCCTTCATCTGCTGTTCTAACCAAAATACTAATTTCCGAATTCTCCAGTGTACTGCAGACATCTTATTCCTCAGGATCTTTATCCATTAAAATCTGTGAGCATAGAACATTATGGAGATTCTCCTGCACAGTGAAACTCTACGCCTTCTCCACCACAGGCTGTCATGGAAGCTTTTCTGTGCGCTTCCTTCTTTGATCAGAATTTGGCTGCAACAGTTGTTCCATTTGCTATAATATCAAAAAAGAGTTCTTAACATGTCTATGTCCTTGAATTCAACGCTTTTTGTGGGTATGTGATCTATTTCCACTGTTGCTATAAAATTAGATCACATTCAAAGGTCTGATTGGCAAAATCTGGACGAAGATTTTTCAAATTAACGTCCCTCCTGAGATTTTGGCTATAGAAAATAATGCAACACTATATATGCAATATTCTAGGCAAAAATGTGTACGATGGTTATGAAAATGAGAAACTTCGTGAGCATGATGTAGTGTGCCAACGCGAAAGACTATCACAGAACCATTAGAAATGATAATTCGAGAGTTATTTTAAAATATGGAAAAATATAAGCCAGAGGAAAATTAGAATGCAAACTTCATATATATAGCACAATTGTAAATACAGAGCCTTATGAATAAAAATTTGAAGGATATCTAGTGAATAAAAGTAGGCCATTTGTCCCAATGATAGAATTTTGAGAAAGCGCTCTACTTTTTATAAGCCTTGTATAATGTTATCATAAAGTTGTTTTAGTAAGTAATAATAAAAACCAAGACCAGAAAGTAGAAGTTAATGAATAGAAAAACAAATGGAAGAGAGGAAAATGATATGATGAGGGAAGCTGGTGTTATAAACGCAGAGAAATAACATACAAATACAACAAAGAGAGTAACATGGAGGCAAGGTAGAAAATAAGGAAGGGGAAATCCAGCTCAGAAGCACAGACAGTGATCAATTCCTGACCGGAAGCATACCTGAGACACTGGGAGTCCAAGTGAGCTTCAGATTAAGGTGTGCAAAAGGGAGGGATTGGAGCACAGAGGACATGGAGAGCTCGGAGAAGTGGACTTAGGACATGCAAGCTGAGAACTGGAGCTAAGTCCATCTGCATGAAGTCAAGGAACTCAAAAGCAGCCAGCCCATGGAAAGGACGCTAGGTAAACTCTGCCCAGCGACCCAAGAAAGGAGCAAGGAATAACTATAGAACACCATGAACCTAAGTTTGCAGAGAAAATTAGAGAAAAAGGAGGGCTGTAAGGAAAGCCAACATTTTGGCCCTAGCCTTCCAAGGTCAATTAAGACTCAGGACATATGAGAACTTATACTGTAATGTTATGTAACTCAGTAGTGCCCAAATTTTCTGATCAAGGAGATTATGGGGCCAAAGAAGAAAGTGATTGATGATGTAGAGTGTGCCTAAGGAGAGTCACATGGAGAGAAAACATTCTCTCAGGCTTTCACAGAGAGCACATTGGCCAAGCAATGGCCATGACTCATCCACATGGCTGACACTGACAAAGGATCTACAATCTGAGGTACAGGATCTCAGGATAAATCCTGAGGGGATTTGACTGACCTTATCAGATCCAAAAGCTACAACTCTTGTTGCATAGGTCTTGCTTTATCTTGGTCTTAACCATCCAGCAGAAAAGTATAAAAATGAAATATAAGATGTAAAGTCATGCTGTTATGCTGAGCTGTAGGGGACTCAGGTCAACAATTTCTGACGCTGCCAGTGAAGCAGAAGACCCAATACTATTATGGACTAGTGGACTCTTTTAGAATATTTTGCTGAGTTTACACACCTATAATATTCAAATAATGGAACTAAACAAAAAAAGGGGATACAGATGAATGTCTATTTTGTATCTGTGTATTCAAAGTGGTTAAGATAGATATATAGTTACATTCTCTTAATGAATAGAGGGATTTGTTCTGATAAGAGTTTGTAAATAGGATATCAAGTCTGCATCTTGTACAGCAATTAACCACTAGGAAGAATGTATGCAATGTGTTAATTATTGAAACTGTCCTACCAATTTGATTTGAAACTGTCTCATTGCTATTTGCTTATCAATAAAATTATGGGGGGAAAAAAGAAAAGAAAAAAGAGAACAACAACAACAAAAGAAAATACTATTCAAATTCCCGCAAAAGCCCTTTCTTCACTGCCTCTATTATTAATTTGGCTAATAAAAACACATTTTATCACAAAAAAATAAAGAACATCATGAAGAAGGAAAACAGAAAGGACATGCTAGAAGTCCAGCCTGAGGCTTGATTAGGAATGGGCAGAGGGTTCACATTCACTCTTGGGAGGTGGAAAGTTCAACTACAAAATTAAATTAGAAGCTGGTTCCACACCTGGGACAGTTAAGAGCAGACATGAACTGGTTCTGAAAAAAGCTAGACACAAACTAGAACACAGAACCCCAAGCCTGTCGGCCCCATGGAAGCAAGATGATAATGGTTGAGAAGCAGAATGAATCTCGATGCCAACAAACAAATGAAAAATGTGATGATACAGTACTCTGCACAGTGGAACACTATTCAGCCATAAAAATGAATGAAATCCTGTCATTTCTAGAAAAATGAATGGAATGGAAGAACATTATGTTAAGTAAAATACACTAGATGCAGAAAGATAATGCCACATATCGACTCTACATGTAGAAGGCAAAAATGGAAAACAGAAAAACCCAAACTGATTGTGAAATAGTGGTTAGGAGAGGTTTAGGAATAGCGTATGTATATGGGGTGGATAAAGACAAGTGGGACTTGATTCATGTGCATTGCATGTGTATGTTGAAATGTCACAATAAACCCTATTAGCACTTATAATTTATACACATTAACCAAAATTAGAGTACAATATTAATAAATGACATTATAAAATAAACACATCTTATATAATTAATGGCCACAAAGGACATAACTCTATGGGAACAAAAGACTGTTTTGTTTTGTTTGTGGTATTGGGGATTGAAGTCAGGACCCTGTGCTTGTCAGGCAGGTGCTTATTGTACTGAGCTATCTCCCTGACCCCAAGACTGGGTTTTAAAAAAAAAAAATTAAATTATTTATTTATTTGTTTGGTACACGGTCTCACTACAAAGCTCAGACTCATAGTGATCCTCCTGTCTCAGCCTCCCCAGCACTAGGATTACAAGTGCACACCACCATGCCTGGTTTGGGTAGCTGGCTCAGCATGGGGCTGGCATAGTACACGGCTGGCATGGCATGCAGCACCAGGGATCGAACCTGGGTCCTCGTGCGGCAGATGCTTAGACCTCTGAGTTACCTCCCAGTCCCCAAAATGTTGTTTTTTAAAAAGCACCAGAAAGAAACCAAGTAGAAGAGGAGTGAATAAGGTAGATTACACACTGAGGAAAACTGTGCAGAATGCAGTTCAGAAAAAGAGAGACATTTTTGAAAAACTGAACAACCCACTTAGACAGATGAGGTACAGTACACTCAACTATAATTAAAAAAGAAAATGGGAGGAGATAAAAATCCAAATAAAGACTGAAATTTTTAAATCATAACTGAAGAAGACATGGATCTCTGGTACTTCCATACTAATCCAAGCTAGCAAAACTATACTCCTTTAAAGAAAAGAGGAACTAGCTAATGCAAACAGAGAAAATGACAGTCTCCTCCAAGGAAACTGTTCCTACACTGACAGACTTCTCTTCAGCTACAAAAGATGTCAGTAAGTCGTGAAAAATATCTCCTAGAATTTCTAGACAATGTCTTTTAAGAGGGCAGGGCAAATAACCGTCTCTTTAGAATCCTAGACTCAGTAACCTCATCATTCATAGAAGTAAGACGAAGACATTTCCAAAACAATAATCCAGAGAGACTGCACCACTAATAATCCATAACAATTCTTGCTAGGAGCCAAACAGAATCCTGAAGAAGTAAGTAAATGCAGCTACAAGTAAATGAATTGGCGGTTAGCTGGGGTAAATCCACACCAAACTACTGTCTACAAAACAAAAAATAGTAATAATAGTTATTGGAGGAGGATCCAAAATTAGAAGTCACCTGCCCCACTCCCCAGTGCACCGAGCCAGCATCTGGAGTCTGCATGTGGTGGTGCAGGCCTGTAATCCCAGCACCGGGGAGGCTGAAAACAGGAGGATTAGTATGAGTCGGAGCTGCGTAGTGAGCCTCTGTACCAAACAGAGAAAATTAGGTGTAAGTATAATACTGAACAAACAGAATGTGGGAAGTTTTTAATTAAACACTGTTTAGATCTTTGAGCTGCTCAAGAAGAAGAGATACTGGTACGTAAGAAAGAGCAGGCCTGGCGTACCGACTAACAACCACACAAGCAAGGCAGAAGCGAGAACCCAAGGAGAGACCAGTGCGTATAAAAGTGGTCCAGCCATGTCAAAGGCAATGTGCCTGAGTAATCAGAGGGGGACAATCTTTTAATCAAATAGACCTCAGACCTAAATAGGCAAGTGCAAACAATCAATTGTCTAAAGTGTCACACGATAAAATGTCTTCACAAACTTGGGGCAAGGAAATTTGGTTAGAAAAGACACACTGCATACTAACGGTGAAAGCAAAAAACTGACAAATGAGACAGTATTGAAAGTAAGAACAAGCTTGGCATGGTGGTACACGCCTATAATCCCAGCACTAGGGAAACTGAGGCAGGAGGATTGCTGCAAGCTCAAGGCCAACCTGGGCTACAAAGCAAGTTCAAGGCCAGCCTGAACTACATAGCGAGACCCTGTGTCAAAGATAAAGAAAAACAAAATGAAGGACAGTTCATAAAAGCCATGTTAAGAAAGCTTTAGAAAACCAATCTGCATAGTAGAAGGTGTGCAGCACATTTCTTAGGTATCTGACTTGGATCTAGGAAATATAAATGATGTTCTCACATTATTGACATAGGCCTGTAATTAAAAGGAAAAATGGGCAAGAGTCTTGAACAGGCAACTCGCCAAAGAGGAAATTCAAGTGGATACCAAGCCTTTGAACAGATGTTCAACCTCCTTAGTCATTAGGGCAATGAAAAACAAATCTTCAACAACGTACCTGTACTGTGCACTGCAGGAATTACTAGCCTGTCCCTGGAACATTACGCCATGCTATGATTCCTCTGGCATTGAAAAACAGTGCCATTTCATCTTCTGCTAACTTTGAGCACTGTCACTTTGGCTTCAATTGCCAATATGAAAACCACTCGTGCTTTCATTTGCGACTGGGGATGAGATAAGATGCTTAACTGCTCAGCTCTCTACTGGCGAGAAGGTGTCTATTTTCCTGCAGAGACTTCTCTGGTCATTCCTCTTCAGTGGCAAAAACTGGCAGCTCCTTTTTTCTTTGTGAGAAAGTTCAGACTGTGTTGAAAGCCACGGCACTGCCAGTTCAAAAGACTTTTTGTTAGATTTCCCCGAGCCAGGAGAAGTTTGGGGACCCTGTTCTGGCCGCCACCCAACAAAAGACTATGACTGAATGTGCCCAAAAACTGTGTTGCCCAACAGAAAGGGGCCTCTCAGCTGACCTCTATCTTCTCTTCCTCCCTCTTCCCTGAAAGAAAGAACTTGCTCTCCGTGAAAGTGGCCATCTTGGAAACACCAGGATGACACCTGTTTTAGAAGAGCACACCTGTGTCCCTGCTGTCTCACTGGCACTTCTGAGCTATCCCTGGAGAGACTTGTCTTCCTTCAGATTTCTTATGATACAAAAAAAAAAAAAAAAAAAAAACAAACCAAAAAACAAAAAACCAAGCCCTACTTGGTCCAGCATCTGTAGTAGGGTTTATTGCTGGCCTCTAAGCGCAACATCTTATGTGCATCACTGTCTTATTGATTGAGATACACTTTTAATACATTCAGCATGTTATTCATTTCACGAATTAGCCTTGCCAGAAAATACAAATTTCAAAAACAAGAAAAGATACACATGACAGGCACAAGTAGATAGAAAGTTTTAGGAAGAAACATTAAATGCAATGGAACACTGAAAAGAGTAGAAATATAGTTTTCTGATCAATTATAAACTAAAAGAATGCACTCAAGGAGTAAAAGAACTAGGTTACTGTTATGGTTTGTGCCTAGTGGTCCCCGCAAAGCCTCAGGTAAATTATGGGGCAGAGGCGGCTGGAGGAGCAACCAATGGATTGAGGGGCGGGGGCGTAGGACAGGGGCGGGGCCATAGGACAGGGGTGGGGCCTGAGGGGCGGGGCCAGAGGACCAGCCCTGGCCCAAGGGGCGGGGCCAGAGAGGCGTGAACCTTCAAACTGGCCAGCCTGCGCTTTCTCAGAGGTGTGGAGAGGGTCGTCCTGGACACCGCATCACCCCAGCCTCTCCTCCAGTGTCTTGAAACCTCCAGTAACTGTGAGCTAAATAAATCTTTCCTTCCCTCATTTTGAGTGTCTATTTGTCCCAGCAACGAGAGAAGAGTAACTAATACAGTTACCAATAAGAAAGGAAGACCCTGCAAGACCCCCGTGGCTTCTGCCTCCATAGCCCATATACCTGGCCCCAGATCCAGCCCCCTCTTCCAGGGACCGCAGCCGGGCTGCTGGCCCTTCCTGGGCTGACAGCCCTCCCACAGGCTCCCGCTTTGCTTTTCTGTCCACCTGCACCTTTCCCTTTAAACGGATGCTTTTCAAGCAGTCAGAGCAGTTCTTCCCAAAACCGAGTAGTGTCTGGCCACCCTTCTGTTAGCATCCCTACAGTGGCTCCCAGTCGCTATGAGTAAAAACCTGGGAAGCCAGATGGGTGGCTCAGGGGGCTAGAAGGCTCCTGTCTCCAACGGTTGTCTTGCAGGGCTCCTTGCCTCCTCTCTCCCGCAACTCTGCTTGCCTTCGTGGTAGCAAGCTCCCGTGGGACTCTGCCTGGCTGGCCTCCCCGCTGAGAACATCGGGGTGGCCGGCTGGGCTCCTGCCTCCCTGGGCCTGAGGAGCGTGGTCTTGCCCATAGCTGCGCGGGGCTCCCGCGACGCCGCCTTTGCTCCTTCACACGCACCGCCGCGGGACGCGCTCGGGAGCATCCTCCAAGCACTTTAAGTTCTTTGGTGAAACAAAATGATACTGAGGTAAAACCGGGGCCCAGGTATCTATGGTTTATTTTTTTTTTTAATGGCACTATGAATACAGTGACATTCTGTAAACTGATGATGAAAATATAAATTAGAATCTTGCTGGATGCATCTTGACATGTAGAATCCAGACCTTTCAGATACCTTATACTCTTTGAGCTTGTAGCTCCACTTTCATCAATATAACCATGCAGTTCTATATGCAGACTAATATACACAGGTGATCTTACTAACCACATCTTTTTAAAAATTAAAATTGGAATTACAAGTATTTTATAATGAGAGAATGGTTAAACAAATTATGCTTTATCCATAATACAGGCTACTCATAGCCTATTAAAATTATTTTTCAGATTTCTAACAACCTGGGAAAATGGATATCATAATATTATGATAGCTGAAAGTGCAGGAAGCATATATATTATACAGTCCAAAATTTCAAGGGAGAATATAAATATCAGCCAAAGGAAAAATATCAAATGTTAGTAATTTCTGCATTTATATGACACATTACACACATTTTCCTTCCTTTTAAAAGCATATTTTTGAATTTCCTAATTTTTTAAATCATCAGGAAGAAAATACCAGGACAAATGAATCATATTTAAAATAAAAATATGCTTTTAAAACATAGCACTAGTGATTCCCATTAATAATAAATTACAATGAAGAGTAATCATTCTGTTAGGTGTTTCAGATAAAATGTATGTCTGTTAAATGGCTATGACAATGACAGGCGAATGCCAGAAAAGGTACTGAAGGGAAAAATTGGTAGCTCCAAAGCTAAAGGGAGGAAAATCTTGCTGCTGGGGGAAATCCATCAGAAGATGCGGCCTGCTATGCAGTCCCTTAGCAAAATGGAAAGGACAGAAGTGGATCCTCCTTAGGAGGATCCAGTGTTACAGTTTGCACCAAGCTGTCCCCCAAAAGCCTCATGTAGTCAACGGGATGGGCTTCTAGAGTTTGTGATGAACTCATGATCCAGTGCTGGGATTATGGGTGTGGGTGCTGCACCCACAGATACTCTGAATGCAATACAAGGGAGGGACAGAGGCCTGCTCTCAGCTGCTGTGGCTGCTGCCTTTTCGCTCTTGCTGTTTTCCATCACCGTGAACTGCTGCCCTCTGCCATGTGCCACCCTGCCTTGGATCCTGCTGATTGTGGGCTGGAACCTCCACAAACTGTGAGCTAAATAAACCTTTCCTTCCTTAATTCTGGGTGTCAGATATTTTGTCCCAGAAACGAGTGAAAAGTAACTGAGACAACCAGAGTTTGTACAAGAACCATGGCTTCTATGCTAAGCATTACAATTTTTCAGTCAACAGCCCATTTTTCTTTCTCCTTATCATGTCTAAATTCTTCACTTTAATCATACGCAACAATCATCACTTCTCTGTTGATCAATAGCAGAAATACTGATGAAATTTCAATTGGAAAATATTTAAGTTTATTTTGTTCTTAACTACATATCCATTCAACAGATGGTGAATTTAATGTGAACAAACACTAACATTCTAGAAATCCAGCCTTGTTTGTAACTTCAAGGTGGCTTTCAAGGCTCCAGTTGCCTTTAAATACCTTCAATGATTTCATCCAGCTCTGTATATTAGAGTCCATACTTCAGAGCCTGAAGGGCCCTGAGTTTGGTTCACAGAATTACAAGGATATACAAGGTAGGTAATGACAGAATGGTCACCATAATCCTGATGACTGACGCTATTATAAGGCATGTATCAAATGGCTTATACATGTATCAGGCAAGTGCAGTGTAGCCCTAGGAATTTTCCTACATGCAAATGTACATGCGCATAATGATACAGATGCAGAAACACACAGAGTTGGAAACAGCAATCTGGAAGTACAGTAGTAAAGGACCGGTGGCGGGGGACTAGAACAGGAAGAGATTCTGCTTTGTATATTCTCTGGCTTCATTAGAATCTACCACATGGCTGTCCTACCTCCAGAAAGAAAAGACTTGAAGAATACCTCCAAGACAATTTACTTGTATAGTTCTCTGTTTTCCAACCATTATTCATAGTATCAACTACTTAGCCCAAGTCTTTATTTTTCATATTGATAAAATACATTTACCGTAAGGACTAATGTAAGGAGCATGTCAACTCCTTCAACAGTTTCTATCCAAAGGACAATAGTACTTAGTTTTCCTTATTAATAAGTTTAACTGTGATTTGTTGAATACTGTCCTTGTGCCAACACATGTGCTGGACTTAAGGCATGATGAGACCTAGGTCTTATTATAAGGAGCTCATAATGTAATAGGAAAGACAGGGAAGTAGACAAGCAACTTGCTTATCCCAAAACTGTGCATTTAGGACCTGCTATGTGCGGGGCAAATCAGTACAGTGTTGTGTGTGTGAGAGGCAAGGAAAAGAAGACATGAGAAACATCAAGAAGACACATCTAGCTCATCAGTGGAGGTCACAACCCCAAGACAAGAGTCAGACTTGCCCAGAGCACGGGCTCCCCACAGGGCTAGGACTCCTCCAGGACTGAAACTTAAGAGCTCGTGAGGTGGAGTCAGGGACATTCAAGAAGTAAGACTGGTTTGAGAGGAGGGGAGGAAGGGTCACTGGCAGTGACAGAGCAGGAGCTACGTGACTTGGAAAAAGGAGATCACACAACCATGCTCCTAGGGTGAGACTCTAACCCAAAGGCCGAGAAGAGACACAACTTGGGATTCCCAGCAGTACTTTACAAACTTGGCTGACTGTCAGGATCATTAAAAGAGGCTGATTTTCTGTTCCCACCCCAAAAATTTTTTAATGAGAATTTAAGAGCAGGAGGTGGAGGAGGAGGTAGAAGCAGAGACAAGAAAGAAGAACGTGTGTAAATGGACTTGCGAACAGAACAGAAAAGGAATGAGGCAGAGGCAGGGAAACTACATAAGAAACAGGATCAGCTTTAGAAAGTGGGAGGAAATGGGGTGCTGGAGGATGAGAGCAAAGGGCTGAGCAAAGGGAGCGAGAGGCGAGCAGAGAGCAGATCCTGAGAGGAATCAGGGTGGATGGACGCAGGACCTTTGAGCATCCTCATGAGTCAGGTGGGGGTACTTCCACCCCAGCTCACAGGGCTCGAGCACATAAAGCTAAGCGCCTTGGCCAAGCTCACCAAATCGCAGCCAAGTCAGCAGTCTGCTGCTCCACACCTGCTAGACCGATGTCCCATCTGATGCTCCAATGGGCATGTCACTTTGTGTACCAACTCTCCATGATGACTGCACTCCAACACATTCTAAAGACAATTTCTTGTGAAAACGACATTGCTTTAGGCCTAAATTCTGTAAAACTAATAATAATTTAAAAGAAGAGAATTGGAATGCTTACTGTCCATTTTGTTTGAGTACTGCCATACTTTTGAAGCTTCATAAGCTTTGTTTCTAATTGAGGGAATTCAGGCTAAAGAAAAACTTCTGATATTTTAGTAGATAGTAGCCACCAAAAGATATATTTTGTTTACAATATTTGCTAAGTCATATTGTATTACATTTTTCACAATGTTGTGACACATATTCTCTTGACATGATTTCTTATAACTTCATGTGAATAAATCAACAATTACATGAATAATAATTTCAGTTTAAAAAAATGGGACCACTGGCTTACCCAAAATCTAACAATAAAAATAGAGGAAGGTGTACTGCATTAGCAGCCTCACTGAGGAAAGCACCCACAAGAAAGACCGAAGCCACAGGAACAAAGAAAGCTTTCATTAGGAGCTTGAGACCAACATCCTGGACCCTCAAGTCAGGACTTCACAAAAATGTCAACCCCCATTGGGATTTTACCTCCAGATTATATACTTTCGTGGTTTCCATAGTAACCACATTATCTCATTACCTCATTTTAAGAATTTTACAAGAATGTTATGCAATTGCTATGAGGTTTACATTTCCCGCACAGTGTTGAGCATCTGCCTGTTGTAGGGCACTGTGGTTTAATGTTTGATCTGTTCCACAAGTTGTTTTAACTATTTGTTCCTATTTTATCACCCGGGTTTTCTCTAAGTGGGTTTATGGTTAGCTACATGGAAGGGTGTGAGGGAGTGAGTTTATCTATAGTTTAAGTGAACTTAAAATGACCCTTCCTTAAAATGGAGTTCAAAAATGGAATCTCTTCTGCCCCATCAGTACAAGAGAGTACTGCTCTGCCATAAAGAAAGATACACTCGAGCCATTTGTAGGAAACTGGATGCACTGTGAGACCACGCTGCTAAGTGAAATAGCCCAGACCCAGGAGCTTCTATACCACCTGGCTTCTCTTGTAGGAGAAACACAACTATAAATAAAGAGTAAAATAAAAGACGGTTAACAAGAGTAGGGAGACAGACTTTTCTCAAATGGGAGGGGGATCAAGCTATGGAGGGAGGGCGAGGGAGGGGAGGCAAAGGGAGGAAAAGAGGAGGGAAGATGCGCTGTGTGCATGCGTCAGCTCCACACAAGGCACATGAACAGTAGCAAGCACCCAAAGGCAAATATGTGTGTGTGTGTGTGTGTGTGTGTGTGTGGCCTTTAATATATATATATATATATATATATATATATATATATATATATATATATATAAAAGCTCTTCCTATTGTTCAGATTTCACCGCTAACACTGTCTACATGAATCAAGGGCTTTCCAAGCGCCAGACGCTTGCTGTCTAATCTGCAGTCTCATGTCTTCCTCCCCACAGTGGCGAGATCAGTGCACCAGAACTTTACAGACTGGAGCACAGGCAGGGGGCCCGTAAGTCATTCACCCGCAGTCCCGCAGCTTCCGAGTGGCCGAGCCAGGCAGCAGATCAGGCTCGCGCGGCCCCACAGCCTGGGCTCCTCGGCCGGAAGCCAAGCCACAGGTCCTGCTTCCCTTCTGTGGTCGTTCAGTCCCACGGAAGGCTGTCTACTCCCAGCATTCAGTGATGGATGGAACCAGAAGACTGATTTCATCTCCATTTTGCAGTATCTGTAAACTTGCACTGAAATGGTAAAATATATGTCATCTGTGCTACCTACAAGGAACTATAATCAAATAGTTTTTTTCATGTCTCTCCCTCCTCCCTGAGTCTAGATGGCTATTATTATGAGCTACAGAGTGACTCAATTTTTAAAAATTTTATGAAACCCCATCACAGACCATATCTCTATATGCTCCTGTCGGCATGAATCATATAAATACAGCATATGTGCCATATAGATAATCAAAAATATTTTATAGCAAGTCCTTAACCATAAAGGAATAAGCAAACTTACTGGTTTAGGTGGATGAGCCCTGCAAGCTTGGCCAGTTTCAGTCATCAATGAATGCTCAACAATGTCCTCTACAGAGGGATGAAGGAAGTAGGAAGAGACCTTGATCTCAGGCCATTTCTGTCATTTGAACCCCAGCATAATGGCAGATGACCCCAGGCCCCTGTGCAGGTTAACTGTCCTTTCAGCACCATTTCAGGAGTTTCTACCATTTCCTAGACTCACAAGGGGTGCCGGAGTCCTCTCTTCTCTGCCCCTTCTTTCCAGAAGGTACTCTTTGAGATGCCATCTTACCTGCTTTCCCACCCCTGCCCACTGTGCACTGCCTACCATCTCTCTTTCCCACCACTCAAACCCTTTGGCTACTGCTGGGGACCTCTGTGGCTCACAGCTTTTCAGTCCCCCAGAAGGACTTGTGCGGACAGCTGCCCTCCCAAAAGAGGAAGCAAAACAGAAGGCAGAAGAGGAAGCACTCCTCCAGGAGGCAGGAGCAGACTCCTTCATGGCTTCCCACCTCTACCCCTGGAGGTAGCTCTTCAGTACTTTTAACAACCTCCTCTCTGCCACCCAGCACCTCAACTGGTGCCTCTCCAGCCCCTCCTCTCTCTCCTGTCTCCCTTGCTGATCTCCCCAGAGTGCAAAGACTATAAAGGTGGTGACACTCCCAAGTCTGCCCCTTGTTTCCTCTGCTTCTCTAGCTGTATATGTTGCATCCCTCCATGTGGCTCTTCCTACGCTTTTCAAGCTTCAACCTCAAGTCTCCATTCCCTTCTTCCTTTCTATCCATCCTCTCCCTAAACACCTGTGCCTGTATTCTTCTGCTCTCAATAAAGGGCCCAACTCATGAGCAGCCAGAAATCCCAGTCTTACCACACCTTGGTACTGTGCTCCTTGGCAGGTCCTGTCCATTTGGCCCCCAAAATATATCTCTAACCTATTTGCTTATCTCCATTCCAACTCCCACAATTCTAGTCCAGTATCTCATTAATTCATTCTGCTATTGTTTTCTTTTTACAAATAGTTCTTAGCACTGAATGATCTTCTGGACTTACACCCCTGCTTAGGAAGCACCTGATTCCTGCCTCCTTAGTTGTCTTGTTCATGTCTGTAGTTCTAAAGCCCAGAACAGTGCCTGATAGGCAGTGAACACTCAGTGAATAATGAGTGCGACAACCTTCGATGTGCCTTATATTGCCTTTGAATTTAAATGAAATAAAGCCATCAAGACTTTTATTTTTAGCTCAACTTTTCTCAGAGACGAATTGTCTAAGAATTCCAGCATTTTTTCATTCTGGCTAGTTTTTCAGTATAAAGACACATTTTATATTTCAGATTAAAATCTAAACCCCTACAGTCACTTTTAGATTGTTCTGGGCCACTCTACCAGCATGCTATGTATGTTTAGTCTACAGTAATTAATTGAGATATTTCCTTTTCCTTCAAAATTCTGAGTTCAAATTGATTTTATATGGAACTGAGGGAGTGGTTGCCATTTCTGTTTTTTTTTTTTTTTTTTTTTTTTTGTTTGTTTGTTTTAATGTACTTAGTACCGGGTCTACAGGGTCTCACTATATAGATCAGACTAGTAGTGATTCTCTTGTTTTCAGCCTCCAAAGTACTGGGATTATAGTTGTGTGTCACCACGCCCAGTCTCAATCGCTGTCTCAGTGCACCCCGGGGGTGGGGCTGGCACAGCATGCCGGGGATCGAACCCCAGCCACTACACTCTGCCTAAGCAGGCGCTTTAGTCTGCTGAGCTATCTGGCTGGCCCTGCCATTCCTAAAAGTAGCAGCATTTTTTGTGGTCACATAATAGTTCACATGTCTTCTCACATATTTTTATAGCATACTTTCACAGGATATTTATTTTTTATATTGGTAGGGACTCTTATTCTGTTGAACACTTTGATGAGTGTTTGAATCTAAAGTTTGGGCCAGGAGTTGGGAAAAGTCAAATCCTTGTACTAAAAGGAATTGAGGCTCTCAAGAAAGGAAGATATGAGGGATGTTTTCTTAATATAGGTCAAAAACAGTTGTACAGCCACAATAGCATCGTCAGTCACTCATTAAGAAAATACGTCAATTCTAACTAATTTGACTGGACAATAACTTCTCTCTGAATCATGATGTTGATTTGATAATGACACTGTTGACTGACAGTAAGTCAAGGGCTGGCACTATGTCCTTGTCCTAACCGCTTGGCATCTTGCTTCCTTACCACTTGTCTAAAGCTGGCCAGAGAATAAGTGGTAGACTTGGATGTGAACCCAGATGTCCTGTGCTCTTAATAGGACACAGAACAGCTCCTTGACCCAGTACTGACAAAACCCCGCCAGCTAGCAATATTCTTGGGATAGAAACTTTGGAAGAAAGAAACTGTGTCATTTTAGAGTTTATCCACGAAAGTAAGAAAGCGAGAGTCAAGATACAGTCTTAGAATCTACCAGAGTGGAATGTTTGCATTAAAAATTCATATTGAAACTTAAACCTCAATATAACAGGACTAAAAGGGTGATTTGGACATGAGGCTGACTTACCGAGGGGCTAAGGGGCAGCTCCGGCCCTTGCCCCTCTACCTCTGCCACAAGAGGATACAGCCATCAGGCACCAGCATGCAAGCAGATGGCAGCTGGCACCAGACACTGAATCTACAGTCACAAGATTCTGGACTTTCCAGATTCCAGAATGACGTGATTTTTAAATTACCCAGTCTAAGCTGTTGTGTTATAGCTGTACAAATGGACCAAGACGGTATCTGAATAAAAATGTGTACTAAAATTAGAAGTAAGACAAACATGATGTTCTGCTCAGATGCTATAAATAGAAACCTATTTATAAAAAAAATCAAAAAAAGAATCATAGACTGTAAAGAATGACAACTCACCACATGCAGACACACACACACACACACACACACACACACACAACTCTGGAGAGAGAGTACAAGACTGGTATGGCTAGAGAAGCAGCCATTCAAGGGACTCAGGCTTCAAAACAATTCATAAGGGGTGGGAGGGGAAACACAGAACAAAGGAGGGGACAAGACAGGAGAGGTGACCTCTGTGGAGAACGTCAGAAATGCATGACTTAAGCCAGGAAAGAACTGGAACCAGTGAAAAATGCCAAAGATGACAAAAAGGTTAGGCTGCAAAAACAAAAAGAAAACTTATTTGGAGCCAGAAAATGAATAAAGAATATTCTGTCCTTGGCTTTCTGTGAGAAGTGGACATTACCAATAGCCTGGCATTTATCAGGAGCTATCAGGATATTTGGCTTAGATACACGCCAGGCACGGGTCCACCTTTCTGACAACTGTAAGGAAGATTCCAGACTCTCACAAGGAGACAATGAACCTTTTTACAAATACACAAACAAAAATGTCATGGATGATGCAAAGCCATTCTCATTGTGCTTAATGTTCACTTTCTAGAAAGAACAAAGAGTAAATGGCAGACTACATGTTGTTAAGAAGTACCAGAAGCTAAGAAAAAAATAGTGAATCAGAAGCCTCTAAGGTATTCCAATCAAGCTCGGTCTTTAAGCTGGGACAAATTCTGTCCTAAATTGCTGAAAGACTAGCACAACTATCTTGTGGAATCAACAGCGTCATCCTAACATGAAAGTGAACCTTCCAAGATTCCAGAGCCTCTGCGATTGCTCTTCCTGTGGCTGGGCCTACACTTCACTAACGACTGTCCTCTACCTTTCAATCCTCAGAGTTCCCTGATCACTATGTAAGCATCTCAAACTGTCCCATTCATTCCTCTTTTTCTCCTACCCAGATTCATCTCTCTTTATAGCATTTACCACTTCCTGAGGAATAGTTCTACTCATTCCTTTTTTTCCTTCCCTATTAGAATATAAGTCACATAGGATATGGACTTTGCCTCATTCACCACTTTACCCATGATAGCTAAGCAATCCAAATGTTCAATCAATATTTATTGAATTAGGCTTAATAGAAGCCAATGCTTCAGTGAATTTTTAAAGTGAATTTGTTTGCTATACAATTATAAGGCACTCCCTCCCAACTCCCTTCAGTTTTTGAAAAAGTAACAAATAAATAACTTATTTAACAGGCAAAAAAAAAATCAAACTGATAAAAGGATAAATATGTACAAGAGTAGGAAGATCCTACTTGGTAATAACTTTTTATGTGTCAGTTTGCATTTTTTTTTTTTTTTTTTGCAGGTCTGGTGATTGAACTCAGGACCTCTGCATTGACCTATTGCTTCAGCCTTTTTAAATTTTTTGTTTTGAGACAGGATCTGGCTAAGTCTCTAAATTCCCCATGCCGGGCTTGAACTCGTGATCCTTCTGTCTCAGCATCCACGGTACAATGTTGGGATCACAGGCTTATGCCACCGGTGTAAGTAACTTTTTATGAAAAAGGGAGTATGAAAGAAAATATTAGTATAAATCAGTAGCGTGGTGGTCACATTTTAAAAAAGTAATTTCAGGCTTTATTAGCATAACAACTTTAGAAGTATATTAGAACCCTCATGTATATTTACTACCTGTCATGACACCCCCACATGCTGACTAGGTAGGCACTTGGGGAGGCGCCAGCGCTATTCTTTAAGGCACTTCCTCTGCTCATCTCCTAAGACCCTCTGGCAAGAGAAACTGAAGTGGCCACCCATGGGGTCTGGTCAGCCAATGTCCCCAACATATCTAAAAGACTCAGGCCCAGTTTGGAGACCTAACTGACAATAACATGCACTAGGAGTCCTGTGTGAAATTGAACAGTGTATTTAGAGAAGGCTAGCAGGGGACAAAAGTGTAAAATAATAACTATCCAGGGCCCATGTGTCCCTCTGGCAGGTGCTCAGGTAATAAAGTTGACCCATCACCCCCACAAATACCTGTGCCTCTCAGCGACCTGGAAAGGTTTCCTACAGGCTGGAGAGAAGACAGGACTGGCCTGAAGAGAAGGACAACTTGTGGCAGCTGCTACATGCTTCTGAGGGACCGTGAATCAGGAAGAGGGGGGAGCTCTATTTTACTCCTAACTCAAACCTTGGAGCAGCTCCACAGGGACCAGAGAAGGAAAAAAGCAAAGAGCAGCAAACAAGGAATCATATAGCCTAGGCTCCACCCCTCCTCTGGCACCTGCCGGGAACTGGTAGGATCTGAACAAGTCAATCGCCCTTTCTGGGCCTCAGTTTCCCCGACTGCCAAGTGGCAGAATGCCTGGCTGTCCTGCTTTCTTGCCTTTGAGGGCAGCCCTTTGAAGGCCGCCAAGTTATCTACACGCAAGTGATTACCAAGGTACAGCATCAAAGTTTAATTTCTGATTGCTAATGAAAGCTACAAGTGCCGACAGAGAAGCGCCAGCTGTCCCAGAGCTGGGGAGATCAAATCGGGGACGACAGGCACAGCTGAGCAGGGTCCCAGCAGTCGCCCCTCCCGGGAAGGGGCAGGAGCGGGTGAGCGATGTTCTCTCAGCCAGTGGCACCAGGGTGTGTCTGCCTTCTTTGCTGCTGAGGGTGGTGCAACTGTTTGTTTCTGATTTTTAGTGTTAGGACCTCTTTGGCATGGCCAAAAGTTTCACTGTAACACTATACACACATATATAAGTGATGAGAGTTGGAGGAAGGGCCGCATCCTCCGTAGCACGCACCTGTGTAGGAAAATTCATCATCACTGGAAGGGCTGTGTGCCGGATAATGGGTTCAGCTCAGCTTCCTTTCACAAGGGGCATGTCTCTGGGAACAAGACCGGTGTGATGGATACATGCAAGGCATCACTGAGACTACAGAGAAGGCCAAGACACATTTTATACTCATACATGTTTTACAATAATTCATTAGTTTTACCAGCATCTAAGTCAGAAGACATAGAAGCCTTAGGGAATTGTTTTATGGGGTTTTGGGGGATACACTGAATTAAACCAGTCTACTCAGTTTAGATAAAGGAAACAAAGTTCTGAGAAAAACAAAAACTTTTAAAACATTTGTCTTAACTCTGTACAAAGCAAACATAGGTCCTGAATATTGAACTTCAGTCATTAAATAAAAGATGGCACTAACTATAAGATGTCCTATTAATTACTACATGCAGGGAAAATTTTAAACAGCATCAAAGTTTAATTCCCGATTGCTAATGAAAGCTATAAAAGAAGTCTTCATCACTTGAAATCTTATTGTGTCTTTATTGAAAAGCACTTTTAAATTGGCTTGGATTGGTTTTCATCACGGATACATGGTTAAGAGAAATACGCTGGGGGCGGCATCCCTAAACCCTCTGCAGTGTCAGAGTCCGGCTCTCCCAAGTCAGTCTTGACTAGGCGTTCCCAGCCTCTGAGTTCATCCCGCCAAACCACCCTGAGCCACAGACCGGGAGGCAGCACAGCGCGTCTCGTCTCGGAAGGGAAACCCCGTGTTGTCTCCGAGATGGCCTTCGAAGCCTCAGACACCCACTCTGCAAGTTCCGGCACAAATCTAGTCCAGAGCAGCAACTCGCAAGGCTGGTACAGCCAGCAAGAAGGCTGAGATGCATCCCGATCGCAGACATATGGGATCAAGAACGTACACCATGGTTGGAGAATCGAGTCTGCAAAACAACCTTCTAATAGCAGAACAGGCTTATATTTCTTGTTAGTGCCGTTTTCTGTCCCTAATCCTAACGCCTGAATGTGGAGCTGCTCCGAGTCTCCCTTCTGCTGCATCTATTTCTTTGTCAGTCCTGACCTAGACAGCCACGAGCCCCCTCTCTCATTCCTCGGCCCGACAGCTGAGTCCGCCTGCTCCAGGCTTTGGTCCATGTCACACACGCACTTGCTAACTGTGGTTTCTCTACAGTCCATCCTATGAGGACAAATCACTCAAAACTGGTCTATCATCATTAACTATGTGTCCAGATATTCCCACCAAACTCCTCTTAAAACCATGCAATCTGACTTTATTCTATTTATTAAGCTTGTTTTCCACCGTCCTCATGCTCTGGCTGGCTTGATGTGTGGCCAATCTCCTCCTAATCCTCATGCCCGCCATATGCATCCCCCTGCATCACACTTGTTTTACACTATCTCCCTCCCCAGCTGTCTAGTTCTACTCCTTTCCCCATAACAAACTCTTCCTATACTTCTGTGGGCCCTGAAGACTTCTCCCATTTTCCCAGTTTGCTGCTGGTGAGGATATTTGGGTTTTAGACCAAATGTGCATTCTTACTCTTTCTCCCTATGCCTCTGTCAGTTTAGAATAATCAAAAGAAAAGTAAGTTTTAGGGCTTATCATCTTCTACCAAGTAGGCATCAGTTCATCTTGCCCTTCACAGTTGTCACAGGTATCTCCTCACCTCCACCACCACTGAGCTCACCCAGCCATCACTATCGCCTCCTAGACCCATATCAGTAACCACAAGGACCAGCAGATCCACTGTGCCCACTACCACAGCCACAAAATGGTCTGACTTGCTTCTGTGGAAAACAGAACTCTAAGCACCCACTCAAGTTGAACAGGTCAAGCTGGTCTGCGAGAGAGGAAAGTGAAGTCATAAGAATAAGTGGGATTGCTGGGAAATGGAACCACTGAACCAACAGCTGCAGGAGGATGTGGAAGTCTAAAGGAAATTCCTGAGGGCCTATATACTCTTATGTGACTTAATCACCCAAAACTTTTGCCATGACTTAAGAGTGTCAGAACATGTTTTATTTATTAAACTTCTCTGAGACAATCGTTAGATCACTTAAAATATGTATGGTACCCATCAACCGAGGAATGGATAAAAATGATGTGGTATTTTGATAGAATGGAGTATTACTCAGCTATAAAAAGATAAATTCAAGGCTTTTATAGGTAAATGAATGCAAGTAGAGACTACCCTTCTAAGTGAAATAAATTAGACCTGCATGTTGTAAACATTGTATTGTCTCCCCAGTGTAAGAACCTGAAAGAGTAAATAAAATCTGAAAGGTACAATGGATACTTTGAAAGGAAAAGAAGCTGTTCAAAGGGAAGGAACAACTGGGATGAGAGAAAGGAGAAAAGAGAGGGGGAGGTGGGAAAGAGAGAGAGAAAGACAGAGACAGAGGAACAGATCTGTACATGCACAGGATAGCTTGGGTAACTGTACTTCTAATTTCTGCTAGTCTACTGAAAGGAGCAATTAATGCTTAATTTTTTTCTCCTTTTTTATTTTTCATAACTTTTGGACCAATTTTTATGCTTATATATGCTAGTCTGAACAAGTAATTTGAAGACAACAATATGAAATATAACAACCATTGTTGAATTCATTGTTGTTTAGTGAAATTTTGTATCCTTTCTAGTGTTTTTTTTATATTTTTTAAATCTTTTATTCAGTTATTTATTTGGTACAGGGTCTTACTATGCAGCTGAACTCATAGTGATCCTTCTGTCTCAGCCTCCCCAGCACTGGGATTACAGGCATGCGCCACCACTCCCAGTAGTTTTGGTGGCCCACACGGCATCCCATGGGTTCCAGGGACAGCATGGCATATAGTACCAGGTATCGAACCTGGGTCCTTATGCTTGCCAGGCAGGCACTTAGACCACCAAGCTATCTTCCCAGCCCTGATTCTAACATGTTTTGTTTTGCTTTAATCTTTTACTATTTTTTTATTATCTTTAAAAATATGTATGGTAGAGGGTTAGCAGCACAAACCCTAGAGACAGACTGCCTCAATAGTACCCCACTGTGGGGACCATGAGGCTAGCTTATCTCACAAGGTTGTTGTCAGGGTTAAATGAAAAATTCTTAGAGCAGCGCCCAGTATAGAGTAAGCATTCAATGAGTATTGGCTACCACTACATTATCATCATCATCATTTTTATTTAAAACAAATCTATGTCTTATCATTAATTTTTACTACATCTACTGGCTGCCCATCTCCAAACACAAGGCAAAGCCTGGCTTCTCTGACACCCTTTCTTCAACAGACACGAAAAAATACTCTTCCCTAGTGCTTGGTCATCAGCTTTATTTTTTGGTTAATTCTCTTTCAGAAATGTTATCAACGCAGCTCCCCCCGTGTGCCCTAAGCCTACAGCCTAAGCCAGGGCTCTCCACTGTCTTCTGACATCTTGGCTGATGCAAGCACAAGAACTTCAAAAGCAACATGCTTCTCCGGGTTCCCCTCATCTGTGGGACAAATCCACAGCTTTGCACTGGCCGTCTTCCACAGAGGCCTTACGTGCCTTGCACTGAGTGTTCCAGGGCTTGGCGCAGGCTGTCCTTTCACCTGGAACTGCCTTCCCTTCCCCTTTGGTCTCTAATTAGAGCACTACGCGAGCCCCCTGAGAAGCCCTTCCCCCTCCTGTAGGCTCTCAGAGCACCCCAAAAGTCCCATATCATAGCCCTTCCCACACTGGATGATAATGGCTTCTCTTTAAGAACTTAAGTGAGCAGTTGATGTTTTATTCGCTTTTGCACCCCTATCATGCCTAGCACAGTGTCTGATGCAAACTATTTTTTTAAATTGATCCATAGATTTCTGAACCTGGGATACCTTTACTATGGTCTTTGATACTAAAGAGACAAGCATTCCCACCGGTGGGGTCCCAAGACTGTATCAAGGGGTGGAACCAAAGGAGAGCAAGCAAGATAGAAATGCAAGACTACGAGTTCCAATAAATACTGGGTTAGCGCAGCACCCTACAAGAAATGAAATTGCATGTGTCCTGGCATTGTACCTTCCACTTGATGATTAGGGCCTTCGGGCGCAGGTCCTGCTGTCACTAATTGGAATGTGTTTTCCTAATATTCAGCTTGGGCTCTTTTGTTGATTCATGTAGCACCTTGCTTAATTAAATAATGCAAGCACTCAGTTACAGAAGGTCATCGAATTTGCACTTCACAACTCAAGAGGCCGTTGTGGAAATAGCCACTCGATGCTGGCAGACACTAAACAGCTGACTGGCAGCACCACTTGCAATGGGAAAACTGAAATGATCGTCCTCTTTGATAGCTGCTGCCGCCATATGGGGCTCCGTTGTACATTTGGGTGAGCTCTGGATGCGCTGAGGAGAAACACTGTAACAACAAGCACAGAAACTTCCAAGGCAGCATCAATAAAATAATCAAATTCATGAATGGCAGTAAAATGATCAGCAGTGATTACAAACTGTACAACTAACGTTGGCATTATGTTTGCCTCACCAAAATCCTTCCAGTAGGTTTTGCTTTTAAGACAATACAGTAAGGATGCAAAAGAAAAAGGAGCAAGGAGAGAATAGATGGCCGAGATTAAAACCTCAGCTCTTGGGCCCAAGAGATAGCTCAGCAGCATAAGTGCCTTCCTGCAAGTGTAAGATCCTGAGTTCCATTCCCGGCTCCCTCCCCCTCCTCAGAAACACTTTTCTATCCTCTGCAGCTGTCCTGTTTTCCTTTGTCTCTCTAGGTCTTCTCTCTGTATAGAAAAAAAATGTGTTTCTTCGATATTGTGTCCATTTTACCCATTGTCAGTCACTTGAAATTAAGTCACATATATAGGAAAATACATACAAGGTCTTATATATGAAATACATATTATTATATGTGTAAAAAACCTTATATATATGAAATACATATTATATTTAAAAAGCCAGATAGATAGATAGATAGATAGATAGATAGATAGATAGATAGATAAACAGACAGACACTCAACATGCCACCAGGATGTGAAATGAATAGTGCATGCTCTCCCCCGATAGTTCACAGAAGAGTGAAGACCTGGTAGCCAGGCCTGTCCTGTGGCCTGGGTGCAGGTAGCCCATGGCCCCCAGCCTTGCACTGGGATTCTCTGTGATGCCCAGTGGCATGTCCCGACGGGTTTGCATCTTCCACTCACACAGGGTCCTTGACCTCCTCTCCCCTTCCCAGCAGCCGTGGGTCCCACTAACTCAGATCTTCACACTTCTAGGCCACACACACCCCCAAGCCTTTGCCCCTGCTCTTTTCTTTGCCCTCATCTTCTCACAGATGTCTGCACTGCCAGCTTCCTCTCCTCCATTTGGCTCAGATGTCCCCTTCCTCAGGAGACCTCTGACCGCGTTTCACTACAAGTCCTGCCCCAAGCACCTTCTCCTGCCAGCCCTGCTGTCCCAGCTCTGAAAATGCACGTCACTAAGGCAACTGCATTTTCACTACCTGTCTGTCCTCTCTGGCCACCAACTACCAAGTTCCAAGGAGCTAAGAACGCATAAAAGTGCTGGCACACAGGAAAGAAGGACTTGATGACTGTGTGATGGAGAAGCCAAGTAGATGGCGCCAAAGTTAGCTGGGCCTCTGGCCCTTGAGAAAATGAAAACTTCCAGAGGTGGAAAGGCAAAGCCAGGAGGGGCCATCCCAATGGCTTGGCCACCAACATCCATTTCTCCCTGGTTAGAGGACACATTGGCACTCAAATGTCCTCGCAGGACCTTCTCTTTCTCTGGGGAGGACACATCTGGTGTCCAGCCTCCTTGTAAGAGAATCCTTCCACTCTCAACCAGGTATGGCCGGGCCAGCCCTATCATAATGGTTGCTTCCCATTCGCACCCAACAGTGGCATATCTGCAGCAGCCTCTAGGCAGACTGCTCCCACTAGACCACCTCTCGGATTCCTCTGTCCTCACCAGGCAGTCCTTCTCTGGGTCCCACCCACTTCCAGCCCTGTGTCTCCCAGCTCTGGTGAATCTTCTAAGCCAGCAGCATCCTCCCCCAGACTGCCTCTATTTGAAAAAAAATTATTATTCATTTATTTGGTACAGGGACTCATACACAGCTCAGAGTAGTGATCCTCCTGTCTCAGCCTTCCCAGCACTGGGATTACAGGATTGAGCCACCGTGCACAGTTTCGCTGGCCAGCACAGTGTGCCTGGGGTTCTGGGGCTGGCATGGCATGTGGTGCTCGGGATCGAATCCAGGTCTTTGTGCTTGCCAAGCAGGCACTTAGACTGCAGAGCTATCTTCCCAGTCCCCAGATTGTCTCTTTATTCAAGTTAACCAATTCCATTTCTTTTCCTGCTACCCAAAGAATCCTGACACAATATGAAAGAAAATAACAATTCTGAGAGCTATCTCTTTTTAAAAATTTTTTTCTATAATTTTATTGAGAGACAAATAGCAATGAGACAGTTTCAAATCAAATTGGTAGGACAGTTTCAATAATTAACACTTTGCATATTGTCTTCTTAGTGATTATTTGCTGTACAAGATGCAGATATGATATCCTATTTACAAACACTATTACAACAAATCCCTCTATTCATTAAGAGAATGTAACTATATATCTATCCCAACCATTTTGAATACACAGATACAAAATGAACATTCATTTACATAACCCCTTTTTTGTTTAGTTTCGTCATTTGAATATTATAGGTGAATTAACTCAGCAATGTATTCTAAAAGAGTCCATTATTCCATAATAGTATTGGTTCTTCTGCTTGACTGGCAGTGTCAGAAATTGTTCACCTGAGTCCCCTACAGCTCAACATAACAACATGGCTTTACTTCTTATACTTCGTTTTTATACTTTTCTGCTGGATGGTTAAGACTAAGGTAAAGCAAGACCTATGCAACAAGAGTTGTAGCTTTTGGGTCTGATAAGGTCAGTCAAATCCCCTCAGGATTTATCCTAAGACTCTGTACCTCAGATTGTAGAACCTTTGTCAGTGTCAGCCATGTGGATGAGTCACGGCCATTGCTTGGCCAGTGTGCTCTCTGTGAAAGCCTGAGAGAATGTTTTCTCTCCATGTGACTCTCCTTAGGCACACTCTACATCATCAATCACTTTCTTCTTTGGCCCCATAATCTCCTTGATCAGAAAATTTGGGACACTACCGAGTTATATGACGTTACAGTACAAGTTGTCATATGTCCTGAGTCTTAATTGACCTTGAAGATATACTCATAAGTGAAATAAACTGGACACACATGTGTAAATATCATATAGTTTCCCTAGTATAAGAACTCAAAGGAAGAAATACAAATAGAAAAGTATAATACAACTAAAAGGAAAGCAACAACTTGAGGACTAGACAATGAAAAGAGAGCAAGGAGAAGAGCTAGGAAACACGACAGGGGCAAGCCATACAGTTATATGTAGAAGATGGGTAAGGCAATGATCCAGAGAATCTTCAGAAGATTTTTGAATCTAGCAATTAATTGGAATGATTCTCAACCTGACTAACTATATATACAGACACCTGTGAATTAAGCAACTGCACTGAAGATGGTAATTTGTAATAGTAGGTTCATGCTTGGGGTGCCTGTCATTCTGGTCTTCTGAATACGGGCTGCTTGTCATGACATGTCAGTTGCTGCTGTGCTGTCTCTTGGGTAGATGATTGTTCAAAAAGAAGAGGGTGGTGAATGAAGGCAAGAGACAGGAAAAAGAATGTTGTGGGACTGTCCTGCTACAAGGTTGTATATGGTTAGATTTCTGGACTTATGTGTAAACATAAGAATTATATAATTTTTTATGCCTATTTTTAAAATACATTTTAATTTTTAAAATGTTTTTTCATCATATTCTGTAGGGAGTTAAAGTTCAACATATCAATACTTGATGAAAAATACCTGTTCCATATTATGCCTAAGATGTTTGATATTCAGACAGATAGTGAAGTTAAGCTTAACAGCCTAGGTTGTATGGTAATAACAATAAGCTTCTCTTCTGGAGGGTTAACAACCTAAGTTTGCAGACCAAAATTAGAGAAAAAGGAGCGCTGCAAGGAAAGCCAACATTTTGGCCCTAGCCTTCTGAGAGCTATCTCTTAAACAAGAGTAAGTTCTATGCTTTGGCTCAGAGGGGGATGGGAGCACTGCGGCCCCAGGCAAGAGCTGTGATCAGTTCCCATCTTTGAAGAAAGAGCAGGACTCTAAAAGCAGGGAAGGAGAAGGCTCTAGCATGAGGGACACAACACTGATGCTTTAAGCCCTTCCACTGCAAGCCAGCCCCTCCATCAGCCGTTCCTCAAGAGCCCTCACCAGTAGGCCAGGGGCACAGGATGAAAGCTGGGCCTTTGGGGAACTCAAGTAAGACTGAGATGTAAGGGCAAGTGAAGCACAAAAATCTCAGTATAGCTCTGAGGTGGTGAAGAGAAGAATGCACACAGGTAAGTCTTCAGACTCTGCCCATGCATCCTTATGACTCAGCCTGAAAGTGAGGCTCGAAACATAATTTAGCAAGAAATACAAACTGGAAAATAAAATAGTGACTGAATATTCCAAAACAGCAAACTAATGTGAGGACATAGGTTCAATTTGTATGTTTGCACATTACTCTTTTTATACCGTGGTTGTCTTGAGCTATAGAAAATCCCAATAACAATGTTAAATGTAAGTAACATCTCTTTTCTTTTTCATTTCCCAATTACTCAAAAAAGAAAATTAGACCACCATAAGTTATACTTTTCATTTTCACTAATCAGTTTCTCAAAACTTTTTCTGAAACTGTGCATCCCCCTTCCCATTCCCTTCTGTACAGGAGTTCCAGCATCCATAAATTAATGGAGAGAAAAACTAGAAAGCATTTTTAAAATTTCAATTTTACTTGGTTAGAAGACACAGGCAACCAGTCGGCTGCAAAGTGTAAAATCCTGTTGCTTACACCAATGCGTAAACATTTAGAGAATGTAAGTGTTGAAAACGTTAGCAGGAAAGGAACACTTTCTACATTAGCAGATGGATGAAATGCCTGTGGGAAGGAAAGCGATGATTGAAGTCCTCTTTTCTTTACCTGCTTTTGGTTGAAGATGGTATCTTTAAGGTGATGTCTCCCAAAATAGCCCGATAAATTCATTTCTGTAGTGTTAAGACAAGTCTGGCTTAACACGTGCAGAGAGGTAAGCGGTTCTGGCCTGGGCAGGTGGCCAGCTGAAATCATTAGGGACTAGCTCAGAACAAATAGATAAGCAAAAACACCAGGGGGAAAGACTCAGCAGCTGACTGCTCCTGAAGTACAGTGATGTGCCCAGCATCAGCCACAGACATCACGGGCACCCAAGAGGCTGCTCAGCAGGTCTCTGAGACCCGTGAGGTGGGGAGTGAACCCTGGCAGGAATCATCCGCTCTGTGCATCGCAGCTCTCTGCTGTCTTAGAACATGCAACTTCATTCGCTGCTCGTTGTCCCTGTTTCGTATTTCAAAGACTCTACCCATTTGTTCTATTTACTGACTGCCAATGACTGTCCTCATCCATCATTTGCCAAAGGCAGTTTTCGTCATCAATCCTACGGGAAGGTTTTCTGCATTGCACAAAAACAAGGGAGGGAAGGCTGAGTCCCTGGCAAAGCCTCCTGTCTTGCCCAGTGATCTTGGACTCATGCAGCGAATCTGAGAAGGGGAGCTTCCCCCACTTTATCAATCTCCCCTTTACAGTGTGATGATTAAATGTGGGTGCATCTGACCCTGCTGGATCTCAGTGCAAATCCTGGCTCAAGATGGGGACAGATTTGGGGATGGTCTGCTTATATAAATCGTGCTGTTTTGCAATGTGAGAATCAAGATGGTGCCAGCCCACTACATTTTAATTTCTTACTATTGACAATTAACAGTCCCATTATGCAATCAGGAAAAAAAAACTTGAGGAATTTTAGAAATCATCTGGCCCTGCGATCTTCCCTCCTATAATGGAAGTCATAGTCCAGAGAAGTCAGGTGGCCTACTCCAGGGGTCAACGCCAAGTGGCTGAGCAGCAGGGTCCAGCCAAATATATCCCACATTCCTGGGTACCCAGCACAGAACTGCGTCCCAGCACAATGAGGCTGGCACCACAGGTGACTCACTGGACACATCTTATTTAATAAGCATGCCTTCAGCCCACCTGTGGGTCACGTTTCACATGCCCCTTTTTGATGTGCTAGCTCTTTGTCACCACACTCGAGAGCACAGTGACCTCCGGTCATCTGCTTTCCTTACCATTATCAAAGCTATCCGATCATTCTCCCACAAGTGGAGATGATTAAGCACACCACCTGCACAGGACCTGGTACATAACAGGCACACGAGAGTGCACCCTGAGGGACTTTGCTCATGACACCACCTGTTCAATAGCAAATGTCCCAGAGGAATCAACCTGGAGTTGTAGCAGGCACCCATCAGAGTCCAGACGGTTTCCCGGAAGGAGGTTTCTCCAGCTAGCTCTCAGACACTCCATACCCAAGTATCCATACCCTCAGAAGGCCTGGTACAAGACACCTGGCATCAGGGCACACAGGCAAATGCCAACTACAGATTTGCAACCACCTTGAGAAGTCCTCAAGTACAGCATGGCAATTTTTAAATGCCACAGTGTTTCCTATAAAGTACTTTTTCAATAATCACAGGGTCCTTATGCAGTTTTAAATATCAGTTCAAAATGGCATATTAAGACAAGTTACAATTCATTATAAAAGACACTGTAACAAGTGATAAATACTTCAAAATGCATTTTCTACTAATGTTAAACTGTTAGTGAGATAGAAATAGACCTTTAGGATAGCCACTGAGGTACGGGTCAAGCCTATTTCCCACAGAACACAGGTTACCATCTAATATTTATAAAAATACATAGTACACAGAGTGAAAGAGAAAAAAAATCCAGCTCTTCTTAGTCCAAGCTTTTGTGCTCAGAGGAGATACCTGAGCTAAAAGCAAACTCGACACAGTCACTAAGGAATACAAGTCAAATTATCTATGGTGTTTTATTCATATGCTTGAGTAGTTAAGAAAATATGGGAACTTCTAGCAGCTGGGTGACAATGGCAGCACAGCGACCAGCATGGAATTCTGGCCTGAACAGGAGGGAGGGCATGCGAACCCTAAAAGAGAGGGGTGGGGCCCGTGATGCTTATTGTCACCGCCCCCAAAGCAGTGTTGGGATCCACTCACCCATGGCAAGGCCGAGGGCCGGTCCTCTGGGATGGCAGAACCCGCTGTTGTTTCACCCAAGGAAAACGAAAGGAATTTCGACTTTAGGCAGAAGCATCATTCAGAGCTCCCTCGGCGTACCTACTGAACACTCAAGTAGAAAGAAACATGGACTCCTAACACTACTTTCTTTTTTTATTGTAAAGAAGAAAAGCAAAATTAGAACAAAAACAGAAACAAAGCAACATAAGACAGTACAAATGGTGCAGAATTTCAGAACAAAAATGGAATATTAACAACGGTGGCTATAGTACATCCCTCATTTTAGACAAATAGAAAACCATCCCCAATTAATCTCCTCTTTTCCCACAGACCCCCTGCCACTGCTACCTGCAAAGTAGAGAAAGAAGGCTCTCCTGTGATCTGGGTCCCCTGGTTTAAGAGTCTCCACTTTTGCAGCAACCTATGTTGTTTCAGAAACATAGTTTGATAAGCAGAGAAGGCAGCCTCCCGCCTGGCAAGGAGAAGCCGTCCTCACCAGAAAGCACTTCACAGTTGCAAAGGGCAGTCGTGCACGTCCTCGTGTAAGTCTCAGCACAAAGCTAAACAACTTTCTGAATTATTACATTTGTAGGCAAAATCTGTGTTCCCGGCAAATTAATAGACTCAAACAAGATCACGTAATTGCCTAGAAGAGCCAATACCTCACAGGCAACCTTATCCTCGCCCTTTGAGCTTCATGCCTATGATTATCACCCCGAAGCAGTGCTGGGATCCATTTGTCCCAGCACTTTCGTGGCCCATGGACACACGACCTCTGGGACCTGCAGGAAGCATGCTGGAGGGACAGACAGTTTTCACAGGCAGCACAACACAGAGAGCTGTGGCATCCTCTTCACGGAAGAAAGGGTCTCAGAACTTAGCAAGCCAAAGAAGAACTCCACATAAAAATTTAAGGGATGCTCAGCACCTCACATCGACTCTACCCGACTGCTTTGATCCAGGTTAATCCCACTGATGCTACTTTCACATTAAAAAATGACTTTGTACTTATTGCCTCTTTAAATTTCATTCAAGAGGAATAAAAAGCATAATTATAATTTTAATTGAAAATATTTTCAGGGCAGAATTCCTACTTGTGATTTATGTCAGTGTAAGGTATAATCACAAAACACAGTGCATGTTTAAACTTTTTTAAAATTTATTCAAATGGGGGAGAATGATGACAGCAACAAGTGTGGTTAGTATCCTCTCAAGATGTTCCCCTTTGCTTTAAACAGCCATATCCCTTTTTTTTTTCTCACGTGGTGAAGCAGTTCCAAAAGTCCTCCTCTGTGTTTTTACTTGATTCTAGGGCTGCCTCAATTATCTGAATCAACTGAAAGTGCTCACCTTTCAGGTTCCCTTGGACTTTGGGGAGAGCTGGAAGTCAGCTGTTGCCAAGTCCTGGGAATCCGGAGGATGAGGACACACAAGCACTTTCAGAGGTCTGCCTTTCCACTGAGCACCAGCCGGCAGCAGCATTCATGGTGTTTTCCATCACAACTTGTAAAGACACCCATGAAAGAGGACTCCCAAAACTGCTTCAGAAAGTAGCAAAAACAATGGGATAAATGTGTCAAAGTGAGGGTGTATTTTGAGAGTGGTTAATGCCAATGTGCCTTTTACTGTAATAATTTTTATTTAAATATACCAGACTGCCAGGTGTGGTAGCACATGCCTGTAATCCCAGCGCTTGGGAGGCTGGGGCAGGAGAATCGCTGCGAGTTTGAGGCCAGCCCAGGCTAAAAAGTGAGTTCACAGCCAGCTTGACTTGCATAGCAAGACCCTGTCTCAAAAACAACAGCAGCAGCAGCAGCAGGAAAAAAAAAAAAAAAAACCTATATTTTTGATCAACCCTAATACTGTGTAAAGTGAGGACAAAGTTCATTTCAAACTATGACAGGCATTATATATGAATGTGTATATGTGTGTTCTTCCAGGAATAACTTTATACAGTAGAGCTTATTATACCCATTGAATGGAGAAGGAAACAGTGAAGAAAGATTTTAAAAGTTACTTGATGTGACCCATCTTATAAGCAGCAGAGTTCAGTTTTAAATGATAGTCTATAACACTGAAGAACTTCATTTTAACTTCCATGTTACGATAACATATATTGACTAAGTATTTCTGCTAACTATTTTATTGAAGTAATTAAGGTACATGTTACCACATGAATCTGTATACCATAAAGATTTTTTGTCAAAAGTAAAGAAGATTAAAGTTGAAATTTAGACTAAGTTATATCAAATTAGATAAAAGAGGAAAAATATTTATATAGGTGTTTCTACCTCCCCTTCTTTACCTCCAGCTCCCTTCTGATTTCTGTTTAGCATTTGATAATGGATATTAGTACCACTATTAACTTCACAATCACTCACATATAAGAGGTACAAAGAATAACTTGGTGCTTTTTGGGCTGTTATTTTCCTACACTAAGCCTGAAACTCAAAAGAAGCATAAATACTAGTAACTTTGAAAATAATTTTTTCTTAAAATTTCTCCTACACACAGAAGTGAATCCCCTAAAAGATTGGCACTTTAGGAACATGAAGAACTGCTACAGGTGGGAAAGGTATAAGTGGGGGCCAGGGCTTGACCCTGCACCTGAGTCACTGCTACTTGGCAGGTGGGAATGAGATTATGGAGGGTTAAGGGCAAGAAACTAGATGCATCTATAATCCACTTCCTGCTGAAAAAAGGGGAGAGTGTGAGAGGTGTTAAATAAATTGTGTCACGCAAAATAGTAAAAGGAATAGAAATAAGAGAATGGCAAAGGGGTAAGTACATTAGACCCTTGGTCAAGTCCAATGGCAGTGTGAACCTTACTCTGAATATGAAAGCCCAGCACCCCCTAGTGGCTGGTGCAACTTATATCATTTTTTTCAGAAGCATGTATGAAACGTTGCTTCAATAACTAATGCTCTAAATAAACTTCCCTCTCCCACTTGCAATGGTCTGAGAGGACACCCTCTAAGTCCTATCTGATTAGAACATAGTTACGTTCTGTTTGCCCAAGACAAATGTATTAAAAATAAGGAAAAATGAGGACAGCAACAGGTGCAGGCCTGGCGACCTTACACGAGCTTTCTCCTGTGACGAGTGCCAGCTCTGGCACTCCTTTTAAAGTGTATTGCGTCTATGAAGGTCAAACCCATACTCATGTTAGCCTCCATAATCATCCACCACTAAAGGTGTTTTGTTATTTCTAAAAGAGCAATGTTATAGAATGAGGGATGTTTATTGCATCCGATATTGACACCGCACCACCCTCAAGTCATTCACATGTGAACAGGACTCTATCCGTGATCAGTTTGCAAATGGCTGTAATTGTCAAGCTTGGTTGTTGGGACTGGCTTGGGAAGCATCCAGAGACTGGCGGGGCACACTTCTGCGCATGCCTGGTGAGTCGCTGGAGGTGTGGCCTAAGTCCGATGTCCTGTCCCTGCCCTTGCTCGCAAGCTATTGCTTGCTCTGCTCCCCAGCTGCTGTGATCCAAGCAGCCTTCTGTCATGGTGCCATTGCCTGGACCAGTACACTGTGCACTAAAGCTCTTTAGAATGTGACTCCAACCCTCCTCCTGTGAGTTGTGGGTGTTGGCTATTGTGTCCTGTAATGGGATCATTGACTAACACAGCAAGAGACAAGACAATAGAGGGAGACACATATTTTTTAGAGGGAGAGTCAATATATTTAACTGAAATAGATAAGTTGTTGGATTACAAACATGCTAAGGAAAAATTTAGAAGAAATACAGCTATTGTGAGGAGAAGGAGTCCCTTCTTTGCTTTTTTAAAAGCAAATTTAAATGTGACTAGCAATGAAAAGCAATTTTGAATAAAGATCCCAAGAAAGTGCCGAAGCGAGCATGCAGTGATGGAAGACCTGCCTGGATGGGGCCATAGCAAGCCCGGAAGTCCTGATGTGAGACTCTCACGACGCACGTTCAGCAAGGGGGGCTGTGTGCTAAAGTGAAGTGCGACGGGCGCAGAGGAGGAGATGAATGCGGTATAGGAAAGTCACGAAGGCCGCATTATTTCAGGGCCACTTTAGGAGCTGTGGTTTTTACTCACACTGCAGCATCACAGGTCTGCCTGGGGCTCCCACTGACTGGCTGCTGCGATGAGCACAGATTTTGAAAGAGGCCAAAGGGAGAGAATGGGACATAAGCAGAAAACCAGCCCACAGTCTGCAACAGAGAGGGAGGGTGGCGTTGGCAGGAGGATGATCAATGACATAATGAGACCGGCGGGGTTCTAAGTATATTTTTAAAAGTAAATCCAATACTTGGAATTAAGAAGAAGAATGGAGCAAAGGATTATACCAAGATTTTAGTCTGGATAACAAAGAACAGAGCTGCCACTAACTGAGATGGAGGAGACTGCAGAAGGATCTGGTTCAGGGGAAATATTGGGAATAGTGGCCATGTTAATTAAGTACAGGGACCTCTATTAAGAAGTCATAGTTGTAAATGCCAATAATAATACGTGTTACTAATAGAGTTATATAAACTGCAAGTGGGAGGAAGAAATCACCCCTACAAATTTGCAGACCAGCATAAGGACCCAGTAAGCAACACCGTTTTGGTACCATGGACAGCGCCCTGCAGAGTGGTTGGTGAGCGTGGTAAGCCACAGCGTATTCTCTCTAGAGTGAGATTAGTGGAACCCAATACATCAGTGCTAATGGACGCCTCTGCGTTTCCCAGACATTTTATTAGTTGTATCCATCAAATCATTATTACATCACACTGAATGAATGAGCTCAGTGAATCTTTTGCCGCAGGCAATCACCATTTTCCTTATCTTTCTTTCTCAACTGCATCATCAAACATACTTATTTTCTGTCTTTAAGGACATATTTTAGGAAATTTGTATATTCCCTAATGCAGCACTGTTCAGCCTTTTGTAAAAATTGCCACTTGAGAACTAACCTACGTTTATTACAAAACACTGCACCGACCTCAGGAGAGCCAAAAGTGGTGTGGCCACCTTCCCCATCACGAGCTTGCCCAAGTTGTGAGTGCTTGTACTTCTCTCTTGGAAGCAGTCTGATTGTTCCAAAGTCCCCAGAGGTGCACGTTCCCAAGATAATTACTTTTGGTATGTCTCTCTAGCAAAGTAATTGTGTGATTTAGTTTGAAACTTTCAGTTTCAAAAAACAACTAACAATAATATTTAAAAACAACTAACAATAATATTTAAATGTTCCAGAGAAACACCTGAAAATGTCCACTCAACAGGTTGTTCATGACTGAAAACACATCTTTCCTTTTCAAGAGCTATAAGCAGATGCAGGCATATTTTAAATCGTTTGCCAAAATGCAGTAAGTGTGAATGACCTCATGCCAGGCTGAGGGCTGGTTACTGAAGTCCAGTTCAGGGTATAACTTGCTCCAGTTGGGGCATTTGCATGTGAGGCCTAGACATTCTCCTCATTCTTCAGCTGTGTCTTACCTATCACAAAGTAGCTGTTTGGCCTCTCAGATAGTTCTGTCTGGTTACCTAGGGGAGAAGGACGGCATGGTGCCACTTTGGAAGTCCAAGTTTAAGTTCTAGCTCTTTACTTGGTGGCTACTTGGTACCTGTTATTGCCAGCTTACATATCAACAGATGAAACGACCTGCATTTCAGAGCAGTGGCTGAAGGAGGTCGGGAACAGAAAGAGTCTACCATAGCCAGGCCCACAGTTGCTCTCCAGGTAATAAAAATGATCAACAAACAAGTGGATTATAAAATCTACTCATTAATTTTCCTTTCTAAACTAACAGTAGATCCTAACTGATTCCTCAATGGAAACACACAGGATTTTGTGTTAAAACTTGTATACAGTTGGGATATATTTCTTTGTATGTCACTAAAATGATGCCAGTGAAATTATATCAGTGATATAAGGAGTGGCCAACACATGTGGCAAATGTTTAATTTTTTTAAAGCTTATTATAGTGAAAAAGATACAGTACCAAAAAACAGGGGATACATGTGGTCAAAGCAAGGGCAAACATTTTGAGTGTTTTGAAATTATGAAGCATTCACCACAGGTTTTAGTCATTATCAAACATTTATAGCAATTTCTGTCACTTGAGACAGTGTGCTCTCGACCACCTCATTTACCAGATCATCCACTGTGCAAATTCTGGCTCTCCTACAGAGTCAAAATCACCATGAACGATAAACATTTTTAATTGATCTAAGACATCAAGACAGCCCTGACAGTACAACTAAAGACACACATGAAAGAAGGCTTCCAGAACTGCACCAGAAAGCGACAAAGACGGTGGGACAAGTGTGTCCAAAGCAAAAGGAAATATTTTGAGGAGGACTGATGACCATGTGTCCTTTAATATAATAACATGTCTTCAACATTCACTACATTCTGTGGTCACACCTCATACCAAGTAAACAATTTATGGTGAAAAATAAACATGAAGAAACATTTTATTTTACAATAAAACAGATTCAACTTCATATAGCTTTTCAACAGAAACCTGTGGATAATTCACCCAAAATGTTCTCTTCATTCCTACTATAAAAAGTTCTCACCTTGGCCTTCTAAATATGTACCTTTTCTAATTATCAATTATCCTACTCTCTTTAAAATAAAACAAAAAAGACAAAGAAAAAATTAAGATTTCTTGAAAGCAGGCTCCAATATTCAATAATTTCCCCAATTTACATCTAACCACATCTGTTAATCTGAGCAACAGATTTGATGATAAAAAATAGCTAATATAACAACCATTGTTCGCTATTCCTGTTCTGAAAATCTATACCATATGTATTGTTGTATGTTACCCTGTTTCTCTATTTGTTTTTGCTTCTGTTTTTACTCTTCAAAATAAAATACAATAAAAATTTTAAAAGGATGGGTATTAATTAATCATGTTTAAATATAAAAGTAGAAAACTACTTTCACATTCCTCATATAGCACCTCTGTCGCTGAATCCACTTAATCAGTGAATACTTGAATTCAAACAAAATACCTAGCATGAGAGTTTCTATGACAACCTAGTTTTCCGGTCAGTGCAGCCATTTCCTCTGTGAAATAAACATTCAGAGCTTTGGGTACTCCATTGATAGGATCTTTCCCAGTCGCTGCCAATGTTGCATTACGCATCACGCATTTGTCTGTTTTGAACAACCAATTCGTTCCCATCTGTGACAAATCGGTGTTACCCAGAGCCACACTTCTGCAGAACACGAGCCGCTCTGAACTAGCTAATGTGATGCTGTGCTCTGAGTCCAGAAGTCCTTCTGTACCCATCTGAGGAAAAGCTGTTATTTCAAAAAAAAATCTGAAAACTTAAATAGAATATTTGGCTCGAGATTTTATTTTGTTGAAATTTTGATTCTGTCTTCTTCCCACTGGTTCAACTTCCTGGTGGAATTTCAGAATCTTGGAGTTGGAAAGGAATCATGGAAAGCCTCATGTGTTCTTTTACTCATTCCACAAATGCCTGCTGGACCCTAACTCTAGTATATGACTTTCCTTTTGTGAAATGAGGAGTTTGAGGTTTGGGGAAACAAGTCACATGACTAACTGACAGCTGAAGCAAACCAGCACTGAATCATCCAGCTCCTACTCCAGAACTCTGTCCCCTCCAACCACAGAGCTTCAGAAGTTCCCAGTTGTGAAAAATAAGCTCAGGAATCTACTTACTTTAATTTTTAATATTGATGTAATTTTTCAGTTACTCATCTCCCCAATCACAGGCCAAAAAATTCTCGAGATATGAAAAGAGAATACTTTAACGGCGCTCATTATAATAAATTTTATAACACTTTCTTCCTATTGTCCAGTTGGTTGGTTACTGTATGAAGAATCCAATTACTCCTACTAGATACAAGCTGTTCCTATACAGTACATATTTGTGGGAGCTATAATTGCCCAGCATTTCATCAGATGCACGCTGTGCAGGTATAATGCCTCACTCTCCAAGCAGATTTTGCTACAGTGGCTACCTGCAGAGTCATCTCAAATGGCAGCAGACAGCCTTTTCAGATTTAAAAATTACTTGGAGACTGTACAGTTCCAATCCAAGTGGCTAATGGGGAAAGGTACATGAAATTTATGGGAAAAGAAAATGTATTGACTTTCACAAGTAAAGTGAGTTCAAAAGTTTTTGGATATAAAACTGTTGGAAAATAACCTGACTTGTGGTTTTAGTTTAGAAAGAGTCTGTTCACTTTGTTTTTTCAGTTTCCCAAAGCATCAGGTAATCTGTAAAAGTGAAAGATACCAGCAATGTATGCTCCAACTCTCCTTTAAGCAAACACAAGACGAGAGAGAAAATGGGGGGTGCGGAACAGGAGAAAGTATCTTGTCAGATACAAAAGTTACATTTCTTGTTATATAGGTCTTGCTTTATCTTGGTCTTAGTATAATAAAAAACGTATAATCCAGCAGAAAAAGTATAATAATGAGGTATGAAATGTAAAGCCATATTAATATGCTGAGCTGTAAAAGGCTCAAGTCAATAATTTCTGACATTGTCAGTCTTATGGATAACCCACTACTATTATGGACTACTAGACTATATTGGATTATTTTGCTGAATTCATGCACCTACAATATTTAAATGGCAAGGGAATACCCATCTCTGACAAAACCAAACAAAAAAGGGAATACAAATGTAGGACCATTTGTGTATACAAAATATAGAGACAGCTACTTTCTCTTAATTCAGTGAGAAGAAAGATTTGTACTAATAGTGTTTGGACAGGATATCATGTCTGCATCTTGTACTATGAATAACTACTACAAAGACAACAATATGCAATGTATTAATTATTGAAACTGTCCTATTAATCAGTTTTGAAACTGTCTCATTGCAATTTGTTTCTCAATAAAATTAATTTAAAAAAGGAAAAGGAGAAAGTAAATTTAGTGTTTAAATAACAAGTGGGAGACTGGGCATGGTGGCATGTGCCAATAATCCTAGCTCTTGGGAGGCTGTAAACAGGAGGATCACTACAAGTCTGATCTAGTAGTGAGACCCTGAACACTCTGTAGGCCCTTTCCTAAAATACAATAAATACATATATATATATATATATATATATATATATAGTGGAATGGCCTTCTATCTTTAAATGAAATGTGCATTTTATCAATGTTTTTCTTTGGATAATCTACTATAGATGACCTTCTAAATTCAGTACAGATGGGCCTGCAAGATAGCTCAGTGGTGTAAAGTGCCTGCTTGATAGGGTGAACTGAACTGCATATATTGCAGGTTAATAATTAGTTTCTCTTCTGGAGGGTTAACAACCTAAGTTAGCAGATCAAAATTGGAGAAAAGGAAGGGCTGCATGGTTAGCCAACATTTTGGCCCCAGCCTTTCAAGGTCAGTGAAGACTCGGGACATAGGAGAACCTGTATTGTAACATCATGTAGCTCAGTTGTGCTCCAAATTTTCTGATCAAGAAGATTATGGAGCCACAGAGGAATGTGTTCAATGATCTAAAGTGAGCCTGGGGAGAGTCACATGGAGAGAAAAAACATTTTCTCAAGCTTTCACAGAGAGCAAATTGGTCAAGCAATGGCCGTGACTCATCTCATGTCAGACACTGACTAAGGATGTACAAAAGGCAGTACAGGGCTACAGGATAAATCCTGAGAGTACTTGGCTGACCTTATCAGATACAAAAGTTACATTTCTTGGTATATAGGTCTTGCTATATCTTGGTCTTAACCATCCAGCAGAAAAGCATAAAAATGAGGTATATAAAGTAAATCCATATTAATACGATGAGCTGTAAAAGGCTCAAGTCAATAACTTCTGAGGATAACCCACTAATATTATAGACTGCTAGACAGTGTTAGATTGCTTAGTTGAATTCAAGCACCTATAGTATTTAGATGCCAATAGAATATTCACCTCTGACAGGACCAAAAAAAAATTTTTTTAAAGATACAAAGGAAAGATCATTTTGTATTAATATATACAAAATAGGATAAATTTACAGCTACTTTTGCTTAACTCAATGAGAAGAAAGAGGTGTACTAACAGTGTTTGGACAGAATATCCTGTCTGCTTCTTGTACTATGGATAACCACTAAAAAGATAACAATGTACAGTGTATTGATTATCAAAACTGTCCTATTAATCAGCTGTGAAACTGTCTCTTCATATTTATTTCTCAATAAAAAATAAATATATAAAAAAATAAAGTGTCTGCTTAGGCAAACTTAGGCAAGTGCAAGGACTGCAGTTTGATTCCTGGCAGCAGATGCCATGCCAGCCCCACCCCCAGGGTGGGCTGAGCTGACCACAATAAATAAGTAAGTAAATAAATAAACAAATTCAGTGCACAATTTCAAGTATTTTCAAGTAGAGAGATAATATTTTTAACTGTATCTTATTGGGAAATGGGATGTGGTAAGACAACTGCCTTGTCTTACCATTCCCCATATAACTAATTATTAAGTAAATTAATGTAAAACTTCAAAACAAGAAATTCCACATCCCATTTCCCAATAAGATACAGTTAAAAATATTATCTCTCTACTTGAAAATACACTGTTTACACAACACAGGAAGTAGGTGAATTATGAGAGAAACACTCCTTGAAATAACCTCTGTGGCTTTATGCATTATTCATAAACCCATGATTCGTTCTCAAAAACAAACACCCAAATGGAAACACTGAGGCTGGCTTTCCTTAGTAGTTGTGTTGTTTTAAACTGAACAATGAAGAAGGAGAAAGAAATGAAAATAGACAACAAAGCAAACTGTGGCAAATGGTAATATCTGAAGAAAAAAAAATAGAAATACAGCAAATTTTGCAATACCAAGGAATAAAAGCATGATGGAAACTCAAAGTGACCACAGAGGAAGCATGCAAAAGATAAGAAGGCTGATTTTCAATGGTCCAGACTGGAAGGACGAGGTTCCTCCAGCATCTGCCCGCTGCCTCCCTCGGTCACAAGTTCTGGAGGAGTGGATTTCAGGCGCATCTTGTGGCTCCTCCTGGTAGCTGCCTGGGAAAGGCCTTTAGTGCTCTGTCTTTGGGGTCCTCTGGGCCCATGGCTTTGGACTTCTTTGGAAAACATTTCCCTGTCTCCTCTGTTTCTGTCTCTTCTTGTTTCCTCTCTTGTTATTTTCATTTTGCATTATAGTCTCTCTGTGGAACAAACAGAACCCTGTCTAATGGGTGTAGTGACGGAAAAGGTTCTAGAGCAAAACCCAAAATGATCTCAGGATTGATTTTCTATCATGAAAATGAGCACGTCCACCCAGGGCTGGGGAGTATACTGAAGACAGCATCTTCCAGCGGGACAATTTGAAAATACACATCAGAACTCAAAAACTCCATGCTCGAAGATACCCAGACATGGACATTCACTAAGTCACTATTCATGACAGCAAAGCATTAACAATAACCTTGTATTTTTCAACAGTGAAAGAGTTTGTTAAGCCACATGGTATCTATGATCTGGAGTACCAGGCTGCTGCTGCACAATGAAATAGACCTGCATGTCCTGGCACAGAGCTCTCCAAGAGAGTCACTGAAGAGAAAGCTTGATAAGCGCACGTGATACATTGGCATCTTTGCAACTTAACATCGGACTCCAATTCCATCTCTGTTCTTCTGCCTCTATAATGACCAGAAGGTATATCTACCAAGTATGGTAGTGGGTGTTAGAGAGAGTCACCTGAGTCATTTCACTTGATTCTTCTGTTCCTTACTGGTTTCTCAGTGATAAGCATAGCCAGGAGTGTTGGTGCACATCTGTAATTGTGAGGCTGAGGCAGGAGAATCACTGCAAGTTCAAGGCCAGCCTGAGCTACACACTGAGCCCGAGACCGGCCTGAACTACATAGTGAGACTCTGCCTCAAAAAAAAAAGCAAAACAAATAAAAAATAAATGATAAACATTCACAGCCTTTTATAAGTAAATATTTTGAGTGCTGTATGCATTGAGTATGCTCATTTGAAACACTTCATCTACCAAATAGCTGAGAGCCAGGCAGCACCTTTCCCAGGGCTCCCGCGCCTCACACCCCCTGTTCCAAGAGAAGCTTGCTCTGTATACCACAGCTGTTTTATTGGTTCCTGAAAATTTGTTCCAGAGCTTTGATTATCCATCTGATGGCCCATCATGGTACCATGCGGCAGCTCACTAGACACGACTACGCCACGTAAGCCATTTCTATAAATAAAGCTGTTAGCAATTACCTCCAGGGGTTCAACAAATGAATTTGAAGCCAATCAGAAGGGATGGGAATATCCTTTCAGTTCTACAACCATCAACACTTTTAGTCAAAAGTGCACTGACTATTGAATAGCCAAAGAGTGCTAGATAAACCAATCCCAAGATTACTGGCCATCATGCTGATCAACAAAGATCAGATAGGAAAGTCGTGTCCAGCAAGCATGATGCGAAGTACCATACCTTCTGTCATTAATGAGAAAGTCAGCCTTGCCCAACCAGGCTCAGTATGACAGCGCAGGAAGAAGAGAAGCAGCCATTCCTTTATCATTTTTCTCATCAGCACATGGGAAAACGATCCCTGCTACAACACTGCCTTGCAAAGCCGAGATGAACCGATCCTTGGGGAATATTTTGGAGTTAAACCCACTGGCGGTAGCAGTCTAGATTCTCATGTGATGGCTTCCATCGTGCCTGTACACCAATTCTACTCCAAGCGGGGAAATAAACTGACATTGCAAAAGAGAAAGAACTTCCCAAGTGCCTTTGACAGCTCTAGAGCATTCCATTTCTTTCACCGAGGTGAGTTAGAGAGAAGCCTGCTGATTCACACTTTTTTAATTATGAGTTTTTTGGGTTTTCCTTGAGACAGTAATGCTACAAATGAATTTCACCACGGAACAAAATAAATGACTTGTAATCACCCACTGCTCCTGTTCTGTCAGTTCTCATGGGACATAAGAATCAGAATCTTGTGCTCCTTTCCTCCCTCCCTCCCTCCTTCTGTCCCTCTCTTCCTTCCTTCCTCCCTCCCCCCTCCCTCCCTTCTTCCTTCCTTCCTTCTTCCCCCTCCCTCCCTTCTTCCCTCCTTTCCCTCTTCCCTCCTTATCTCCTTTCCTTCCTCCCTCCTTCCCTTTCTGCCTCCTTCCCTCCTTCCCTTCCTTCCTTCTTTCCTCCCTTCCTCCTCCCCTCCCTCCCTTCTTCCCTCCTTTCCCTCTTCCCTCCTTATTTCCTTTCCTCCCTCCCTCCCTCCCTTTCTGCCTCCCTCCCTCCTTCCCTTCCTCCCTTCTTCCTCCCTTCCTCCTCCCCTCCCTCCCTTCTTCCCTCCTTTCCCTCTTCCCTCCTTATCTCCTTTCCTCCCTCCCTCCTTCCCTTTCTGCCTCCCTCCCTCCTTCCCTTCCTTCCTTCTTTCCTCCCTTCCTCCTCCCCTCCCTCCCTCCCTTCCTTCCAATTTTCTCATATTGAGACTGGGCCTAGGGTTTTCATCCTGACTGAATCCCAGCTCCTCTGTTTATTTTTCACTTTGAGATAGGGTCACTAACCTCTAAACTGTCTAAATTGCGCTCAAATTTTCAGCACTGCTGCCACAGTGAGCCAGAGTCACTGGTGTGCACCATCGCACCCAGCAAAGTCTTGCATGTTTTTTCTAAACTCTGCAAAGTATTTTAGACAGCAAATTAAAAAGCCATACTTAGATGTGTGGTATCCATATGTTTATGTTTGAGACCTGCTCTCAGGTTCTTTATGTTATTAGCTTTTATTACATGAAAATATGGCACAGATATGCCATAATCATCAGTCAACACCAACAATTTTAAAATACACATTTCCTCCAAAATAATTTAGAATTCTACTAGCCATGGTGCTCGAGCTGAACTAATCCCAAGTCATAAAGTTCTGTGCACTAAAATAACATTTTTATATCACTCATGAATCCTACTTTATATATAATGTATATATGCCTGAATGTTGCTAGTTACTGAAGTACAGTTTTCAAACAAATTATAGCATTTAAGCCCTGCAACATTAAACAGATGTTCCCCATTCAGTACTGCTAGGACCTTTCTGGAAGTTAATACTGAGAAACTGTCACACTACTAGAGGATTAAATGTTTATTCTATCCTGGATTCATCACAATTATGTTTAATTTGTATTTGGGAATGCCAAGTCAGAAAGATACAAAGTAGTACGTTTGGCTACAAAATTATTATATCCACTGATGGAACGGCTACTTATATTATTTAATTATTAAAAATTACTATGACATCATTTAAAGATCTACTGCACAATTCATTTAATATCCTCCTTTTTATAGTATTTGAGTCATTTAAAGTAAAAATATGATCATCCTAAGTTTAAGAGAGAGACTGAGAGAGAGACAGAGAGAGACAGAGACAGAGACAGAGACAGAGGGAGAGACAGAGGGAGAGAGAGATACACTAAGGGTGGAAAAGTCAGTTGTTGACTACATAGCCCAGGGATTCTGTCTTGGCACTACTGGAATTTTGGACCGATAATTCTGTTGTTAGTTAGGATCTGCATTGTACAGTCTTAGCAGTAGGCTTGGCCTCTGTCCACTAAATGCCAAGAACATCCTCCAAATTGTGATAATCAAAAATGCTACCAGATCCTGCCAAATGTCCCCAGAGATGCAAATTCATCATTAGTTGAAAACCACTAGACCGGATCCCAGAGAGGGTCAGTAATGTACTCCATGTCGTGACCCTGGAGTAAGCATCTCCGAGAGGAGAGCCAAATAACCTAAATCTCAGACTAATAGACATTCTTTTGAGAGTGCCAATTTCTCCGACTAGATATTGGTAATTAAGAGGCTGTTTTGATTATTTGTCTAGTTTATAGTCACAATGCTCATTAGTAATAAACTTTTTTTTCAGTCTTAAGAGAAAGGTAGTTGACTGTCCTGGCATTATATGAAAATCTCCTTCCTTTCCTTTAGCTACAGAGGAGGAATCTGTGATTCACAGGTTTCCTGGAAGTTAGCCTGGGGTGATCACAGATGCCCGACCTTAGATCAACATATTTAACCTTTCTCCGCTTCTACATCTATTCCTGAAGCTGACCCAGATTTTTCAAGAGCTGACATCATAATACTTACATGCAGCCGAGATGCAAACCTATTATCCTTCTGGCATGTTAAAAAAAATGCTATTTATGATTGACCTTTTTTAGTCCTCTGCCAAGTTTCTGCTCTCTACAGCTACCCTTTATAAGGGCCTGCTCTTTAGATAAAATTCTATACCTGAACAGCTTTTTTGAACTTTGAGGGGGGAAAAAAACATAAACTTTAGCAAAGGTTGATCCTTCAGTTAAATAGTGATCAGCACTTTCACCTCTCTGGGCCCTCCGCCTCGAAGTACAGCAGTACTCATTTCTGAAAGACTCACAGTCCAGTGTATAATATACAGTTGATCTGAAAACAACCCTACAAGAGAGTGTCAGGGTTGGAAAAACCCGAGGCAGTGAGCCCAACCCAGAATGGGGGGCCTCCCAAAGAACGCTGCACAGGAGCAAGTTTGAGGGTTGGTATGCTGGGGTGTCAGGTGAAGGGGCAAGTGGAACAAGCATTCCCACTAAAGAAATGGCAAACACAAAGGCAAGAGGCCATGCAGCAGGGGGAACTCTAGCTGGTTACTCGGTTTTTCAAAATACCAGAGGAATGATTTAAGATGAGGTTCCAGAATGAAAAGGAGGCCAGAATAGAGGGGTTCTGAGAAAGCAGTCAGTCATTCATGCACAAGACCCCAGGCACACCCTGCATCAGGAACACTGGGCTAAACTGCCACACACGTGTTATCAACCCATATTTTATTAATCATGTAATTGCAGAACCTCCATGTGGTTACCAGGGAAGAATTTTGGTTTTACATATGAGGCATGACCACGCATTCTGAGACCTAGCTTCTAACAGAGCCCTCTTTAAAGAAGAAACTAGAAAAATATCTGTTGCACATCAGAGGAATAGATTTTCCTATCACAGTTACCCACAAGCCAATCATTCCATCACAACCCATGGGTCTTGATTTATAGACCTCATCAACTTTCTGGAGATGAGATGCAAGGAACCAGCAGGACTCAGAATGAGAAATGACGGCCAGATGGTTCACCGATGGGCAGACCCAGAACTGCCCTGAATACTGTGGAGGCCAGTGTTGCCACGGAGCTGGAGCGTGCATTACTCATGCTGTGCTGAGAGGTCAAGGGTAAAAATGCTGAGGCCCACGTGGGGTGCCCATGGCCTTCAAGAAAGAGCTCTCGGAAGGAGACACAAAGAGATGCCCAAGTAGGAAAGCAAAGCCTACGCCGCTGGAGTGCAAGACACCAAGTGCAAATGCGACAGAGAAAGAACCGCTGCAATCCTACCAGCTCAACAGAGAAAAAACAGTACGGCTTGCTCAAATAAATATCATTATTTTCACTACTTTAAATCAAGAGTCTGCCTACCTCAGTGCATAATGTGTCAGGCTAAGGAGCCTGAAGCAGGACAAAATATGTAACTCTGTTATCTGTCCTCCACCTAACCCACAGGCTCCCATCCTTTGAGGACACAGAGTCTGGTTGCCACTGCACACCCAAACTCACAGGTTAACTTGGCTAACCTTCAGCCCTCTACAACACTCCTGCTCCCTTTCATCCACTTGGCTGGTGTTTAAGAATTTGTCGTGATTGTTTCCAAAGCTTTCTTTGCCATTCATATGCATTACTGTCATTATGGGATTATTTTAATGAAATAATATTAAACCAATGATATGGGCATAAAAAGGAAAGTTGGTATTCCCAAGAAAGAATATGTTGAATGTTTTGGAAACAATAAGGCTAAGTTGGACATGCAAAAACATTGCTAGACAACCATAGTGTTCATGAGGGAACTCTTAAAACACTATAAGAATTCATAAAAAACTAGTTGGACTCTGCTTTTTCAAGTATATAAGTCTTCACATGTAATGGATTACAGGCATGGTTTATGCAAGACAGGAATACGGAACAAAAATTTTTTTTGTTAATTTTATTGAGAAACAAATAGCAATGAGACAGTTTCAAAACTGATTAGTGGGACAGTTTCAATAATTAATACATTACATGTTGTTGTCTTTGTAGTGGTTATTCATAGTACAAGATACAGACATGATATTTTGTCCAAACACTATTAGTACAAATCTTTCTTCTCACTGAATTAAGAGAAAGTAGCTATGTATCTATTTTGTATACACAAATACAAAATGGTCCTTCATTTGTATCCCTTTTTTTGTTTAGTTTTGTCAGAGATGGGTATTCCCTTGCCATTTAAATATTGTAGGTGTGTAAATTCAGCAAAACAATCCAATATAGTCCAGTAGTCCATAATAGTAGTGAGTTTTCTGTAGGACTGGCAATGTCAGAAGTTGTTGACTTGAGCCTTTTACAGCTCAGCATATTAATATGGCTTTACTTTTTATAACTTGTTTTTATACTTTTCCGCTGAATGGTTAAGACCAAGATAAAGCAAGACCTATATAACAAGAAATGTAACTTTTGTATCTGACAAGATCAGTCAAATCCCCTCAGGGTTTACCCTGAAACCCTGTACCGCAGTTTGTAGATCCTAAGTCAGTGTCAGCCATGTGGATGAGTCACGGCCATTGCTTGACCAATTTGCTCTCTGTGAAAGCCTGAGAGAGTGTTTCTTCTCCATGTGACTCTCCTTAGGCACACTCTACAATGTCATTCACTTTCCCTGTGACCCCATAATCAGAACTCAGAACATAGGAGAACTTGTACTGTACCATCCTATAACTCAGTTGTGTCCCAAATTTACAGAACAAAAATTAACATAGTGTTACTTTAAGTACAGTCCTTAGGGGGTAGGGATTTTGCTCAGCGGCATAATCACCTGCCTGGCAAGTGCAAGGTCCTGAGTTCAATCCTTGTAACCACCAAAAAAAAAAAAAAAGAAAGAAAAGAAAAGAAAAGAAAAAAAAAGAAAAGAAAAGCTCTTAATCCTGAACCAAAGATTAGCAAATCAGCTTAATCTATGTGTTAGGTTAAAATACAGCATTCTAAACACGAATGTACTATATTGTCCTAATTGTTTCCTCATTTAACTATTTTGTTTCCTTCATCAAAAAATAGGTCTAGTCTAAAGTGTTTGGAGCATGGTGGTTTGTAACTGTATTTGCTGACAACAGTAAGAAAGTTCATAGTATGAAAACAAATGACCACTTCAGCAGGCATCTGTATAAGTGGAGCACATTCTTTTTGTCCCTCATGGGTATGCTATCTGCCCATCTTTCAATAATGCTGTATTACAGTAAAGTCCTACTTTGCATATATTACAATCAGATCTAAAGGTAACTGGTTGGTAAACTTACTTATACCATCATTAGAATACTGCTCTGATTCTCCGCTTCATCTGAAAATCACTTTGAGTCTTCTAAATTAGTTTACTTTCAAAACCTCTAATCATATCTAAGCCCAAGAAAATTACACAGGCTTGACGCAGACCATATCCAGCAGGTAAGCCCCTGTCACTTCAGCCGCACCCTCTGTCAGTTACAACACAGTTCACACCTATTGGAAACTAATCACATGCCTCATTTCAGCTGAAATGTAAACTGCATATGTGCTTGTTTTAACCTTACCAAATAGGAAGGCTTTCTAGTGTACCTCCGAGCCAAATAATCCAGCACTTACATCTTATAAGAGGCTTCCCTAGAATAAACCTTAAAGAACTCTACTAATGTCAACTTGTTTCACACTGAATTTTATATTTTCCAAGTTGCCTACAAAATAATGACAAAGGAGAACTGACAAGTAGTTACACTTCAAATCTCTTCAATCAAAATTGTTCTTAAGTCATTCCCCACAAAGAAAGTCCCTAGGAACTTTTTGTTCCTGAAATAACTATTTCTAATCTCTAACTTTAAATACTAAAATTCACTTACCTACCACTGAGTTTAGAGGGGTAAGAACCCTGGACACATCCCCAGGAAGGAGGAGACAATCCTCATTTCTAAGATTATAATTAAAAGCTTTGAAATGCATAATAGTGTTCAAAACCATGCACCTAAAACTAGAAAATAAGTTGATAAATTTTCTTGACATGTTAATAAAAGATTAAGTACACTATTACAATAACAATTTAATAAAGCGCAATGACACAGTAACCCAATTCATCTACTCTGATTTGCAGCCTTATCTGAGCAGCGTTTTCTCTCTTTTCTCTTTCCTACGCAATCCAGCCACATTGAATCTACCTTCTGCTTGTTTCCTAAAACCTACTTTGGGCTTTACTACTATTAACCTATTTTTCAATTATTTATCTCTGATTTTTTTGTACTGGGAATTAAGCTCAAGATCTTGCGCTTGCCGGGCAAGGATTTATGCTGCTGAGCTATCTCCCCAACCCTCCATTAACCTATTTTTAAATCTAGACCTGAGACTTCACTTGTAGGTTAAACACCCCACAGTCACTGACCTGACTTCCCACCACTGGGCCTTCGCACAAGCTGCGCTCTCAGTCTGACATGCCTTTTCCACCCCGCAATGTGGAATCCTGCTCATCTTTCAGATCTTCATATAACTACCATGTTGTGGGAGAGGGCTTTCCTAACACTCAAGTTAAATTATGCTTCCCAGGTGCTCCACCTGCCCTTTGCCTCTCATTATTCAGAGCAATAATCACAGTTTGAAATGATATACAGGTACTTATGTACGTGTTTACTGCCTGGGTCTATCCACTGAACTCTACGTTTCATAAGAATAAAAACTATAAAGTATTTATTCGCTATTATATACCTAGCAGTTATCAGTGTGCCTGGCATATGCTAGGTGCTCAGCATATATTTTTTTAAGTATTTTAAATGAATCAATGAGTTAACAAAATCATATTGTACCATGTGGTCAGTAAGATCACACACACACACACACACACACACACACACACACACGTGTTAAAAACCATGCCCCTAAAACTAGAAAATAAGTTGGTAAATTTTCTTGAAATGTTAAATAGAAAATTAAATACAATATCACAATGACATTTTCATAAAGCACAACAACACCACAGTAACCCAATTCACCAGACATACATACAGGCAACTTTAGAATGATATATAGCTAAATAAAGATATATAGCTATCTTTAGACGCTTTGGAAATGCTAGCAGAAAATTTAATAGTTGAATTAAATTGATTCTTAAAGTTAACTTCATTATCTTCAGAATGTTATCAAGCTTTTTTCTTAATATTGATGGATCCCACCTGCCAATCTGCAGAAGCTCCTTCCGCACACAAGCTGAATAAACAGATCAAAGTATCACGGTTTATCATACCATTATTATTTAAATACAGGATTTTTTTTCCATTGTTGGCAATTTTGCAGGATAAACATTCTGTTTTGTCTTCAAAACAATTTTATGATGGGTGATAAAAATACAAATAAATTTGCACACACATACACAATGTTATTTGCTACTTAGGAAGTCATATTGAACAATAATGCTTCAAATATTCTTATTTCAAACCAGTAAATCTAAATTATAGTCTAGAGAAAATCAAAATTACTATTGATATGCAATCATTTTAATTATACTTGCAAAGCATGTGTATGAAATCAGACTTATCAACACTTGTAACAAATATAATCCTAATAGGAAAGTGAACTATTGTAGTAAGCGAAATACCATGGATTTTGTGAAATATTGAAGGTTATATAGTAAATGCTATTAGTTAATTAATGACTCGAGGAGCTCTAGTAATAATCATGAGTTTTTGTCTTTATAGAATACTCATAGTCACATATTTATCATCCAATTCCAAGACCGAAACGATTTTAAGACTCAGCGCTAGGACTTGGAAAGGTCAGTGGCCAATGCTGCCCTACCAGATACTGGCTGTAACAACTCTGAGAGCTCAGGGAAGTTAAAAGGCTGGGTGAAAGGGTCACGGAGATGCTAGAAGTTGGGCTTGCAGAGCTGTGTGCAACAATGTTTCCCAGAAGGCCACAGTGCCCTTCGGTCACATTTGGGATGATCTCCATCTGCTGCATTCCTGGGTGTCCAGAATAGATAAGGGACAACAGCCACTCCTACACTGCCCCTCCTTCACAACTCCAGCGCCTGTTGGGTGTACTGAGGAGTTTTCCTTTTCAAACCAATCCCAGAGAATGACTCAATCCCTTAAAAACAATGCCACATCTCTGCTCTATAACATGTGACCATCTCCACAGTGTCTCACTCTAGATGAGCTGTAGCCCTCTGTAGCCATAGGCTCTAATCTGCAGATTCAACCAAGCTCAGACTGAAAATTTGATTTAAAAAATGCGTCTGTACTGAACACATCCAGACCTTTATCTCTGTCATCATTTCCTACACAACACAATAGAACAAGAATTTACATAGTATTTACATTGTATTGGTATTATAAATAAATAATCCAGGGACACTTTTAAATATATGGCAGGATGTATGGGCTCTATGCAAATGTTACTTTCTGATCCATAAGGCCTTGAATTTGGCCCTCTGATTTTGGAACTGGTCCCCTATAGATAGCGAGAGACAAATAAACAGAGATCCCAGAACCCCATGGCCTCCAGTTCCACGAAGAAGGGCATATGGAACTCCAGGCGGAGTTTTATATTTTTACTCAATAAAAACATAAAAGGGCTAGAGAAGAACATCCGACTGTTGCTTTTTAAATAAAAATTACTGTATTCTATCCTTGAAATGGGTGAAATGCATGATATCTAAAACACACTTCAATTTTTTACAAAAAAATGTCTTTCTGTATTACATAAGGCACCACAAATATTCCTGGGAAATGCAGAATATACATTATGCAGTTTTGTAGAATAAAGATCTTTTTATTTGGTAGGAAGATCAGGATACACACAAGTGCAATCTGTTAGGATTATACTAAACTACACATCCAAGTACTGGTGAAAAAAAAAAAAAACAGGGAGAAAAGTTATAGATAGGGGCTGACCTGCCACTTGAGGTCAATGCAAAAGCTAGAGAACCAAGCCAGAGCAAGGACATAACGATCCAGGCCAGGCGCTAAGGCTTGGGGTCCGCTGCCAGAGGGCAGGACAGTGATGGAGAACCTTTTAGAATGTGCAATGATAGCAAACAGTCCCACTGCCATGTGCATGCTTTACATTCACCACTACTGGGATAAGACAACTAAAACTGCAGTGGGTAAGTAGACCAAGGGTTAGATGACTGGGGTCTTTGCCCTGTCTCAAGTGGGACACGCTGACCTTAATAATTCACCTTGGCTGCATCTCAGTTCTGTCCCCCATAAAATGAACTCTCACATGATATATGAAGACTATGCTCACCTTTGCCTACCTCCCACAACTACCACAACGACACAATGAGACAAAGTGTGTGAACTGCACTGGAAAGGGCAATGTAGCATTAGGAGCCTGGCAGGGCGGCACAGGCACCATGGGGAAACAAGAGCCTGGCCCTGCTTGGAGGGATCGGACAGGCTCATGAGATACTAGGCTTAGAATATCTTAGCCTGACAGTGAGACAGAGAACCCATAGCAGTCACGGAGAACACGTGTGCATAAGCAACCATCAGAGACACAGTCAACCCGACTAGGTGGAGGCTGGCCTGGTGTACTCCAACGGGCTACAAATAGGACAATAGCTTTAACATCCTGACCCGAGGAAGGTCCTGGAAACCTTTGAATTTCTTGGAAAACATCTTGGGGTCCACTGCCAGGGGGGAGGAGAGTGAGAACAGTGATGGTCACATACCTAATAAGAACAATGATTACTTTGGAGCTATCCTATACATCCTTAAGTATACAGGAAATCAGTTTTATTTTGTTCACATGGCACAGTAGATCTTACTATGGATGGGCAGATACCACTGCTTCCTCCTCTCTCTTCACTGTCACTCCCAAATACCATCATCATGAATATCAACGCCAATAAAACCACCCATCACCACCAGTAGTGGTCACCCCACACCATCTCAATATCATCAGTGACCACGACCATCATTGTGCCACCACCAACCAATCCTGACACCATCAGCAACATATTACACACACACACACACACACACACACACACCAATCTCTGATATAAATTCCTGATTCATATCACCAAATGGAGAATTTAACAGAAAAAGGGAGCTACACAAAATAGACATAGGCAGAGCATATCTTTGCATAGCTATTTGTTTCTTGGATTTTCTACAAGACTTGTTGGCACTGCTGATGCCAAAAGACCTGCAAAAGTAAGTTACTGTCAGAAACGAGAGAGGAATGTGCAGGAGGATAACACCTAGAAATCTACAGTAAGTCACCATGTCTATAGATAACAGTATTGGATTGCATATCTAAAATTTTGCTAAGAGAGTGGATCTTATGTTGCATGGCCTTAACGCACGCCCACACACATGCTCACACGTGCATAGGCAGGGTGAGAAAGGGAGGCTTGGTGCTTATGGATAGGTTTGTGACACAGATTGTAACGATGTATTTATCTCCAAACTCATCAAGCTGTATGCATTAAACATGGACAGCCTTTCTTATGTCAATCATACTTCAATAAATTGGTTTTTAAAATAATATGTCATAGTTAGAAAATATGCAAAAAATCAGAGTCATTAGACTACCAGAAAGAGAACCCTACATATGTGACCATATACATTTTTTATAAAAAGTAAAATTTACATAGTATTTTGAACATACTTTAGTTCTGTTCTCACCAGAACAGAAGGAGAATACTCAATGAAGTCCAACTTTCAAGGCTTTGAGAACCAGACAAATAATTCTGAAGGCCAATTATTTCAAACCTTAAAGTTCAAACTGCAATGTTTTCACAGTGAAAGAACGGTAAAACCAAATTCTCACCACAATTCCATTCTTCCATTCTCAGCCTTAATCAACATTTCTGAGCAATTCTGTTCTCCTCTGGAAGCAGCACTGCAAACACCTGATCTTTCAACCCAACTCATAGTATTGGCCAAGATCCCGAGCTGAGGAAATGGAGAAAAGACTAGGGATCCCGGACCCCCAAGGAGCCTGGAGCACTGTCCCCTCCTCTGGCCTTGCAGGTGCCCATAAAGCCAGGGCACACTTAGTTACGTTGACTTCAGCTTAATCTAAAATGCACTGAGGTCATTTAAGAAATATGGGGAGAGTTTCCTGCTACCCTGCGCCGGCGGGACCAGTCCCAGCCCAGGCGCAGCATGGGCTGGACCCTCTCCCAGCCCCTCGGGCCGCCCCCCACCACTCTGCAGTGCCTCCCCCAACACGCCCTCCGAGTAGGATTTTCTGCCGAGTTCCGGGAGCCCCCAGACCCAGTCCTAGCCCAGG